>NC_138576.1:3212605-3812605 GCF_964289735.1 Phaethon aethereus | reverse complement strand
GAGACTGTGTTTTGGATTTGGGATGAGAAATTGTTGATAATGTGCTGATGTTTTGGGTTGTTGCTGAGCAGTCAAGGACAGTCCAGCTTCTTGTGCTGGCCTGCCAGCGAGCAGGCTGGGGGTGCACGGGGAGCTGGGAGGGGACACAGCCGGGACAGCTGACCCAGACTGGCCAAAGAGATATTCCCTACCATACGACATCATGCCCAGTACATAAACTGGAGCTGGCCGGGGGGCGGAAATCGCTGCTCAGGGACGGGCTGTCGATCACTGGGTGATGAGCAATTGCTGTATTGGGCATCACTTGTTCTTGTACATTCCTTTGTTGGTATTATCATTGTTGTTCCCTTCTTCCTTTCTGTCCTATTAAACCGTGTTTATCTCAACCCACAAGTTTTTTTTTCCCAATTCTCTTCCCCGTCCCACTGCGGGAGGGGGAGTGAGCGAGCGGCTGCGTGGTGCTTAGTTGTCGGCTGGGGCTAAACCACAACACTACCACATCTCTATCACTATACATCAAGAATCCCCTGCCACAGCCATATGTTATAGCGCACGCCCCTCCCAGATAGGACACAGCCACTGTCATCTCAAGGCTGAGCATCAAAATTTACAATACAACTCAGTTTTCTAAACAATTATTCCATTCCCATTGCTAGGGAAAGCCCATTAAGGGTGGAATAAATTTAAAATGATAAAAAGCTGAACAAAACAGAACTGCCTCAGAAAATGAAATGCTCCTTACTATAACTACTATACTTTTTCTTAAACAAAGCTTTAAAAAAAACCCTAAAAAATAAAACACAGCTATTTTTGATCAGTGTGAGCAACAGCAAAACTACAGCATCCACCAAGAGCTTGTCCTTGTGCCCTCACCAAAACCAGACATCTGTATCCCCACTCAGCAGAGCTCAGCCTTGCCTGCCAGCCACAACATCTCCTTCTGCTGTCAGCTCGATGGATCCCCTCTAGGGGAACAACAACAGATGGGTTCCTCATCAGCGCTGGGAGATGTTGCATCTCAGCACACCAAAGCTCCATCATCCCGTTGCTCCTGTGGGGGCTGAAAGCTGGCAGGAGCCCAGGACAAGCATCGTGGTTTCAGCTCTGCTGCCTGCCATCCCGAGTACCCACAGCAGAGTCAAGGCCCTGCAGCTGCATCTGCACCAGTAACTTAAATGTCGATCATGGACTCCATCACCTGCACAGCTACCTCATTAGCATGGCCCTGATGTGCTTCTGACCCCAAGCAAACCCCAGCCGGAGCTTGGGAAGTAGCGTAGGCCACAAACCACTTCTTAAGGACAGTCTGGGATGCAACCACACTGTTCTGGCCGCTGAGAGAGTTTGACAGTTTGGACATGGACGGACTTTCTCAACTGGCCTCCAGGTCAGAGAACAGGCTCCAATACTGCTTAGCTCATTAGTGGAGACGCAGACTCTCTGTGGCTTCCTTTTAGAAGGATCTTTAGAGCAGTAAGACTTAAGGCAATATTGTTACTAACAGCGAGGGTGCTTTTTATCTTACATGCATGTCAAAGATCTGCAGACAGACTCCTGTAGCTCTAGAGCAGATCCTGCAGGACTGCTGCAACCGCTGGTCCATCCACAAGTTAGATGCCAGACAAGCCCTCCTCCTCCCCTTGTCTGTTAGGGGTCACAGGACACCCAATGCACGGTGTTGGGCAACAAATCCAAATCGCTCTCCGCAAGCAGACAGTCATTTCATCTTCCAAGAGGGGAGGTAAAAGCCACTTTCCAGAGCTGGCACTTTTCCACAGCCAGCTTATCTCTGGCTCACATAGAGAGTTGCAAAATGTTTGGGTTTCTCACTCCAGCGCTGCATCCAGCCCCACATGCAGGTGACATAGCTCTTCCAAACAGCTACAGGCTCAGCAGGGACTGAATGAGTTCAAGTGTAACACAGAGAGGCAACCGTGCACCCAAAGGTGACACAAGGCAGCTGAAGCAAGGAGGTGGATGTCTTACCGTTGGGAAGTCCTCGAGCACCTGCCGGTCCTTCTCCTTGCTCTCCATGTATTTCCACTCTGGTTGATAGAGATAGGAGTGAAACTCGTGCAGCATTGGGACCTTTACATCTAAGCTGATGGTCATGTCATCCTCTATAGTGTCCAGGGCACGGAGAACTAGGTAGAATATACAGACGGCATGTCTAGGTGGGGAGAAAACACAATCATCTCTCACTTGGGATTGCCCACTAGGCCGGACAAACAGTTTAGATTAACCACACAGCCTTCGGCAGAGGTGATTCCAGTTCAACACGACACGTGTTGGCACCACCAGGTTGTTGATGCCTTGGAAGATACAAACACTTCCAGCACAATTAGCTTTCACATTTCAAGGAATATGGTACTTCAGCCACCGAGCTGAACGGAAAGAGGTGATGTGAAAGCCTTCCCAGTCCCCACCATTGTATCCCAGTGTCTCCTACAGTCTGAAAATCAGCTTTGGTCAAAGGATGACCACATCTAATCTGTCTTCCATCAAATCATAGAATGGTTTGGGTTGGAATGGACCTGTAAAGGCCGTCTAGTCCAACCTCCCTGCAATGAGCAGGGACATCTTCAACTAGATCCAGGGCATCAGCTTCCCCAGCCTCACGTGGGGACAATGGCTGTCCCCTGCAGTGCAGGAACATAAAATAAATGCATTAGAAACGTGCTGCTCAAATCCAGGGTCGCAGGAGCAGGTTAGGGATGGAAAGCACCAACAGCAGCACTTCCTACCTACCTTGCTCATTATCTCCTTGAACCTCCACTCTGAGCAACAGAGGTGCCTCCGCACAAGCTCCCCATGGGCTGACCGCCGTGAAAGCTGCCGTACGCCTGAGCAGGGTTAGGAAACCCAGGCTTTTACCTTCATGCAGAGAACTACAGCATGGCTCTTGGCTTTCTAAGATGTGTATCGGGGAAGGGACGGGCCTGTGATGTCTCCCTGGGCAGGGCACTGCCAGATCCAACCCGGCAAGCAGAATCCAACTCTGCAAACAAGCAAGGCTAGCGCTCACTAGGACCCAGAGGAGAGAGTCAAGAAAGGCAAAGCAGAAGCTGAAATGCCATCCCCGAAACACCTCTCACATTGACACCATGCCGAAGGAAGAGCTAGCAGTAACTCCAACAGCATAGTTAAAACACTTATTTAACCAGACTTACGCGTCCAAACCTTAGCTGCACCCCTAGCTTCTATCATATACTGAATTTAGCTCTGTGGCAATTTGTGCAAATCAAAGGAAGACATTTTTCATGATGAGGGTGGTGAAACCCTGGCCCAGGTAGCCCAGAGAGGTGGTCAATGCCCCATCCCTGGCAACATCCCAGGTCAGGCTGGACGGGGCTCTGAGCAACCTGCTCTAGTTGAAGATGTCCCTGCTCACTGCAGGGAGTTGGACTAGATGACTAGATGGCCTTTAAAGGTCCCTTCCAACCCAAACTATTCTATGTTTCTATGAAATACAAGGTCATAAAAAGCAACTACACAGTGAGCATGGTTTGCCTGCAGCTCCCCATTTCACAGAATCACTAAGGTTGGAAAGGACCTTCAAGATCATCAAGTCCAACCGTTAACCCAAACCATGTGCCCTAAACCATGTCCTGAAGCAACACATCCACACATCTTTTGAACACTTCCAGGGATGGTGACTCCACCACCTCCCTGGGCAGCCTGTTCCAATGCCTGACCACTCTCTCAGTGAAGAAATTTTTCCTAATACCCAAGTTAAACCTCCCCTGGCGCAACTTGAGGCCATTTCCTCTCGTCCTATCACTAATTACTTGGGAGAAGAGACCAACACCCTCGTCTCTACAACTACCTGAAAGGATGTTGTGGCGAGTGATGAGATCTCCCCTCAGCCTCCTCTTCTCCAGACTAAACAACCCCAGTTCCCTCAGCTGCTCCTCATAAGACTTGTGCTCCAGACCTCTCACCAGCTCCGTTGCCCTTCTCTGGACACGCTCCAGCACCTCAACGTCCTTCTTGTCATGAGGGGCCCAACACTGAACACAGGATTTGAGGTGCAGCCTCACCAGTGCCAAGTACAGGGGCACGATCCCTGCCCTGCTCCTGCTGGCCACACTAGTGCTAATACAGGCCAGGACGCTGTTGGCCTTCTCAGCCACCTGGACACCTGTGTCATCTGCAAACTTACTGAGGGAGCACTCAATTCCCTCATCCAGATCATCAATAAAGATATTGAACAAGACCGGCCCCAGAACCGAGCCCCGGGGAACACCGCTTGGGACCGGCCACCAGCCGGATTTAATGCCATTTACCATGACTCTCGGGGCTCGGCCATCCAGCCACTTCCTCACCCAGCGAAGAGTAAACCTGTCTAAGCCACGAGCCGCCAGTTTCTCCAGGAGAATGCTGTGGGAGACGCTGTCAAAGGCTTTACTAAAGTCCAGGTAGACAACATCCCAGCCTTTCCCTGCAGGATTCCCAGGTACCATGGTCCCAGCTGAGCTCCAACCTGAGATCTCATGGACAGGGGCCAACCAAAGCCACAGTCTTCACCAGCAAACATGCGTTACAGTGCTGGGAAGAGGACACTCTGGCATTACTTCCCCTTCATGCACCTGGAAGCACCCACTTCCAAAGAGCAAGCCCTGTTTCACAGAATCATTAAGGTTGAAAAGGCCTTTAAGATCATCAAGTCCAACCATCAACCCAACGCCACCACACCCACTAAACCATGTCCTGAAGTGCCACATCCACACGTTTTTTCAATATGGTGACTCCACCACCTCCCTGGGCAGCTTGTTCCAATGCTTGACCACTCTCTCTGTAAAGAAAGTTTTCCTAATATCCAATCTAAACGTCCCCGGTGCAACTTGAGGCCATTTACTATTGTCCTATCACTGGTTACTTGGGAGAAGAGGCCAACACCCTCGTCGCCACAACCCCCTTTCAGGTAGTTGTAGAGAGCGATGAGGTCTCCCCTCAGCCTCCTCTTCTCCAGACTGAACAACCCCAGTTCCCTCAACTGCTCCTCATCAGACTTGTTCTCCAGACCCCTCACCAGCTTCGTTGCCCTTCTCTGGACGTGCTCCAGCAACTCAATATCCTTCTTGTAGTGAAGGATTCTTTCATCTCGGAGCTCAAGCTCCAGCCCTGTCCTAGGCACAGCTCCCCCATTCCCAGGTGACGTCATCTCTTTTCTCCTTTCTCCTTGCCACCACATTCACCCTCTGCCAGCACAAGGCTGGTCCTCTCCACCAAGCAGCCAAACTTGCAGGAATCAATCCTCAAGGGTCCCCTGGACAGACAGGACGGCAGGAGAGGAAGGCAGGAGCATCCCCCTCCTCCTCTCCACCAGCAAGAGTTATGATGTCGGCCAACAAAGCTGCAGTTTTGAGCCTCCCACCTCCCAAAACAACACCCTAACCATGGAGCAACAGGGCCCCAGCCAGCAAAACACATGGTTTATGGGGCCAAAAAAAATAAGCAGGAAGAAAGCAAACATTTTAGCTCAACTCCCTGTGCACTAGCCTGGGGACCACCGCTCCGAGCACTCATCCAGTAGCTCTCCAATTTCCAGCAGTCCTTGGGGGACACGTGGAAACTCTCCCGGGAGCAGGAATGTGAACCAGGGAGCAGGAGCTCCATGCCTCCTCAGCCTTCAAACAAGGAGATTTCACCCCAAAACAAGTTGCAAACAAAGCTGCTGCCAGGGAGGGGACAGGGGTATGGCGTAGGACACTGCGCTCGGGAGCAAACCCCCGGCAGCACCGTGTTTCGCAGCATGCCATGGTTAGCCGTGAATCCTACAGCACCAAGCTCCTCCAACCAGCAAGCACAGAGGCAAATATTAAGCAGCCTGTAACAACCAGGGTTCTGTTTAACCCCCATTACACCATCAATGAAAGCACTTCTTTGACATGATCCAGCAAAATTCATTCCTCCGGTAAGCTGCTCTGCCTACTCCCATATTTTGCCTGTTTTGCTTTTCCCTCTTTTTCCCCTAAATTCTTCAGCCAAGCTACTGTGTTTTGAAAATTCGTTCTTTCTGATCCACTACGGAGCCGGCTGTAATTCAGCAGCAATTCCTGTGCAGACGTAAGTTGCAAAGATCTGGCAATAGCATATTTAGGATGCCAGGCAGAAGTTTCTGTGCCCTGAGGGTAGGGAGCCTTCCTGATCGGAGCAAGCTGCAATGCAATGGAATTAAAGGACAGAAAAGACAGACAAGATAGATAACTGCAGAAAGGTTAAGGCAAGCACACCACATACTGACACTGCTAACAGGTTTCAAGGTGTTTTATCAATTGGCCTTTTTTTTCCCTTTAATTTCCACATGTTCAAAAAACATGTGGATGTGGCACTTCAGGACATGGTTTAGGGAACATGGTGGCACTGGATTAATGGTTGGACTTGATGATCTTGAAGGTCCTTTCCAACCAAGTGATTCTGTGATTAGCTAATACACCAAGCATGGAAAAAAATGTTTAATTCTTGGCCCCACTAATACCTTTCCATGCAACCCTGGCCAAGCCACTGAATTTCTTCGCGTTTCCTGTAGAAGAGGCTGCAGACAACCATTTCATAAGTGCTGGATGCCAGCTACGGGGCACCACCCAAAATGCCAAACCAGGGCTCAGAAACCCAACAGATAACCCAGTGTTCAGGCTGGCGTCTGCAACTGCTCGTCAGAGTCGCAACCGCAGCGTTAGACGTGTCTAGTGTAACTTGTCGGAACTCTTAATTTTGACAATTAACCCAGTTTAGGATTAACTGGAGAGCGCTCCACGTGCTGAAATCAGTGATTACCATGCAAATATAAGGAATTATATAGAGCATATATATATGCAAGAGGCCCAGGCCAGCTGAGCTTTACATCCTCTGTTACTATTACCATCTGAAGCTTTCCTACATGGGTCAGCTAAATTTGCACGGCAAAAACAAAACGAGCGTACAGCAAGCCCCCTCCGATGATCACGTAAGTTTTGAGGCAGCTGTTTCCAAACGCACCTTCCAGGCAAGGTGGTCCAGGCCCTCGGTCAGCCCCGGATTTTTGCGGGGCCACGTCCCTCCGGCCAGCCCTAAGGCCAGTGCCAGCCTCGGCGCTGCCAAGACGCATTCCCAGGGTGTCACAAAGAGCGCACGGCCGGCACCGTGCTTAACTGTCTGCTGGCTGGCCGAGAAACCGCAGCACCCGTCCCCGGGCCTGCTGGGCCGGGGAGCCCCGCTGGGGCAGGGGGGTGCACGACACCCAGCCCGCGCGGACGTGAAAAACCCCACGTCCGGCCGCCCGGGCTGGGGCTGCACCATGGCGCGGGCCACCTCCCGGCCAGCCCTCCCAGGGAGCCCCGGCCGGGGTGGGGGGGCACTTCACCCGCCACCCCGTCCAGGTCCCGGCGCCCCCCGCTCACCTCAGCTCTCCGTCCAGGGCCTGGATAACGGCGGCGAAGCTGCGGCTGGTTTGGTTAAGGTACCGGTAGCAGGTGCGGAGGCCGCGTCCCAGCGAGTCCTGCGGGCAGAGCGAGGAGACGGGGGACGGCTGGAGGTGGGGGGCGGCCGGCGGCGGGGCCGGGGGGGGTCCGCGCTGTTGCACCCTCCGCCCGCCGCCCCGCAGCCGCCCCAGCGCCCGGGGGGAGCCCCGCGGCGGGGAGAGGGCCAGCGTCCGCCTGAGGAGGTACACGGCTTTGGTGCTGGCCGCCATGGGGGCGCGGCAGCGGGGGGCTGCGGCCCGCCCCGCCCCAGCCGCCCGCCCCCTTAACCCGCTCGGCGCCCGCCCCGTCTGAGCCGGGCAAGGAGCCGCGGCTGTGCGGAGCGCCGGGCCCGTGCGTCGCTCAGAGCCGGTGCGGCGTAGGCTGGGGACCGGCCTCGGGCAACTGTCGGTCAGGCCAGACCCGCTGCTTCGCACGGAAAGCCAGCAGCCGGACCGGTGATGGCCGAGCCGGTGCAACGCCCGGGAAGCACCGTGCTGCCCGCCGGCAACACCGGGTCGGCGCTACGCCCGCCCATGGCACCGCCACAGCCGCGCAGGGAGATGACAGCCCCCTCCTGGCCCTGGCTCCCACACCACGGCGGCAGCCCCCACCCCCCGGCGGCACCGCCCGAGCGAAGGGCATCCCCCCGTCATCGCATCCCGTCCCGCTCACCGGGTCGATCCGCGGCATGACGGCCCGGTAGCCGCCCATCTTGAACCGCAGCAGGTTGTAGATGTCCTCGGGGTGGCCCAGCCATTTCCTCAGCAGCTCCATGGGGGCCGCGCTGATCCCCCCGCCGCCGCCCGCTCCCGCCGCCCCCCCCTCCCCGCCCGGCGCTTAACCGGAGTCGGGCGGGGCCGCCTCTACCCCGCCCCCCCGCCAATCATTTCGCTCGTTCCATCGCTCGGTGGGCCGGCGAGGCGCCCATTGGCCGAGGCGCGCTCGCACCAGGAGAACGCCAGCTAATAGAAAGGCGGCGGGCCTGGTGTGACGGCCGCTGGCCGGCGCTGATTGGATAGCGGCGCCGGTCGCCACACGCGCGGTGCCGGCGGAGCGGGAAGGTGGCAGTAGGAACCGGGCGGCCCACGCACCTCGCTGCCACGCAGGCTCGCGGAGACACCCCCCACGCAGGCCCGTGGGGCCCTGGGGAAGGCACAACGCCCTCCTCCGCCCCCTCCGAGGCCACCAGCCCCGCCGCGCCTTCCTCCGGCAGCCCCCGGGTGCAGCTAGGCCCTCCCTGCGGCAGGCGTGCGGCAGATCATGTTACCTTCTGTTCTTATTCCCCAGTGGCACCTCTCCTCTGGTGTCTCCCTTCACTCACCAGCATCACCCCAGCCTGCTGTGAGCCAGGACATGAGTCCTCGCCCTGCTACCTCGGCCAGCCCTGCCTTGGACTCAACCGTATGTCCCCTAGAGATACCCAGCTGCTATTCTCATCCTTCAAGGTGTGAAGTTCAGCTTTTGGGGGTTTTTTTTGTGGTTTTTTTTAAGGGCACTGAAAATACCATGCCACATTTCCAGGCCTTTGCTAACACCCTGCAGGACATGCTCAGAAGCAACTTGACCATCATCTTTGGCACAGTAACTCCATTAATTGGATTATTCAGCAATCCCATAACCTGCAACCACTCAAGGGCATCACAGTTCACAGGGGAGAGGCTGTGCAAGTCCTATTTGGGAAGCAGCCTACTACTGAGGTCTTGAACTCCAGCATTCACAGTTCTTTTGCAACCTACCTTTAAATGCACTTCCCATGAAAAGAGTTTTCCTGCTGAGCCACTCCTACAGGAAAGCTGCTGTGCATCCTCTACAGGGCAGCACCAAACACTGGAATTTCCCTGTACACCTCCATTTTTAACCAAGAAGCTACCAGAAAAGACACACTGAACTTAAGAAAAACATCAGTTCTAACTCCAGTTTTTATTTTTCACTCAAGTCAACAGTCTATTGTTAAAACAAACACAAATCCAGGGAGCAAGGACAGCAACAGCTCCTTCCTACTGCGTAGATACATACAGCTCAACAAAGGAGGCACCACATCATCTCTATTTCAAAACTTTTCTGCTTTCAAGTTACCTCTGAGATAATGAGCTTTATACAATAACCATCAAAAACATTGCTAGACACACCTCCTATATTAGATATTAGGGTCCACTCCATAATCTGTTAAAGACTTTTTTACATGAAGGTCTGGAATTTGCAGTTTGCCACAAAAATCCAAATCTGTGGGGGCAGACATCATGACAGGCAGGCAGAGATGAGCTCCACCAAGCACGGTTGAGGTTTATTTTGACCCCTCAGAAGTAGGCAGCCGTTCATGTAAGAGCTGACAGTGAGAACAGTCACTCACTTTTAACCACACCTAATGCCAGCCCAGCACACAGCTATTCAGCTACAAGCAGAGGCAGGATTATCCAATACTGAAGTAATCAAACTGTTTAGGCAGAGGGATACACTCCTTTCTGCTAACTCCACCATAAGCCATTGCACCTGCACCTCTGTCAAGGGACAGTGTCACTTCAGACTGCAGTCATCACCTGCTCAACACCCTACACCTTCCATTCACCGTAGTCTGAACAGGGGCACCAAGACACCTCAGAATTGGTCAAACTATTTACACTGTTGTGTCACTGTGATGGAATGAAGTTAGACGTTTACAGCCACTTTCCTTTTTGCATCCAGAGGCACCACAGTACTGCAGTTGATTCCTGTAATCTCCCCTGAGCACTCAACTCTGCCAACTCCCTGTCCCTAAGGAACAAAATCAACAGCCTCAAAGAAACCATGAAGCCCTTCTCAGGACAACTGGGAGCATGGTTCAGAGGCCACCCAAACATGCTCAAGAAGAGGGGGCACACAGAAAGCCAGGTCACTCAGTGACTTGGGAAGGATCCCCATCCCCTGACAGCACCACAGGTTGGCACTGAGGACACCACCACATGAGTCTCTTAAAGCCACCTGAGGGTCCAAGGGTTCCCTTCATCACTGTATGTCCGAGGGGACACTGCTCCTTCTGGTAGATCTGAGGGTGCAGCCCTTTGCCATGCAGCTTGCTGTGCAGCCAGGCAGAGCTGAATTGAATGGCACAGTCAAGCAGACGCTCCAGATCTGAGAGAGCCAAGACAGAGCCTCGTGTTAACGGATGGATCTTGGCCAGGTACAAGATCTCATTCTTAATGATGTTCCCTGGAAAGGGTCAGAAATAAGGAGACAATAAGGATATTTCTTACCCAGATGATACAGACCTACAGCTCAAATCACTGTGACTTCTGCCTCAAGGATCTCATTCCTCATACCAGAGGTGGCATACAAGGACTAGACTTACAGCTGGAATTGGACTAGAAGATAGTCTCTGCCCACTACCCTTGAAGCAGACCTTCCTTTCTTCCACAAGTACAAGCCAATCCATAGTCACAGAATTCACTGTGCTCACATGGTGCAGTCAAGCACCTGAAGCCTGTGGCTACAGACTGCAACCCTTGTCCTCAGGAAGATGGCCACATACCCTCAGCTGGATCAACCAGAAGCCGTAAAGCTATAAGGAGTTAAAGGTTCAGTCATGCAGCTCTGTATCTGTAGACATCCCACCCACCTTCCTCCTTTTCTTCCTCTGCCACGATGCCCTGGAACTCACCCAGCCCTGAAAAATATCTTTGGTCTAAGAGGGTGTAGCAGATGGGATCAGGTGCACGGAGGGCATCCAGTGCCCGGCCACGGTGGAACTCTACAGACAGGATGTCAGAAGCAGGATCGGCCCTCGGAGAGGAGCACCAGTGCATTCGGCAGTTGTAGAAAACAAGGAAGCCTCCACTCTGAAAGTGCAGAACCAGCCTGGGAGAAGCAGAGAAATTTAAGTCTCTGGTCAGAAACATCCCTGAACCACTTGTTATATTCTGCTCTGGCGGAAGAAATTTGCACAGAAAGAGCAGAAAGAAACAGCAGCGTAGCAACGGAGTGAAAAGATGCTGGGAGGTGAGAAGAGAGCCTGTACATGCTATAAGCTTAGGGAGAAGCACACAGCAATGCATCAGCCCTCGCACATGTCTGCTCGTTCTCATGACAGCCAGGGAGACATCTGGAAGTACCAATCCCCCAAGCATGTACCCTAGTCCAGCTAACCCTTCCCTGCAGCTTATCACTGCACGTGCTTGTGTGCACAAGGTCAACAGCAGACACTCCAACACACCAGGCCACCATCTTAATGCAAGGGAGCCTATTTAATGATTTCAGCCAAGAAATTTGATTCTGAGCCCACACAACTTTTGGAAAATTGTTCCTTCTGCTGCTCCACAGTCCCTAGGTGAGACAGCAGCAGGCAGGGAGATGTATCAGCATCTTGGCTCTCCCCAGCAGACAAGCCAGATGACCAAGGGCTCCAGCAGTCAGGTCCACTAATCGGGGAAACTGATGCTGAAAGTAGCACACAAAACTGACTGTGTCTCAAACTACTTGTATAGAAATAAAGTAATCCTTTGAAAGATTTCAGGATGGGGGAGCAGGGAGTATGTCCCTACTAAGTACACCACAAACAGAGGCCAGACACCCACCTTGTACATTAACCGCTCCAGTTAAAGAGCTCACCAGACCAGAGTACACACTGCCATCCAGTATTTACCCCTTCCTTGTGCCGTACACTTCCAGTGGGACTTAGGACACAGACTGTTGCCTGTGTTTTCAACACACTGCTGCCTTTAACAGCATTGCTCCAATGAGTGATTCCAGCTGCCCTAGATGTATGCTATTTATCCAAGGCTTTTTTTTTTTTAAACATTGATTGGGAGAAACTGGCATTTTCAGGATGCCAGACTGACTCATGCCTTAAAATATCTCTTTGAATAAAAATCTTAACTGAGCTGGAACTATGATGCCCAGGCTGGCAGGCAACACACATCCCACAAGTGCACTGTCAATTCCCTGGCTGAACACACCCCACTCAAGCCATGTCTCATGCTTAAGAATTTTCAGAGAAAAGACAGGGTTAGGAGTACCGCCAAACAAATTTAGTTTGGGACAAAAGAGTGCCTCTCTCCAGAATGAGAGGCAGGAAGAAAGCAAGGTTTGTGGAGACTCCACCAAGTACCTGGGTACTGGGTCCTTCCAGTCCCCCCTTTTATTGGCTTTGTTTGCTCTGGAGAACTCATTTGCCCGAACGCTGCCAAACAAGCCAAAGTGGAAGCGCAGCCAGCTGCCTGGACCCCCTGCTGCATCTGGAGCTTCAGACCTGGAGTGTGGGAGTTCCTGCAGCTCCTCCTCCTGGGGATGTGTCTGAGAAGCACAAACCTGTTCTTGCCCACCCTGGGCAGGAGAACTGGCCCCACTAGCAGCCTCTCTTTGCAGCACTGTCTCTTCTGCAGTTGGTCCTGAGGGAGCTTCAGCTGCCACAAATGACAGGTACAAGTTCTTCCCATGAACCTGAGGAAAAAAGGTGGGATGTACTGAGGATCCACATAACCTCCGGCTGTTTCCATACAAGTTACTATTTTCTGCATCCTCTTGGATAGAGGGCACATCACCCCATCCTGAACACAGGATTCATCAGCACCTGAGCCATTACCATCAGAGCTGCAGGCATCCTCTCAGCACCCCTTCTTTTTCTAGATGAAGCACAAGGTGTTCAGATGCCACTCCAGTGTGAAGCCCTCTCAGAGGCTCCTGCCAGGCCAAAGGGACATACTAGGACAGACACTCAGGATTTTGAAGTCTGTCATCACTGCTTCTCATTCACCCCCCCACTGTGTGCTGGCCTTGAGTGTCTCGGGAGAGGATGACCCAACCCAAGGGTAGCTCTGAAGCCACAGGCTAGCCACAAATGACTGTTGAGCCACTCACATCCATGCCCCCAGCTGAGACTATCATGTAATCAGAGGTGAGGCTGCACTAGCATTTGGTCAGTCAGGTCCAAATCATCATCTGAAGGAGGGCAGGCAAGCAAAGCCCCCAGGATTGACCCAGTCTGACTCTCACAAGTGCCCACAGCATAGACATTTCAACCTAGCCAGGTGAAACCCTGCCCTTGGGTATAAGGGAATTCTGCAAGTTCACAGCTGTGGGGAAACAAGGCTGCTGCTCCTGATATCCACATACTGGATATCAACTCTCTCATCTGCTACAAACAGCCCTTGTCAACACCAACACCTCATCCCTTGGGAGACACAGTATCAGTGCCTTAGCATGACTGACCAAAACTACAAATAATTCTGGGCATCTCTGCATCTAGCCACAGCCCTGCAACAGCCTCTCCTCACAGTAAACCTGATCCCAAACTTCACAACACAGTGGTACTCAAAAATGGGTATTCACACCTCTTTGGCCACATGCACCTATTTTGTGGCTATAAACAAAGTCAACGGTCCACGTCAAACACAAGCTTGCTGTCATTCTCAGGTTGTGCACCTTCTGTGACCCAGAGGCAGGACAACAGTGGCTTGCCTCAGATTTGCCATGGGCCAATAAGTTCATCTTTAGCACAGCTCACCTGGGAGTCCTGGAGCCTCAGGGCATTCAGGTCATTCACATTGATCTTCCGGCTGCTTCCCCCCACCTTGGCCACCACTTGTCCCACAAAAGGGGAGGTCAGCAGCTGGAACTTCCTCACTGATGGGCCCTCCGGCATCTCCAGCAGCTGTTGAGGGAATAGCAGGTCCTTCTCACACTTGGTGCCCTAGACTTGAAGGAAAGTTGCAACTCAGAAATGCACAAAAACAGTCAGAGGCTGCGGTCACCACAATCTCCTTACCCCCATTTTCCTCCTCAAGTCCCTGTAGCAAAGTCGATGGAGAGAAACTAGATCCTTTCAGACCCAGAGAGCTGGGGGAATTTCCATCCTTGGGGATACTCATAATTCAATCAAACAAGGCCCTCAGCAACCTGCTTTAACATTAGTTTTCACCCCACAAGAAGGAATTTGGCCTGAGGATCTCCAGAAGTCCTTTCCAGTCACAATTTCTCCAGGAGTCCTAGAGGACCTTTAATTAGACTGTTTAGCATCTCTCTCCTCACCAGGAACGAGAGCTCACCTAACTCTAACCATTCCCTCAGTCACAACCTTGATGTCCCAGTACAAAGGGGAAACACAACCTTGCATAGACATTAATGAACCAGAATCAATGCAGGCCATGGTGAGCCATCCTTCTCCTGATGCAGCCACCAAGGCAAGTGCTGCTCCCTGATAGGCACTGGAGCTAGCTCATCCCCTCCCCTTGCCTTACCAGCTGCTTGCCCTGCTGACTGTGATGGCATGCAGAGAGCATTCATACTAGCAGCCTCTGGGATCAGAAGACTCTGGATGATGGGGAGATGAAGTAGCAGCATCCTATAGCACCCTGTATCTCCCTCCAAGAAGTCACATCAGTACATAAGGTGTTATTTTTTTTGCATGAAATCCCAGCCACATGTCACTTGCAGTTCTTCTGAGGACTTCTGCTGGGACTGGGTGCACAAGAAAGGAGGCTCCAGGATATGGAAAGCAGTTTGGCTTTCATCCCACAGAGCCAATTCCCGCTGCAGATTAATCCCAGAGACCGGCACTGACCAGAGGCTCAGCTTCAAATTCCACTGCAGTTGGCACAAGGCTTTGAGCTACCTGGCACAGCTCTGAGCACGCTTAATGTGAAAAATCACCCGCAATCTTGTGCATGGGTCCCCACCAAAAGAGGCATTCCCACCTCATGCTAGCATCTCAGCTTCTCTGCTGTCTGGGCTAGCTCAGATAGAGCAGCCCACGCTCGCAGCAGCTCAGAGTGACTGTGAAACCAAAGCCCTCAGTACCATATGCTTCTGCCACAGCAAGGACATCCCTGTCCGCTGAAGCTCTTAGCTCAAGGTAGCAGCCACCTCCACAGGGCTGTGAACAGCAGTAAGGTGTGGACATAACTTCAACAGGAGCAAGCAAGGCAGCATGGCTGTAAAGCCTTCATGTGCTACAGCACAAACCAAATCCCTTTTGGACGAGCTCAAGAGGAAAACATGTCAAGGAACATTACCTGGATCCACAACATGAAATTAAAGATATTAATTGGTCATACAAACTAGCTTCACCAGGAGTAAAAGACTGAGCTTTATTCCAGTGTCCCTCAGGCATGGGATCATTCACAGGTCTGTTCCAGTTTCACCCAGAAAAGCTGCATATTGTGTTCAGACTTTAGTAAAAGCCAGTTGCAGATCAAGAGTCAGCTAAAGAGACGCTCCTGCTGCCAAAGGCACCAGAAGCAATCTGGATCCCCGGGAGCAGCGTTCGGCCACTGGACAGAGGTCATCCAAAGGGTCTTGCCTATGCCCCAAGCCCTTTGGGTCTTCCTCCTGACAGTCCAGGCACTGACTTCATGTCAGGCAGCACAGAATGAGCCCCAGGACAGCTGAGACCTGAAGGAAGCTCATCACCTGCAGAGCTACACAGCTCTGCTGCTGATTCAGTTCACAACCGGCTCCTCATGAGAGACTACAAGTGCTGAGCACTTTAAGTTATTAATACATGCATTCCCCCAGCTATAGACACTCTGGACAGCAGAGTAATGCTCCTGTTCAAGAGAAGAGTCTGCCCTTCTCCCCAGGGCATCAGAAGAATCGGCACCTGCTGACTTTGGTCTCCTTCTCTCCATGGACCTCCCTACTTCACCTTTTTACTTCAAGCCTACTTCATTCTCTTCCAAAATGCTCCTCCCTCCAAGGGGGAAAAAGGAGGATAACAAACCCCAGCCGTCTGCAGGGCATGACACTCATCTCCTGAAGAACATGACCATGGCATCTCAGAACCTGTCCCAGCAGGTCACCGGAGCTGGTACCACTACAGGTCTGGGGCAGGGACCCAGGCTTCCAGAAGAAATCCTCCCTATGTAGGGACTCATTTCCAGTCCTTATGCTCAGACAGAAGCCAAGCACCCACACCAGGAGAGAACAAGGAAAAGGCTGTCAGGTTCGTCCACCTCAACCCAGCTCCCCTGCACCCAGGGAATACAGCCCCACACTCTGCTGCAGAGGAAGCACTGCTGTGCCTTCGCACCCCTGCAACAAGGCTCCTGCAGGGATTTCAAGGCACTACCCAACCCTCCATGTGCAGTTAGGCAGGATCAGAGCTCACCATCTTCTCACACTCATCAAAGCATCAACTTGCAGCTTTCCAAAACCACTAAGCCCAGAAATTCCACAACCCTTCATGTCTCACAGGGCAGTGGAGGCAGTCTGCCCACACCAGAGCACTGGGGAAGAAGGAATCACCCAACACTTTCACGTGGACAGAGCCCCTAAAGCAGGCACCATAGCATGCCCCTGAACCCCACACTCCTGCACCCAGCCCTCAAGCCACTGCCCTTCCCAGGCTCACCCTGTACATACGTTTGGGGAGCAGACCATGCAGCCTTTCTCCCCTACTTCATTGTCCCCCTTCTGCTACTCCATACTCCACGAGCCCTTCCCCTGCCCCCAGCACATCACCTCCCACAGCCCCTCGCCCCTCTACCCTCTCCCTAAG
Source organism: Phaethon aethereus (assembly GCF_964289735.1). NCBI lineage: Eukaryota > Metazoa > Chordata > Aves > Phaethontiformes > Phaethontidae > Phaethon > Phaethon aethereus. Next base: position 3,795,697 of record NC_138576.1, on the reverse strand, counting down.
CAACCTACCCACCCTCAGTATCACCTTCTGAACCCAAAACCCTTCCACCCATCCACTTTCATAGGCCAGGGAGGAGGACCCTCCTCCCCCAAATACCAGCAGAGCTCCTTGATTGGCTGGTGTGGGAGGAATGGGTGGGTTTTCAAGTACTGCCCACAGTCACCTCCACCAGTTACACCTGTGTTCAGGGACTGGTTGGACTGGGAAGGAAGCTGGGCAGCCTGGAAGGAAGGCTAGGTGCTTGTAGGAGGGCTGTGCTTCTGCAGAGGGAGGTGGTGGCAGAGCTCAGCCCTTGCGATTTTGGCTTAAGGGCTGTTGTCTCTAAGTTCAGCTGGGAGCAACTAGGCTGGACAATAGACGACTACACAGAGCCATGTTAGTGAGCAGACCAAAAAGAAAAGCTACCATGGTATTAAAAGTGTCCTGAGGAGCTTTTTCCCCTCTCTGCTGTGTTAGGGGGATTACCTGCTGCATGAAAACATATTGGATGCTTTCCCCACTTTGTATTAAAGTCATAGAATCATAGGCTGGTTTGTGTTGCAAGGGACCTTAAAGATCATCTAGTTGCACCCCTCCACCATGGGAAGAGATACCTTCCACTAGATCAGGTTGCTCATTGTCTCATCCAGCCTGGCCTGAACTGTTCTGTTGATGGGTCTGTCACTTCTGGTGTTTGTCATCCTGCGCTGGCCATCCCGGTTCCTAGCTACAAGAAGGGGCTCTGTGTGACTCAGGGCTTAGAGGCAACATTCAGTTTCCTGCAATTAATTAATTTTTTGAGAGTCCCCAAGTCTGAGCAATTAATTTACCAGTGAGTTTACCTTTCATTAGAATCTTATGTTTATATGAATAAACGTTTCCACCATGAGGGTGGTCAAACACTGGAACAGGAACCCAGAGGCGTTGTAGGATTTCCATCCTTGGGAATATTTAACACTTGACTGAACAGGTCCCTGAGAAACTTGATCCAGTCTCTTCTGATTTAAATTACTCTGTAATTCTATCGTTATGAGTTCCTTAGACAGGACCTATTGCACCATTGCTTCTCCAGGTGCACTTCATATGTGATCATTTAACCCCAGCCCTCTCCAAGAAGCTCACGAGGGTAGTCAGAGTCAAGCAACAGCCTTCTGGTTTTATTTTCATTGTTTTATTTCCATTAGTTCTAAAGGTGTAGAAGTTATGTGGATTGATAGCCATACTACTTCATAATATATATTTTTTTACATCTTTAAATAATTACAGCTTGTTCAGTTGGTTGGTTTCCCTCTCCCCCTTACAAATAAGTGTCTGTTTCTGTAGGACCTTCCCAGGTGATCTGGGAAGCTTCAAACTTTATACATGGGGAGAAAAAAAGCAAAACAAAACACCACCTGTGACATAGTCACAGCTTCAACGTTATATTAAGAGTTGTTCATTGCTTTTAAAACAATATTCCCGAGCTCCTCCTGATGGCACCCTCTCCAGCCAGCTCATAAGATTGTAAGGGAAATATGGATCTCTTCTGATCAATTTACAAAAGAATAACCAAAGTGATTCAAGGTATTGCACTTCCACAAAGAGGAAAGACATTCAGAAATGGTTAAATGACCTTTCTACCCTTCTGGCTCCCCATCCTGGTTCTCATCTGCCCGTCTAACTCTGGTGACCACTGAGCCATTGCAAAGGTCTGGTTTGGCACAACCAAACCTTGTGCTGCAAACCCTTCAACATAAAAATTTGCATGTGTCATTAATGATGACCTCTAAGGGAAAAAGTCCCATAAACACATTTATATATGTGCTTAAGTGTTTTGCAGCACTGGGCGCTTCCTTCTTAGTCCTCAGGGCAGGGATAGTTCTTGGTCCTGCATTTGTGTAGGACCTGGCCTAGGTCACAAAGTTCTCCAGCCACGCTGCAATGAAATAAATTATTGCAATAAAAGCAATAATTGTCTTGCCCTAACGAGTCTCTAATAATTGTGTCTCTAATTTCATTAGCAAAACAGGCTCTAAATGCCATCATGGGAAGGAAAGCAGAGTTCAGATGGAACCCAGAATTTTGTAAGTTGCCCCTCTTGCTATAACGAGCTGAGTCTCCTGAAACTGGTAGCACTTTTATCTTCTCATCCTGTGAGTATCCCTTCACCTGTCACTTCTGATGTTTGTCATCCTGCATTGACTGTCCCAGCTCCTACCTACAAGCAGGGGCTCTGTGTGACTCCTGGGCTTGGAGACAACGTCCAGTCTCCTGCAATGACTCATTGCTTGGGAGTCCCCAAGGCTAAGCAATTCATTTACCAGTGATTTTGCCTCTCATTAAAATCTGATGTTTATTTGGAAAAACATTTCCACCATGAGGGTGGTCAAACACTGGAACAGGAACCCAGAAGATTTCCATCCTTTGGGGATATTTAACACTTGACTGAACAGGTCCTTCAGAAACCTGATCTAGTCCCTTCTGATTCAAATTACTCTGTAATTCTATCATTATGAGCTCCCTAGAACAGGACCCATCTATTATGGTGTGTTTGTACAGCACCTAGCATGACGGTGCTCCATCTGAGTTCAGCCTCTCATCACCTTGACTTCAGTGTTGTCCAGAATATGGTAAATGCTCCTGGACCGACAATACCTCTACAACAATTTTGGGTAATCGAAAAGAACAACAGAACCAGATGTATCTGGACTTCTACTGTTTGTGGTGCAGAAGGGGGGACAAAAGAGCCAGTTTCCACCACTAAAGAGAGCCGGGTTGTCCTCACAGCCCACAGACCCTCACCTTTTGAAAGCGGACATCTTGTTCCGTTATCAGGGTCCTTGTAAATGCTCCTCACTGTGTTTCAAGAATTATTTTTAAGGCTTTGAGGAAGGCTGAGAACCAGGTATCAAATCTCTACCATGGTCATTTAGATAAATGAAGAGGAGCATAAGGCAGGCTTATGTTCTGCAGGGGTTTTCTCCTCTTGCATTGCAAGCAGATTCCTTTATGGCATCTCGGAGCGTGTTTTAAGGGCAGGTGAAAAATTCAGCCAACGAGTTTAGCTCTGAAGGCAGTAGAAGGAGTGCATTAATAAGGCAAGGTGAACAGAACCTCTGGGACCATCTGTATGGAAAGAGAAATGGGGTGTGTGGTTGGTCTGGACTTTAGCTACTCTCCACGAGGCCACCCGCTCCCCTCCCTCTGAGGTTGTCCAGGCTAGTTCTCGATATCTCAGATGTGTGCATTAACTAGATGGCATCTTTGTGGTGCATGCTTCTCTGTCACAGAGAGGAGTTCACACCCAAGAGAGCTCAACTGCCATTTACAAAGGAATGTAGTTCAAGGAGGAGGCCGGCTGAAGACCTGCATGCCTGGGAAGAAATGTCTTTATGTTTTCACCCCAAATTCATATTTTTAGGTGTTATTTCTGGCCTCTTCTCTGCAGCTTACCAGGCCTGAGCAGAATCACAGAATTTAATTCATTTTTATTCGTGTTTCATGAATGTCTTTTCCTTGTCTGTAATTAACACTAACGAGGCTAGACCCTTCATTAGCTCAGCAAGACAGAGTGGAAACTCTGGTGCAAACACCATCCAGCCATTCCCTTGGCATCATTGCCATGGTGGTTTTCTCTGGGGAGTGCAGAGGCTCTGTCGCCCCTCCCAAACCCTGCAAATCAGAGTTACGCAGAGCACAGGGAATGTGAAAGGGTCCAGGTCTCTACTGTGACTCCAGTCACAGTCTTTGTCACAAGTCCAGTTGAATCCTTCTCCTTAAAGAAGCTTTTCTACCATCAAGGGGAAAATGGCGAGTTCAAACAAAGAAAATACAACGCCATTCTTTTTCTTCAACCATGTATGTGGCTTTCCTCTTCTCCAAGCCATGTATCTTGGTATTTGGGTGGAAAGACTCTTTGTGGGAATGTTAAACAGTGGGAGATGGAGGATGGCATATTTCAGGGGGGATGCACAATCCCTCTTCTAGATTTTCACTTGGTAGTTCCTTACTTGAGTTCTGGATGCAGGGAAGAAAGAGGGGAGCTGGGAAGGCAAGAAGAGCAGAAGAATTTGGTACTGGACAGAAACAAGAGCGGAGAATCTTGTAGGATGAGGTCTCCCAGAAAATCTCTGCCTGGGCAGGAGAATCTGTCCCTCTTTGGAAACGATGAAAATGTCATGGCAAGCATCTGGTGAAGCACTTAGACTGCATAGAGGAGCTGTGGCATCGAGTTTGTTAAGCACATGCTAGAGAAAGAGCAGTCAAGTATAGCAGTGATCCCTTTGGGAAAAGGGAATGAGTCAGTGAGCTCTCAGCATCTCTTCCAGCCCCATTTGCTAGGATTCCCTGGTTGCTGAGAGCCTTATGGGCAAGAAAAAGCATGAATCTTGTTTAATACTCGTGCATGAATGGAGTTATGCTTCTCTTGCAGGCAAGCAAGTCTGTGCACATGCTTGGTAAAGAAAACGGCTCCTGCCTAACCTCTGTTAGAGGCTGAAGCCTTTGCTTGTTGCAAAAGGTGAAATCCTAAAGGGTTAGATGTGTGAAATGGTCGTGAGCCAGCTGTTAGGGGGAAAGTGGGCACTTACAGTACAGTCAAAAATAAATGACAATCAGATTTCATCAATGACATCAAAACCAACAGAAAAGTATGCCAAATAATTAAATTAGCTATCTCGAAAGTGATGGCATAGCAGCAGTAGAAGCATCTTTCACTTGCTGTAGTCTTGAATAATCTCTAAGTCTGGTTTGTAGCTATCCATAAGGGAATTTTCTCCAGGATTTGATGACCAATGTGGGTGTCCTCTACTTGCTTCCAGAAGGTTCCTCCTTCCAAAATCTCCCTTTGACTTTGGACAGACCTTCTCCAGGCCCAGCCAACAACCTTTTGGAAACACAGTCCCATGATTTTGTAATGATAAATAGGAAAGGAGTTACTATTAAATACAGACATTCATTAGGTTTTCAGACCATCTAGGAAAATGAAAACGAAGCTCTAGATGTGTGAGCTGAGGATGTGTGGCAGGGGGGTCCCTTTTTTTTTCTCTGCCCTAGAGCATATCAAATCCACTAAAGCCACCACAGCGTATCTAGAGAAGTCTGTTCAACAAACTGTTCTGAAACTGGCTCCATTTGGTGGAAGATCACTGAATTTGGGTAATGAGAAGATGGTGGCATTTTCCTCTGGTCAGGAAGTAAATGACAGAAGTAAAAAAGTGTCTCTGCTCCACCATCGTCTGAGTCTTAAATGCCAGATGTTTTTAAATAAACAAAACTCAAGAACTGTGTCCATCTTTGTGTTTCTGGCTACTTCACAGAAGGTAGTGACAATCAAATAGAGAGGCTCATTTAAAGTGGAAAAAAAGGCTTCAAATCCATTAGTTACTTTGAGATTTGAGTCTTCTCTGTTCCTTTCATAAGAGCTCTCCTACACCTCAGATAAGTCCTCTTTACCTCTTTGCTGGATCATCTCACAAGGGGAGGGAACACAGGAGAGCAGGGGAGGTGGGAAACAACATTGACTTGATGATTACGTGGCATCTTCTTCATCACTCAAGCACATTAGCCTGAAGTCCATGAGTGGAAGAATTATGCAGTTATGATGTCCCCATGATTTTCAGCTAACACCAGGCTGTTCCAGGAGTCCTGTTTGGAGCTGGTTTGTGGAGACTGGCTGATAGCTGACTGGTAAGCCTGTGGTGAAAGCTTCAGGGCTGAAATCGCAGGGTGAATAGATGATCCATGTCCGGACATGGCAGGGACTGAGAATGCCTATGGAAAAAGGAAAATCCTGTGAACAAAGCTTCAAGCCATAGAGGACCATATGAATCCCTTTATGGGGGGCTGGTGCTATTGTAATAACGTCTGTGGATTTGCTGTAGAGCTCCAGATTGCAGCTCATGCGTCATACTTTGGACAGGCTCCTTCCTTCTTGTTCCAGACCCTGTTCTTTCATATTACTGCATATGGGGCATCTTGTTATCTTCTAAATGTCATAAAATATTGTTTTACCTCCCATTGCTTGAGATTTCATTAGCCTTGGGCTCTCCTAGCTTTCAAAAGGCCTCCTGTGGATTACAGAGCACATAACAGTGCTGCCAAGTGCTGCAGGTGCAGGACGAGTCCAGCACGACACTCAACCACATATTTTTTTCTCCAGGGAGAAAACTGGAGTTCCCTGTGTGAACCCAAATGGACTGCAAGTATCGTATACCTCTGCCTCTTAATCGTGCTGTGCTGTGGGGATCCTCAACCAGGGCACAGTTACTAAACCTGCAGACATTCACACAGATCAGCTTCCAGATCCGGGTGTTGCTCAGCAGGATACACACCTTGCATGGATGCAGTGCTGGTTCCAAGACATTTAGTTATGGATATGGTACAGAGCACACCACTTACCCTGCAGCACTCTGCCGTCATGCTGGCTTGCTTTACCTTTGCAGGGACTCAACTCAGTTAGATTTGGACTGTGGGAGTTTATTCTCCCCACACTGCATTTCTGATATTGCTCAACACACAGGCAGCCAGTGCAGAGAAAGTGGGATGATGTTACCAAGTTTTTCCTTGCCCAAGACAAATGAAATCAAATCACAAAAGGGGAACAGACATTTTCGTGCTATGTGACCTATGTAGCTGCCCAGCTAGAAGGAATTTCATGTTTTCAAGAAAGCTGTTACTTCTTACTGTCTATTCAGGACTGCCACACATCATTAAAAACCTATATTGTGCTGTAGACATGGTGACAAGTGTGAAATATGTTCATCTGATTCGTGTGATGAAGTGTAATCTTCTGTACTTTTACGGATTTCTCCTGCACCATAAAAAGGAGTATTTTACAGGAGAAAGTTAAACTACTTTGCTGGTATATCAGCTCAAACCAGTTTGACCACTGACCACATAGTATTGTGTAAAGAAAGTGCATTCATAAGGTTTGGAGTCATCCTGGGGGCACGCCGAGGAAGATTCGAGAAGACTCTAGCAGGAGAAGAGGGCATGCACTGAAGAAGACACGCCTGTTCATTAATATGTATTAGAAGACACGCCTGTTCATGAATATGTATTAGTGAACAGGATCACGCTGAGGAAGATTCGAGAAGATTCTAGAAGGAGAAGAGGGCATGCGCCAAAGAAGACACGCCTGTTCATGAATATGTATTAACGGACAGGATATAAACCAGGAACAGGAACTGTACCGCATGCGTCTTGGTGGAGCAGAGACTCCTGGCGCACCCAGCGCTGTTTGCTTGCCTCTATTCGCTTAATAAATTGTAAATTTGAATTGGAATCCTGTTTGGGACTAAATCATTTATAACACAAGAATGTGGCGTTTTGCCCTATCGCAGAGGATTGATCTCTTACTGTGAACTCCTAGACCCCTGGTTTGAAAAGAGGCAGCCTTTTTCCACAGAGATTTCGAGGATGTTGTTCTCACCATGTCTACCATCCTAGTTCCCATCTTCGTCCCACTGCCAGCATCTCCCCTCTGTACCTGAGAAATTGGGCTGGGGTGGCCGTAATGAGATGAGAGCCCAGGTTCTGTTTTTATGGGGCGCATTTCCTCAGTGGTCGTGGTGCTGCTGCTGCTGCTGGTGGAGCTGGTGGTCGGGGTAAGACTCTCACTGCTGGATGGACCTGTGAGAAAGCAGATGGTAAACAAGGCTCTCCCCAAAGACCTTTCAGTACAGAGCTGTACCCACCCACCCGAAGTTAGTGTGGGTAAAAATAAAAAAATAAATAGTGGGAAGGGTTTTGTTATTGCTGAAAGGCATTCAGACATCCCCCATTTTTGAAGATTCAGCTCATTTTGTGGCTGGGTGTCTGACTCACAGGACATGATGGTCAGAAACACAAGCGCACACACATATACACATACAATAAACTCTCTCATTCAACACTTACCTGCTGGCGTCTTCGTTTTGTTAAGGTTCTTTGGCTTGCGCTTCCTTGTCTGAATGCCCTCTTTTCTCATTGCTAAAGGCCTTGGAACCTACAACCCCAAATATAAAAGCACATTGGTTTCTGTATGTCCTTAGGGTCATCTAGAAGAACATGATTCCAGCACTATCTCATAGGCTTCATGAAAACCAGCTGCTTTAATTGAAAGAAACAACAAGATGGAGCCCAAAGTCAGCACTGCTGTGTGAAGACATATGTCAAAGCTATAAGGTGTGCTTCCAAACAATTGTTGATGCCCCATGCCTGTCAGTGTTTAAGGACATTTGGACAATGCCATTAATAATATGCTTTAATTTTTGGTGAGCCCTGAAGTGGTCAGATGGTTGGACTAGATGATCGTTGTAGGTTCCTTCCAATTAAAATATTCTAAGTCTATTCTGTTCTAGTCCAAATAGGAATAGGTAGGCTTTTCACACCATAGATATTGAGTGTTTTAAGGCCAGAAGGGATAAGCAGCTCATATGATTTACTTTTCTGTTTAACTCGGAGCAGAAGACATCCTTCTGGCTGATACCTGCTTTCTGGAAAGGTACCAAGCCTGTGCGGGGAGATCTCCCTTAGGAACTGATCCTACTGTGGTAGTCACCCTCATAGTCAGAAACACGTTGGGATTTCTAGGAAGAATTTGCTGGGTTAGGTAAGGTGTCCCCTCATCCACCTTGACTTCTAGCTTTGACCTGTCTCTCATGAATGCTCTTCCATCCACTCTGAAGCACTGGAAATCCTTGAGAGCATGGATGTGTATAAAAAAACCCTACAAGTAGCAACGAGAAGAGGAATTTGCTACTAAGCAGTTGCCAGGGTGTTGAAGGCCTCTGTCTCTGCCATGGGGGTGTCCCTGTTGCCACTGACTGGTGGGAGAAGGACTGGAGATTTGCATTTTGAAGTCCTGCTATGCCTTGGACTCCAACAGGATATATCAGACGTGACATGGATACATGAAACCCCCACTGACAGGAAGAGACTATCTGGACACCTGTGCAAGAAAAGTCATCAATTGCTCCCATGACAAGTCTACAACCAAGTCTTAGCTAGGATCTTGCAGCCCATATGAAAGGTCCAAGACTGCCTTTGTGCTTCTGACTCAAGTTTTTCACTAAAGTGCCTGAATTTAGGTGGAAAGAATCTGGGCCTACTTTTATTGGGTTTTAAGACTTGGATGCAAAGGGTAGAAAATTAGTATGTGATAAATGTCCTGCATCCATCACCCTTTGCCAGTATAAACATGGTGTAATGTTGTGAGGGACTAAGTCCCATAGGGACAGCAGGAAAAACAGCTCCAAGAGAGCACAGAGTTGTACAACGAAGCCAATCCCCAGCTTGGTGCTATCAATACCCTCCCCATAGAGAGTAAAGATCAATGAAGACATTACCCCATGGAGCTTCATGTAGAGTCCGCAGGCATTACAGACGGGCTCTCCCTCGGCATTTCTGCGCCAGAGTGTGGTTGTCGTTGTGTGGCAGTTGGCACAAGAGAGGCCGACGCGGCGGGAAGCAGACTGTGAGAAAATGCAGAGGAAGAAAACATATCAGCCCCCACAGGTACCACCAGCAGCATCTCAGATCCCAACAAGCTCACTCCAGCACGCCTCAGGTTTTCCACTCCTCTTGCCTCCCTTCTCATTTCTTTGCCTTTTTCCCTTCTCACCTTGGTGCAGTGGATAACACAACTTCTTTTTTCTTCCCCTCTTGCCTTTTAGCTTCTGCTCCACTGCCTTTCCACTGCCTCCTGCCTGCCAGCACTGCACAGACATCTCAGCTGTCCTGGGGCATCTCAGATGGTGCCAGAGACATCACCTGAATAGTGCCCCAGATCTCCAGCAGGTCTAGTAGCAGCTTAGAGACCCACTGCACCTGCACACATCTACACTAAGGTGTCTGGATCTCAGACTGTCCTGCCCTTTCAAGCTCCCAAGCCCTTCACCTTCCAAGCATCATGGCATATCCCAAGAAGACATTATCAATGCCATGAATGTTACATACTCCTTGCTGAGTTTGCGTGATGTTGTTCGTGTGGCTTGAGGGGGAGATAAGAAAAAGAGTGCTTCCAGCAGCATCGTCTTCCTAAAGATAAAGAAGGATAATTAATAGGAATCCCCACTAACAAAGCAGGGCAGGAAGCAGACCTTTTGAAATTCCCTGAGTGATCTAGTTTAGCCAGGCTCAGAAGGCCACAGAAGGAAGACAATGGGCTTGCAACCGTATAAAATACCAGTTGTGAGCATGGAAGAGGAGTGGGAGGTGAGGGAAGAAAAAGCCACATCCTCTACGCCTGCCTGACCCTTCCCAAGCATCCTTCAAAGCATGGGTCTTAAAAGGCTGAGGGTGGGCAAGGGTCAAATTCCCTCTTTGCTTGCTGATAAACTGGGGACTGAACAGACGTGCTAGAGCTGTGTGAAGACATCTGTTGTCATGGTGCCTCAAGAGGAGACTATAGGGAGGAAATTTGGTGCTCTGGGACATCTACCCAGTTCTGCAGACCTCAACAGCATAGCTGGCTGCTGTATATGAGGTGAAAGCCCAGGGAACAGGGACCTGGCTGCTAACAGGGATTTCCTCTGTGATCTTTGCCACAGCTTTCTTTCTGTGTCTTCTCCCTCATTATAAAACAGGATCAATTAATCTACAGCAGCAGGACGATAAAAATTGAAATTCAAGTACTTCTTAAGACTTCAAAAGCTGGAAGCCCCTTTGGTGCAGAGAAACCAAGCACTCCTTTCGTTGTAATCTCACCATGTATTAGCTTCAATCATTGGCTTTTTAAGTAGACTGAGAGCTTAAAAACAGGCTTGCAGCAAAGGCAAAGACCTCCCCTTTCAGGGCTCCCTGGCTTATCTCAGTCTCCAAAAAAAGGGGTTACACAGTGAGAGATTAAACCCGATCACTTATACTGAGTAGATTTATTCAGGCAGACCAATTGCCACTACTTTAACCACACCCTTACATTGCATTCCTAGACATATCCTCCCTTTCATCACGGAAATTCTCCTTCAGAAGAAAAAGCAGGAATTTGGTAATTTTTGCAAGTTTTCCAGATTGCCAAGTGGCAAGAACACACGTACGGATCTGCACAGCCCATGCATTTATATTTCTCATGAGTTTTTCCAAGCCTTCCCCCAAGCCTATGTAGAGTTAACAGCATGCATTGTTACTTGCTGTAAACAACCAAGCCTGGTAGCCAATGGGCCATTCCTTGACTACACAGATGTGCCCAAGGATAACATAGAATCACAGAAGGGTTTGGGTTGAAAGGGATCTTTAAAGGTCATCTAATCCAACCCCCTGCAGTGAGCAGGGACATCTTCAACCAGAGCAGGTTGCTCAGAGCCCCGTCCAACCTGACCTGGGGTGTTTCCAGGGATGGGGCATCCACCACCTCTCTGGGCAACCTGGGACAGGGGTTCACCACCCTCATTGTCAAAAATTTCTTCTATCGAGTCTAAACCTGCACTCTTTTAGTTTAAAACCGTCACCCCTTGTCCTGTCGCTACAGGCCCTGCTAAACAGTCTGTCCCCATCTTTCTCCTCGGCCCCTCCAAGCCCTGGCAGCTGCACTAAGGTCTCCCCGGAGCCTTCTCTGCTCCAGGCTGAGCCCCCCCAGCTCTCCCAGCCTGTCCTCCCAGCAGAGCTGTTCCAGCCCTCGGAGCATCGCTGGGGCCTCCTCTGGCCCCGCTCCAGCAGGTCCATGTCTCTCCTGTGCCAAGGGCTCCAGAGCTGGACGCAGCCCTGCAGGGGGGTCTCCCCAGAGCGGGGCAGAGGGTAACACGTAGACCAGTAAATGTAAGGGAGCCAGGCCCCGGGTGCCGGGGTGCAGAGGCTGCCTGGCTCAGTCAATGCCGTGTCATGGAAGGGATTTCACAAGAGGGCGCTGGGTGGCTGTGGCTGGTGACCAGCGCTCAAGCTGCCAGTGTCATTTTTGACACTTGCAGGGGACAGCTGGGTTTGAGCACAGACAGGTTTGGGCGATGCGGAGGGTGGGGCAGGTTGGGGATGGAGCCTCATGGAAGACAAGGAGTGGGGAAAGATGGCCCTGAGCGATGGCTTGCTGGCTCCTTTCTGCCTGAGGTCATGATGGACCCATGTCCCTGGGGCAGAGACCTTCCCAAAACCCCTCACTAAAACAGGTACGGACAGGCAAGTTATCAACGCCAAGATGTTCCTATCCCCCAGGTTCCCCATGCATTCTGCATCCTGACCCCACAGGCTTTGGGGTGTCCTGACCTGCCCCACAAGCTCTGCTTCGGCTTGCCCAAAGGAGCAGGATATCCAGGAAAGGTAGCCAGTTACCATGAAATGAGAGGGGTCACCCAGCAGTGACTGGACAATAAGGACCCTGAAGGTAAGAGAAGATGGGCTGGTGGTGTGGTGGAGCAGGAAGGGGTTTCCATTCATCCTAATATGCCCACAGGCATGCTAAAGCAAAAGCTGGCTTTGCTAAACCAACACCACAGTAGTGCCCCTGTGTCCTACAGTCCCTTCCACCACCTGGCTTGGGTGTCTGCACAACTGGTCTGGACCATACAAGGTCTTGGAGTGTAGCCAGCACAAGACGATCTGGCTTATTTTGGAAATCTGGACCAAAACCACCTAGGTTGGGCAGATGGGGACCCAAGGAGTTGAAACATGCCTGGCATCTCCACCTAGCCCGGGTCTTTTTGCCTCATCCTCACACACAGCCTTACCCCACATGCGTTGTGTGATCTTGACTTACCAGCCTCCTCTGAGGTTTGAACAAGGGCCGGTTGATGCCATTCATCTTGTGGTAGAGCCCACAGGCGTTGCAGAGGTAGTGCCCTGTGCCATCTCTCCTCCAGAGCGGGGTGGACATGGCCCCACAGTTGACACATTCTCGCCCCTCTGAATAATCATCAAAAAATTCTGCTGCCATGATGGGAGAGAAGGGAAAAGACATGGTTAATTAGCTGGCCGTACATTTAATTTCTGGTCTGGTTCTCAATATTTGAGTCCAGAAGCGACATTTCAAGAAATCACAAACATTCTGATTTTATAAGGTGCAAGAAACAGCTCTTCTTTCCTCAAGGAAGTCCCTGGGATTATTGGGAAGAGGAACCCCTCTCCCTGCCATACAGTATTGGCTGCAGGACTTCTGTGGCAGCAGGGATGTGCTGGGACACGGATACAAAGAGACAGAAATAGAAACCTTCCCTTCTGCTCTGACGTTATCCAATTTTCAGGATTGGACATAGCCAGGGCAAACAGATTGGGGCAGGCGAACAGCCGTGTTTACGATCAAGACAAGTTGCCTGCGACCACGGACAAACACAAGCCTGGACCCATGAAGTAGAACTGCCCAGAGATCGGACAGCTGCCCGAGCATCTCTCAGTGGGGCTCAGGCAAGTGTGGGCAGGGAAAGCTGTGCCTGTATGCCCCGCTACCGGGCAGGACTTCTCCTCACCCAGCCCATGCCAGCTCCCACCCCACCCCTCTGCAGAAAGCCAAGGGGGAGAGAGGTTCACGTGCCCTCGTGTTATTCTCTGCACGAAAAGCATCTCTTGAATGACAGGAATCCACGTGTACAACCCCAGCTCAGGCTGTCGGCTAACAGACACCACTGGGTGTTCACAGGTGTCAGACTCGGCTTTTCATGCAAATCTCCACCATGCTTGAGGTCGCTCTCCAGGGCTTGGTGCGTTCACCCACCATGTTCCTGGCTCACCCTCCACAGGGGCTCGGCTGCAACTGTGATGTGAGGGTGAGGACAAATGCCCTGGGCTGGGCCAGTCCAATCCCTCTGGCTATGGCAGGTCCTTATCTTCTGTAAGGCAGTGCAGAGGTCAACACAAAGCACCTCGACTGCATCATCAATTGGAAAGACACAGGTCAGCTCACCCTTGGATACAATGCCCTCGAAAAGCCAAGAACTTCTCCTAATAAAATGTAAGCATCAGCTATAGGCCTTGCTGAGATGTAAGTATAGCTGCATCCAGCTGGCACGGCCCTTGAAATTGTGTGTTCCTGATGGTGATCCTACCTGGAGAGTATCAGCTATTGAGTTCAGCTTGGAGACGTATTTCTTTTGTTACAAAACCATTCCTTTCTGCACATGGACGTGTTCTGTTGTGGGCACCAGAAAGGGAACACTAGATGATAAAATAATTAGTGAGAAGAAGAAAATGACAAATGGCAGCAAAGGGATCCGTTGCTTAGCATAGGCTGGGAATAAACCAGGCTGCTGAAAAAATTCCCAGCAGACTGCAGCGCACAGGAGGTGTTAGGAGGACAGCAAAAGCTTTGCAATCAGGACCTTCAGCCATTACAGACCAGTATAACATTAACTCTTAAAATGTTATTTTGCATCTTGCTATATTCTGTGCTTATCTGTCTGCTTGTTAACGAGTATCTCAGCTTTCCACTGGAAGGTAATAGCTCCCCAAGCAGCAAATCAACAAAATTTGGTTTCCTGTTGAGCTGTGTCTCAATCCCATGTGGATTCCCTGATATCTAATAAGGATTATGTTCAAACATCAGCCTTATTTTCTATTTTCTCCAGACTATTTTTAAAAAATCTGTAGGAAACTACATAACCATGAAACAGCCAAAGGATTAAAAAATTACTGAAGTCGCGCCAGTAAATAGAGACACAGAGAAAAAGATTCACGTAAGCCTAATTCCCCCTAGAAAACCAGGCTAAAAATGGCAAGAGATCACACTGTGTCCCCATGGCGAAGTGCTAGAAAACAGTAAATGAGTGTACTCAAGGAGCCCTGGAGCCAGAAACGAAGGAATCCAGTATCTTCTCAGCAGCTTAGGAAAATCTCATTACCTTTGAACAATTCTGGTGGTTTAGGAAAGATGAGAATCCCTCCAGGTGATCTTTGTACATGTAGATTCAGTGATACCGTAACCATAATGCCTCACTTTCCCCTTTAAATTCATGACTGAGTCACAGCCAAAATCTAGATCAAATAAACTTCCTTTGAAAAGAGAAGGGATTGGAACAGCTGGTCAGGAAAGAACTCATTTCCGTGAAAAATCTCAAGAAAGTAAAACATTTCACTATATTTTTCATCTTTGAAGTTGTTGAGTTTTTTGATTATCATTTTCCAAAGAAAAAGCTACATTATTTTCACAGTAATTTTTGTCCTGTAAGAAAATCCCTTCTTCACTGAAAATAATTCAGTACCAAGTTGTTGACATAATCCAGGGAGAGTTTAGCAGAGCAGAGGTAGTCCAAAGGTAACAGTTAAAATCCTTGGCTGATTTGAGTTGTGTCTGTGACTAATTACAAAATATCAACTTTCCTGGAGATTTTTCCACCAGAAAACCAAAATCTGAAAGTTTTTAATTAAAGAAAAAGGAGAAAATTCCTAACAGTCCCTCAGAAATGTTAAGAGTTGAACTATCTCTTGAATAAGAAGGTCCCTCAAAATGGGATAAGAAGGAATGTCAAGTATCGGTATACTTCTGGTTTTAGAAAAAAAACCCAGAGGTTGTGGAGTTGAAACCGGGTAAAGTGTAAGTCTCCCATTTTCTGGCAATAATCAAATTTGCTCCTGCATACTGAATGTTATTTCCTAAGACTTTGTGTGACACCCAGCTCCACTCTCCACATTATTTTCACTGTTGGTTTGTAATCAGATATCCAAAACATCAGTACAAAGCAGTCTTGAGACCTGCTCTCCTTTTTCATCCTTGTTTGTCTGAGCTATATTCTTTAGTACTTGCTCGGTGGTTTGGAGTTAGTTGGGGGTTTTTTTTTGAGTTTCCATAGGATTAGGACTGGAGCTTCTCTCTTGAGGGACTTTCACTTGTTCAAGTTTCCAAAAGTCCTCTTCTGCTTCTATAGTAATAGCATTTGTGTGATTTTCCCCTCTCAGCTGAGGCAAAGATGATCCTTGTGAATGTTCATAAACAGGAATTACTGGTGCTTGAGACGGGGAAGGAACAGACTTTGCTCCCAAGGCACATTGAGGCTCCACCGAATGGGTGTCTCTCCCTAATCACAGCCCTTGTGGGGCAATATCAGATGGGTGCGTCCCCTGCGTGCACCACCCAGTGCTGAGTCAGAAGATGACATCTACATTATTAAAAACATTCCTGGAGCCCCGTCAGAGCAGAGGGAGCTCCTTGACCTCAAGAGATCTCACCTGGAGGAGAAAAATCCTCTCCTGCTTCAAAGTATGCTTGATGATGGCAAAGGATGTGTCTTGGACACTACTGGATGCTCACTCAGAGGAGGCAACATAGGCTTAATGCATGCCCTTTAGTGAACAAAAGGCATTTTGGCACCAAGGGAGAAGTGGAAGGCAAGGGACTGGATTTCTTTCTAAAAGAGGTGCTATAATTTCACAGCATCACTAAACTCGGGGATGAAGTCACTGGGGGGAGCTTTCTAAGCCAACCTTCTGGCCACACAGCTGAGACAACCCAGCTGCTCTTGAAAACCTGAGTGTCTACAAAATAATGAAAAAGTATCACCTGAAGAGCTGCAGACTGTGTGGTTTGACATGGGTGGGTGTCCAAGCCCTAGGAAACGTTCCCAGGGCTCAGAGCCCACAGAAACCGTGATCCACTGGCAACATGAGCTATACTGGGCATGGGGCTCACTGGGCTTCAAGTGCACTGATCGTTTAATTTGCCACTGTTATTAATAATGGGGATTAAGGCACGGCAGACTGGAGGCTCCCCGGGAAAAAGCAGCAAAGCGTTTTCCTGGCTTCTGTCTCGGGGCTGGAGCTCTAAATCCTGGCATTATGAGATCCCCTGACACTTATTCCTTGTACTTAGCAACCGGGAAAGGAAACATTTATTCAAGCAGCAAATTGCCCGAGCAGCTCCCTGAGGGCCCTGAACAATGCGGGGGGAAGGAAAGGCTCCCCCAGTCGCATTCAGGGCAATAATTTCCTTTTTGTGGCACAGGAGCCGCTGCCTGATAATGGAGATTTATGGGTCCGTCTGGTGACCTCTGTAATAGCCTTTCTGCTGGAAAGATTTACTCCCTCTCCCAAAGCCAGGTATGGCCAGCACTGGGACAGGGTTGAGGAAAGGATAACGTTCGCGGTTTAGGCTGAGAAGAACACCAGCTCATGGCTGGAGTAGCCTCTCCGTTCAGCTGGAGAAGCTGAATGGCTTCATCTTCCTCTTTGAATGTACAGCTCCCCCATGTGCCTTTGCCTCACCCTTATCTTGGGTAATACCAGTCTCGGGATCATTCAGTCCTTTTTGTGGGTTGGGTCCTTGGTGTTGACTAATGCTAATGGCCTTCTACTTAATTCTTCATAAGACCCTACCTTTAGTCCATGAAGAAGTTTCTTTCATGAGAGCAGATGATGAAATCTCACTGAATGACCTGGCAAGTGGAGAGGATGGATTGGGTCCTGTCCCTATCCTGGTCATCAGCTTGCTGTGTAAAAGGAGATCTTTTTTCCCCCTCACACCTACTGTTTATGAGGACTGCAAGGTCACCAGGGCACAAAATGTCACTTGTGTGTTTCACAACAGTCTTCTAATCTTGGGTGAGGCCTTGAGCATGCTAATGTCAGAAATGCTTTCCACAATGGGACATTCAGTCCCCAGGGAGACAAGAGTAACTCCTAAGTGGGGTGCTGGGGTCTGGTAGGGAAAAAGCATTCTTGGATATGGCCCTTCATGGCTCTTAATCATTGGGAGTGGTCCTTCACATCCTCCGCCAGGTCCATAATGATCAACTGGTACGGACAATGCAGGGCTCAACAAGAAAGCAGATCTGAGCACCGCCAGCCAGCCCACACCTACAGGCACGTTTTCCAGCACGGCTAGGACATGACGGCATCTCTGGCCAAGAACATGGCCCACCCAAAGTCTGAGTACTTTTGCGTCCCTGACCAGGAGAATCAGATATCCTCTTGCAACGAAATCAGCTAGGGATCAGAGGGAGGTTGTCCAGGGCTTGAGACTGAAGAGTGACTTGAAGTGCCTTCTCTGCGTCTTTCCACCATCTCTGCAAACCCCAACTCTACTATCCTGACAGTGTGTCCATTCCTAGGTCTGGACCTTCTGGACTTGTTTGGGATTTTCTTTGACAACTCTAAACATCTTAACCTTGGAGAGATCATCTCAAACACTTAAACCTGATGGATCAGGACCCAAAAGAATAATAATAGTAAAAGCACCTCCAACAGAGAGATTTTGCGTCCTTCAGTTCAGAGACAGCAACCACTTTATAAGTTTCTGTTCCCAAACCAGCCTCTAGAAGGAGACAAAGAGCCCTCCCTACGCTGGTTTGGGTCAGAGCCTGCTGCATGAGAAACAACAAGGTTGTCTACCTTCTTCTGCCCTCCAGCCCTCTCTGGCCTTCAACCCCTCTGGGTGAAGAGGAATGGAAAGAGACTTCCATTAATATAGCACTGGAGTTTTGTTTACAGCTGGGGGGATATTTGATATCAACATTTCTCCCTACAGAAGTGTCTTCTCAATGCAATGAAGCAACTCAGCAAAGGACAAGCTGTCCTTCAAACACAGCCAGGCACTTACAGGCTCTAAACACACCCCAAGAGCAGTTTTCCCATCAGAGAAGCAGTTTCCTAAAACAGTTTGTTATGATAAGAGGTGAGAACCACAATCCTGTGTATACACAAATCCCACATAAACTCTCAGGGGCACTGCATCTGAGGCAAAGGACATTGGCCCCTTGGACACATGGACACCCTGGGATCCCACCCAACACACACTCATCTTCTGCTTCAAGGGATTAGCTATGACAGCATGGCAAGGGGAAACAGGATTTGCCATTCCCAGCTGCTCAGGGTGGTTTGTCCCAAGTCCCAAGATTGTTTCCATTAAACAGTGACAGTGTGGAAGTCCTTCCTACAGTTCAAGCCTTTAGGTGTCCTTTTAATAATTGTTTTCCTGCAGCTAGTGAAGCTGAAAGTCACACCTTCTATTCCTTTTCACAGAATCACAGAATCACTAGGTTGGAAAGGACCTTTAAGATCATCAAGTCCAACCATTAATCCAGAACCACCATGTCCCCTAAACCATGTCCTGAAGCGCCACATCCACACGTTTTTTGAACACTTCCAGGGATGGCGACTCCACCACCTCCCTGGGCAGCCTGTTCCAATGCCTGACCACCCTCTCAATGAAGAAATTTTTCCTAATATCCAATCTAATATCTCAACCTTGATGCCCAAGGGCTGTGGGGAATATAACCCTTTTGAATGGGTTGAGGTGCTCCCATGAATTGCATGACTCCAGAAGCTGAAGTTTCAAGGGGGAAAACCCACAAAAAGGTTCCTGGTCAGATCAACAGCAGTAAAAAGTGCTGATTGTTCCAGCACCGTGGCAGAGCAGGGCTGAACTGGAAGGGAAGATAATGGGAAAAAGCAAGGAGAGGCAAAAGTAGAAGGGGCAGGGATCAATTGTAAATAAAAGAGCCCAAATTTATGCCTGGGAGAGATCTGCAGCGAACAGAAAGCTGTCAATGAGCCTTTCCTTTCTTTATGGGAGGGACATCATCAGCTTGACACACAGACTGGGATCAGAAACCCTATTTGTATTATCTTATCCTTTAGCTACTGGGGTAGCTGGGGATGCTTCTGTAGAAACAGGTTCTGCTCATTGGCTTTTCTTTCCCCTCCCTCTTCTCTGCCTGTTTCATCTCTGATAGAATGTGGAGTAAATTCATCCAGGGCCCCACTGTTTAGAGACTCATGGGACACGGGGAGAGCATGACAGTGCCTGTCTGAGTAGTGTCCATCACTGGGTTGGTTGCTGGTGGGAATGTGGCTTCTACTCTTCTCTGATCTGGATTAACAGAGAACATCACCTGTGTGATTGCTGATCGGCAGGAAATGGAGAAGGGGCTAAATTCCTCGCTGTTAACCAGAAACACAGTTTCAAGCAAAATGCATCATTGTGAAGCTTCACAGAAATGTCTTGATGTTGTCCCCGAATGTTTTGGGGTTTATCCGATGTGTCTACAGTGGAGAGAATGGTTGGTTACTCAGTTGGCTGCCTAAACCAAACAGCTTTTTCTCCTGCAAACCTAAAGACTCTACTTACTGCTTAGGAAACATTGAACCTATGATCTGGCTGAGCCACATGCTGCTTTTGAAAAGGCAAAGAAACCTGTTTTTTCCTTGCTTCTTGAAACACCAGAGTGAGACTGTTCCTGTGCAATGCTTTCCAGGCCAAATGTTTCATGTCAAGGCAAAGGGAACATTGTGTCCCTCCCCTGCAAAGCTCCCTCCTCTGCCTGCGACAAGCCAAGGTCTATGGCACACACCATTGCCAACAGCCAAGAATACTCCTTTCCTTCATGGATATGTTTTCCCTGGTTTGAAGGCCAGTGGAGGTAGAAGCAGCCAAGGGACCATGTGCAAGAGGGACACGATGGGAAGGCTGGTCAAATCCTGCGCCTGGATGAGTTTAGTCTTGGCTCTGCAATAGGCTTCCCTCGAGCAAGGCTTTTCACCTCCTTGCAACACTGTTCTTCCCCCATGAGAAGGAGCAAAGGCTCTTCCCTGCCTTACTGGAGGGGAGCAACAAGACAACATTCAAAGGCCACAGCCATAGATGTGAAGACAAGCAGTGGATGGAAGAAGGGTGGGTGGAAACGGGCTGGATTGAGCAACCTGATCTAGTGGAAGGTGTCCCTACCCATGGCAAGGAGGTTGGAACTAAATGATCTTTAAGGTCCTTTCCATCCCAAACCATTCTATGATTCTGTGGATTGTTCTAAAGCAGATAGATACAGACAAACTGCCTGTTTTGGGAAGGGGCGGGAGATGGTGCTGAGGGACTGGCCAACCTGGCTGCTTGAAAAAGCGCTGACAGCTTTCCATCACACCAGAACCACCAGACCCCAAACCATCAAGCCCAATGGTTGTACCAGAGCTGAGTGGAGGGACTGTTGACCCACACACTGAAGTACCATGTCCCACACCCAAAAGGCACACAGTTGGCCATACAGGAGACAGGCATGCTAACATCCCCAGGGATGTAGGGTGCTTTTGGTCAGAGCACTTGCTGGCCAGCCCTGTGATAGCAATCCAGTGTCCTACAGCAACTTCTGCTGATTGTCAAGTTGTGTGTGCCTGAAATCCAAGGTCTGCTTTCTTTTTCTGGGATGCACACCTGATCCCGCCCAGCAAGATGACCTCCCCTTTCTTACTCCTACTTACAATACTTAAATATCTGAGGCTTTTCTGATAAACAGGAGATTCCTCTGCTTATCGACTGTCCAAATATTTTTTAACAAATCTCAAATTAGCGTGGAGAGCCCAGGGAATGGCCAGGATGGGTCCATCCACATGGATGGCCCATGGGATTTGCTTGGCAGGAGGCACCTGGAAATGGTCTTTCTCTCTTTTGACAAAGGAAAAACAGCCACGGCATTTTCCTCCTTGAAATACGGCCCATCTCCAAATGGACCTGTCCTAGCAGAGGCTCTCCTTTGATGACTGCAAGGGAAGGGTCACAGAATCACAGAATGGTTTGGGTTGCAAGGGACCTTTAAAGATCATCTACTCCACGATGGAGAAAAAAATGTAGAGGATCAGGAAAGCTTGGGTTTTGCAATGCCATGATCCCGCCTGGGCAGCTGTTCCCGAGTTGGGCACAGGCAATGGATCACCTCTGAGGTGCCCATCCATGTCTGACGTACCCACAGGGGACCACAAGCAGGTGTGCTGTGGAGGCATGCCAAGCTGCTGCTCCATGGCCGAGCCATGGGAACTGTCTTATGGCTACTGGGTAACTGGTGAACCCTGACCGGCTGACAGAGTCTGGCCATGTTCAGACACTCTCAGACCCCAATCTACAACAGTCACATCCAAACTGCTTCCCAGGACCTGCACAGGGAGATGCTTGGATCCAGGCTGAGATGGTCTGTGCTCGAACCATGCCCAGGGCTGTGCTAAAGACTGAAGAACGTGGTCTGTTGGGTTCCCATGGCTGGCATGTGTCACTAGTTCATCATCAAGCATGACACAGCTTTCACGTGCTCTTGGCCCAGTTGGGCTCCTACAGAGCAGCTGATGAGCTGAAACTCCTTAAACCACGGGTATCCAATGGTTTGTGGTTGTACAACCTAGTGCAACATCTGTCTGTCCGATGGCGACCATCTGTCTCTCTGTAGAGGTGACTACCAGCACCCAGGGGACCAAAGCCAGGGCCAGCTCTGGGCCCAGGGAAACTGGTGCTGTTTGGGATCATTACAAAGACACCAGGGAGAAGCTAGGCAGATGTATGCAGACAACAGAGCCAAACTCTTCTCCATAGTGGGAGAAGACGCAAGGGGACGCAGCACAAACCACAGGCTGGGCATTAGGAAAAACGGGTTCATTAGGAGGTGGATAGGGTACCCAGAGAGGTGAGGGAATTTCCATCCCTGGGCATTGCCAAGCCTCATCCAGACAAAGCTGCAGCTGACCTCATCTGCCGCTAGTGGTTGTCCTGCTTCAAGCAGGAGACTGGACTACAGATCTTCCAACCTGCATTTCTGCAGTCCTGCAACTCCAGAAAGTCAAAGGTTTTTGATGTGAAGATCAGAAGGAAAGACATTTATCCAAGTCAAATGGGCAAAGTCCTGCTTGTAGGAATACAATTAATTGTATTATTGTTATCATATGTGTATGTGTGTGTATTATACGTGTGTATGTATATATGTACATATATATAAATGTATGTATTTGTATATATACACATATACCATGCTCTTAAGAATGCCATTTTAGCTAATCAACTCTCTTTGCTTTTGCTATTAGAATTATTATTCTGCGGTTCTACTGCACGTAGCTATATAGAATCATGTGTGTATATATATATTTATATATATGTACACAAATATAACAGACACAAGCACACACATGTATATAAAAACCCGCATATGTTTTATATATATAAACCGTATATATACCATGTACACGGGTAGACGTGGCACTGAGGGGATATGGTTTAGTGGTCAACTTGGCAGTCTTAGGTTTACGGTTGGACTCGATGGTCTTAAAGGCGTTTTCCAGCCTAAACAATTCTATGATTCTATGTGTAGGAATATATGAAATACATAGGGTATATTCTGCTCCACACGTCTAAGCCCTCTCTGAGCGCGACAGCACTAACCCGTGTTGACGATCATGTGCATACCCAACCCTCCGCCCCAGTTCACTGGTTTGGACACAGGCTCTGACTCCAGTGCGGAGGTGTGATACTGATAACTACCGCTCAGAGGAGTTACACCAAAATAAGTGAGGCCGGATCCTGGCCTCCCTATGGGACGCCAGCCAGGGACAAACAAAAAGGTGTTTACTACAGTTCATCATGTTATAGGGGACAGTCAGTTTGTCTAACCCCTGGCCCTTCTCTTTTCCTCTTTTATTAGTTATTCTGAACGTTAAGTCAACTCAGCCCCCGAGTGGGGAGGGAGGACGGAGCGATTCTCCTGGTCACCGATAAAGCATCTACAAAGGTCAGTTCGCACAGAAACTGCAGCCCACAAATAAAACGGCAGGTACCGAACTTATCAGGGCAACATATAACTTGCAGTTTTTCTAACTCAATTGATTGGACTTTTTATCTAAAATAACAGGCATTATAAGATAGGCGAAAGTCGAGATAAGGAAGAAAATTGAGTAGGTTTTGAATCAAGATCAGCTTGGGGACAGGTTCAAACTCCCACACCTGCCCCGGAGGAATCAATGAAAGTTTCTTGGCGTCGTCCACTCGTTTTGAAACGCTGCTGAAGTTGAGTGAACTTTGAGACCGCGGCGTTTATTCTGTGATTATAATTAACCTGCTCACCCGTTGTTATTGATTTTGTGTGAAGGGAGGTGACAGAGTCTGACTGGGATGTTGGTTTAGGAATAGAAATGGTTGGGGAGGGGAGGCAGCGGGGCAGGCAGCAGGGCAGGCAGCGGGGCAGGCAGCGGGGCAGGCAGGCAGCCCTGCTGGAGTGAGACCCTTCCTCGGCCGGGGGCAAAGGGAGGAGGGTACAAGGGGGGTTTCACCCTCCTGCTTGTGGTCCTGCTTGTGCGGGGATCTGGGAAAACCCTCGAGGCGAGGTCTCCACATGCAGAGGGCCAGGGTAAATCACAGCATCAGCGACCTGCCCCGTTGGAGCCGAGAAGAACCAAATGTGGGAAGCCTCTGGAGAAAAGCCTCTGCCGTACCCAGGATCCAGGGCATCCTCCCAGCCCGGAGGCGTGTGAGGAGGAGACCTCCCCCCAAGCCAGCTGCCCCTCTCGTGCTCCACATCACCAAGGCATGTCCCAACTCAGCGTCCTTCCCAGCAGCCAGTCCCCGGAGCAGCCAGCCCCTGGGGCCAGCACTCCCTTCTCAAAATAATCTCAGACATCTGGGGCCAAACATGTCATTTTGAGGAGTCCTGATGTCTGGGGCTCAGCACCTCACTGATTTTGTACAGCTCCAGCGCTGCAAGCCCTGAATGCTAAATAATGGGAGTTCCCTGGCTTGCAAACTCAAGAGCCTGGCTTGGAAACTCATAGGAGGAGTTTAAATAATAAAAATTAGATTATTTTTATGTCTCTTCCAGTGTTTTAGCACATAGGAATCGGGGTTTCCCAGCTTTTCTCTTGTTCTGAAAAGTTGTTCTTTCCTGCAAAACCAGAGCCTGACATACGATAACATGACTCCGGAAGCTGGAGCTTGAAGGAAAACTGAGGTGCACGGAGGCACGATGGCTGGCAACAGCCGGAGGCAGGCAGCTGAGAAGCAGACAAGAGGGAGATGTCTCCCAAACTGTTCGGAGATGTTTGCAGAGCCAAAGGAGACAGCCCACTCCCCCGGCCCTCGAGGCCAGAGGACAGCCTGGAGCTTGCTTAAGTATTATCAGACACAGAGAGCAGCAAACAAGCAGGAGCCGGGGGGAAAAAGGCAAGAATTGGCAAGATCTCGCTCCCAGGGAGTGGCATGGTCTCCTTCTCCCCTCCTGCTCCATCTCTGCCCCCAACCTCTTCTTCTGGGCTCATGTTTTAAACTTTTAGGAGATCCTGATGGCAACAGGCACCCAAACCTACCCCGGCACCCCGTAACTACACCGCGCTACAGCTGGAAGCGTCAACCGGAAGAAAACGGCTGAGCGTTGGGAAGAAGAACAAGAGCAGGCAGCGGCGTCCCACCGCGGGACCTCTCCTGAAATGCTCCCCCAGCAGACACCAATCTAATTCCCAGGGATTAGGAGGAAACATTTCCAGGCAGTCGTTTTGTTATCCCGGATTCAGAAGCATCCAGTACCAGTCCCTGCTGGAGGCAGGAGACCAGCCCCACTGCATCGCTCGTCCGGCTGCCCCCGCCCCACCTCTGCTGCCGGTGGAAAATTTGCTTTTCCTTGACTTTCCGTGAATTATTTTTTCCCTGTTTCACAAATAAAACCAGTTTCCAAGTCCCTTCCCAAGGCTGCTGCGAGCTGTTCGAGCCCAGCTGGCTCCGGTAAGGGGCTCACCAGCTATACGGGTCACTAAAAATAATTTAAAAAAACCCCAAAACCCACAAATCCCTTCATGCTGCAACATATAAACCAAGTGGCCACTTTCCAGAAAGGAAGAAGAAAGGTCCCACTGGCTTTTGAGGAGCTTTCCGCTGCTATGAGCTTCACCTCCCCAAGAAAACCTGTAGATCTCCAAATAATTTGCAGCGGGCTGTGTTGCTTCCCTATGGCTTATTTGCAGGGGCCTGATCCTGCGCCAGCTCCAGGCGAACCTCCCTTTGCTTTAAAATAGGGATCGTTTCAGCTCTAAGCCAGCAAGGTGGATTTTTTTGTCCCTAGAGAGACAGAAAACAGCAGAAAGATGTGGGAAAGCTCCAGCTTTGCCCCCCACCCAGGATGCATCCTACATTTAGGTGTCCACCTAATTAAGAAAAAAACACCTCTGTGCCAGCAAATAGCTGAGAAAAAAATAATCACCAGGCACTTCTTGGAAAAAAAAAAAAATATTTTTGCTTCCAGCTGATACTGCCCCAAACTTGGCTTTAAAATCCAGACCTTGCCAAAACCCCAAAGCTGAAAAGTTTCAGCGCTGATAGCGGGGTCAGCTATCAAAAATCTCTGCCCAGACCTTCTTTACTTGCAGGCCCAGCGCCCGCCCGCCTGCGCTTTTTTGGGGATGAGAAAACCCAGCTCCAGCTTAATCGTATTGAAAAAGAAATCAGCACCGCGCGCCCCGGGTGTTTAAAAGGGTGCAATAGCACGGGGAACGCTGCGAACCCAAGCACACCCTGCAGCAAGTGACCTTCTGAAAAACTGCTAGGGAAAAAAAGCCAAAACAACGAAAAACCACGATTCTGCCGTATGAGACCTTACGACGGCATCGCTCGGCGCGGCAGAAACATGGGGGGTCGCAAAAGAGCCTTCGATACCACTTGTATGTACCAGCCGCCGCGACGGCAGGGGTGACCGAATTATTTTCAAGCGCTGTCACCCATGTATAAAGACCTCGCTGCTCAGGCATGGCAGATAATTGGGTTTAATTTGTCATTACAGATGTATTTACAGCTTGGACTGGTCACCGTGACTGATGACGTGGGGAAGACCTGTAAAGGCCAGAGAGTTTTTAATATTTTGCCGTAATGCCGGATGTTATCATAGCCAGCTGCAAGGCTTGTGCCCCACAAAGGGGACCCACAAGGGTTTTTTTGTCCCCTCCTAAAATTAAAAAAACCTCAATCCAACCTCATAATGAAATTTACTTTTATAATTTGGGTTAATTTCGGAGGTAAGAGCACGTTCTCACATATTTCCTAGGTTATTTAAGCAGCATTTCACACTCGCCCACCAAAGGCGTATTTGCACCTTCCTGCCAGACAGCAGCGCGAATTCGGGATCCACCGACAAGGTGAATATTTGGCATTTCCAATCTCCTTTTCCACAATCCTCCAGGCATAATTACACACATCTCGCCCCGCCAAAGCGAGCCATACCCTTAACAAGCCGACCTTGCCATGACGACTGAGGGGTTTTGGCAGCATAATTGCATTATTCGGGGATCACACGTCCCTGTAACACGCGGCCGTCCTGGCAAAAAATCTGCATTTCTGCCCTCCCAGCGTGAGCAAAACCGGCCGCTTTTTAGCCCACGATCTGAGCTCTCGAGACAGATCCCCGCCTGGTTTCACAGGCAGCGGTGAGCCCCAAATGGGGAGGCAGACGCTTCGTTAAGTCTTTTTATAATAGGGTTGCAAAAGCCTGGAAGGACCCGAGATGTTCAGCTGCATCCCCCCCTTCTCCCGTCCTCTGCCCTGTGCCCCCCGGGAGCATCGCCCAGCTGGGGGGACATCTCCGAATAGCCCATTTCTGCACCTCCTTTTCAGGAAGGAGTTGTAGGGAGGGCAGGACACACCAGGCAGGCGTGGGGGGCAGGGAATTTGGGAACAAAACCTCCAGAAAGGAGGTTTTTTATACTTGCATCCCTTTTTCCTACCCGTGCGAAGCTCTGCAGGCCTCGAGGAGCAAAAATTTCAGCCCAGAGCCCTGTGCCCATGAGAAACAAGATCTCTGCGGGTTTCAGGACTGTGCTATATAGGCGGGTTTTAATTGCATTTTCGTTAAAATTGCATTTTTCCATCATTATTTTATCAGCCCCTGCAGATATCCCCCTGAGCTTCAGGCACAAAAACTTGCTCATCTCGCTGCGCTGCTGCTTTTTCACCCCATTTGGGATTTTATTTGCTGGTTGGTACGTTGTTGGTGGTTTTTTTTTTTTCCAAGTCATCCTTAATTTTACAGCTCTCGGGAGCAAGATGGTTTGCCCATTCAAAATACCCGGCTGCGTTTGGGGTAACCAGCTTTGGGGACCCCCGCTCTGCCTGCCGAGCCAGGGATTCTCCATCACCAGACGAGCACGGAGGCAGCAGGATCGGGTCCAATTTCCTTTGGGAAACACCCGATAAACCCTCATCTGTTTCCAAAGATTTCGCCTCTTTCCCCTCAAACTGTTGGAAATAAATATGGAAAGAGCAAAATAACAGGCAGTCTCTTAAAAAAACAAAATTTGCTGTTATTGTTACAGGGATACAGACACGCACATGAGTGTGTGTGTTCGGAGGAGAAAAATAATTAATCCTGGCTTAATAAAGTCTTAGATTCAGGGCCACTATTCACTGCATTAAGTTTTACTCTTTTACAAAAATTCTCAAGCATTTATAACATATTACATACTATACTGTGGCTGCTCTATGCACCATATGCATTTGTATTGGGTAATAAAGAGCAGTTTTCAGCGAAGGAACTGTAGTATTAATAAGGGTGATATAGTGCCTGTGATGGTGATATTTTTATTATTATTGTTACTTTATTTATAATGGAAAATATACTGTCTGGGGACTTGGGGGGGGGGGGTAAAAACCAGTTGCGTGCTTGAGCTCGATCTTGCCTCCCCTAATTCTGTGGGTTTCATCCCAAATCCCAGACTGACCGGTGACAATTAAATTAGGCAGGAGAGCAGAAGGTGCCTTGAAACCTGCGTGGGGGCGGGGGGTGGTGGTGGAACAAAGCCCTGGGCCAACCTTCCCCGCCGGCAGAGCCGAGGTGAGAAATGCAGCCGCTTGGAAAACGGGGAATGTGGGGTCCCGTGCAAAACGCAGACATGTCCTATGGCCCCATCCCTCCATCCCAAGGTCCCATCCCTCCATCCTACGGTCCCATCTCTCCATCCTGAGGTCCCATCCTGAGGTCCCATCCCTCCGTCCCGAGGTCCCATCCCTCGGAGGGCAGGGACAGCAGCGATTCTGGGCTTTCCCCAGCCCCATGGGGAGCGGCCACCTTGTCCTTACGTGCGTGGGGAAGGTCAGGGGCTGCTTGTAGGGCAGAGGGCTGTAAGAAATGCCAATGAGTCACTGGAAATGCCGGCCAGGGGATGCTATAGGGCAAATCTCTTCGCATCCCCACGGGAAAGTTTAAGATCTGGTTCACAATCTCTCCCCCACCAGCAGCAGAGAAGGCATTTTCCAACCACACGTCTGCTCCAGGCTTTGATCTTCCCAGATGCTGCTGCTGCTGCGTTCGAACGGTGCCTGTTCGGGGAACCCTGACTTCGACTCGGTCAAAACAAAATGCAAATCACCCATCAGAAATGCCCACGGCCCCTCGCCCAGCTTTACTCCCAACCACTTCAACCTCCCCCACGCCACGGCAAAAGAAAAAGCCCGCTGCTTTTCTGCGAAAAGCAAAGCTGCGTGGGGCGGGGAGGGCAGACCAGGATCGGGCCCTCCGCCCCCGGCCCGGGCAGCGCCGCGGGGGCAGCGAGCGGCTGGATGCGCCCGGCTCCCCTGCCCCCTCGGTCCGCTCCCCTCTGCCTGCGGAAGGGGCAAGCTGCAAAACTTGGGACAGACTTTAAGAAGTTTTTGGCCCTGGCAGGGGTGTCTCCTGGAAGGGGACTTTGCAGCGGGTCCTTTTCATGCCTCGTTAAGTCGGGAATTCACAGTAATCCCATCCCAGGCAATACCTGGAGCAAGTTCACGGCCTCGGCCGCGGGCTCCGATCCTGCCCGTCAGGGTAATGAAATCATCAAACTTATCCTGGAAAGCCAAAATTTGGCATTTTCAACTCGCACTGGGGAAAGATTTTTAAATATGCCCATGCAATTTATGCACCCATCCTTCCCAGGACTCTACACCACAGAGCTGCATTGGCACGTTTTGACCCAGGCCAAAATTATTCTTCTTAGAAAAAAGCAGTAAGGTCTTCATTTCTTTTAGTAGAAATAAAGTTCTTCCTGCTTTTTCCATTTTCTATCACCTTTGTATACCGTTCCACTAAACTTCTTTCCCCAGTGCATTGCTTTACAGTGGGGAAAAAATGCTGAGCCCGATTGCGTAGGCTGCATATCCGTGTCTGCATATCCAGCTACACCTGCATAGACTTGATCTTCATCATTAAAAAAGGATAATAACTAATATTCAAACGATCCTAGGGGTGCTCTGCAATTAGCAGTGTCCAAAGGCGGCGGTTCTCCAGGAAGCAAGATCTCTGGAGGAGAACGAGAACGCTGCAAAAATCACCTGATTTAATACAGCTTTGCGTGAAGGATTGCGTTTCCACCTTGAGATGCCTCGTTGTGCAGAGAATAAAAATATCTTTAGTCCTAAGGAAATGCAAAGGAAGGAGCCTGGGCTGCACCGTGCCAGGGACTGCGCGGATGCTGAGCCAGGCTCAGATGAGTTACTAAAGTGGGTCTTGCAATGGGTGGAAGCCACAACAGTGTTTCCCTCCCACTAAATCTTTCGGTGCGTTCAGTTTTTCAGCCCATCCGGGCTTTTCACTCTTGTTCATCAAAAAAAATCCAACCTTCTCCCTGCTCAGAAACGACTTTAGGTGCTTCACACAACTCCCTCGCTACCGGCAGCCTGTGCAAAGCATCCCTCAGGCGTCGAGAAGGGACCCGGCGGGGAGCAGCCCGGCAGCGGCCGCGTCCCGACTCAGGGCGAAGAGGAAAAGGGGCAGGTCTGGACCTTAAATTACTTGCCAGGGGAGCTGCCTTCCAAAAAAAAAATCCATTTTAATCCTGAATTTAACACTTGCCAGCTTTCAGGCAGTTTCTTTTTTGTTTTTCTTTTTTTCTTTAAAAAAAAAAAACACAAAAAACAAAACCGAGCGTTTCTTATTTAAACCCAAATGCTGTTTCCATATTCAAGGCAGAGGCGTAATCAGACCCACGCTAACAAATCCGCCGGCTTCTGCCGCGCTGCCCTCGGCGATGCCACGCCGTGAATCCAGCACCCGAATCAGGACCCGGCAACGGAGGGGGGTCCCGGCTCCTTCCTCCTCCGTTAGCGACCGCTAACATCTTCTGGACTCGCTCAACCCATCCCGTCTTCCCGGTGCTATTTAAGAGCCCAGATAAAAAAACACTTTTTGCCACTAAAAGGCAGGCTGCGAGACCCGCGACACAACCCGCTGCTTAACGCGGGGCTTGAAACGCCAAAATCACTAACGCCCGGTCTCTGGCACCTTAAAAGCTACCGGGTGTTTTTGCAACTGCAGTTCTTCACTTGCATTATTTTGGGTTTAAGTTATTTTTGTTACTAAACCCACTGCAAAAAGGTGATTTTTTTTTTTTTCCCCCAAGGAAGAGATGGCACAGTAGTCAAATACAAAAGCGCGTATGTCCTTGTTGGTAATACTCGATCATTATTTCATTATTCGATTCAACCTGCTTTTTTTCCTATACTTTCTACCTTCTCAGGGCTTCTCAAAAACATTGTCTGGTTGACCAAAACTTTATCCTTAAAGATAATCTGTCCCCCATTTTAAGCAATTTCCTAACCCCCAAAGAAAAGTGAAAGGCTTTGGCAAGGCCAAGCCTCCACTGACGCCCGACTTCCCTTACTTAAATGTCTTAAAAGAACGCTGAAGATAAAGCAAATCTTGCTAGACGCGTTGGAAAAATTACCCTCCAAAATTCAGGTTAAAGAAAACGCAATCTTTAAAACATATCTGCAGGCAAATTTGAGTAATTTTCTTTGTTAACCCCGACAGAAATACCTCTGTGGAGAGCAGGCGGGGAGGAAAAAAGGGTTTATGAAACCACCATGCAAAGATGTGCCCCACATTTCTCTCTCCCTTTCTCCCTCTTCCACTGTACAAAATAAAAAAGTGATATTTTAGGCCATTAGAACTGACTTCTGGTTGTAGGACCCAGAGGCGCTTGATGAAATCAAAGGCTCCGAAATCGGGATCGGCACAAGAGGTCGGGGCTGAGATTTCTCGGGGCAGTGAGACCCTGAAACACAGGGGTGGGTCGTCCAGATGTGCCTGTGAGCCCCCCAAACAGCATGAGAAGAAATGTGGATGCATTTCTTTTTCTCCTTCTCCATCGTCTCTCCCCCCTCGGCACCCAATTTCCCCTTGCTTTCCCTTTTTCTAGCCTAACCGACCTGTCCAAAAACTAAAAATAAAAAAAGACATAACATAAAACAGCCCAAAGGGAAGATCTGGGGTTCATGGGCCAAACTCTGATTTTCCCATTTTCCAAACATATTTGCCTCATTTTACACCTAAAAGCAAGCCCAAGAAGGGGCTGCCTGCACGCCCACGGAGGGGGCTGCACACCACGGGCATCCCCACCGCAGCCCCCTGAATCCCCTCGGAGCCATTTGTGGAGCCAGCAGCCCCTTGCGCGGCAGCTCGGCACGTCGCTTCCTGTCACTCTGGGCCTACCCTAAATTACTTTTTTTTTTTTTTTTTTGGGAAACTGAGGTCCTTGAGGGTATTCTGAAATGGTGGTTTTGCCCAGAAAGTGCATGTGCAGGGGGGTGGGCAACCACAGCGCCGCGGGGACCCCCGTGTCGGCAGCGACGTCCCGACTTTCTCCCTCCCGCCCTTCGCGCCGCCTCGCCCTACCCAAAGAGGGGTGCGTGCACAAAAATTTGGGGATGGGGCGGCGGTGGGGTGAAACCCTCCTTCGCCCATCCCAACCCTGGCTGCGCTCACCTATGTTGGCGTGCCGGGCGGCTGCGGGCGTCCCTCGGCTCTGCAGGTTGTGCAGCATGGGGCTGTCGAAGGGTGAAGAAGTCCAAGTGGTGGCCATTTCGGGGCTCATATAAGCCGGGTAAGGGCTGGAATAGGAGCTGCCGAAACCCCTGCTGTACTGCTCCCTCCCGTTAGCAGAAAGGTTCAAGGAGCTGCTATAAGCCACCGCGGCCTCCCGGGAAGAGGTGGCAGGGATGGGAGTGCTGGTGGAGAAGGAGAACCGAGGTGACACCGGAGGGTGAGAAGATCCGGGGTTGTAAGCGGCGCTTTCGGCTCCGGGTTGAGTCCAGATGGGGTGGCTGGAGACGGGGCTGCCTTGCTGGGAGGAACCGCTGCTCTGGAGGTACGGCAGGCTGGGGAGCATGGAGGTGACCCTCGTGGTGGGCACGTAGACGGGGGACGTTGCGGTCGCGCTGTGCATGAAGCCACCTGCCCCCTCGTACGCCGGAGGGCCGGGGTTAGCTGCCATGGCTAAACTCTGGTACATCTCGCGATGGGCCCCCCCAAACCCCAGCCGGGTCCCCGACCACAATCCAAAGCGATGGGGAGCGGGTGAAAAAGCCCAGGCTCCACTTTTCCCTGTGGTGAGCGCTGGCCGGGGCGGTCTCGCGTGGGTGCAGCCTTCCAGCCAAAACCAAAACACCACCAGCGATGCAATTTTCCTCCACCCCCACCCCCCCAAACCCCACCACCCAACTTCCCCACCTTCAGCAGGTCCGGCCGCTGCTTCAACACCCCAAGCAAGGAGTCCAGCTCCCTCCGGGAGGGGAGATTTAGCTCCCGCCTGGATTTAGCTTCTCCCACCGGGCTCCATCCATCACCTCCCGCCCCCCCCCTCCTCCCACCACCACCCTCCACGATGGGGCTGGGCTGCTTAAAACCCTCGGGCAGTCTCCTCCCCACTTTTCTTCCCCCCCCTCCAACCCCTCCCGCCCCGTCCAACAACACCTCCGGGGTGGGCAGGGGGAGATGCGGCCGGATCCCCACCTCGGTGGTGCGGGGAGGGGAGATAAAGGAGGTTAGAGCAGTTTGGGGGGGGTGGGATTACACAGTCTGGAAGGTGAGAGACGACGATGCTCTCTCCCCTAGGGCCTGGAGAGAAAAACCTTTGTCCCGCAGGTACGATCGGTGCTTTAAGTTGTTAATGGCCCCCGAGGCCGGTGTTTGATGTGGGACTGGCGGGGGGGTGGGGGCGAGCGGCGGCTGGAGCCGCGGGGTGGGGTGGGGGGGAGCATTAAATTAGGCAGACGGTGGGGAAAGGAGGAGGAGGAAGGCTGGCTCGACCCTCCTACCCCGCGCCCGCCCCACGCGTGTCCGCATTCCGCTAAGGCCGGCCATGCGTGGGGGAGTGAATTACCCCCCCATCAATGCTGCCCAGACCCACTTGGCAAGTGTCAGCCTGTGGGGAGCAGACCCCTAGCAGCACCCACACAAACACCCGGGTGTCTTTAACCCCCGCCACCCCCCTGCTTTTCCCGCGTGGGGAACTGGGAGAAGCTGGAAGCGCAGCGGGCTGACGCACTGGGATGCCGTGGGTCCGTGTGGGGAGGCAGATCCCAGACCCACGGGTGTGATGTTTTCCCCATGTTGGTTTGGTTTCCGAATTGGGCTCCTTTGGGTGGGGGCTTTGGGGTGGAGGGGCAGGTTTTTGGGCATGGGGCAGGCTGTGGGGTGCCATCGGGGCCTTGCATGTGACTTGCAATGGTGAGATTCCCCCAAAAAACCCACTTGTGGAAGGGGGGCCGGAGGAAACACCCTTCCCAAGGAGGGTCGGGGAGAGGGGTGAAAGGATCCGGAGGCCGTTTGTTGGTGATGGAGGGATCCTGGAAAACCACTTCACGCCCGGAGAGGGGCTGGGTGTGGGGGGGAATTGCGGCCGGAGAAATAACTCTTGGGACTGATTTAGATTTAACCAGCAGATTCCCCAGGCTGAACCCCTCCGCTAGGCTGAATTTAGCAGCAGGAGAGATAACCAGGAGATAAGGGCTGGATACCGGAGGACAGCGGGAGATGGGCCGAGGGAAGGGGGAGAAGCCGGAGGCAGCGCTGGGAGGGGGTAAAGATGGAAGTGGGTCGGGAAGAAGGGGGTTTGAGGGAGCTCTGCTTTCCCTCCCCCAAAAACCAGGGGATGGAGAAGCAGTTGGTTGGCATGTGTGGGGCCGGCCTGGGATGGAACGTTTCCACAGGGCTCTCCCAAAGAGGAGCAGGACCCACAGGCGGGGAGAAAGGATTGAATTCCCCTCCTGCCTCACAAATAGTAATGATGATAATAAATAAAAAAATCACTCCCCCCCCCCCCCCAAAAAAGTAAAATCGAGTCCGCTTTCAGACTTGAAGTCAGAGGAGACAATAGGAAGAAGCTTTCAGGGGAGGCCTGTAGGAAGGGGCTCACTGGGGTCCCGGCGTGACAGCGAGGAAGAGGAGCGAGGGGACAGAGAAGCGCTACCCACCTTCGGTGCTGGGGGGGGGGGGCAAGGGGTGGAGGGGGGGCGAGGCCGTGGGGCAGGACACCCCCTCGCTGCAGGGAAGGCAGCGGGCTATGAGATGCCTGGCTGCTGCCTGCTGCTGCTTCGCTGGGGGGTTAGGGGCAGCCGGGCTCTGTGTGTGTCCCCCCCCTTGGCGCCCCAGTGTGGCCAGACTCCCCAGTCCCACTCGCTGACTGGTTTGCCCACGTCACGTGGAAGTGGGCGGCGATGGGAGGCAAGAGGTTCTGGTGGTGGGGGTAAAGGGGGGGTGGCTGGTATCTGTTGCACCATCAGCCGGGCGCCAGGTTTCCTTGCCGTGCCAAAAAAAAAAAAAAAAGGAATAAAATAATAAAATCACCCCCCCCACACCCCACAGGGCTGGCCCCACGCTGCGGGCAAAGTCCAGCCCCGCTCCGCACCTCTCCACGCACCCGGAGGAACACCCGAGCCCAGCTCCCAGGAAAAATACGGGGTATTTGCTGGGGGGGGACACACGCGACAGATATGCAGCTTCCCAATCCCTTCGGGGGCAGCCCCCGTCCGTGGGGATATTGCAGAGGGGGTGTTTCTCCAAGCTCCTGTCCCAGATCTGGCACGGTCCAAGTGGAGTGAAGAGGTCGCAGCCACCCTCCCCTCCAGTTTGGAGGGGTACCCCCCCCCCAAAAACTGGACACCCAATCCCTTCCCCCCCTCCCCCCCCCGCCTCTCTGTACGCTGCAGAGGCCACCGGGTCTGAAGCCCAGGGCTGGCTGCACCCCTCTGCTGTGCGGGGTCCCATGGGGGACCAAGCCCATGGGGGGGTGGGTGTCAGCCCCTCAGCCCCCCCTCTTCCGGGGGATCATTTTGCCCTGGGGTGACGCCAGAGAGACACCGAGGGTGGGGGGTCCCACGGCCTTGGAATGACACTCACACCCTTAATATCCCCTACACCCTGGCTCCGGGGTTCCCCTTGGAAATTTGGGGGGTTCTACCCGGCCGGGGGGGGTGTGTGTGAAAGGCTGGCAACGGCTTTTGGGGCTCAGAAAGAAAAAAAAAAACCTCCGAGGAAATAAAAAATCTTCGTATGAAAGAGATGGAGGAATAAAAAAAGAAAGGGGGAGGAAGCCATTTATTGGGGGAGGCGTGGTGGGCGCAAGGAGCGTTCAGGGGGTGCCCCGGAGCCGGGAGCGGGCCCCGGGGGACGCGGGGTGCCCCCATCCTCCGTCCGCATCGCCCCCCCGTTAACCCGTAACTGCGGGGTCGGGGCGGGGAAACCCCAAAAAGAGGGGTCTGGCCCGGCGGGGGTGCGTGTGTGCACCGATAGAGGCTGAAAACGCGGCTAAATCCGGGCAAATATACAAATAGAGGCACGAGGGTGGTTGTGGGCACGTATAGAAATAAAATTACAGGCGCATAAATACGGCACGGAGCAATTTCGGCAAGGGCCAGACGGTGTGCAGTGTAGTTATTTGTGCTTTAAGCACACGGGGGGGGAATAATGGGATAGTAAGTGTGTAGTTATATACATACCGATGCAATCATTGCATATAGATGGGGTTTAATGCCTATTAGACGCTCGTAGGAACGTGTGTTATGTATGAACATGTATATGCTCCCGTACCTACCTAAATATAAAGTGCCATTTATACCACGCTGTGTGCGTGTGTATATATAAAAACATGTTTATGAACATCGGGCTATCGGCGTGCAGAGAAAGAAGAGAGAATTAAATATATCGATGTCTTTTTTTTTTTGTTTTTTTCTTCTTTTTCCCCCCAAAGTAGCTGCGTGTCCAGATGTGCGGGGTTTCGGACACGCATCTCCCTCTCCACGCCTTGCAAAACCCCTGGCGATTTTCTCTACCAAAGCCGAAGCTTCGTTGAATTCCTATTGAATATCAACGCTTTCCTTAAAAAAAAAGCAAACAACAAAACAAGCGAATGATCCAATTATAACCCATTAAAACCGCCCGAGCAGCTCTACCAGGAGCAGAAACGATTTCAAAGACCTGACGTGGCTTTGCCTCTTCCAGGGAAAATACACAAAGAAAGAAAGAAAGAAAGAAGGAAAGAAAGAAAAAAAAAGAAAAGAAATAAAATAAGCCCGCGGACGGTTTTGCGTGTTCGTGGCCGGATCCAGCCTCTTTCATCGGGGAAATACCGGTCCTTAGGTGGCGAGAGTCGCGTCGCGGGGCGGGGGGGATGATCACTCCGAAAAACAACGCCGTGGGGAGCCTGGTGGAAGGTAACAGCCGGGAGGGTGAGATGGATTTCGGACGTTTTTTTCATCCCGAAAAAAGCAGAAGATGGGACACAGCAAAAAACAGCGCCAAGGAGAGAAAAAAAAATAAATCCCTGCTCTGCACTCGGAGGATTTTTTTTTCTTTTTCCTCTGCGATTACCGAGTGCCCTCTCTCGCAAAGCAAAGCCGCTAACGAAATCCGGCTGAAAATAACCCTGCGGAACAAACCTCAGCCTTTTTCCAGCCCCTTCTTCCCCCTCCGGGAAGAAATAAATCGATACGATGCCGGTTTTGTGGTTTTTTGGGTCCCCCCCCCCCTTAAAGTTAATTCCGCGGCGGTTTTAGAGTTAAAGCTCCGGGTGTTGCTAGATGTACCCGCGAGTGGCAGTGAATTAAAAAAAAAAAAAACCAAACAACAAAACAGCAACAACAACAACAAAAAACACACTAGGAATTGGAGCTGAAGGGAGAGAGAGCGGGAAAAATTTCATTAATTTTTTTTCCGCAGGACTGTGCTGAAAATTGGATTTTAAAAAATCACGAAAAAAATGGTTAAAAAATGAAAAAAAAACCAAAAACAAGCAACCTGAAACCAACGGGCAAGTGTGGTTTTAGCGGAGCAAAAGGGATAATGCAGCCGGAGGCTGCTTTACCGAGCGGGATTTTTAAGTTTTGTGGCTTTAAAAAAAAATATTTTATTTTATTCCGTGCCTAGGCTGCCAGCCGGCGAGGGGTCCGGGGGGGGCGGGGGGGTGTCTGGGCGCTCCGGGCTGCGGGAGGGGTCGGACCATCCCGGGGCAGGGGAGGGGCGACCCACGGGCATCCAAAATGCCCTCGGCTGGGTGGCATCTGCGGGCGGTATGTATCCATAGGTATGTATCTATAGATGTATATCTATAGACTCGCTTGCACCCCTGCCCACGGACACATGTTGAGATGTCCCGGCCCGAGGAAAACCCACGGGAGACTGCGGGCAGCCGACCCCACAGCTGCGGGGGGAGAACCAGGGGGACAACCCCCCCCACCCGCGAGCGAGGGAGAGTGCGGGCAGGAAGGTGTCAGAGCGGAGGGGGCCCTGCTTTGGCTACCACCCCCCCGCCGACTTATCAAAGTCTCTTGTCGCACCTTCAGAGACACTTTCCTAAACAAACGTCACGTCTGGGTACGGGGCAGGGATCCTAAAATGCCCCCCCCATGCATACACCCCCCCGCTAAGGCCGCTTGGGAGAAGGGTGGCCAAAGAGCACCATGGTTCAGCGATGCTCCAAGGGCATTTCTAAATCCTTTCTGACCACCCCCTCCACTCCCAAATAATAATAATAGCAATAATAATAAATTATAGTTATAGTTATAGTTATTGTTATTGTTATTGTTATTATTTTTTCTTCCCCCCCGCTCCCCCCCTCAGTGAAAATAAATCCAAACAACTTCCTCAAGGATGAAGCCATGGGTGCAGAGACCCATGGAGCAGCACTTTGTGCTCCGGTGCAGCAGGAGGGGAGAGAGGCTGAGTGCTGAGGCTCAGTGCCGGGGTGATTTGGGAAGATCAGGATCAGAAACCCACCCGGAACTGGGATCTTTAGAGAAACGGGGACCGCAGGGTACGGACACGTGTGCCCTTGCATGACGCCGCGCGCGTCTGTGTCACTGCGTGTGCGTGGAGGATCCCTGCTGCGGGGGACAGAGGTGTCCCAGGGTAGACACTGAAAATACAGTGTGAATCGATGTGCTACATTCCTGCCCAGCTTCACTGCCAAAATCAAGCGAATTGAGCCTAAAATACCAGCGTTCTGCATTTCCCAGTTGGGGACCCTCTCAACTGGTGGGGAGCCGTGAAAGCCCAGCACAGAGGGGGCTTCCCCCAGGGGAGAGGGGCTGCGCCCCACCAGCCACGGGGTGATAAATGGCTGCGTGGGAATATGTGGGCGCATGTCATTGGTGGGTGGGGGGATCCCCCAGGGCTGCTGGCGCAGGGATGAATGGGTGAGCGTCACCAGCAAGGACGGGGGGAGCCCGCCGGGGATGAATGGGGGTGCGTCACCCCCAGGGTTCCCGTCGCCCACTTACACCGCCATCCACACATGTGGTTTTATCGTCATTATGTCAAAGCACCGCGATGTTTTGATGCAAGGGTGATAAAGCCACCCGCGTGGAGCACACCTGCAGCACGCTGTCACCATGCTGCTGCAAAATCACCTCCCTGGCTGCTGGGGAACGGACGGCGGCTGAGGCCCAGTCGCAGCCCCTCACGTCCGGCGGTAACGGCAGTGGGGATGGAAAGCCTCTTCCCATGTTGGAGAGGCTGGAAGAGCCTCCTGCATCAGGCAGAAGGCTGAGCTGCCTGGAAATGCATGGGCTGGGACCCTGACAGTGCAGAACCTCAGTCAGTATCACTACCCATCTATCCATCTACCCATCTATCCATCTTATCCATCTATCCATCTACCTACCTATCCATCTACCCATCTATCCATCTACCCATCTACCCATCTATCCATCTTATCCATCTATCCATCTACCCATCTATCCATCTATCCATCTAGCTATATACCCACGTATCAGCCATGTACCCATCTACCCATATATCCATATGTCCATATATCTATGTAACTTACTAGTCATTCCTGTGTCTATTTGCCTGTTTGCGCCTATCTACTTGCCAAAATACCTATGTATTTATCTATACATATCTACCCATGTGCCTACGTCTCATTTATGTGTCTATCTGCCTATACTGAGCTGCTATATGTCCTTACCTGTCACTGTACCTTCACGTGCGGCTGCATCGGTGTATCCCTCCCTGTGGGTGTCTATTATGGTCTGTCCGTTCAGCCCCGACCCATGGGGCTCTTAGTACCACCTCAACTATGGGGCTGCCTGTGCCCCCAGGCCCATGGGGCTCCCCACACCCCCTGACAAGTGGTGCTGCCTGTACCCCCACCCCCCAGATCCATGGCTGCCTGGACCCTTAGGTCTGCCTGTCTCCCAGACCCACAGGGCAGTTTGTACCCACTGGCAAGTGATGCTGCCGCTACCCCAGACCTATGGGGCTGCCCGCCCTCCAATGCCGGTGGGAATGCCTGTGTCCCTTGGGCTCCTGAGGCTGCCTGTGTCCGGACCTGTGGGGCTGCCTAGACCCCCTGACCCACAGGGCTGCCTACACCCCAAATCAGTGGGTCTGCCTGCAACGCAACACGCGAGCCTGTCTGCAGGCTGACTTACAGGGCTGCCTGTACCCCAGACCCATAGCGCTGCCTGTACCTCAGACCCACAGCCCTGCCTGCCCCCGGACCCACAGCCCTGCCTGCCCTCCGCCCCATGTATCCCAAAACCATTGGTCTCCCTACAGCCCGGACCGATGGGGCTGCTGCACCTCGGACCCTCGGGTCTGCCTGCAACCCCGACCCGGGGGCTGCCTGCTTGCATCCCCGACCCTCGGCCGCGCTGAGCCGTGCCGCGCCGAGCCGTGCCGCGCCGTCAGCGGTGCCGTCGGGGCGGCGAGGCCGCGGCTGTCAGGCCCTATTGATGAGGTGTGGGCTGACGGCGGGGAGCGGAGGCCGCCAGCTCCGCTCCAGACTCCCCGGCGCTGGGGTCAGCGCCCCGGCCAGCCCCGCCGCCGCCGCCGGCAAGGGAAGGGCTGGACCCGGAGGGGATGCCCCTGCTCCCACTCCAGCATCACGCACCGGACATGGGGCTGTGGGAACTGCTAGCGGTGGGGTTGGATACGATGAGAAAGGGTCAATTCTGACCCAAATCCTCCACCCCCGGGGTGCAGACGCGGTGTCAGCTTGGAGGCTTCATCACTGATTTCCTTCAGGGCTGAAAAAAACCATTTCTCTCTCTGCACGGACACATCAGGGGCTTGCACGGGTTTGAATTAATCCACCTATTCCTGGGGGGGGGGGGGGGGGGAGAGAAATGAAAGTGAAACCACGAAACCAGACAATAGTTTTTCATACTGATGCTCCAAGCACTGAACCTCCAAGCACCAAATCCACGTGAAATGCTCTCACATGAGCAAAGGACAAGCAGGGTTTCACACGCAGGCAAGTGCTGGCAGGACTGAGCGGTGATGCAGGAGGTTGGTTTGACCTTGGACTAGTATAGTCTAAACACACAAAATAGTGGCAATTTTAAAAATGGAAAACTTGGAAAAAAAGGCATAAAAATGTCTAGTCTTTTTCAACAAGGAAAAAAACCCTCTGGCGCAGGGTGAGCGATCTGAGGTTGACGGTGTCCCCCAGCAAGGGACAGTGAAGGCAGCTGGGAGCTTTCGGGGAATCTTCCTCTCTTCACCTGGATCTGTCACAGACAAATTCCCTGAGCTCAGGCCACGGGGCTGGGACCCAGCAGATGCTCACGTAACCCCCCCCAAATCCCCCAGCCTCAGTTTTGCAAAGGAAAGGAGGACCCAAACCTCTGCGGGAACTGGGGACCTAAAAGCCTCAGACATCCTGAGAGGTGTTCAGACACCTGCGCGTGGGGAGGGCTCGGCTCCTTCAGCGCTGGGGATGTTTAGGATCAGAGGCTGGATAAGCAGAGCCGGTGCTAATAAATATTTAGTCATTATTCTCCAAGCGCTGCCAAGGATCCTTTGAATTATGTTTAATTTCCATGCAATCTACACAAGAATTTCTGGAGTTGGGGTGACATCATGGGCATTGCATGGACCCAGTGGTGGGTCCATCCAACTTTCCTGAAATATCCCACCAAAAAACCGCTCAGAGCACCCCTTGTGCTGCTGTTCTCCAGCCAAGCCAGCGTTGCAACCTTCCCCAGCTTCCCTCACGGCTGCAGGAATTCGGACTATGCCGCCGAGATTCCTATGGCTGCACAAATAAAGCTTCCAGCTTCGCTTTACCATCGGGAAGAGCCTGCTCGCTCTCCCGCTTCTCCTCTTTCGGGTTTGTACTGTAAAGAAAAATATCGCTGGTGTTAATATTGCTGACGCATTGGCATTACTCGAGAGCTCTGATTTAAGATCCCTTAAATCTGCTGAAACCCAGCCTGGCTTTGGCTTTCAAGCTCAGCCTTGCAGCTTCACACTGGCCTAGGAGTGCTGTCCAGGATGGAAAATCTTGGGGGAAGGTGGCATTTTGGCATCTGTGGGGAAAAGCAAGGAAATACACAACACACTGTGGTCGTAACAGGTACCGTAACATCAAAGTCCATTTTATCATGAAACGATATTGTTATTGTTAGGCAAAACTGCAGGGCAGCACACCGTGGAAAGAACAC
This sequence comes from Phaethon aethereus, assembly GCF_964289735.1. Lineage (NCBI taxonomy): Eukaryota > Metazoa > Chordata > Aves > Phaethontiformes > Phaethontidae > Phaethon > Phaethon aethereus. The sequence continues at coordinate 3,753,435 of NC_138576.1, read as the reverse complement.
TCAGGAACACTGGCAAATGTATATCTAATTAGCCCTCACCCTTAGGTTATTAATACAGTGTTGATATTATTAATAAGCAGTAATATTCGTTAGGCAATGTGCTTGGAGGTGGAGGCACCTCTGATTTTTCATGAATCTCCGCTAGCACTGTACGAGTCAGGAGGAACGCCGCGAGTCCCGGGACTGGCAGTGTAGGAGCGGGAGAGGCGGACTCCTGGGCATCGCTTGAGTTTTGGAGCTTTTTAATGGAAATGGAGGGGAAAAAAAAAAAAAACAAACGGTTAGAGGCAGGAGGAGCCTGGACTTGAATGGCTGTGTAGTTCTAGCTATCGTCTGTCAATCAATCCATCAATCCATCCATCAATTTATCTACTGTTCCAGGTGGAAAAAATATAGATATAGGTTTAGATAAAGTCTGATGCAGCTGTTTGAGTCTGGAGTGTACCTAGCTGAACCGACAGCGCTGTGAATCGGTGTACGTAGCTCTCGGCTCGCAGGAGGCAGCGGCTCGGGCTCGGCCCCGTGTTGTCCTACCCTGGCCAGGTACCCGGGACGGGACGGATGCCGAAAGGAGGGCAGTGGGAGGTCCTCATCTGTTGTCACTAAGGAAAGTGAACCTCTGCTTGAGCTGGACAGTGTGAAGTGAATCTTGCACCTGCTCTTGGGGTCTTGCCCCATAGCCAGACTGAGATTTCTTTGGTTTAACGTTCTTGCTAGTAACATAAAAACAGTCATAAAGGTGGAGGAGGAGCGCAGGGAGGGGGCGTAACTTTTATTAGACCAGTTGACATCTCTGAGGGGAAAAAAAGCATGCTTTTGGCTGGGACTTTCCCCGTTTTTTAGGGTAAGCAGGGTTCCCTGACTTTCAGAGGTCCTGGGCAGAGGCAAAGACCTTCCTTTGCCTTCCCATGTAGGTGGCCACCATCTTCATGGTTGACTCTAAGGGCAATACCGCGCTGGTGAAGAGTTGTACTAACAGCGTTTCAAGCAAGGAGGACAAAGCAGTCTTCGATTTAGTCCATAACAGCAAAGACATGGCAAAAGCACACGGCTTCACATGGGCTGGAAAAACATGTGTCACTGCAGTGTCATCCTTGCTGGTACCCAAGAGGCTGAACAAAGGATGGCTCCTGTGCTCTACAGCGGTACCTCCAAGGAGAGCTGATCTTGGGCTTGCTCGTGTCCATCAGCTGTAGCTCCCTGGGAGTCACTCCGTTGCCATATGAGACCAAAATCAGGCTGGATCATATATTTTTTCTTTGTTCTTTTCTTTTTCTTTCCCCTTTTACAAACGATCCCTGGGGACTTTCATAAAGGTTACCGAGTTAAGCCTCACAGCACCACTGCAGGGTAGGTAGATCTTATTATCTGGGAAGACAAGGGAAAGGGGGATTGAAAGGCTTGTGGGGGATAGCAGATCCAGCGCAGGACCCGTCTCTCACCGAGCACTTAACACGGGATTACATATTTTTGGCAGAACAGCTGTGAAATCTCACTGCAATGCCAGTGGAACATCGGAGGCGTCGGGGCATGTTCCAGTTGTTAACATCCAAAGATACGCAACCTGCCGCGGAGAAATGGCTGCACGCACCCACGGAGGGCTCCTCTGCAAAATACGTACTTTTCATTTGCTGTCGTCTTCTGAGATGCAGAAAGGACAATGTTTAGCACCTTTCCATGCAGACTGCGGTAGAGCTGTATGCCTAATGTTCTCTCCAGAAAAACACGCACGTCAGAAGTAGAAATGATTATGAAAAGCACTTTTTTGGTTCAGTGGAACATTCTCCCAAAATCAAGAAAAATGTCATTTGTGTTTTGTCTGGAAGAGGCAGAAATACAAACTCAGCAAACTGGAAGGTTTAGTCTTTTTGTTTCTGGTTGAACAAAGTTGTGTAATAGTTTTGTTCAATTTTTTTTTTTTTTAATTTAATTGAATTTCACTTTTGTGGTTTTGGTTTGGTTTTGGTTGGTTTGCTCATTTTAAGAAGATTTGAAAACATTTCTGGATGCTTTGCTCTTTAAACAATAAAATCGTTTAACTCAATAAAAAGAAAAGCTAGGCTTGAACTGCCGTAAGTGAGAAGTTTATACATTTCTACTTGTTTTCAGCTACGTTTAGGGTTGAGGTTTTGTTCTTGAAAGCGCAATACAACAGGAGCATGAATTCAGGTGGGCTTTACTAATTTTAGCTGAAAACATCTTGAAATATTTTCCTTAGCTTGCAGTAAAAATGTATTCCTTCTTTCAACAGTCTTCTTTTCTAGGCTTCATATAGAGAATAAAGAAGATTTTAGGAATTCTGTCTTCTTATTGCATGCCTGCACGATTAAAAAGCCTTGGCTGTTAACAGCACGCAGTAGGAAAAACACAGAACGGGCAAAAGATGTTACATTTTTTGTTGTTGCAGGCAAAAAACCAAACACGCAAACAACAACATAAAAAAAACCCCAAACCAACAGGCCCTTTGTTATTTAACTATTTATTTCCTGGCTTTTCATCTTCCATGGAAAATGTTATTAAAAATAGGAGAGCCTCAGCTCTCCGCCACCAACACCAGGGTGAGAGGTCTCCAGTGTTTTTTCCCTCACGTTTGCATAGGACGCACATTTCTGTCACCACCGCTTGCAGATGTTTCTTGTACTCACATGTTCTCTGAGCAAAGCTCAGCGTCGTAGCTGGGTCTCATCAGCCCTGGCCTCCGGGTTTTAGGCAAGACACACTTAGGAACAGGGATTTTGCTCTTTGTTCTGCACATCTTCCTATCCCATTTGGAGTAAATCACTTTTTTTTTTTGTTTTTTTTCGAGGGCACCCTAAAATCTTTCGTTTTCCAGTCATAAGTTGCGTGAAGAGCATCTCTGAGCTTTAACTGCTCCTGTCTTGTTTCCTGCCTTTTGTCTGTCCTTGGGATTTCAGCCCCAAATCAGCGGTGATGTGAGTTCATGCCGAGCTGTTCGCAGCTGATGGAGCCCAGCGCTGTGGCTGCGGGGGAGACGCCTGGAGAACTGCTCCCACCATATCTACTTGCTTCAGACATTCGAGGCTGTGAGCAGAATCCAGGGGTTATTTGTCATCATGAAAATCTCTCTGATCCGTTCCTTTCCCCTGCTGTCCCGATGCCTCCTCTGAACTGCAAAATGATGCCCCACTTTCATCCTCGGCTGAACAGGATCAAATCAACACGTACCACATCTACGTCAGGCAGGGACCATGGCTGAGGTGCAGCTGGTGAAAGCAAGGCCAGAGTCAGGCCCCTTCTCTTCCAGGGTTGGTCTCTGTGTTCAGTTTTGGGCCCCTCACTACAAGAAGGATGCTGAGGTGCTGGAGTGTGTCCAGAGAAGGGCAACGGAGCTGGGGAGGGGTCTGGAGCACATGTCTTATGAGGAGCAGCTGAGGGAACTGGGGTTGTTTAGTCTGGAGAAGAGGAGGCTGAGGGGAGACCTTATCGCTCTCTACAGCTACCTGAAAGGGGGTTGTGGCAACGAGGGTGTTGGTCTCTTCTCCCAAGTAACTGGTGATAGGACAAGAGGAAATGGCCTCAAGTTGTGCCAGGGGAGGTTTAGATTGGATATTAGGAAAAATTTCTTCACTGAGAGGGTGGTCAGGCATTGGAACAGGCTGCCCAGGGAGGTGGTAGAGTCGCCATCTCTGGAAGTGTTCAAAAAACGTGTGGATGTGGCGCTTCAGGACATGGTTTAGGGGACATGGTGGTGCTGGATTATTGGTTGGACTTGATGATCTTGAAGGTCCTTTCCAACCTAGTGATTCTGTGATTCTGTGATTCTGTGATTCTTCCCTTTCTCCAGGGGCCCATAGACTGAAGCTGATGGAGTCCCATCGAACGTGGAGATCAGGAGGTGCTGGCAGCTGGCAGCTGTGCGTCCACTTTGCTCTGCTTGTCACTGGGAGGATGATCTCTCTGCTAAGGGTCTCCTGCCCGACTCCGAGGCAGGACGTCTCCCAGTAGGTTTGGCCACACTGGAGCAAGGGTGCTGGACATCAGCCATAGGGTCAACAACACAGACATGTTCCAAACTCTTTGTGGGACCATTCCCACGAGGTGATTTGGCTGTTGCCACTCTGAGTTGGGAGATGGAGTTTAATAGGATGGATGTGGCCACCTGGCCAAAACCCAAGCCTGGCTCTGTTATAATTTACAGCTGAGGATGCTGTGGCCGATTCCCTTATCTCTGCTGCAAGCTACCTGGGAGCCTCTGGGAAAATCATGTAGGTTTAATGTCCCAGTCACTGCAGAGAGGCGGGTGCTTCTCAGGTGGAGGAATTGTCCCTCTCCGTCCATTACTGACAATAACTTAGACACCACTGGGAAGCGCCTGAAGCCAGGTGGGTCCAGCTGGGTCTCCAGGCCAGGTCCTCCTTCTGTGAAATGGGCTTTGTTTCCTTCCCTTGTATAAAGTCAGCCACCAATGTTAAACACACAGTCGAGGGTGAGGACATCTTCTGTTCGTGGTGGATCTTTTTTTTTTTTCAGAATTCTTGGCCAATTTCACCTTTCTCATGTTTGAGGGGAAAAAAAAAAAAGGAGGTAAAAATAGCTTTTCCCCATTTTTATCCATTTTTCCTGGTTTCTCTTTCCCTCTCTCATTATTTTCTCTCTGCTGCTGGTTCAATGGTGGAGCCCAAATACCCTTACATTGCCATTTTTGGAGGGGAAAAAAAAAAAGAGAAGTATTTAGGGGGAGAACTCTGCCCTTCATATTTGGCCTCTTTTGCAGCCTAGATCATCAATAAGCTTTTACTTTCACTTTTTTTCTTTCTTCTCCTCCACCTTGTTCTCATCTGATCAGGTGAATCCTGATCTCATCAAGATATCTGCACAAGCTTATCTCCACTCCATTGACTGGATGAGGGTTGCTCGGTAAATAAAGCTAAGCAGATGGTCACGTATTCAAAAGATATCAGGACTTTAGATGGAAAGGCGTCTCTGGCCAAGGCTCCTGCGTTCGGCTGTCAGCACAATCACACCCTGACTTGGCCGGTCCTTTCAAGCACTGTTGGAGGAGGACATCCTTAAGGCTTGGGAAACCATAGCCGAGTTCTCAGTTGTCCTGAGACTTCGGGGGGGCCACCGCACCTCTCTTGGGACCTCAGTTGTCTATCTGCTAAAATGAGGGTGATAAAGCCCCGTGGGATGCAAACGGTGAATCTTTGACTGCGGCGCGCTCTTCACGTAGCCAGGCTCTGAGCTGGCACGAGCCAAGGGGACATTCATCCCAACATCCAGCCCGCAGACGAGGGAGGGAGGGATTTGACTGTACAAACAGAGATTAAGCCATTGATCAAAACAATCCTAAACGGGGATTATAGATAGGTCTATCAGCAGCTAGAGCTTGGTGCCCTCCCTGCAAAACATGGAGGGCTGACGGCTCGGCGGTCCTGCTGCGGCAATAAGACGATAACGTTGACCAGAGGAGTTATCAGGGTTGGGGACAATGCGAGGACATGAGCAAACACTGGGCAGCGGCATCGCGAGGAAGGCTTTGGGAGCCGGCGGGGTGATGTTATCTCACGAGGCAGACCCGGGCAGCTGCTTTCTCCACCCAGGGGTTTTGGGAGGGGATCGGCGACTGCAGCAACCTTAGGTCACGACAGACTGAGGGTACAATGTGATGGTGTTTGGGCAACAGCGATGGAAAATCAGTGTACAAAGCGGACGTCTTAGACTCTTGTCACCAAGTGCGCTGAAATCATCAGTTCTCGGCCCAACTTTGTGCAAGTTTGGGCTGGGGAAGGCTGTTGGGAAACAGGCTCAGTGTTATCTCTGTGTCTGTAGCTTCCTTTTTAAAAACAATACTATGCGAGTGTGCTGGGTGCACGTTGGTCCAGATAGCATTGACCTTTCCTGGTTAGCGCAAGCCAGGTTTGGCAGAGGGGCAGAGGCCTGTAGGTGAGCGTAGGAACAGGTACCAGGTGTCAGGATTCATAGAAACCGGCTAGAAGTGATGCTGAGCCACGAGCTGTCTGCATGTCTAAGCTACGGGCAGGCTGCAAGCCTGGCTAAAGGTGAAGTAGATGTTCTGGTCTGTGGAAAATCACAGTATTTTATCCTCCCCCCCCAAAACAAAATGTTTCTAGCTTTCCCATGAAGAGAAACCTGCTCTCACAAAGTGGTGTTTTGAGACAACAAATTTGCACCCATTTCCACTGAGTCTATAATTAAAATGAGATCCCAGAGCTGAGAGCTGTCAGCCAGCCCCTGCGAAGTTCACACATTTTAATGTTCCCATCAAAGCAAAACAAACGCCCAAAAACTTGGCAGTAATTGGATCACAAAGTGCAAACTCCTGTGATTAGATCAGGAGCACTCTGCCAGGATTATACTAAATCAAAAGAAATAATCAGACAGCTAGGAAAGGGATCAGCTCTTCGTTTAAACTTCATTAATTTCCTGTCCACTTGGCAGAGCCCATGAATTGCGCACTTAAAGATGCAGAGGTTGCTGCTAGCGAGCACGGGCTATTGCTGCAGCAAGAACGAACCTTCATAATCCGCACAACGGGAACAAGCAAAGTCCAGGTTCCGATTGTCCCCGATATGCCTTGACTAAAGAAAATATGTAGCTGCCTGCTGTGTTTTCTACTCAGGTTGTAAGGTTGTTGCTCTGCTTTACAGGTCTCCTGGGTCAGCTGAGGTTTCTCCACTGCTGCTCCAAGAAGTGGCATGCACCAAGGGTGAGAAGAAGGAGGTAAAGGCATTGACGATGGCTGGTTGGATGAGCTAGAAGAAACGCAAAGATGTGGCCCTATTATTTTTTATGGGAGAATCTAAGGTTGCCGAGGAAAGTTTTGGAGGTCTCCAGGTTATGCTCTGCTAGATGAAGGGCTTTCAGCTCTCAGGAAGATATTTGTCTAGAGGTAAAGCCATGTGTTTCCTGCTTAAAAAGAATTTTACTAGCAAATACTGGGCATGCACAGGATTAGCCCTGCTTAGCCATCACTGAGGTAAGGCTGATGATCATTTGTTTACATCTTCACCCAAACCAAGTAAGCCATGACGTTCTACTGGCAATGTTACTTCTCGGGGAGCTGGACAGCAATAACAGGAGCCAGTCTCTCTGTGCTACGTATCTGTGAAGGCCATACTGCCCAAAACTCTGCGAGGCATGGCTTTGAGCTGAATTTACAGCTAACTTGTCTTACTCAAGTGAGTACCCCATAGATTTGCATGGGACGAGTTGAGTAAATGAAGGTTGATGGGGCCAAGCCCTTGTTTTGGGAGGTATCACCAGGCGGTACTCATCTTCTGGCAGTGTGCAGGCAAGTGCTCAGCCTTGAGAAGACATATACTATGGCAAGGTTTCTTGTACCAGGTTTTGTGTGTCTTAGAGGCAGTTTCCTGGAGCTTGGGTGGCAAACCACACTTGGGTGGCATTGGCCAAGGTGCAGGCCATCTGATTCACCACAACTTTAAAGAAGTCCCAGCCCTGATTAGTGCTTTGTGGCAGGTAGGTGCAGGGATGCTGACCTGGTCCCAGGCACCTTAAAGATGTCCTTACCACAGCCCGAATTTATGAGGACACCTGAAGGACTGGGCATCTAAACCTGTTGGAACAGGAGAGACCAGAAATGTTCTGGGTTGCAACTGCTCTGCGTGATGTAACTTCCCCAGAAGGATATTGTGGTTTTAGCCAGAATTTTTCATGACAGCAGCTGAATGCACGTTCTACTATGAGGAAGGGTTTTTGGGTTTTTTTAGCAGAAAATCCCCTAAAATCCCGTCAATTTTGGTTTGAAAGCAAAAAGTAAGGGAGTTGCTGTCAGCAGAAGGTTCATTCATCTTAAAAGACAGACATTCCAGCCAAATTAAATAATAAAAGAGGTGATAAAACCCACCTGCTTTTTAACTCCAGGTTTCTGTTTCTTTTTAAATCAGATCAGTGTATTAAAGATATTCAGACTGAGATTTTTGTGGAATTATTTGGCCAGATCTGTATCTGTTTCAAATGGGAAGAGGCATGTCATTCTAATCACCACCATTTTATGATGCTGTACATCCCTTTTCACTAGCCAATCTCAGAGGAAGCAGATTCCACTCCTGTTTTACAGGAGGGGAAATCAAAGCAGGAGACTTTCCTAAAGTTCCCCCGGAGGTGAGGGAGAGGGCTGGGAGGACAAGCAGGACTGTGCTTCTTTGGGCATGAGATCATGCTTCAAACGAAGACCTCTTGGCTCCCTCAGAGATGGATCTGCCAGTGTCCACTTCCTGAGATTTATTTGCCTCTTGGTCTACAGGTGAACACTGGGTGTGCAAGAAGATGGTGAAAAAGAGGAGGAAGGAGCAGTAACAAACACCTGGGCGTTCAGCACCATCTCAGCCCCCCCCAGCGTCCTCAGTGGATGTCCAACCACAGCCACAGTTTCACCTGTGGCAATACCTATAATTCTCTATAGGTAGAACTTCACAGTGGCATAACTGCAGCTCATGCAGTCTGCCATAAACCTAAACGTATGCTGGCCTGTCCGTTTCTGGAAAACCTTGGAAATAACAGCTTCTCCTGAGACCCAGTGTTGAACATCCATACTGCCTTTGAAATGGAGGCTGCTGCAATTCCCAGCTGACTGTGGAGCAGGGACCTTCTTGGAAGGACGTCTGGCTCCTGCAAGGAAAGACCTTGTCTGCTTGGGTTTTTTGGGGGGTTTTTTTCTGTTTGCTTGGTGTTGATGCTGCAAGGAGGTGGGCTGCAAGTAGCCTGAATTAAGGCTGTATCTAAAGAACCTGTATGTGAGCAAAAAGGACAGTAGTTAATTTGGTTTCAAGGGCTCTAAACACCTCTGTGTCTACTAGTGTATTCTTAATTCAGGGAACAGACACATAAGACAATGACGATGCAAACATAATAAACCTGGCTGGAGTGAGAAGTGCAGCTCTTGGCACAGCTGGCTTAGTTGTGAAGTCTGGGACGCACAGACATGAAGTGCAGAAGAGGCTGATGATACCCTGAGAAAAGGGAGGACTTGGAGAGAACCTGAAGAAAGGTATGTGAATAACTCTAGGACAAGACACTGATGAAAAATCCAAGGATAAAAGAGGTTTCTTAGTTAAGGGCTACCCTAATTAAGCACAAGTGTTGTTCTCACCATGACATGAAGAGGATCAGTTGGAAGTAGGAGCCTCAGTTGTGTTTGGTGCTGGACAAACATAATCTGCTCCCCCAAAACTGGCAACCTCTATAACAAAGAGACTTTGTTGAAAGGGGAGAAAGAGATGAAAATCAAGGTATCCATACAGGCTGTGGGATGAAGAGATGGAGAGCAGCCCCATGGAGAAGCACTTGGGGGTCCCGGTGGGTGAAAAGCTGGACAGGAGCCGGCCATGTGCGCTCGCAGCCCAGAAGCCACCCATGTCCTGGGCTGCCCCCAAAGCCGTGTGGCCAGCGGGGCGAGGGAGGGGATTCTGCCCCTCTGCCCCGCTCTGGGGAGACCCCCCTGCAGTGCTGCGTCCAGCTCTGGAGCCCTCGGCACAGGAGAGACATGGACCTGCTGGAGCGGGGCCAGAGGAGGCCCCAGCGATGCTCCGAGGGTTGGAACAGCTCTGCTGGGAGGACAGGCTGGGAGAGCTGGGGGGGCTCAGCCTGGAGCAGAGAAGGCTCCGGGGAGACCTTAGTGCAGCTGCCAGGGCTTGGAGGGGCTGAGGAGAAAGATGGGGACAGACTGTTTAGCAGGGCCTGTAGCGACAGGACAAGGGGTGACGGTTTTAAACTAAAAGAGAGGAGATTCTGACTAGAACTAAGGAGAAATTTTTGACAATGAGGGTGGTGAAGCCCTGTCCCAGGTTGCCCAGAGAGGTGGTGGATGCCCCATCCCTGGCAACACCCCAGGTCAGGCTGGACGGGGCTCTGAGCAACCTGCTGTAGCTGAAGATGTCCCTGCTCACTGCAGGGGTGGGACTAGATGGCCTTTAATGGTCCCTTCCAGCCCAAAGATTCTATGGTTCTATGATTTTTATTCCTTCCCTTTCCGTGAGACTCTTGGAGGCTTGCACATATAAATGGACCCGGACCCTTTAATGGAAAGAATAGTCCCTGCTCCGCAGAGGTCACAGTGCAACCACTTCACTGCGGTCTGTAGGAGATTTTGGGACATGGCTCTAAAAAAAAAAATCAGGATATCCAGCAATGTAACATATTTTGTGGCTTTTCCGTTGCTGTTCGGTTGAGAATGACAGGCTGTTTTTAAGAAATCTTCCTGGCATTTGATGCAAGCCCGGGGGAATGGTGGGAAGGAGAGCTGTAAAATGGCATGCCCTGGCTGTCTCTCAGCTCCCAGCCTTTGCCTTGGAGTCAGATAACAGGAGCAGCAGATAAGAGGAAAAGCGGTTCTTTAATTCAGGCAGAATTTCACTTAGTGCGAAGGAAAACGTCTAGTGAGAGAATTAGACTAAGCCAGGAAATAGCCTCTTAAACCTCAGCTCTCCTGTGCAAAAGTATATTTAGCTTTTTATATATATACCTATCTATATATCTGTCTGTCTTTATACCACTATAAAACCCTGTCTTCTAACAGTGTGGTAGCCAAGAAATTCTTTTAAACTCATAAAAACAAGCCAATACAACAAGGTGCCTTTTCAAACATGTAGGCTGGAGCATTTTTTCATGTCTCGCCAAATAGCAAATATTCTCAGCCTTTGAGGACACATGAGGCCAACAGAGCCATGATTTCTGCTTGCCAGGAGGTGCCCACAGAGAGGGGCCTTGACCAAGCATGGCCAAGACGGTTGGTCATTGACCACTGCGCCCTGGCGCCCAACACTTGGATGAGGGGAGGCTCCGCCAAGTCTTTGCATTGAGCAGAAGCTTTTGGGGAGGCTGAGGAGGGGTCAGGCTTTGAGTCTCAACACTTTTTGAAGACCTGGATCCTGCCTCTGGGAAGAAGGTTGTATCTACCCTGCTGCTCCTCTTCTTTATCCAGCCCTGGGTGTTTGCAATGTTCCTCCCACCTGGGCAGTGATGCAGGGTCAGCACACGGGATATCCCTGTGGTTTGGGGAGATCTGCCATGAGCAGCCCTTTCATGGCAAAGCATCGCTGCACCTTCACTGCAGTCAGGTGGGTTCGCACTGAGAGGATAATTTGGCCTAATAAAAGACCTAATAAAATTCTTGTATCGTGCCAGGTAGGAGCTGGTGAATCACCCAGATTCACTTTCTGGTTTGGGAGGGTGGTACCTCCAAACATCCCTTCACAGCCCTTGTGTGGGATCTTCCCAGTCTGTATCTCACTGACGGGTGGTCTCCTGGCCCCTTTACCAGCAGCTCCTGAGAGATCCCTGCAGTTTTGTGCCACTGCCCACATCTCTGCAGCTCCAGCGGGGTTGCTGGGGCCCTGCCTTAGACCGGAAAAATCATAAATGTGGTAGGCTGATATTAAAACTTGGGATGGAAGCAGAAGAGATCATCTTGCTGCTAATTGCCAACTTCCACGCTGCTTCTTCACTTCAGGTTCCTGAGCTCAGTTCTCCTAAAGACATCAGGCAGAGAGAGAGCAAACACTGGGCAGCCTCTGGGGTATTCCTTAGCCGAAATGAGCATTTTTGGTTAGCGATTTGCATTTAATTTCTTCAATCCTCTGGCCCTCAGAGACTGCAGGTGGGAGATTCAGGCTGTTCAGTCTTTCCTTCTTTCTTTTCTTGCTTCTAGCTATTCTTGTTATGGAAGATCAGGTGCTCTTATTTTTCTTAGAAGTAAAGCAGTTGTCTCCTGGGACACTGGCATCTAATTACAGGTGGTATGGCCCAAGGCAGGAGCTACAGTCTCTATTCTGAGAAGTCCTGCTTCATGGCAGTCATCAAATCCTTTACCGGGCTCCTTTTCTGGTGTGGTTTTAGGTTGCAAACTTATCGGGCTTTGAGATGTCTTAGGACCTCTATCATCTAGTGCAAAGGAGTCTTGGTATGCTGAGGGTCAGAGATTGCTGCTATCATATTTTTTATACTATATTTTTTTATAATCAGTAATTTTTTTTTTTATACAAGAAGTATGGAATGCTGCTCGCTAAGATAAATTATTATATCAGCAAAATAAGGATATGGTAGTACCTCTTTGCTAGACCACGCAGTCTCCACCGGTCTGTGGCCAAGGATTACTCTGAACCTGAAGTGGGGACTTCGGGTTTAACTGGGGATTTTTCTTCTGTAATTTTTTCCCACCACTGTTTGACTGCGCACTGACTTTTAGCATCCGCAACGTCCTATGGCCACCTCCACTAGACTGAGGGGAAAAGATGCTTCCAGGCAGCTTGTTGCAACACCCAGGGGCCAATGTAAAACCAAGAGACATTCTCTCCGCACCTAGCAAGGAAAGGTAAAGTCGAGCTTGCCTGTGAACTGACGCTGAGATAGCAGTTCAGTATCTAAACAGGTAACACCCAATTACAACAGGACTGTGTTGACTTACACTTTCCCTTATCAGAAGAATCAGGTATTCATGTAAATCACAAAAGGGTTTGATGGATGCCAGTTCACAGTGAGCCCCACACCAAGGAACAAGAGCCTAGTTAAACAAAATGTATGTTGTTCTTATCTTTAAGCTGTGACTATTGCTATGAAATAAAAAGAAACTAGAAAAGACAGTACCTTATCATGGGGGTTATAATTCTTTAATGTTCTCCAGGGGCTGTGACTGTGCTGGAATCAGACCCTTGGGACCACTTTCCGAACCCCACAGAAGTAATTTTCTTGCAGACAGATGATCTTTCCTTATCGTGTGTTGTCTTGGCAATAAAAAGGTCTCTTTCTTGAGATGCATGTTTAGACTGAGCCTGGTGAAAAAAAAGAAAAAGAAGAGAAGGGGCAGCTAAATTGGTCTTAATTCTGACGCTTGCCTAAAAGTAAACAATGAGGTCCAGTGACAATCTTCATTAGACTCTCCTGGACCTGGAAGTGTGGCATGGAAAGCATATGTGGTAAAAGTAGCCTTCAGACAGCTGTGCCGGAGACTAGCTCAGAGCCCGGTCTGAACGGCGCGGCTAATCAGACTCTCTTATCACATTTACTGGGAGATGGGTGATGCCAATAAAACCAAGTCAGGCTGAGTGCACTTAGTGGAGTCAAAAAGCTAATGTTAATAGATGCCTACAGCTCAGGGCTCGGGAACGCCAGCTGGCCCCCTCTGCTCTCCTGCCTTGGTCCTGGTGGGACCTTGGAATTGGGTTGTTCATGGATTTCCTGTGGGACACTGCAGGTCCTGAGCACCATCAGGAACGATGAGCAGGACACACACGATTTTATTGGTATTTAGCCATATAATGGGGTGCATAGGTGCTCTATTTGAGATCAAGACCTTTTTAACATGACAGTGGTCCACCCCTGGGTTCTCCAAGGGCAACAATAAAATCAAGCTGGGGCTTTGCACTAGGGGTATGCTGAGCCCTGATTTTGCCAGACATGGAAAAATGAAATGTATAATTTGTGACAGTGATGGACTGTGTTTATACCTCCTTCCTCCAAACTGAAAATAGTGGCTGTTAGGAGGTATTTGTGGAACAAGATGAGGCCAAGTTAGCTTGTAGTGACTTTCCCCTGACACTCCCCCTCCTCTAGAAAGTTGCAGGTGATGGATATCCAGAAAGAGAATTTATATGAATGTGTTTAAATCCTTATCTTCAATATTTTTTCCCTAAGAAATGCCTGTGTATCTAAAGCTTTGTCGTCTTCTTCTACATCCCAGTAGTTTAGTTTAACAGGGAAGCTACACCTCACTGCAAATGCTTGCCTTCTGTAGGACACAGTCCCACTTTGGAGATCTTACAGCTAAAATGAATGTGTTTGTCTTTTTATAAGATGCTAATTTAATCTGGCTAGCTAGATTGATCAATACATAGTTTAATCGATCCTTAAAAACCCGCACCAAAACCACAGGACCCAGACGTGAACGGTAGGTAGAGCTTTCCAGCCGCGTGCTCTCCCTGAAGACTCAGACTCCAGCGAATGCCTCCCACATCTCTGCAGCCATCAGTTCCCCTGCCTGCTCTGCGGGGAGCCTCCAACACCAGGTCCTTTGTCTGGCAACTTTGAAGGTCCTTCCTTGTGCCTGTGTGAGTCTGAGCACGCAAAACACCTCAGGGTGCATCCCTCCATGATTCGTACCCAGCAGAGGCACGAGGTGGGAGAGACTTTCCTGGTCCAGCTGGTGCTTGGTTTGATGGAGGGGCCATGGTGTTAGCAGAGATCTCCATTTCCCCAAGCAGAGTTGAGTGCCTGACATGGATCTAGGTTAAGGGCTGTGATTCTGAGAGGCAATCACTTTGCACGTTCACTAGCTGCCTTCTCCTTGTCTTGCTGATGCTCCCCGAGGCTGCCATCATTTCTGGACCCCTGAACCTCAGTGGAGCTCTTTTATTACGGGCCGCACAACAAGCAAATGATGGATACTTTAAAGTGTTTCTTGGAGCCAAATAGCAGGGCTGTCCCTCAGCTACACCAGAGAAGGAGGTGAGGTGGCATCTACGGAGGCTGTGCAGAATTATTTCCCATCACTGAGGCCCTCATTTGTTGGTATGCATGCTACCGTTTGAACCTCCCTCCCGTTTCACTCCATCACTAAATCCGAAGTCCCATGTGCAGAGACTTGGTGACATCAAGACATCAACCTGCAAAAAGGGGACCAGGAAAGCAGCTGGTGGAGAACATAAGTGGGCTGTGAGTGTCCGACCATCATCATGGGAGGGGACTCGGCTGCAGGTGTGCAAATACAGCTCATCCCTGGCATCTGTTGGGAACACAGCTGAGCAGGGAGCTGCTGCCTTTATCTCTTGACCTCTTGCTCCCTTGCCCTGGAGATCCGAAAGATGTGGGTCCACGTGCATCCCAGCCAGCCCGGATGGGTCCCACACCACCGGGAATGAGATTCCTCGAGGGATCCCTTGGATCTCTACCCGGGAGCACTGTGGTGGGATGCTGCTTGCCAAAGAAACGCATTTGCACCCAGCCCCACAGAAGTGCGGTCCTCTGGATGCACCTGCGCCCACCGCAGGGTCTTGTGCCAGCACATCTGCGTCATCTGGGCTCACATCCGCCCGGCAGGACCCGCACCGGGCGGCTTTGGAAGCTACCGCTCGCAGGGGCTAAGCCGCCTTTACTGCAGGTCACACACCCTCTCAAACAACAGCGGATTTAGATGCCATAAAACCCATGGTCTAACACACCCTGGGAGTCTCCCACCGCCCCAGACGTGTCGCAAAAGCATCCTTCGTCGCCCGGCACCCTTTGCCAGCGGCGCTGCCGCTCCGCAGCCGAGGAGCCCGCGGCAGCCCGCGGCCCCGCCACGCTCCCGCCCCGCCGCTCGCACGCGTCGCTTCTGTGGCCGCCGTGCTTTGTTTTTCTGGTGACGGAGGCAAAAACAGCTCGCGTGAAAGTTATTTATTTTGTATTAATAGCTCCGAGTCAAAGCCTCGGCAGACACTTGGAATAAACAGGATCACTCAAAACACAGTTTGAAATGGGAGCTTTGCTCTGACCCTGGGGTTTCTAACCAAAGCCAGAAAAACTGTGTATATAGAACCCCTTAATTTTCCCCCCCTCCCCATTAATCCACAGTACGACAGGCCCTGCTTGTAGCCAGAGGACTTTAACCGGGGTTATTAAGCCAACATTTCATTTAGGCGGTCTCACATGCCCTTGTATAGGTGGTCGAGATGCAAAATAATCCTCCCTATCTGACTAATAACCCCCTTTGCACTTCCAATCCAATTCGTATTCAACACACCCCGCTGCTTCTCAGCCATTCCTCTCCTTTCATCGTTTCCCCTCTCAAAAAGGTATTTTTTAAGTGAGGGCAGCTGTTGGGTGAAAAACTGTATTTTGGAAGAAATTTTCTGGACTTGTTTTCTTCAGAAAGAAAGAAATAAGAAAACACTTTTGGTTTTTGTTTTTCCTTCCTCTTTCTTTTGTTTTCTTTTACTCCTCGTCCTGCACAGCCGGTTTTCCAGCCAAATAAAAGGTAGAAAAGGGAAGTAAAACAATAAGCGAGTTTATATTTTTCTCTGTCTGCAGCATGGGTTTCCTCTCTTCCCCTTTTTTCCACCAAATAACAGAAATATTCCAGGCCGAGAATTAGAGCACCTCAGCTCATTTAAATTATTGTGCAATATTAAGCACATTTGTTAATGGCTGCAGCTCTTTAAGTGCGGTTGCCCCATGCTACTGCTGGATTAATTAAGGCCCAGAAGGGGAAGACGACCCCCGGCGGGGGTTAATGCAGACCTTGAGAAAACCGTGTTCAAGTCCACAAGCTCCTTCAGTGACTCTGAACTGTCCGTATAGCTCCTTTTTGTCCCGTTTCGTTATGAGGCGGGGGTGGCAGCCCAGACCCCGTGGCTTTGGCAAAGGGCAACGCACGGGATCCCTTGCAGGGTCTTGCACCGCGACGGTGCAGCCCACGGTCCGTCTGCGGGCAAAGCAGAGGCAACCAGGCAGGGATGCTCCCGGAGCAGCTCCGATAAAGGCGTTCCAACGTTTCCCCTTTGCAAAAGTTCCTTATCCCACCTTCACACCGCGGTTAAAAGGCTTCCAAGGGGCGAGCGCTGGCTTTGCCCATGGCCACCCCTCCACCCCACGGCATCCCTGATGAAGGTGGCTCCTGCGGGATGCACGGCCAGGCTGCCGAGCCTTCACACTGGCTTCGGCTCTCGGAAAGCCTCAGCTAGCGGCTTTCCCTATCCCAGCCGGCTGTTATAATCACACATTGTTCCCGGTCGCTGCCTCGTCGTTTAACAGCACTTGGAAAATGTCAAATGTGGGAGTCCGGCAGCCTTAGGTTAGAGCAAAGACTCCCAAACATATTTGGAGGGCTGCCAGCACTTTGCAAACCCTCTGCACACTCAGATAAGGGGCGACCTTGCAGCCTGCCGGCTAGGCCAGGAGTTTATAAATCCTCCATTTGCTTGGGTTGAGCTTTCTCAATATTGTGACCATCCCGTCCCCTTCCAACGTTGCCCGGTGCTGCGGGGCGGGGGCTGCTGGCGGTGGTTGACCTTCTTCGCTGAGACGTCCGACGTTCAAGGTGGAAGAGCCCGTTAGAGATGTGACGTCCGGAGCTGGTGGGGACAGGACCCCCTCGGTGTACGGGGAGGCAGAGGGTGCCTGGGGCTGGATCTGTCACGGCCGAATGAGCAAACCCAGCGCCCGGCTTTGTTTGAGCTGGAGGTTACGGGCATTGGCCCAAAAACCCGTTTGGGTTTGCAGCGAGCGATGGTCCTAAAAGCACGGATGGGGAAGGATGGCAAACACCGCTTGGTGAGGAGGGGGAGGAAGGGTTGAGTTTGGGGCTTCATTTTGAACTGTAAGGAAATCTAAACATTTTGAAATTCTTCCCCAAATGACAAATAATGTCAAATACTGAGATAGCACTGGGCTGGATTTGAGCCGCGAGGCACCTTCTTATATTCCTAACTTCTGATAAAAAGGATGGAACAGAGTCAGGAAAACTTTCCTCTCCTTCCCCTCATTATTTTTCTTTTTTTTTGTTAAAATACACAACCTCAGTGAAATCAGCAATGCCTCCTGAAACGTTCCACTTTGGATGGGGGAGCCTTTTGCAGCAGGAAATGTTTCCCTCCGGGTTTTCCTGGCTGGCTCTGGCCAACTGCACGTCCCCGACCCGCTGCTCTCGGGCTGGGGCTTCAGCCTGGGCACAGCAGCTGAGCTCAGGGGTCGGCAAAGACCCCCTGCCAAAAGTCAGCTATCGGGGGGCTGGTACCTCCGTGCACACAGCACAGAGAAACCAGCCTGAATCCCCATTAATTAGCATGGTTAATCACCTCCGAGGCAGCACGGTAGCTATATTAACAAAGGAACGTGGGTTGTTAGGACAGCTTTGTTAATTTGCATTTTCCCCTCTTTCCTCCTTTGCTTTAGACTCATGGCTTTCTGGTAAAACCTTTGCCGGCCAGTTAGCCAATATTTATACACTTTTGGTCCATGAATAATTTACAAACCCTTTCCCCCTATACGCTTTCCCCTATAGCCTTACGGCACGGTTTTATGTGCCTGAATTATTTCTTGCCGGTCCATACATCATCTAGTTCATTCAAGGCTCTTTTGGGACCTGTTTGCATTTTGTTGGCAGATCATGTTTTCTTACTCACAAACATATTTGTTTTTTCTCCAGGTCAAATAAGTCACGGGAAAATGTCAGCGCATGAATTACCTGTGAACTATTTACACCCCGCATCCCACCGGGGACCCTCCGAGCTTCCCGATGCGTGGCCGGTCACCTGAAACACCACAAAAGGGTTGAGGATAAATGCCTGGAAAAATGTCCAGGTGGATTCTTGTTTGCTTTCACCTTTCTAAGAAAATCAAGAGCTGTTTTTCTGCTTAAATTCCTGGCTCCCAAATCTAAGCAAGCTCACTGCTTTTATGGGCAAAAATACTTGCAACCATCTTTCGGGGCTGCTCGGCAAGCTGGACTTCCCCTAGTTGTCTTTAGACCCTCTCAGTAGATGAGAGTTTTTTGTTTGGCTCCCAAATCTGGAGGAAAATCCTGTTGTCATTATTATGTTTTTTTCCTTCCTGTTCCTTTTTCCACTGCACTCTGCGGACGGCTCCGCATCTCAGCCCTTTCTGGGCAAAGTGCACGTCCCAAGCTGCGCACGGGGATAATAACCCGCAGCCTATCGCGACATGGAAACAACCTCTGCCTGCATTTCCTTCGGGAAAAGGCAAAAAAAAAGACCCGTATTACCCTAGTGCTGAATCCCCAGTGGCTCTCGTCCTGGGGGGTGGCAGATGATGCAGATTTAAGCACTCAAACGCCCCAGGTCTGGGGTTTTAATTCCCTTGGGTCAGGTTGGTAAAGCCAACACCAGTTTGGGTAAGCATGGAGGGTCTCCAAAAGGAAGAAGAGACCATCTCTGGCCAAGACCACACAGCAGACACCTACTCCTCCCCTAATACAAACCAGCCTGCCTTGGCCCCCCCTTTTTTTTTTTATTCTTTCTCTCCCCTTTTTTCTCGCCTCCCCTTCTCCGTCCAGCAGTGAAGCATTCAGCAGTTGATATCCTTCTGTCTCCAATTGTGCTTTAAGAGGTGTAATGTTTGATAAGCCCCATTTAACTTGGCTGTACTACATTGTTTAAATAATTCAAATACAGATTGACCCTTTAGAAGGATTTCTGCTCTATTGACCCTGCCGGTCATGAGTTACCAGGAAGTCAGGGAGGGGCTTCTAGAGCTGAAAGCCTGAAAAAAATCAATTCAAGCTCTTTAGTGCCCCAATCACACCCCATTATTCCCGGGTAATTGCAGACCTGCTTTGCTGTTAACTCTTTGGGAACAATATGGCCTTTGACGGGAAGAGGGAAAGCAAGAAGGGTTTTCTTCTCCGGCAGGGTCCTAATCTGCATGGATACTGTCATGTGCTTATTACTAGGATCTGGATGAATAATCATTTACAGGTAGAAGTGTCAAATTGCTTGGTGTTTTTTAATTTTCTCTTCCCTTTCTTAATACCTGATTTGCTGGAGGTTGTTTGGACTGCAGAATTCATAACACATTTTTTTCTGTTCCCCCCCCAGCCCCGCTTTGCTTTGGGTGCTGCACAGACACGTGGCAAGTCCTATGCAATAGGTTGTGGAAGAGCAAGAAGATGACATCAGCCAGTGGGGTGGCCATGTAGGAGTAAGTCAACGTAGCCAAATGGTTAGTCTTGAACATGTGATGTCCACACTGCACAGATTTCAGCAGGGGTTTACTCTGGGCCAGCCTTGCTCTGGTCCCGCCTTGCTCTGGTCCCATAAACAAAAATAAACATTAGCAGCTGTAGTACATCTTTTGGATTAGTTTGATTCAAAAGGAATCCAGGTTTTTAAGCATGGTTGGATCTGAGGGAGAATTTTTCAAGGCTCAAAACAGACACTGGAGTGTGGCGATGCTTCAGAAATGAACTGATTCAACCTCAACAGATGTGCTTGGTTCTTTGACAGCTAGAAGAACCCAAAATTTTGCACGCCTAAAAATGCCAGCCAGTAACAATGTCCTTTGTCTCCTTCACTGTCCTTAAGAGGTGAAAACTGCCCTGATGAGAAGGGAGTTGTTGTCTTGGCACCTTTGGCTTGCGAGAGCCTGAGAGATTTCATGACTTAAGCTAGAAACCCAAATGCAGGTAAAAATACCCCAAATCCCACCTCTGGGGTCATGCCTTCTGTCTTCATTCAAGCCCCTGCTTCAGCTCATGCTCCTCCTCTAGACATGAGTCAAACAGGACAGGACCCAGGGCTAAACACTTCTCAAGACATGACACACAAAAATCTGTCCTTCTTCCTTCCTGGTGCCAGAAGGCTGAAAGTCATCCACCCTGTCATCCAGTCCCATATGGTCTGTGACAAAAGCCACAGCCTCACTCTGTCACCCAACACAGATGCTGGTGGTGGCACTGGGGGAGGAGATGCCAATCTAGGTAGAAAACTTCAGATGACGGGGAACTGATGAGACTTCTTGAGGCTGCTCAATCCCCACCCCTTTTACAAATGGGTACCTTATCACATTTACCCAGGAACAGGGGACGGTGGACAGGTAGGGGCAGCATCAGCCTCCACTCTAGGTCACCACACCAGAAGCTGCTCAGAAGTCCGTCTGTAGGTTAGGTGGGCTTCTTGTCCCATCTGCTCCTCCTGGGAGGCCGTCCCAGAGCCTTATTCCTCTGCAGGAGTCATCTTCTAATGCCCAGCTGACATTTCCCAGGCTCAGGTACCTTGCAGCACTGGAGCATCCGTGGTGCCTTCCTGAAGGGTCTCTTTGGTGTCTGTCTATGTTTGATTGACTTCTTGATCCAGCCTGTGGATTTCAGGGTGTTGGCAAGGACGAAGTTGCATCTCAGGGTAACCGATGAAGCAATGTCCATCCTGGCCACCTTGCAACATTTAATTCAGCAGGTGATGTTTTCCTGGGGTGTCTGTCATCAGGGTCTTCCAGGGGATGATACAGAGCAGGAGCCTAACTTCGGTGTGCGGAATTGCCCTCGGCAGGTGCCACTGCCTCTTCCTTTGCCATGGGGGGCCTACAGAGACTCTCTGGCTAATTTAGCTGGCTAAATGACTGCTAACAAGTCAAGAGCCTGAAAACTTTCCTCAACCTCAAGGCAGGAACATCCTTTGCTGCACTCTGCTGAAACTAAAACACTCAACAGCAAGGCAAGAGGGTGGTTGGTCTTGCCAAGGAGGCACAAAGCTGGGGTAAATCCTGCCTGCTGTAGGCTGCAGCAGAACCATTTGCCTGTGATGTTTTGTGTCCTCAGGTGAAACCTGGGGAGAAAGAGTGTGTCTGATTAGCTCTGTGCTGTTCAGAGCAGAGATCATTTCGTTAGGTGCGTGTACAGCAGCAGAGGAAAGGTAGCCATGGGCAGCTCAGGGAAGGTGTACAACGACCTCCATGGTGTGAGTTCAAACAGCACCTGAAATCTGAAACAGAGTGAAAAGGAAGAAAAGTCTGTGATAATTTTTCAGGGCCAATGACTGGGACTTCCAAGGCATTTTGAGGCAGCTAGATGCTTAGCTCCCACTGAGAAAGGATGTCTTCAGATGCAGGTACCGAAATCTGTTCCCTAAGCATTTTGAAGGGGGTGGGGAATATGATTTTAGAAAAGCTCTGGGTGCAGAGCAGGGGAATGAGCTCTTAACCGAGGTTCACAGGAGACCTACCCCTATCTCCAGTTGCTCTAAAGAGACTCTTGGGACCCTGATTGTAGACAAAGCGGAGCTATGCTCACCGCCCCCACCCCGCTCCCTGACCTGCAAAGGGTTAAAGGGTGGGGGAGCGGTTTGATTAATAGATGTCGTGTGAACATGCACATTTGCCTGTGACTGCATTCCTGCGGCTTTGGCTGGGTGATAAGCTGCGACCAAAGTCCTCTGGCTCTGGGCAAGGAGAGCAAACAGGGCCCCAGCGGAGCAGTTATTAATTCCAGCCTTGCATCTCCCAGGTCTGTCTCTCAGCAACGCGGCTCCCGAGAGGCCTTTCACACACCAATCGATACAGCTCGCCTCTCCCCTTGCCCTCCCCAGCCTCATCAAACACTTTGGCATGCTCACCATGCTCCCTTTCTCCACCGGGACCTCCAGCTCCGGGACCCTTTCCCATCGGCACGCGGGAAGGAGAGGATGATATTCCCTCGGGGTGATGGGAATAATCTCCGCACCCAAACTGGTGTTGTAGCTGTCCCATCCCACCACGGGTCTTGGTGCGGTGGGGAAGGAACGCGTCGGACCAAACAAGGGAAATTCAGCAGCAATAGCCTATCTGCCCTTTTGCACCCATGAAAGGACAAACTCTGAGAGTCATTGCTTTTCTTCAAAATACATTTATAAATCCAACACACCTGACTTAGAATTTCTTTGGCTGTAAAATTTTCTTTTCCCTCAGGGAAGATTCAAATTCATTCGAGCCACAAGTTGTCTTTTTGACTCCAAACTTTGACATAAGGATGTTGATTGAAAATGAAACTCCTTTCCCTCCCTGAAAAGCAAAACAAACCGAAACAACCTGGACCTTTCAACTTGCTTGCCTTCAGATTGGACGTTGTCCCACTTACAAACCGGCTTTCATAGGGGTGTATTTTTAGTGGCCATGATTGCTGCGTGGAGGATTTCTGCTAGCCCCAATTTGCTGTATTAGGGCAAAAAGTGGCATTTGGTTTACCAGCGTGTCTCTCCTAACCCCAGACCTGCTCTCGGGAGGCTGGTGGTGGCAATGCTCAGACTGGGAGGTGTCTCCTTCGGGGAATCAATTTTTTGAGATGAGCCAAGACTTTCAAAAATGGTTCTGGGAAGATTTGACTCCAGCCACTTCGTAAGTTCATCTCAGGGAAAGAAGATGTGGTTGTCTGTGAAAACAAGATGTTTTTAAGGCATGCCAAGCTGACCAGTTCCAAAATTGAAGACAAGGTATCTTTTAAGTCAGTTTTAAGTACCTTAGCCTGTTTTCCGTAGAGAAGCAATTCCAGATTTCATAATAAATAATATGGAAATCTTCTAGCGTTACAGAGCATCATAATGGATGCTGTACTCACACATAAGCAGGCAGAGGTCATGGAAAGGTACCACCTGCAAGCGACAATACCTTTGCTTTGTAGAAGACTTTCCATTGACTTTGATAAAGCCTGGACCAGCTGTCTGAGAATACTGAAAAGGTGAAAAGAAGCTGACTTACACCAAGCTGAGGATAGCACTGCATAGCTGAAGGGTGTCTTAAATGTTCGTGTCTGAACCGTTTTTAATCCTTGAGGCAGAAGCTGGGATCACACCACATTTTAGAATCATAGAATCATAGAACAGTTTGGGTTGGAAGGGACCTTTCAAGGTCATCTAGTCCAACCCCCCTGCAGTGAGCAGGGACATCTTCAACTAGAGCAGGTTGCTCAGAGCCCCGTCCAACCTTACATGGAATGATTCCAGGGATGGGGCATCAACCACGTTTCTGGGAAACCTGGGACAGGGGTTCAACACCCTTGTTGTTTGCTCCAAGCCACAGTTGTCCTCCCTTTTCATGGCTTCTTCAGAGGATGTGGTATTGCACAGGATGCCAGGACCACCAAGCTACCAGGGGTTTGGGGGAGGGAGCCAAGATGCTTTAGCATTTGGTCATAAGCAGCAAGCCACAACCTGTCTTGCAGGTGAGTGGAGGACTGGAGTCAGTCGGTTCCTCTGCCCCGCGCAGCTAACATAGAAAAAAGCAAGAAAGATGAGAAAACAGCACTATTGTCAAGAGTGTTGGGATAGGAGACCTAATACCAACCGCTGCTTTTTGACAGGGTGTGCGTGTCCTTTCAATTTTATTTCAGGACAGACAAAACCAGAGTTCATGCCAGACTCTGAAATAGATAGATCTTTTTCAGGTGGGAAAGCCGTTCTCTGGCCATTTATTCACAAAACAGTAGGCTCTTGTGCCTATTCCTGGATTGTCATGGAGAAACATTAAAATGAGATGTCCAAAGAGTAAAAGCAGGTTCCTGTACTGAGAAACTGAGAATTAAATGCCTGATTTGGACTGTAAAGGTCTTCAAATCCGTAGGGTGAGAAAAGTGATTATTTTGACCAGAAATTCCATCCAACACTGAGAATTTTTACGGGACTCACTGAAACAAGTACATTTTCATAGAAAAGTGGAATAATGATAATTAAAAAAAAGCTAAATAAACTGACTGTATCCATTAAAAAAAAAAAAAAGGAGTAATTTTGTCCAAAAATTCCCAGCGGGCTCAAGTTAGGCCTATATCTGTGGTAGCAGATATGGAAAAGGCATACTGAGGTCATCTAATCCAGGGGCCGGAAACCTTTCAAGGGTTGAGTGCCAGACTTTATTTTTCTTCCCCAGCAGAAATTCAGCAGTCTCTGTCTCTCTTGAAAAAGGGTGAGCTGATGGCTGGGATCCTGGCTCTCATGGATCTAAACCATATGCAAGAGCCCAACTGCTCTCTCTGGAGTTTATCCTCATAGCTCCTCTCCCAACACATACATGATTTAAATGGTTTTGGAGCTGGCTTCATAATAAGACCCAGTGATGTTTTTTTTTTCCATGTAAACAGACCTACAGTGAGAGTATGAACCCAGTAGGTCACCACTGTAGGTGATGGTCTGAGCCCTTTGGTGGCCTGCAAGCCTTGAGCTGATCTGGAGACAGCTATTCTCAAGTATAACTGGAGGGACAAGAGGAAAGGGAAAAAGCCAAGCCTTCACTGAGTGAAGATCCGTGACAACAATACTATGCTTAGAACGGACAAGAGCAACCTTGCTTTCTGCTTAATTTGAGGCCTCCCTGTGCTGGCAGAAGGGCATGGAAGGAGAGGTTCAGCTTGCAGGATCAGGCACCTGCACTAGGTACATACATTGGAGGGGTCTCCATAGGCTCCGATTGCCTGAGCTCCCATAATAGTTACCGGAGACCCAGTCCATGCAGGCAGAGGAGCGGATCAACTCACCCTAATCCAGGCACCAGGTCTAGGTCAGCTTTTGAATACTCCCACTTAATCCCCAGTTACTGGACAGAAGGACATGAGTTACCTGTATTTACTTCGTCTTTCAGCCTCACGTGGGCATCTTGGATGCTCTAGTGCATCTTATGTGAGGACAAGCATCTTGAGCCCTAAATTGAGGTTCCTGAATCTTTTAGTTGAATCCCATCCAAGATCTTTGCAGGAGGATAAACATTACTCATTTCTCTGCAGATAAAGAATATCCCCCCATGGGTTTTGTACTGTGGAAGGTACAGGGTTTTTCATGGGAGCACAGTACCCCCACAGTCATATCGATAAGGAAAGCCCACTAACTTCAAAAGTTCTTTGAGGATCTGGTCTGGAGACTCATGTGTTTCATAACTATTCCTACTGAAGCATTTCCAAAACACAGCACTCGGCATCTGCAAGAATTTGAGACCAGACCCAGGATGTTCTGTTTCCTGAAGCCCAGAATCTACCCCGCATCCCCTGTCCCTGCATCGCTGAAGCCCGTTCCCCAGTCCTCAACCACATCTGCAGCTAACACAACACAGCTCCTACCTTTCAAAGCCAGATCTAAGAATCGATGAGGTCAGGGGAGGGAAACAGCATAGCACTGATGTAATTTCAACTGTAGTTTGAGCCCTCAGGCAGCTTTGATCATTTCAACAAAGATACATGTCACAGGGAACACTTCTTCTTCTGGGCTGCAGTTCATCAGAGCAGAGCCCCTCTTCTTCAAGTAGTCTCAAGTCAAAGATGGAATGGTTTCTTCTGGAAAAGGGTGGCTATTCCCTTTCTTTCCAGAAGGGGTGATGCCTTTAATTGTGTGGAATGGCCCTTTCTTCATGCAAAATTTCCTGCAAAATATGTGGTCATTAAAGCTTTCCCATGGGAACAGAGATGTTAGTCCACTGCCCTGGTGATCCAGAGCAGATAATGAATTTCTCATGTGAACATCTACCTGGAGTTTCCATACAAAGCCAGACCTCTTCTTCTGCTCTGTCCTGGAGGTCATCAGTGCTGGCAGACCGCAAGCCCTGATCCATGCCAATGCATGCAGAGTGTGGCCCACGTTTGCCTCAGATAAGAGGTAGGAGCCTCCAGGGGATGGGAACCTCCAGGAGGATATTGAGTTTTAAGGGAGCATGGGACAGCCTCTGGAGTACAACTTCATCCTGATTGACTCAGAAGAAACCTTAAGCACTTTGGGAGCACTTTCTGGAAAATTGTCTTAGTCCTTCACAAGCACACCTCTACAAATCAATGCAACCCGGGCACAAACTGTGCCCCCCAGCAGTCCTGATGAGCAAGGGGGCTTGAGCCTCTATCCCTCTTACCCTCCAAATGGAGAGGACCTTCTGTCCTTCCTTGTACACCTAGGTACAAGCACTATGACAAGAAAGTACCTTCCATCCATCTAGCTGGTATCAGAAGCCAGATTCAGGCTGGGTCTTTCCACACTCACAAGAGTTTGCAGCAGGACTGACATGGGGGGCTCCTTTAGCCGGTCAGCATCGGTTTATTGAAACAAAGAGAGTATAGGTAGGATCAAGATGCAAGAGTCAGAGCTCCTTAGGTTACAGGGTCTCCTCCACAATCTTCCACCTTCAGCAGCTTTGCCTGGCCATCGTGGCTTCTTCAGAGTCATGTAGATGATGGGCCTCCATCTTCCTTTCTTTGCATTCTTCAACCTTTTGGGTTTTGCTTCTACCTTTGGATAATGAGGAAGTGGTCCCCAGGTGTCCAGACTGGTAAGAAAGCCCACTAGTTTGGGGAGAAGAGAAAGATTTTAATCAGAAGGTAAGAAAGCCTTGTTGAAAACAAATTTTTTTTGTTTACTTTTCACTAAAAGTAACCACTTTTGGTGAAACAGAAGGGCAATCTATGAAAATTTTCAGCCAGACCTGATTCTCCCTAACTAGAGTTTCATGTTTTCTACCCCTTTAATGTGCAACATCCTTGTAGCTCTGGTCCACCTCCAAGTACTTGGATGGAAAGTAGCATCCATTTCACAGTGTAAAACCCATGGTCTGCCCTTACACTGGGGCTTTGGCCAGGGATGGTGTTGCATCAGCTGGGTTGTGACATCCTCTGAACCCCTTGTATTCCCATGGACGTGTGGGCAAACATGAGTTTAAGGAGCAGGGCTGGTTCCTGAGCTTGTTCTGGGTTTCATCTGGCTGCCCCACATTTTCACTGGGGCACAAGGTCTTTGCAGCACTCCCACCGCAGGGTTTCTCTGGGACCTGTCGGGCCAATGATTGCAGCGCCGACACTATAAAAAGCCCTCTCAGCTTAAAGCCAGGCCAGCACGTCCGCTGGAAAAATGACATAACCCTGTCATGTAATCTGGAGTTCCTCCTTTGGGGCAGCCTCATGGGCTGGGGCTGTGTGAGAGGAGATCAAAGAGCAGCACAGGAAAATGAGAGTGGAGCCCACAGAGGGAAAAACACCCTCCCTCGCCGGCCGGGGGACTAATCGCAGCCCTCGGCGGGCTTTGGGAGTTCCCGTTCACAGGAGGGATGGAGACAGACATCCTCCTCTGGCTCTGGGCACCCGGCTGGGTGTGGGCATGCCGTCTTTCTCCACACCTCTCACACCTTATCATTCAGACTAGGGTGAAATGGAGCTTTAGATGAAAATCGGCCCCTCTTGTGCCTGCTGGTGTTCAAGCTCCACGGAAGAGATCATCTTGACGACCCGAAAGAGCCTGGGAGACTGCAGTTACCCAGGGCAGTGCCATCAGCCTCCTCTCCTTTGCATTTCTCCATCTGACTTCCCACCCCTCCTGACTTCAGGGTATCCAGGGAAAATACAGGAGATGAGTGAGATAGTGGGAAGGAGGTGAAACAGCAGGGAAAAGCCACTAAATTTGGTGGGTCCCATGCCAGGACTGGTGGTGCTGAGGGATCAGTGCTGGGTATATCCTTCCACGCAGAGCCCAGTGCAGTCTTGCATTCCTGGACCCTCGCCATCCTTTGTCCTTGCTCCCCATCCCTGCAACCGTGGGACGTTTGCCACCACCTGCACCCCCAAACACATCCTCCCACCCCAGCTCCATCTGCCCACCGGTGCCCACGCCGGGGGATTTACATTGCCCGGGGTTGTGGTTTCTGACCCCTGACTTGCCCGTTGCCACTGGAATTCCCTATCGCCCTGTGACTCAGCTGACAGAAAGGGAGACAATGGCATTTTACATCAGCCCAGGCTATCAGGAGCCTGCCTTATCTGAGCTGTGTTTTTCTATTAGTCTAACACTCCATTGTGCATCCCTTTATCAGCTGCAATGTTGATGTAATGCTGGCTTGGAAGTGGTTTCTGCATCCTAGCACTAAGACAGCTCACTTTTATTTCGGGGGGGAAGGGGAGGGTGCGAGAGGAGGGTTTATCGGGATTCTCAGGAGATAGGAGCCCTTCTCCAGCACGGAGCGGGGAGGGAGGGCTGGCTGGGTGGTGGAGGGGGGCTACCAGCCCGAGCTGAGCAGATTGTTTGCAGCCAGAAATTTAATGAATGTAATTTCTGCTCCCACCCTCCAGACAGTATTTTTAACTGATGTGCTCACTTGTCAGGATAAATGTCCTCTCTGGTTCCTTCTGCAAGCCCCAGAAGGTGCAGACCTGGCTTTCTGCAGCTGGATTGGTCCAGGGCACAGGCCAGCTGGAGCCATACCTGAACATCATCCCCGAGTACTACGGCTTGATTTCACTCGGCTACCCCAGCCCGCACGGCAGCCCTGCTGCACGACCATCCGTTGGCCAAAGTCAGCAGGACCACTATTTTCAAGCTCCCTGTAGCCCCCTCTTGGAGCAGCCTCTGGTTGTGAGGGAGGTGGATGGAATCAAGTGCTCTCTGCTCCCTCCTTGGTGGGATTTCATGCTTATCCTTTCCTCCAGACTCCGTGCACGGAGGTAGGATCAGAAGGTGTTTGCAGGCATGTGTGGCAGCTTGAGTTTCCACTGCTTATAATGAACTTGCTCGTTTCCTATTTTGCTTCGCTCAAGCCCAGTAGGCTGGTAAAGAAGCTGCAGCTGGAATACGTCCTCATAAAGTATGTCTATCCAGTAGCCACTTGTAGAAGCCATGCAATAATTAATGTGTTATTAATAAGAACCTGGTATGAATCCTACTTGGACTCTTTCACTGGTGCCTGGTTCACAGTGTGACGAAGCAGAGGACAGCATTGATTTTGGACTTTGGGTTCAACTACTGAGTGACTCACCCCAGTAGTTGAGGGGTGAGGGGCTGCACCCCCCGGGTGAGGGGCTGTATTGCATGATGTCTGCTGCACATCCATCACCCCCGCGGCAAGGCAGCCTTGGTGTCTGCTCAGCAACCTTGTTTGATGTGGAAGGATAAGCAATCATGTGTCTTGCTACAGACCCTAAACTCTTGTTTAATAGCTAGAGGCAGAATCAAGGCTTTCCTGCGCTACATAGGAAGAGTTTATGGAGCTCCAAAAAGCTATTTGGGCCCATTTGCATCATTTCAGAGTTTGTGCTTGAGACAAGAGGAACTTACAGTGAACTGCAAATACTAACTCCAGGCAAACTCTGTGCACACCTGTGAGAATCATCCTCTGGGCCATTGCCTAGGGTGTGATGGACGTGGCTCTCCAGCTGCAGGAGTACTCACACACAACGTGCTTTCCCCGGAGGAGAAGGTGAGTGGTACGTACATATGTATCTCACAGCAGTTTCCGTGGAGGTCTGGTGTTGGAAATTACCTCATATATGGTAGTGTGTCCTGTCTACCACTAATTCAGACAAGAACAATGACACTTTTCATCCATACCCAACAGGCTTCAGCCTGGAAATTTGACATTTGCTTACCAGTACTTTTGCATCTGTGTTTGCATAACCTGGAGGACTACATTTGAATGTTGACCCCTGGAGATGGGTGAAGACCACAGCATGTTTTACTTGCAATGGAGAAACCAAAGCAGACCTTTCTGAGAAGACCTTCAGAGTTAGTTTGGTTTATTGCTCTTCTGTACAAGATGGCACCCATCAGATTAGTGGAAATCCCACTGTGATGGGGACTTGATAGATCGGGGTTCAAACAATCCTTAGGTGGCAGTACTGAAGTGCTGATGAAGGGAAAGCAAGAGTAGAAACATGAACCACGGTGGGCAGAAAGAGTCATGGTAAATGGTTACTGCCCATCCTCAGCCACACAGAATCACCGAATCTTTGGGTGGGAAGGGACCGTTAGAGGCCATCTAGTCCCACCCCTGCAGTGAGCAGGGACATCTTCAAACAGAGCAGGTTGCTCAGAGCCCCGTTCAAACTGACCTGGGATGTTTCCAGGGATGGGGCATCTACCACCTCTCTGGGCAACCTGGGCCAGGGTTTCACCACCCTCTGGGAAAAATTCCTTCTTCAGATCTGGTCTAAATCTGCCCTCTTTTAGTTTAAAGCCATTACCCCCTGTCCTATTGCAGCAGGTCCTGGTAAATGTCTATCCCCATCTTTCCTGGTCAATCCATGGTTTGAATTTGCTGTTGTGTCTTCAGAACCCAAATAAAAATGTGGAAGCACTCATGCAATGGGGAACAGCAGTCCTGGAGGGTCTCAGCTTGCAGAGGGCCTACCTGGACCAGGCAGCTCATGCACCAATGCTGTTTGTGCTCTCGCCTCTTCCTCTTCAGCCTCTGGCTGCCCGCAGTGGGGCCGGCTGCTCTCTCTGCCCGGCAAGTGGCTGTGGTTTCGTCTCAGTCATCATTTCTATTGTTATCTGCCCATTATCTGATCCTCTCCCAGGCCGGGCCAGGAAACATCCTTCTGTCTCTGTCTTCGACGGCGCTCCATCCTCTTCCTCCTTTGAGAAGACAAAAGCAAAACAAGCGCATAATGAATCAGACGTTTCCCTTCTCACTTTGCCCCTTACTTCCCCCTCTCATTTTTTACAGGGACCAATTTCTGCCTTTTCCCTCCTGTTTGTTTGGGATGTGTCCTGCACAGTTCCCCTGCGCTCAGCATTCCGGGGAGTCTGTCCGGCTCCTTTTGGTGTCAGCAGGAGTTCAGCGACGGGTAAGGCTGATAGGGCTCTTCTGGCCCCCCCCATGTCCTCAAACCTAACGTCTGCAAGAAGCTTGGCCTCGTGACACCAGGGCACAGGATCAAACCCGGCAAGCTGAACTCCAGCCCAGCTAGAGGTTCACGCGGGTTCAGAAAAGCTACTGGACAGTTGGGTGGAGGAAAAGGAGTCTATTGAGGGCCATTAAACATGAGATCAGCTTCATCCAGCTCAGGATGTCACGTGGATGTAACTTGCTAGAGGCTGGAAAAGGGTGATGGGGAAGCATTGGTCTGTCCTTGCACTGATTTTGTGTTATTCCATCGGCATTGCTGGAGATGAGGAGATGAGGTGGGACACCCACTTTTATGCACACAGCTGCGGAACAGGGTGGTGCAAAGCTCTGCCCGTGAAACCCAGCACCCCTTGGCCTGTGGTGTCCTTTCACATTTGCTGTGTCCCAAAAGAATGTCAGGTCCCACTTCCAATAGTCTCTGGGGTGTGCATTGCTTTAAAGTCAGGGTGGTTCTGGTCTGCCTTGAACCAGGTCAAGGCAGCTGTATTAAGGGCCTGAAAAGAAAGCCATGCTTGTGAGGCGTTGTGGCTCACCTAACACACCCACCAGTCCCTATCTGAGCAACATCTCCCTCTCCTTCACTTGTCTCCACTACCCAGCAATACTGCACTTTGGCTCTTCTGTTAAGTAGCCAGCTTTTCTTGAGGACCAGAGGCAGGGGAAGGGCTGGAGGTCCCTGCAGTCCAAGGTCAATGCTGCTGTGGGCAAGCAATCCCTGCTCACACAGGTCATGTCTTCCAGGTAGTGCTTAGGTCTTGGGAAGCTCAACTGCTGGCTGGCCAAAGGCAAAGGCTGTGGCAAAGACTTTGCTAACAGTGAGTGACCGTGGGCCGGTGCCAATGGGTGTTCCTGGCCCTATTTCTTTGGCTGGTATAGCTAGGTGGAAAGACAAAAATCTGCAGGAAATGTTCCCATTTCTGAAACTTTCCCACTCTTTTCAGAAAACGAAGGCAAACAGTGGCACCCCCCACAGATATAGAAGTTTCCTCAAATATAGATTCTATAGTCAAATTTTGATTATGATTTTTCACTGTAAACAGGAAGGAACAAATGAAAATGTTGAAAAGGAAAGATGAAAATGTCCTAATTTCTTTACCTTTGTAAAACGTCCTGGCTCTTTTCCTGTCATTTCTAACCAGCCATATAACTTAAAACAGAGAGGTCTTCTGTCTGTGAAGGCAGAGACATACACATTGCTGCTTTAAAGAAGGTACTGAAAAATTAAAAAAGGCATGGAAAACAGGGCTATAGAAATTATCTGAAGAGTGAAGAGAAAGCCGTAGCATGACAGGCTCAGAAAGCTTGTTCTGGTCGGCTTATCAGGAGAGGAGATGGAGAGGTGACTGAAGAAGAATTGCTCGGGGAGAAAAATGCCTGATGCGAAATTGGCCTTCCCATGGCTGCAAAGCAGAGTCAAACCACCCAGGCTTGTGGTTACCACTGAGGGTAATTAGTCAATCGGCTACCCGGGTTATTCATCCCTGGATACCTTTAAATCAAGGGCAGATGCCTTTCTGGAAGCAACGTTTTAGCCAAGTGCAAACTGTTGAGTTACAGGCGGGAGCTACATCTGAATATCACATTTAAAGTGCTGAAATATAATGGGTGGAGCTATACGGGAGGTGAGACCACTTGGGCCTTGAATGCTGTGAGTCATGAAAAGTGAAGGGGGGTTTAGGAAAAGGATGTGGGCAGACTTTTTTTCTTACACAGCTGATGGATGGAGATTCCAGCTGGATTTGCTTCGGCAAACCTGGAAGGACTGCTGAGGGAGAACTGGCACCTACTCGTTGCCCAGTTCATAAGTGCTTACAAGAGCTTATTCATGGTCATGGAGCTTCTGCTCAGTTAAGGTTAGTGGCTCAGCAAGTCAAGGTGATAGAGAAACCAGAGTGAGAATTTTCACCAGGAAAACCTGGAGTAATCCGGGAAATGTTTTCTTGCAGTTTTATACTGGTGTTATTACGCTGGTCATGCTGGGTTTGCAGGTCATAAGGAAACAGGAAGGCTGTGTGGTTTAGTACTTCACCTCTTCAAAATGGACTTGTTGTTTCTTTATTACTCATTCTGTTCTTAATTTTCCACTTTTATTTTTTTCTTTAAAGGCTTGTTTCACTCCTGGCTGCATCATTATCAATGTGTAGTTTTCTCGCTGGGCAAGATTTGCAGGACAGACTTTTGCCAAATGTGTTGCTTGGAAAATGCTTTTGCCAAGTTCTGCCTGCCATTCTGAGCAAAGCTCTTGATGGATCTTCGCTGGTGAGAGCTGCCAGCCTCTAAATAGGGTCTAAAACCACCATTTAGACTATGGTCTGCAAGGTGTGAGCATGAGGAGGGCAACTTGAGCAAATCTTGAGCAATGGAGGAATAAAAAGAGAACAGAACTGAAGGATATTGTAACAGGTATGGGCCCTTGAAAAATTCAGCTAGTCCAAACACTCCTCCCTCAGCTGGATTAGACCTCCATAACCTTTCCTCCTTGTGCAGCCTGTTCCTGTAAACCACCGGTGATGGAGACACTGTTCTTCCTCTCTACTATGTACCCTATGTCTTATCTTTGAACTGAACCCTCCATGTCCTTCAACTGCTCCTCATCGTCTATGTTTTTCTCTCCCCTGCTCATCCCCGTTACTGTCTTCTACATTCCCTTCCCCTGTATCGTTGTGTGATGCCCCAAGCTGGACCCTGTGCTCCAGCACTGAGCAATCTGGACCTCCTGTATCCCAGGTTATGCATCAGTTATACTTCCCAGTGTGGAGTTAACCTCCTTTGCACGAGCTGACTCATGCTCAACTTCTGATCTGCAATGCAGATCCTCTTCTGCTCCTGTTGATCTGTTGCCTTGTGGTTGGCCTCCATCAATCCTAGCTTGTTGCATGCAGGGTCTCTTTACTAAATTCTCCTTTTTCCTATGACCCTTCAATCCACAGAGATTACCCTGTATTCTCACAAATACTCTGCTCCCAGAGCAGAGTTTCTATATCAAGATGCCAATGGTAATACTGTGCTCTCTTCTTGTTAAGTTTCTCTGACACCTCCAGACCCTTTGGAAATCAGGCCGGTCATCTTCATATGAGATGGAGGTGGGCTCCCAACCCTGGGGGGCATCAAGTATTTCATGCCCTGTGTACGCAGCCTGCGGCATGGCAGGGAGGGGCTGTAGGGTCTTGCATATAGAGAGGCCCTGATGCCTTTCATTGCATGTCTGAAGAAAAGAAAGCCCCTCCATTCATTCCTTCTGAGCAGGTTTTCCAGCCCCTCCCATCTTGACCCTGATTGCTTATCAACTGGGATATGTTTATCCTAAATCTTTCTTTTCTCCTTTTTTTTGTCTCCCCCTCCACCTCTCGCTTTCCTGCTTTTTCTCC
Organism: Phaethon aethereus; assembly: GCF_964289735.1. NCBI lineage: Eukaryota > Metazoa > Chordata > Aves > Phaethontiformes > Phaethontidae > Phaethon > Phaethon aethereus. The sequence continues at coordinate 3,719,032 of NC_138576.1, read as the reverse complement.
CAGTGTTTCTGTCTCCCAGCAGCCCACATGCACACCCCCTTTCCAAGGCCAGGGCTGAGCTTGCAGAGGAGTGGAGCTTCAGACTAAACTTTAATTTGCACGCTCCCTGTTTCAAGGGCACGAGGCGTTGTTTTTTTTTTTTGCTGTTGTTCTCCACCGCAGAACTGGAAGGTTCTGGTTTGTGCCACTGTTGATTGAGACAGCATCAGTGTAATTACAGCACGTTCCCTCCCTGCGGAATTTAGCAGAGACCAGCTCCTTTTATAGCCCGGCCAGAGCCCCTCCGAGGGACTGCTCCTGTGCCTCCAGTAGTCTTTTACACTCTCTGTCCCTGGGACTGACGTGAAAGTGCTGCAGTGTTGACCTCAAGCCCCGCAGGTCCTTTTGAGTGGTTCCTAGAAAACCCTCCTGGCGCCTTGCCCATGGGGCATAGTCGCAGCTCTGCCCTGGGAAGGCTGTGCCTGGCGTTGGCCGGCATCTCTGCAAAATTCCTGCTGCTGCAGACGCTATGCAGAGTCCAGGTCCTTAAAAAATTGACATTATGGAGGATCAAGTGTGACCCCCTCAGTTGTGCACGTCTCCTTGTCTCCTGGAGCTCTACTTGGCTACCGCTTCGTAGATAATTCTTGAGCCTTTTTTCCTTGGTCTAGGTTATACCCAAGACTGCTCATACCTTCCCAGTCACCCTTGCCTGCAGGGTCCCTGCAGGGAAGATGCAAGGATGCAGATCAGGAACTAACCCTGAGATGATCTCCTTCCAAAGCAGTGGCGGTGATGGGGAAGAGGCGACTGGTGAGGTGAGGCAGGAGGAGCCTCGCATTGCTGTTGTCTGAGAGATGCTTGTGCCGTGGGAATTCTCAGCCTCTCTGGCATTCTGTAGTTAACAGCAGTGGCTGGTCATGCCAATTAAATAACAACGAGGGAGAACAACCTCCTGCCAAGCTTTCAAACCTAACTCAGCCCAAATCAGATGGAACTAACAAAGTGCAAATGAGAATCTTCTTCTCTGCATGGACCTATGACTTGGTTTATATTTTCATCATTTCTCTGTCTCTGAGAGCTCATCCTCTTGCTGTCCCCATACCTCCTGGTCTGCTGCTGTTTCTCCACATTTCCAACTATTGGACAACATTAGGAGAAAGTTAAGTGTATGCAACTCCTTTCCTATAGGTGTTTCACAAAAGGGACTGGAGACTTCCCCAGGACCTTTCTATAAGTCTTTCTTGCTCCATCTGAAAAGACACAGTCTTACTTTGAAGACATCCTGGAGTGTTTCTCTTAGACTCACAGAAGCAGGATATTGCAAAAGCCCTAAAGAATCTAGGAGAGGGAGACCAGATGGAAACCAAGGAGTCTCGTTCTCCTGAATTGCTTAGATGTTTTGACTTTCTTTAGCATGAGGCCCATGCAGCGTGTGTTGAGTCCTGTCCCCCATGGAACCAGTTAGCCAAGGGAGACATAGTTAGTTACCCAGTGGGTGGAGTGTTAGTTTGGGAAGTGAGATGGGATTTAAACTCCCCTCCTTGCAGTGTCTCATCAGGTAAGGCATGTGTCTCCACAGTTGTGAAACAAAGACCATGCACGAGAGGGATGAAAAGAACTCAGCGTTACCATGAATAACAAGAACAAGTGTCTTTCTGATCTTGGGAAGGAGATGATCTTTTCCGTCACAGGACATAGCACTACTACCAGATGAAAGAGTGCCAAGCAGAGATACTGGAACTTGATTGTCTATACTGTTAGCATGATGCTTGGCACAGTTTTGGCTCAAAGCAACTAGTGCCAACCTAAGCCATCCTAACTCTGCACAGGGTCTTTGTGTTCCGAGCACAGGCATGTTGCTTCATCCAGATGAGGTTCAGATGGAGCACCCAGTCTTTTGGGGTGCCTCATCTGAACCACCTCTGGGTGCAGTAAGCATGTGGCCACAGCACAGCTGAGCCTGTTGATGTATCACTCCTCTTGCACTGCTTCTTAAACCCTTTACATAAACATTTGCTAGTGGTCAGGGTTGGGAAAGAGCGCGTAAGCAGATAGAGCTCTGTTCTGACTCATTGCGGCTGCTCAGATATTTTTTCTCTGCTTTTCAGGCAGATGAGCTCAGACCATGGCAGAGGTCAAACCATCACATGATATCTTTAAAAACCCCAGAACTGAAGCAGATAGTTCTTCCCTAAAACCTTTCCTGGCTATTTTTTTTTTCACTCCTGGCATTCTCAGGCCATGCCAGAGTTTCTGCTTGCAACACATGGAAAATGCAACATCTGCGCGTCAAAAAATGCCGGGGAAGAAAGAACACCAAAAGAAAAGGGCAGATAGTGCAGGGTAGTTCTTGTTTATCTCACATTAAGGCTTGCAAGGTTGTAGAGATCCTCAGGCTGAGCTTGGATGGGGAAGAGAAGTCCATTATCTCCATTGCCTTCATTCCCTGCATAAAGCTTTCTCCCTACTTTGCCACTCTGGTCCCCCCACCACTGCCCCTGCCCCCCGTCCCATTAGGACCCAGTGGGCTGTCGGAAGCGTAATGGAAGAGAGAGCTTTCATCCATCATAGACCTTGAAGAGTTCAGCGAGGCAGAGCCATCACAGAGGAGAAACATTCCTCCGTGAATCCCCTCTTGTCTCTCGGGTGGGAAGGGGGAGGAGGAGGGAGAGATAAGGCCAAACTAATTTGTCTTTTTTAATTGGCTCAGAATACTTGAACGAAAGCTGGTTTGTTATCCTTGGCTTTGCTCTGGCAGGCGTCCAGGATGTAGGGCAGAGACAGAGGCTTCTGAAGAGTTAACCTCTTCTAAATATCCTATTAGGTTCCTCTCCATTTAGTGTAAGGACCATGTAAGCAGAGACAGAGTGGGAGGGCCTCTTCATCTTTTTTTTTTCTCTTTTTCTCTTAGAAACCCAGCCTTGGAAGGGACACAGGGACATGCAGAATAGCAAAGGCCCAAGGGCGAGAGTCTTCTGGTCAAATTTTACTGTATGCATTATAAACATCCAGAGCTGAGCTAATCACCCTGAGCTCACTTTGTAGTCAGCAAAGGGAGACAGGCACTTCTAAGGCACAGTTCATCTCAGCCTGAGGCAGGCATCTCAAAGAGGTCAAATGATTCATGCCTGCTTGTCTGCAAGGGTCTGCAGTGGCTGGGAAGGGAGCCTACAGGTCATTAGCTTGAATGGACACATCCATTTAGCTGCACATATGGAGGCATCTAGTGCCCTCTGAGATGCTCTAGGGTTTATCATAGAATCATAGAATGGTTTGGGTTGGATGGGACCTTAAAGATCATCTAGTTCCCACCCTCCTGCCGTGGACAGGGATACCTTCCACTAGACCAGGTTGCTCAAAACCCCATCCAACCTGGCCTTGAACACTTCCAGGGATGGGGCATCCACAACTTCTTTGGGCAATCTGTTCCACTGTCTCATCACCCTCGTAGTGAAGATCACCTAGTTCTAACCCCAAGACATATTTTTTCTGAGACATTTACATTTATCTGGTGTCACACAGGTATGACAACAGGTCTGTGGGAGACCTGTACATGTCTTGAAGAGCAGCTGGAGGCTGAGGGCATCTAAAATGTCACTTGCTGCCTACTTATGGGCAACTGAACCAAGCTGATGAAGTCAAAGCAGATGACTGGGGCTCTGGATGTCTGGCCCTAGCTGACCAAGTTTTGTGTACATGGCTGGGAAGAAGTGGCTCCAAAGTCAGGCTTCAGGCCAGATTGACTGGCAATCCACCACTTGTGTTTCCATGCTGCAAGTGGCTGTTGAGTGACCCATTTGTTCTAGAAGAGAGCACACCAACTGCTTTAAAGCAAAGGCATGTTTACAAGATTGTTTAGGTATAAACTGCACCATGTGTGTCCTTCATCAGTCTTTGTGGTCATGATGTCTTGGCAAACAAAGTGGTCCAACATGCTTCCTTGAAAGGTCCCAACTCTATCTTTCATGAGGACAGATGATGTGTATGGAGCTGAGTTGAGGACCGTGCTGGTGGGTCTTCGAACAACCCTGGCCTTTGCCAGGGCTCATCACACAGCCAGTTCAGTTCCAGTGGAGAAGCAGTTAGCAGAAAACAGCACACTTTGGTTTCCTCTCATGCTTAGATGGGTGGATCCTTTGTTTGCAGATGGTTACAGTCAAAGGTCAAGGCCTGTGCCCTCCACATCTCTGGGAGCATCAGATTTGCTTTGGTCTTTGACAGCATTACTGCAAAGTAATTTCTCTCTTCAGGCCATGCAACTCTAGTAGGCAAAGAGGCGAGAGGCAGTGATCAGCAGCTTGACATACAGTTTGCAAGGTCTAGGGTTAATTCTGTGCTCAGTTTTAAATTCCCCTTTGTAGAGTTGGCAGGACTAATTGATTTAGGACCCAAATTCCCATTTCTCAAGAAGACTTATCTGGACTAGTAAAAACTCAAGCTTGCTATCAACCCCAAAGCAGGAGAGTTAACGTCCCTTCTAGACAGTCTGTCATCTTAAATCATGTTAATTAACAATGTCATTTACTTCATATAAATGTCCGATTCCTTTTTTTTTGAAGCCCATGTTTCTACCAAAACCCATCGTGTGGGCAGTTTAGTTGCCTTCCTTTGTCTTATAGAAAGGAGAGTGCAAAATCTAATTTGCAGTGGGGGTTGTGGTCTGTAAATAGAAGCCTACAAAGTGAGAAAGGGGAAAATGTCCTGGAGAAATATGGCAAAGCCTGGAATAGTACAGTCAGGGCTGTGATTGCCAGGGCTGGAAATCCCTGCCCCCTGTTTTCATTGACAAAGCCTGTTGGAGTTCACCCAATGTGACCCAAGTAATGCCCTCAAAAGACAGTCCCAGCCCCTGGGTTTTGCTTTTCTCAGATGTCTTAATCAGCTTGTTTGACATATGCAGGCTGATACAGAGGGTGGCCTTGCAGCCAGACACTGGTGTGGGTGCCCACAGAGATGGGTCTTGGTCCCTGCTCCACCCCAAAAGTCCTGAGATGCCTGGGGCAAGTCACATTGTATGACAATTGCCACAGCCCTAGCCAACAAGGGTCAAAGCACTGCAGGACTGGAAGGGGCTCCTTGAGGGCATCTCGCCCATCCTCCTGTCTCAACGCAGTCTCAGCTGTATCTACCTACTTATACTTGTCAGAGGTTGTTCTGAAGGATGCTGAGTTTCCAAGACAGTTTTTCCTTCCTAGGCTTCCCTGTCCTTGCCATTAAAAGTTCCTTCCCTCCCTCCCTCCCTCCCTTCTTTTACCTTTCATGAAGGAATGTCACTCCTCAAGTGTCTCTGGAGAATAACCAATTTCAGTGCTTCCTCCTTAATCTGTCATTTCTACTCCTTTAGTCATTCTCTTTGCATTTTTTGAGGCTGTCCCCAGCCTGACCCCTTTTTCCCTTGAAGCCCAGGGCCCAGGAGGGAGCCCAATGCTCCAGCTGAGACCTTCGCAGCACCAGGGAGATAGATAACTTCATAGCTAACAACTATAACGCCATAACTCTACAGTGCTCCCCAAAGGCTTAGAAACTTCCCAGCTTCCCAGGGATTGGGAAGAATGGTTCCCATTATGAAAGGAGACTGGGGAGGGCTCTTGGTCTGCAGGTATAAGACACCCACATTTCGGTGTCCACAGATCAGTCAACCAGCTGGCCAAGCCTGGTTCTCTGCTGCTGAGTGGAGCAAGTAGCTATGGTGGCTCCAGTCAATACTGGGGTGGGATTTGGTTGCCACATGGCTGCCTGTGGTCATTTTATCTGGAGATCCTGCTGCCATTCAGATGAGTGTGAGTCTTGTGCTGTATCTTCTGACCCTGTGTTGACATCTCAGGTGCTTTCAGACATTCCCAGTGACTCTGTTTGGCCAACTGAATTGTGTCCAAGGACACCATGGGGAATAAAAGGAACATAAAGGGAATTTAGACATCCAGCTCACAGGGAGACACTGGCCCAGTGAAATTTATTAGTCTTAATCCGCAACTGCGTCCTGACTTGGTGTGCCAAGTCCTACAGCCTCCTTCGTTCTGTTTTCATGTCTGTCTTGTCCATTTCCATCTCTTCTCCCCATGCAAAGAGACTCCCCTTGCCCTGCTCAGCTGAGGCATTGCAGGACCCCATCCTGTCTCCAGCCCTGAGCATCCCTGAGGAGCAGAGCACTGAAACACCTGAGAGGGGCCCCGACATTTGGGACTTGAGTCTTGTACAGATGAAAGGGGTGGTAAAACACCTTCCCTCAACTCTACTAACACGGTCAAGCCCTACATGGAGGGGAGCTGCCTCCTCCTGCATGGGGATGTGCCGGAGGCTGAGCAGAGCCCACTGCTCTCTGGAAACTCCCCTCCCCTTCCCCATGCCCCACAGACCCGGGCACCCCTGGCCCTCCGAGGACTCTGACAGTAACCATGCCACGGGAGCTGTCAGTCAACGCAACATTGGGCAGTGTCAGCCACAGTTCGCTGTAATCTCCTGGGGGGGAGAGCGGTGCCAGAAGTGACAGCTACCTTTATCCACATCTCGTGGATATAAACAATATCGTGAAATAATGACAGGGGGAGCATAAGCATCAATATCCTTCAGACGCTTCGGCCCCCCTCTCTCCACCCCAGAGTATGTTCCTGAAAAGCTTCGTTTCCTAATACCTGAGGTTTCTTTGCTTATTAGCCTTATCTTGCTGGAGCAAAGTACCTCGGTGAAAGACATTTTTGGTGACTTTTTCAGAATGTTTTTGTAATCCTTGCATTTATAGGCAAAGACAAGGAGATCAAAGCTGCCCAGGGTTTATAAAGCATGTCAGGCTGAAAGTTTGACATCAATTAAAGTGATATACACGTTGTCCGGATTTATGAGAAAACACTGATTTTGCCCCATCCCCTGCCCCCAAATCAGTGAGACTCTTTGCAGTGACTTGCATCTCTTTCCAGGGCCTGCTGATGAGTGATCGGGGATCTGAGAGCAATGCGAAGGGGACCCAGTGCTCAGGGGGTCTTCCCAGCTGCAAGTCCTGGCCCTGCATGCACTGAGTTAGCCAGTCTCAGCTGCTTCCATTCACTCTGCCTGTGGCACTGCAGTGGCCGCAGTCAGCAGTTATTCACTGGAAATGTTTTTGGAAGGGAAAAGCAGATACAGGCCTGAGAATTCAGTTTTCTTCTTAATGCTTTTTTGGTCTTTTTTGCCTTCTTTTACGGTAAAAATCATTTTGTTATCGCCAGAAGGAATGGTTGAAAACTATAAGGCCTTTGTGTTTTGCCTGCAAATGGACAAATTCCCTCTTTAAAAGCTACTGAGGGATTTCCTAGAGAGAGGGGTTTGGGTCCCCATCCCCACCATGTTCCCGAATACCGTCCCAGTGTGGATACCCTCCCTGTGACACTGCAGAAAAGGGGCAGGAGAGCCCTGTGGATGAGCTGTTTGGGAGAGAAGAAGAGATTTCAGTTCATAGTCCCTCGCAGGCTCAGGAAATTGAGACTGAAATCATCTGTTTCCCAGGAAGGAGTCACGACCTTGTCTCCTGCCTTGTTGCTGATGTTGGCCAAATCTATATCAAAAAATAAGTGACTTGTAGACCGTGAAGGTAACCGAGGGGAGGGGAGGCTGGCTGTGCATTTCATCCTTAGGGTGCTCCCCTGCACAGGTGGACTCTGCTGCTGTCTGTGCATCTGCATTGATGCAGTAAGGTGGTGGGAATGGAGTCTCTGATTTATAGACACCCTGATTTATAGACACTCTGATTTATAGACACAGATGCTCTCTCCCTACGGTCTTCTGTGATTTGCACTTCTTGTGCAAGGTGATAAAATACAGACTAGCAAAACCTAACCTGCAAGAACATCTTGGAAAATATTTTTCTTGCTCAACTGTGTGTTTTGCAGCTCCCCTGCCTTTGGAAATTTGGTCCATGGAGAAGATCTGAAACGCCAGGAGAAAGTCAGCTTTCCCCCAGAGGGAGGAAGCTCCTAGACATGGATTTGGAAGCAATGGGTCTGCTACCTCCTTTTTGAACAAGCCAGATGGCGGGGGCTAAATGAAGCTGTGTACATCCCTGTTGTGCAGATTTCATTCACCTCTGGTTTCTGGCCAGGCAGTAAATCATGCAGGATCATTCTCCTGTGGGTGGCTGGAGTAAATATGAAATCAGTCCTGAATATCTGAGAATGTAAGAAAAGGTTCTGGATCTAAAAATGGCCAAAGGGAAGACAAGGTGGGGGGTAAGGATAATAAATGCAGATCAGACAGACCATCCCTAAATTAGACCTTGCTTCCATCTCATTTCTCCTGCTGCATTTCAGATATCCTCCAAGTGTTTCCTGGCAATCCCTCTGCATTTTTAACATCATAATTTTGTTCATTTACCCCAGCGTTCACTGCTCTTCCTGTGTCTTGTGACCGAGGGTTGATTGCAATGTACGTTATTCCTCAAGAACAACACAGAAGCTGATTGTCCCTTTAACCCTCCTGGAAACAAACCCATCCAAACCAAGAAATACTCCAAAAGCACCTGTGACAACTAGAAACGGAGCTCGCTGGGTGGAAGGAACAAGAGGTAAAGACACCACAGAAGGCATCAGGGACGGACTTCTGCTAGAGACATGGTCTCAGACCCAATTGTTCGGGTTCTTCTGCCCCACCAGCCTCAGGAACTGCCCTGAAGTGATGTTGCCCATAACAGAGTTGCTGCAAATCCACTGTTGGTTCAGCCTTTCTGGGAAGCCCCCTGATTGTGGCACAAGCTGCTGAGCCGACACTTTCAGCTTCAAAAGTTGTTAGTCCTCACCTTTGTGCAGAAAAAGTGAAATTCTCTAGAAGGGAAAAAGAAACTCAGCAACATTTTTAAAACCTCATGGTTTTCATGCTAATCTGATAGCTTCTGCAGGGACTTGAGGCACGGCACGTGGGAAGGTGCCACAAAGCCTGGCTTTGCCTGTGTGCTCCCAGGTTGCCTCTGCTCCAGCCCAGGATATCTCAGCACATTTGAGACAAACTGACTTTGCACTTCTATTTGTGAAAGAAACACAGATGGATGTTGGTGCCATCCAGAATGCCACCTGGATCGCATGGACATCTAGAACAAAAGCTACTCCGTCACTGGCTGGAGCTGCCGGTCCAAAGGGGTGGATTCGCCTGAGCAACCACATTTGGAGAAGAGAAAGTAACGGAAGTGGAGATGTTCTTCGAGGTGTTCTTCTGGTCAATGTCAGCAGCATTTTACAGATGTTTGTGAGCAAACCCATCCAGCCACTAAGGGCCTAAATCCAGGTTTTCACTCTTTGTGGATATGAAGCCAGTTTGAGTGTCTGGCCCTAGTGACCTCCCCCAGGTCGGTGCCCCAAGCTGCCAAACCTGCGGTTATCCCGATGACAAGATTTCTGGTGCTGTGCTAGGTCATTGGAATGATTCAGACTAACACAAAATAAAAAAGAATAAATTAAAAACAAATTAAAAAAAGAGCTGCTCTCAAAACAGTAGGATAGGAGTCTTCACTTCCCCTCTGTTTTCTGTATACTATTACTTGACCCTCCAAAACCAGCTTTCTCATCAGAGAAAATGTCGCTGAACTGCATCCTGAGTCACGGGACAACTTATTGTCCTGATAGGCACATGCATGGTGAAGGCAGCAGGACCTGAGAGGTCACGATGGGAACCATGCTGGAGAAACGGTGCTTTCAGCATCCCCTAGAAGCTGCTGCCTTCCTCAGAAGCCGTGTGGTCCAATTACAAAAAATATGATCATCATGACTTAGCTGAAACTGTAACAGGAGGGAGTGAGGAGACAGCTTTAGTTTCTTCTCGCGGTGCTGTGATTTCTACCTTCTCTCCGAATGCGAGGAGAAAAGGGAGCAGAGTGGCCTGTGACTCAGGAGTTAATGTCCCATCACGGGAAGCCTGGCTTTTGGTCCCTGCCTCGTCATGAGTCGCTCGGCTGCCCTGTGCCCCAAAAATGTAATGAAGACTGCAGCTTCCAGCAGCCGTGGGGGATTTTCCACTTCCTCCAAGCAAAACCCGGTGCTACAAGGAGCCTCCCAAATCTTAAGACACTGGGCATCCTCCTACACATTTCAACACCTCCTCCCACTCAGACTCCAGACTAAGGATAAGATTTAATCATTTATTGCCTTTGCATTGAAAAACATCACAGCAAAGCAGTTTTCCAGCTCCCTTTTGCTCACGGTGGCTGTTTAATGTGTCCTATGGCAGCCGTTGGAGATGTCGTCCAGACAGTCAGCAGAGCCTGGAGGGATTCAGCTCACGCTAAAGCAGACACCTGTATCCCGCTGAATTGCTCCCCAGGCTCCACTGACTGTAGTGGCTGGGATGAGTTCAGATGCCTAAACACGGGCGTTTAGCATTTGGGGGTACCTCTGGATCTCACGCGGAGAGTCACGTCCTAGTCAGATATGCAGCGATATTTGATGAAGTGCTGTCCCTCAAGCCAGTGCATGTCCGTCTGACCGTCTTTCGGAGGAGCGCTCTGGAAACAGCTGTAGCACTGAGTTGGCGTGGCAGTTTTTGTGTCTCGGCATCGAGGGATGCTTGAGAATGGACCAGAATCAGCATTTCTGTACCAAAGAGCTGATGCAAGGGTTTCCAGTAGAGCCATCGTGGGCTGAAAACAAACCAGAATTCCCAATGGGAGCCCATCTACTGGCCTTTTGGTAATCTCCGGAGCTGTTTAGGACCTCTGGGTGTGCAGGTTTTCTTGAAAGACAACCAGTAGTTTCTGCAGACACCAGTGGCTCAGCACTTTCCACCTTCAGATTTTACAGTGGGAACTGATGTTTTATCAGTGAACTGAGCTGAATAATGAAATTCACTGGGGAGAGAAATACTAGTTACTGCCTCTACACGAGGGGTGTCAGAAGACTCTCTTTAACTGTGGTGCAACCACATTTTTTACTTCCTATTTTGTGCCAAACCAGAAATGACTTTGCAGGCCTGTTCTGCTCGTTTCTCACAGATTTTCGGAAACCTTCAGCTTCTGCAAGCTGTGTTTTTCAGTCTGTGCACAAACTTGCTCCTGTTTACAAAGCCATGATGAACAAATTCAGCCTCGGAAAGGCATCAGAAAGAGGAGTCCCCTCTTCCAAAGAGCTACCCATGAAAAAAGGGTCAACACAACCACCAAAGCGAGGAATGCACAGGAGTGTGCTGTTGTCCATATAGCAGTGGGATATGGGGCTGTAGCTTCACCTGTCCTGGGCTGCAATGATTCTTCTTATGTTTACAGTAGGGAAGAAATGGGAATAAGTGTTTTCACCACCGGGGTGGAAATAGGCTCCCCATGGAGGCAGTGGGGACAAGAGATGGAGCCAGGTTAGGACAGCGCGGGTGAGTTTCTCAGAGGACCGTGTCTTGTGGAACCTGCTGAATTCGGTGTCTCAGCTCTGTGGCCCCACCTTTTGTGGATGCCCTTTTGCATGATGGGGCTCACATCCCCAGCTGGAGGCAAAATTGATGTGGGGTCTTTCTGGCTGACAAAGACCAGGTTACCCTGAGGGATGTGACCAGTCTCTTCCTCTGTCCATGGCCATATCATGGTCTTCTGTGAAGCAAATGTATGATTAAGGCACCCCAAAGTATCTCTGGTGCCCTCGAGGACCCTTGTGGGTCCCGTGCTGCATAATTACACCACAATCCTGCACCTTGGGGCCAACTTTTCCATGAAATCAGCTCTGCTTTGGGTTGAAAGGACCAGAAAACCAGACTTCAGGGATATCATATTTTATTCATGCAGGTCTCAGAGGCAGAGGGGGACTGGTGCCGGGATGCCAGGCAGGCAGGAGACTGAAGAACAGGATAGCAGGAACATGCAAAGAAACAAGCCGTGGAGGTATGAGCTCCTTCACTTTTACATAACTTTATCTCCTGGTGGAGATTCCTCTGCTTTAACTGCGACTGTGTCCGCACAACCTCTCCCGAAGCCGGAGGTGAAGAGCTGTGGTCCTTGCCTAGAAAAAACTGCGCTTGGCAGGGGTCCCAGACCAGCTGCAATTTATACTGGCACAACTGGAGTCTCTAACACATAGTCTGTTTTGTTCAGAGGTTTAAGCTGCAGCTTAGCTGGTATTTGCTGTTTTGCGGTGGTTGTTTCCCAGTGTTCTGTTCTGGCATCCCCACCTGGGTAAACTGGATGGTGTAATGGTGAGGAGGGAATGGGCTTCTGGTTTGGGGGACAAATCCCTTCCTCCTCCCCAGAGAATCCACATCATTCTTTGCAGGTGAAAGAGAAATGATACCAAATATTTCATTTTATGTTGTTTTCCCACTTATTCTCACAAGAATCTGAATAAAAGGATCATTGCTTCATTTCAAGGCAAAACCATTGCACAAGAAAGAGAAGGCGAGAAATTTCATTTTGAAACTCAAGGCAAAATGCTTCAAAGTTTTCTCCATTTGTTTTTTGGCTGAAAGAGCTTACCAAATTTGGCCTGAACTTACAAAGAAACTGGATCTGCCAAAACCTGCATTTTTCAGTGAATTAATGATTGTCATGAAAAATTTCAGCCAGCTCAGACAAAACCCAGAGCTGTTTCGAAGAGATAAATTTAAAATGGTGCAAAAGTCTTCCCAGACAGCCTTTATGGTTAGCTTCTTAAAGGAATGCATGTACCTAACTCCCTCTCAAATGATGGAGAGTTAGTACTTAATTCTTGGATGACATTGGCCCTTCATGCTTATATGGTGACGACTGTTTTCGACAGCAAAGGGACTGAACCAACAACCGCTGAGAGCAAAAAGCAGAGTTCACACTAGCCCTATTCATCCCCCGTCCAAGGATTTGCACAGTTTTCTTTACAGTACTATTTGAGCAGCGTTTGGTAGCACACCACCCGATGTTGACAGACCTGGCCCTTCTCCCTAGGAGCAAATTTCTGCACTTGGCAGGTTTCAAGCCCAAAATGCACATTCTGCTGAAAAATCCCAGTGTCTAGCTCTGCTCTTTGGCCTTGCTTCATTTTCAAATCAAAGAACAGCCTCAGCATCCTCCCTCATCCTCCCTTTTATTTCCTTCTTGGCAAAATATAAACACGTATATTTTTCCTAGGACGCTGGTATCTCTGCCCAGAACATGCCATGATATTATTTTTAACTCTGTTTTCTCTTCTTTGCTTTTCTTTATGGAAGAGCCTTGGAAGACCTCTTTTTTTTTTTTTTTTTTCATCTGCACCCGCATCTGCTTTGCCCTTTCCTTCCCTTCCTCACTCCTCTTGATAAAAAACACTGGTCTGATTCCAGCAAACTGCCAAATGTACCATGCACGGAGCTGGGTAGAAATACCTCAGCTGATTAAATCACCCCTTTTAAATAGCATGAGCAGTTAATGTCAACTCTGCCTGCCAAGCAGTTTCTTGCCTACCCATATCCGTTCAGCAGCGTGGCGGCCAACCTCTCTTGCTCTTGGCTTGCGTTGAGAAAAGGCAGCTCACAAGCCAGGCAGATATGTAGACATCCCCTGAAACAACGGGAGGAGGTGTGAGCGAGCAGAAAGAAGCATTTCTGGGCAGATCAGACATTGCATTTCACCAAAACGTTGTCATTTCCTTGCTGAGCGTGGACCAAGTGTTGTGTTAAGAGCCTTAGAGGACTGACTACTTAGTTACAGTATACCTGGGGGCTGTAGGTGAGTTTGGAGCTTCGCTGGGCTGGGGCTGTTGTAGATGGGTATAAGGGACCCTAAAACCTATCCTTCTCTGTGGTGCCCCTGAGGAAAGGTTGAGGGGGACTTGGTAAGGTGGGAGCTACCTGAAGACTGGTGGTGAGGAGCACAGGGCATAGGGTTTAGGTGGAAATGGGAAGCCACAGGGCAGTGAGGTGTTTTTAGGGGCTTGGATGTGGCTTGGTGACCCACCAAAATCCTGCATTATCTATCTCTGAGGTGTTGTGGTGCTTCCTGGTGCCTCGAGTTTTCTTCTCAAGGACATGGGCCACAGCGGCTGCCCTGCTCATGCACGGCTGAGCTCCCAGCAGCTCTGAGGCTCCGGTTCACACAGGGAGGAGGAAGGAGGTGGCTCTGCCCTACTGAGCCCTCGGGACTTTGCTGATGTTGCATCCCAGAGAAAAGGCTGAAGGAGAAGAGGCAGGAGAAGGTGGCATGACCTCCTCTGGGCTGGCTGTGGTCAACGGATGACCAGGGAAGGAGAGGCTCTTTGGCTAAGAACCGGCGTTCTATTCAGGATGGAAAAATCCCTTTTCCCCCCCCTTATCGATACTGGTGAAGGGTGGGCTGGCTGGACTGCAGCAAAGGCTGAGACATTGTCCTGTGCGTAGTGTGCGCAGGCTCAAGCGCCTTTCTGCATCTGCAGTGCCCTTCAGATCTCCAGGCAGCTTTGGGCGTATCTCCTTGTCCTCATGCAGGCCCAGGCCATTAGCACTAACAGGTGACTGGGGTAGTGAACCGCGGGAAATCCTTTCCACAGGGTGCCACAGGGTCACGGTGGCTTTACAATCCACCTGAGAACAGAGGGGATGTTCACACAAATAGCGAGAAAATCCGACGTTATAATGGCAAGACCTTAAATTATATGCCCGGGCTTTGTAAATGACACAAACACCTATGTTTGAGGGGACATGAGGTCTAGAAGAAATACCCCATGGGAGCTGCTCATCCTGCTCCTGAGGGTATCTGGCAATTGCTCCACTCCCCAGTGAAGCATCACCCCGGAGCCAGCAGCTCGGAGAGGTGACTCGAGCGGAGCATCCCACGCCCGAGCCCCATTACTGCACGCTTGCCTGCGAGCACAGCCCTTGCTGCTCCCAGAGAGAAGTCAAGGTCCCTGCGGCAGGAGAGCCTGACGCAGGCGGCTCCCCCTCCGTGACGCTCCTGCGCCCGGGTACAGAACATTCCCATGGGGAGGAGAGGGGTGGGCAGGGGGGCCGGGGTGCAGATGTGCGCTGCCTGTTACCTTGAGCGCCGGGGAGCGGCTCCGGAGCGAGCAGGGATACGGTCGGCTTGTTTTGCAGTCCTACTCCAAGCAAGAGGAGGAGGAGGAGGAGCGGAGCCGCCGGCAGGGATTACACGGGAGACTGCGTTGGAAATACCCGGCACAGCTGGGCTCTGTCCCTGGCCTTCACCTCGTGCTCTGCGAGGAGAAAAGGGAAGGGGGGGACTAGGCTGGGGAGCCCTTTGATTTCTCCTGCCTTCATGCTTTGTTTTCTCCCCAGGTGTAGGCGAATGGGAACGCGGGGTGTACATGCTGGTCTGAAGGCAGGCGGACCGGCATGGGCTGGATCTGTCCTGTTAAGGTCTCTTCACCTTCAGAAAAAGATGGCCACATTCAAAATGACTACTGGGAATGGTCCCTGGCCCATGATAACCCACAAACCATGCCTGGGACTCATCTGGGTCAGTCTTAGCCAGGCCAAGCCAGACCTGTGCCAGACTAAGAGGGATGGATAGTTCCAAGATGGAGGGTTTTTTCACGTTTCAGTGTGAGAACGGACACAACATAGTGGTTCTTTTCCCTCCATGTGTCTTTGTGAGTTCCTCCTGCTTCAGAGGGGACAATGGCTGCGCACTTCCCCTGCGGTGAACCATCCTGACATCCAGTCCTTTTGTGTTGACCGTGGACAAGGCTGTCAGAAACCCTCTGAGCGAAATACAGCCCATCCCCAGGGCACAGACCTTCCTTACTGGTGTACAGGGAGCTGAGACTGGGAAACAGAAGGCATGTCCAGACCACCAGCTTGGTGGGTGTTGCTTTTATCGCAACAAATAACTTCAGATTTGCAAGTTGTATCTTGGGGTGAGGATATAGGTATATGCTGAAGGTACAGCACAGTAGAAGACTGTGTACTTCTACTGTCCCCCTCTTTTTAGACCAAATACCTAAGAGAGAAGCCAAGGCAAAGGTTTAGAAGCACCTATAAGTGCTTGTCTCTAGCACCACACACACAAAGCTGTGCATGTAGACTATAGACACACATTAGTGCTCCCATCCCTTCAGCCTTCCCTGATTCCTCACCCCATGCAGCTGACACTCAGCCACAAGCTGAGCCTCTCTTAGCAATTTTGGCTCTGAGCATGCCTCTCCCTGAGGCTCTCAAAGCTGTAGGAGTGACAAGAGGGAAGGGGGATCGGGGGGAAGGGTGTAAATTGCTCCCTGAGGATGCTATCACATCAAGCCCACTGTTTACAAGCTGCTGCCAGGTTATTGAAGATCAGAGAGTCGCTGGGTCTAAACACAGCTACTCCTGGAGTGCAGCATGTCGAAGCTGGTTGATACATGTCCACCCGCTGCCCTTGGGTTGACCTTTAAGACCTCAGAGTTATCAGAGGGAAGCGACCATGTGGTGGGGCTGGAGGACCACCTACGGTGCGACATGAGCTGTGTGGCGATCTTGCACAGCTCAAGGAGAAGAGATCTAGAGATACATTCTACACAGAGGGCTCCTGACCCGTATAGATCCAGGGTTTGGAACCTATATGAGCATCTAAACACCCAGGATAAATAATTGCCAGTCCATAGAAGGCAGAGGTGCTTTTTCCCAGTCTATCCAGTTGGGTTGATTAACCTCCTCTGTGGTGTTGGCCCATGGAGCGAGGTGGTTCTGTCCACCAGATAAAAAACAATGTTGGTGATTTCAGGAAAAATTGTGATTGGTGGATATATCTGTACTAGTAAATTCAACACAGCAAGCAATCTGATCGTCTGCAGTGCTAAATTGTTAACATGCTCCTAATATCAGCTTGGACCTGATCAACTAGCATAGACCCAACCATTCCCTGAGAATCGGTCTGGAGAGAGCATACAACAGGGACCATTCCCAAAGTGTATTTTGGGTATGTCCACCTTGTTCTAGAGGCTTAGAGAATTCGATAGTTTGGACGTGGCCCTACCAGACCAGCTGGCCTCAGGGTCAGAGGACAGGCCAGGTACTTTTTTTGTTTGCCAGCACGGCTGTAACGAATGGGCTCAAAAGTTTAAGGTACTGCAGAGTCAGCACTACCCAGAACAGCTCTAACAGTGTTCGTCCTGCAGAAGGAAGGCCCTCGAGGTCCTTGGTTGAAGATGGCAAAGCCAAAAGTCACTAGATGAAGATGGCAAAGGCAAGGTGCTGGTAGAAAAGGAAGGTCAGAGCATACCCTCACTCTAGGGCAGGGTCCAATTTCAAGTGCAGAAGGGCTGGTGATATTAATTTCTGAACTGCTGGGCAGGACAGGACAGTTGTTCTGAAGGTTTAATCTAGAAGAAAATGCAGGGCAAAAGCTCTCGCATTTACTTGTTCAGAGCAGCTGAATATCTCTCTGCTTGCAAGAGCACATGCCCCAGTCAAGGCTTATCCCTATGGCTTGTGGGTGCTCTTTGTTCTGCCTTTCTTCTTGGCAAGGGGGATATCCTCTTGGCGGCGGGCACTGCCCCATATAGCTCCAGTCTTTCCTCTTCCTCATATATCCCTGTGGGTGAGCTGCGGTCCTGGCTGGGACCACTAGCTTGTGGGTCAGGGGAAAGCAGCACGCCATGCATGTAGGGCTCAGCTGGAAGAAGGAATCTTGTTGCTCACAACACATTGCTAGTCCTTAGCAGAGGGTAACCTGGAGGCCAGGCCTTTCTTGCAAGGGTTTCTTCCCAAATAAATCACGTGAGCTCAGCTCTGGGCTGGGTTCCTACATACTGCGCTCCACTTGGAAATACACTGAAATTCCTGATCTGGAGTTGTTCCTCTGTTATTTGCTCAGAGTCCCCAGGCAGGCACTCAAATACCTCAAAAACTCTGAAAACTGACTGCAGTCCCTGTTGATGTCAGATAGAGAGGGATGCTGGGATGTGAGCATCGAATGCCAGCAGTAACAGACAGGTTCAAACTAGGTCTCCTCATTCCCAGACAGCAATATGGCTATAGCTCCCATTTCTGGGTAAGTGGGTCCAACTGCCCCAAACCTACATGCACTGAACCTTTCTCAGAGTGTGACCCTCCTTATCACATTTATTGCATTTTCCCCTTCAAAGACTTCACTACGAGCTGGTAGTTGCACCCCATCTTCCTGTTACTGCCTGCTGGCTCTTGATGGAGAAGTGGTGACCACCACAATGTCTAAATCCAGAAGCAATAATGTTTCAGGCCCTCATGAGGCCAAAAGAAAGGCGTATTTTTAATACCTGAGTTGGGTATCGACATGAGAGCTAAACTAGGTAGCCCGTCCTGAAGCCCACATTGCCCAGGCTTGGCTGCCAAAAGGACTCAGCACCTTGACTTGCTTCCAGGTACCTCCATTTTACACCTCACTAGGACGAATTTCCTCAAAAAAGTGGCACCTTTGGCAAGGAAAAGCCAGAATGAAAGCTGCAAGACAGGACCAGAAACTGAAATAAAACTGTTGCTCTCCAGAGCTTTGTAAGGGATCTTGTTGTAGACAGGCCACAGGGGCACATGGTGGTTCAAGGTACAGAAAGAAGATTTGGCAAAGTGGTTTTTTTCCTACTGTCTCAGTATTTTTAAGATTTTGGAAATGTTTGCACGATCGGCCTGAGACACAGTAAGTTTTCCATCCAAACGAGGTGTTTTGGGAAATGTGGGTGAAGGAATTGTGTTCTCAATGTGGGGGATCCTTGCAGTTGGATTATTTGTTGTCTAATAAGGTGCGTCCTCCAACCTGAAGCTTTTTCTGCATCTGGGGCGTTCATAACATCTCTTTCAGGTCCTGTAATAAGGACTGTGTTCATGCTACAGACTTTCCCTCAGAAAGGACATCCATCCTCTCTCTTCTCAGTTGCCCATTTCCTTGAAGCTCACAGGAACATAATACTGCTGCGATCTTCACCCTTCTGGCCAGGGGATCAGGGCTAGAGCAAGAGTCACTTTCCTGCCTCACCGGGTGGCCAGAAGCCAGGTGATATGAGGTTCAGCAGCGCTGCCAGAAGGACAAGGGTTCAGAGGAACCAGATCCCCAGGGACCTGTTCTCTAGACCCAAATGATGATGCTCTGCTAGTCCAGGACAACTTCTCTTAACCTCATCCTTTCCAGCTCTTCCCCTTTGTGTAGGAGATCTGTAGCACAGGAGTTTCACCCCAATAGCTGTCCTCCAAGGCACTAACCACTAGGCTGGGCATTTAGTGTTCCAAATATCCACGTTTTGCCCCAGAAAGTCCACCAAACTCTGTCACTTCTGTGATATGAATCTCCCCTACCCCTCTTTTGTGGTTGTTTGTCTACCCCAAGAGTCTGCCTGACAGATTCAATTCAAGTGAGCATATTTTCCCTGTGAAAAACTTGGTTTTCTCCAGACGTTTTCAGGTGGCATGTAGCGATAAGGAAAGGCTTGGGTGTTACCGTGGTTTTTCTTGGCTTCTTCCTAATCATAGAGGCACCTCTATTTTTGAAGAATATCCTCTCTCAAGCAGTGCCACCCCAGGGATTTTCATTCACAGCTGCCCAGTGCAGAGGTCATTCGTTCCTCCTAGTGAGGTGCACTTGATTTCCTTTTTTCCTGCCACCACTCTGCTGCCCATATCAACTGCCAGCGGCTCTTGCCCCGATGTTCCAGTTGAGGGTCGAGTTCAGCCTGCAGGAGATGTCCTGACTGGGTAGATCAGGGAGAGAAGGTTGCTCTTCCTCTTTGGGACCAAATTTTGGTGCATATGTTACGAGAGGGACAAGCTATGCATGTTACCGTTGCATCGTGCCGGGGATGTTTCCCTGGGCTGCGCACCAAGCTGGGATGGAGGCCTGGATTCCCTTTACCAGCTGTGCCTTTTCCTGGTGGACCAGATGTCACTCCCCCGAGCATCCCCAACCCAGGGTAGGGGACTGGCCACAGCAAAGCTCCCATCACCCTGCCATGGCTGCCTTTCTGGTGTCTCCACCCTGTGGCTTCAGCCTGCCCTGGAAAAAAAGGTCAGAAGGCCAAGAAGAGGGATCAGGTGAGGATGAGTTAAATATAGCTCTGAAAGGCTGGTCTCTTGCTATCACAGAGATAATTATGACCAGTGAAACGTCTGGCTTGGGTACAACAGGGGTGACATCTGGCATTCAGAGGATGATGATGGCAACTGGAGGCTCCAGGGAGATGCTCCTTCCTCCTGCTTCGCTGGCACAGATCTGGAGCTCAGATTTAAGGCAGAGAGGGTGTTCTGGCTGCAAGTCCTTCACTTATGACTGCGAGAAGGGCAAGCACACGCTCCTTTACCTCCAAGGGGACTTGGAGCTGGATCCCCTGACGCCAGCTCCCAGGACTGCGAGCGGGCCAGGGACATTGGCTGTCCCTTCTCCCCAGCGCTGAATAAGCTGCTAATTTTAACTGGGAGTGACCTTGAGCAGCTTGGTGGGGAAGGGAACTCTGGAGGAAGGAGGTCTGGAAGCAGCCTAGAAAAGGAGAACCCATGGCAGGTCATAGCCTGTCTCCAGCGGTGGGCAATTGCAGATACCATGGGAAGAAAGGGGGAGCAAGAGTCCTGGGAGAACAGAACATGGAAATCAGCAATTTAGAGACTTTCTGAGCCAGGGATGGTGTCATAACACCTGACTCAAATCGCTGAGGGATGGGCAATCATCCAGAAACAGCTCCAGCACTCCTGCCTGTAACCCAGCAGGACTGAAGGGATTGTCTTTGACACATCCCACAAACCTTTCCGGAGCAGCTATGGGCCCTGACTGTATAAAGAAAATGCTCCCCTTGAGCTTCGTTATCCATGGGGGTGGTTTCTGGCTGCCGCCAGAGGTGGGACGTTGCGCTGAGTAGCCGCTGGGGATGGCGAGTCCTTTCCTTGGGCAGATCTGCTGGGAGCTCTGTCTCTGCTTCACACCAGTAACACATCTCTACTCTCTGCTGCTCACACGGCCTTGGGCCCAGCCTCTCCTTTGGTTAGGGGGTGCTCAGGGATGGCTGCCCACACTTTTCAGACCCAGCCTGGTGCTTGACCAGCCCTTGGGGATGCTCTGAACCAAGACTTCTTCTTGGAGAAGCAAGACAGATGAAGTCTCCCTTGGCTGTAAGCACTAGGGTAGATAGCTGCCTGGCCAGCGAGGGGGCCCTCCTGGCCAAAAAGTGGTCATTGTTCCCTTTGGTGGAGCAGTCTGGAGACCAGAGCTCAGCCTGGCAGGACATTGATGCCCTTGTTTACTCTGCAGTATTTGCCAGGGGATATTTGCTCTGCCGTGTGTGGGTGGAGGTAAACCAGAGCAAGGTGAGGGCTCCCCACCACCTCCCTTCCCTGCTGGCCTTGTCTTGCTTTTCGGTGACAGTGTAGCAAGCTCCAGGCACCCTGCCCAGCGAGCAGCGGGTGGGGACACTCGGATCCTCAGGGTGCCAGGCTCTTTGTCAGCCTGGGAGACATCCTGAGCTCCTGGTACATACTACCGTGCACTGGTGGAGAGGCTGGGTCTGCCAATTCTCTTCTGCTCAGGACCAAACAAGAGCATAGCATGGGATGACATTGAAAAAAGCTCGTTTCCCAAGACATGATTTTGATACGTCGCTGCTTTGCTTTTGCTTTACACCACTTGACCAAGCCCACCTCAGACCTCCAGGGTCCAGCTGCAGCCTGCGAAAGTAGATGCAGACCTCTCTCTGCTGGGCAACCTCCTTCCCAAAAAGGGTACCAGCTGCCCCATTAGCCAGAGATCTGGAAATGTAATGGACTTTTCTTCTTTACCCCTGCTCTGGCTCAATACTGCACACACAGTGTTGCAGTGTGAGCCAGAGTTAGGCAGATCAGGGTGTTAAAAAGAAAAACAAAGAAAAAGGGGAAAAGAAGAGGGTAGAGGAGCCTTCCTTGAGAAGACTCAGGTCTTTATCCCATGGGTAGGGCCATGTGCTCCCTCCTCTTCCTTCTACCTTCCCTGCTCTTCCATCTCCATTAACCTCCTTCTTGCCCTCCTCTGATTTTAACCCAGCTTCCCAAAGGCATTCAGGAGACCCTATAGTGTATGGTATGCTTAATCTTTCATTAGACTTGAGAAAATCGACATTGCTCTGAATGCTCCTCAGCTGGAGCTCACCCTTTAGTAGACATCCCAGAAGCCACCTGATTTGCTCAGGGCTGCTGCTCCCCACAGCGCTGCCCTCTCACTGGTTTTCCTTTGCTCTCCTTCTTACTCCCACCTCTTTCCTCTGAGCATCTGCTGATTTTTCCATGTCACAGTGCACAGCTACTGCCTGGAGAAGGTTTTACACTGCAGCCATAGGGATATTTCCACATCTGCTAGGTGGAGAGCTGAGAAACACCAGAGAAACCTTCCCTCCAGCACCTCAAACCACTTGCAAAGAGGATATTAATGCAGATGAACTCAACACCAACAGAAGACCAGGCATTTTCTGCACAGATGGATGTGCAGAAATCCCAGAGGATGGGGTTGAAGTAGCAGGACCAAGGCTGCACAGGGAAAGCGTAGCAAAGAGCAATAACAGAGTCTGGCTCTTTCTGTATGAGAATTGGAAAGACCATTCCAGTGGTCTTTGGAAAGACCACCTGGCATCTGGGGAAGAAATGAAAGGACTCTCTTGGTTGTCATGCAAGATACATATCTTTAAGTACCTCTTTTAATTCTTGTCTTGGCTATTCAGAGAGTTCCTACTCTGTCTTCGGCAGGAATTGCCTCTTATCTTGTAAAACACCTTGCACAGCACAATGCCTGTGCAAAATAAACAACATGATCTTCTTGGGTAGCTTCACAGGGTTCTTGTAACTGAATTATTTGTGTGAGTGACAAGGTCCTTGCTGCAGGTCAGTCAAGAATCACAAACTGAGTGTGAGAGCCTGGGTCACTTTTATCACTTTTCTCCTGCTCTGAGACCCACCTGTGAGCCTCTCAGTGGAGTTCACCCATGATGAAGAGACACCTCTTAGGCTGCCAGGTAGGTATGGGTGGGTTGAAGGGCTTCTTGCAGAGCTTGCTGGGGCTGTTGGAGACATCCTGGTCCCCTGGAGTACAGTTGCCTCCTGGACTGGAGGTCACAGGACACAGCATCCCACTTCTCACCTGGGTTTTTGACTGAGGTCCTTGATAGACATGTCCATGATGTGGACTGGAATGCAGGTCCTTTTCTTTCCAACTGACTGATCTCTGCTGTGGTGGAGTTGTGGAGTCCATTTCCCAGGTGTTTTGGTGGCTGTTGCATAAAACCATGGCTGCTCATGGGGCTCACAGTCTCCCTCCACCCCCTAGAGAGACCCAAGTTGGTGGCACAGCCCCCAGCCCCACTCCCCTAAGCAAAGGAAGAGTTGCCAGGGGCTTCTGCAATGGCTTTGTGGTGGAAGAAGACATGACTATGCAGCCAGGTGACTGTCTGCCCCATCCATTTATCACAAGCATAGCAGGGAATGAAACTCAACAATTGTTTGTGCAGCATTAACAAAAAAAGCTGTAGTGTCCAGTGCAGAGGAAGCACAGCTCTTTGTTGTGTTCATTCTGGGCTTGGCTACGCGTTGCTATTGGCCATAAAAATATCCATTTCCTTTCTAAATTGAACTACAATACTTGACTCTTTGGCCTTGGGTGATAAGAAAATGCACAAGTGTTTAGCAGACACCCTGTAACTCTTCTTTCTTTGTGGTCCAGCACAAATGATCCACAGTTTTCAAGTCAATAAAATATTTGCAGCCAAGGCGTCATATATCTTTCATTTGTATTTGTTTGCAGTATGTCATCTCATTAATAGAAATCTGCTAGTCCTGCATGGAGTTCCTGGTAAATGTGAAAGACCAAGCTGGAGTTCAAGCAGGGAGAAAGACTGTTTCTTCAACTCCAGTGAAATTATTGAATAAATGGCTAATAATTGCTTCTTGTTTAAAACAAGTTTTGTATAGTTATAGCATGTGCCACTTATCCCTTGGAGCTGTGAAACAACTGGACCAACCCTGATTCATCTTAAATTTAGCACTAGGTCCTACTAGCACTGGGTTCAGGGGGCCCAGGAACCAGGTTGTGAAGATGGAGATGGGTGGACAAGGTTTGCTGGTGATTTGATGAAGAGGTCTGCATAACCATGCCCAAGCCCTGGCCACATGGCTGCTCCCCAGCTGTTCATGCTGAACTGGAAGATGACTTCTGATGGCTCACAGAAACGCTTGGGAAGAAACTTCTTCTTCTTCCACAAGGAGTGAAGCTGCTGTGGAAAGCAGTTGCAGATCAGATGTGTTATGGGTGGGATAAGAAAAGAGCTCTCAGACACCAGGGATTGATTCACATCCAGGTTTGGACATTTTGTGGGGGTGAAATCCCACCTCCTGAACACAGGTGTGTAATGCTCTTTTCCGCACCCCAAGGTTTTCCATCCAGCTCCAGCTGCGGTCCTAGAGGGGTGCAGGTCTCCCATAGGACCCTACCCACCAGCCCTGTGAAAACATCCTAGTCTCCACTAGGATGTCTAGGATGTCTCCACTAGGTCTAGGATTTCTGAGGGTGTATCATCTCACCCAGTTCCCTTCATCCTGGTCTGGGACACCTGCTTTCTGCTATTTCACCCCTTTGCCTCCTGAGAATGCAAGGAATGACATTGCCAAGCTGTGCAACCCATCCAATCTCCTGTGAATGCTAAACCAGTCCCTATGTGCTCTTTTTCTCAGTTGTGGGTCTGCAAAGGAGGGACGAGCAGCATTTGAAGTCAGGCAAAGTGCTGTTCACGTTGACACAAGCGATGTTGCCCTGTCAGGAACACCTGGGAAGTGACGCTGGCATCATGGTGCAGGATTTTGTCTCATCCCAAGCAATGGACAGGTGCCTTACGGCACTGAAGATCAAAGCCTTGGACTGAATGTAGCTGCCGATAGCCCAGTTGTCCCTACGGATTTGTTCTGAATCTTCCCAGTCCTTTTTCCTTCTAGGCTCTCTTGCAGCAATGATGTGCCCAGGTAGCTCAGTGTCACATGTTGGTGATGGTCAGGTGTTTTTTCTGGCACATGGGGGGGTCATTTCTGCTGTTTCTTTCTTGTAGCATCCTTGTTACACTAGGAAAAGCACCCTCTACAGAAGACATCTGCTTCATGGGGTAGAAAACAGCAGACCCTGGAGAGAGATGCTGCTCAGCGTTATAACCCGAAGGGGAGTCCACTTGGGTCCCAGCCTGATGCTCAATCCTGTGGTCCTAACACCCCTTCACCTCTGCCACCTGTGCCTTACTTCTCCATCCACCACTCCCCAAGCCCGTGCAACTGCTGATCAGAGACCACCCTGCAGCCTAATGTGGACCTTCCCACCGGAGCTGTGGGTCAGAGATGCACCAGAGAGCAGGGAAAGGGCATCTGAACATTCCTGGTGCTGGGCATGGAGTGGAACCTGCTGTGGAGCTGGCGTGATGCTGGCGTGATGCTGCGTCAAGAGCTTGTGCAGTGAAGGGCTTAGCAAAGCAGGGAGGGTATTTTTTACCTTTGTGATATTTTAGTATATATATTTTCAATCCCCCCACACCAGCTGGATGACAGGAGCCAGGGGATTTGCGGGGAAGGAGGGACATCTCGTGGCCACACCGCGAACATCTCGCCTGCCTCCAGGCTCCAGGACCGCCTGTACCCGCGATCGGTGGGGGGCACCCCGGGCATCCCCCCTCCCTGCTCCGGGTACCACCCCAGCATCGCCCCGAGCTGCCCGGGGAGCCCCGCGGCCTCTCCCCTCCTCCTCCGTGGGCTGGGAGTGGGCAAGGGAAGCACAGGGGCCAGTTCTCGCCCTGAGGCCCGAATAAAGACATGTGAAATGGTCGAACCCAGTATTTTATTATTGACTTGGGCAGAGGGGTGGCATCACCTGGAGACATTGCCCCAGCGCTTGGGGGCCTGGCGTGGCCCAAGGAGGTGCAGACAGGACACGTTCCCACCCCTGCCCATGGCACGAAGGGCGTTGCAGTATTGCCAGCAGTGGCATCGGAAGGGGGGAGAGATTGTGCACCCCCCATACCACCAGCCCGGCCATGGTGCCCTCTTCTTGGGGCTGCGGTTGCAGGGCTGAGGGGCTTTTCCTTCTCTGGGTGGGTCATGAAGGAGTCTGCTGTCCTTCGTGGCAGAGGCGATATCTGTGACGTGGGTACAGACCTCCAAGGTGGGTGGGGAAGGAGCTGTGCCAGCTCTCAGGCATCACTTCAGCCTCCACGATAACCACAGAGCTGGCAGCATCCACCTCCCTCATGTCCCTCCTTGTCCTCTGTCTCTGAGTGCATTGTGGTGGTACGCAGGAGGAAGGGAAAGGCCTGAAGTGAGCCATCACCAGGCTGTGCAGGATGGTGGCTTTGCTCTAGACCTGTCCCCAGGCACTGGTGGGACCATGGCTTACTGCTGAGGCTCTGGCTCGTACTGCTTCTCCGTGGCAGTGTAGAAGTCCTCAAGGACTGACTGCAGGTACTCGAAGGTCGGGCGCTCCTCGGGCTTGTTTCGCCAGCATTTCAGGATGATGTTGTAGAGTTCACCAGGGCACATGTCTGGGCAAGGCATGCGGTAGCCCCGCTCCAGGTTGCGAATCACCTCGGGGTTGGTCATCCCTGGAGGGAAACGCAGCCCAACAGGAGTTATTCGGCACCCTGGGGATGAAGCTTAGTGCTCCCCATAGCTCACAGCCAGGCAGGGCTGGAGGGGCATGAGGGACCACGATGCTGGGCCGTATCTGGGCATCATCCTTTCTTCAGGGTTGCTCTCCCGTCTCCATCCCTCCGCCCCCTCCCTGACTCCCCTCTACAGGATTCTCCTAACACAGGTACAACTGAGGCTCGTGGGAACCTAGGAGAGGAAACCCAGCATGGAGAGACGGGGGGGTGTGTCTGGGTACACATGTGGGTACGTGTCTCCAAGCGTAAAGCAGTACTAGATGCTTTGAAGCTGATGCACGCTCCCCCCGTATTCGCAGCACGCTGTACCTGGGTAAGGGATCCTGCCGTAGGTTACGATTTCTGTCAGGAGGATCCCGAAAGACCACACGTCAGATTTGATGGTGAAAACTCCGAAGTTAATGGCCTCCGGCGCTGTCCATTTGATCGGGAATTTGGCACCTGTCCAGAGGAAGCAAAGGGAAATAGCACGTAGAGGTACGGCATCTCCCTCTGCTCCCACAGGCATGGGCAAGGAGTTCCCCAAAACCGAGCCCTGGGTCCTGCGGGTTGTTGACTGCGTCGGGGGCTGCGATGGGACTTACTGATGGTACTGTGGAGTTACGGAGATAAGGGCAGAAGAAAGTAATTGCTGTTTATCTCCTGCTTTTATAAAAAGGTCATTTCTACCTGGCATGTCTTTGCCTTTGTTGGTTCTTCTTCCAGTGCAATCAAGGCTATTTTGTCTTAAAATACTTTTTCATATGTATATGCTTATAAGCATCTATAGATATGGATACATGGAAGCCAAATAATGAAAAAACTTAATGCCTTAATTAACTGATGATATGCTTATGAAATAAAAGCTAGGTAAACTATTCTACTGATGAAGTTAGAGGAATCTACATTTTTATAACACCTTTGCACCTCTTGTGTGTTTAGCAATGGGATCTCAGGAATGGAGCCAGGAACAGTAGCACGGACCAGCACTGTGCATGTGCCTGCCACAGCCCTTGGGCATCAAGGTTGAGATATTAGATTGGATATTAGGAAAAATTTCTTCATTGAGAGGGTGGTCAGGCATTGGAACAGGCTGCCCAGGGAGGTGGTGGAGTCGCCATCTCTGGAAGTGTTCAAAAAACATGTGGATGTGGCACTTCAGGACATGGTTTAGGGATCATGGTGGCGCTGGATTAATGGTTGGACTTGATGATCTTGAAGGTCCTTTCCAACCTTAGTGATTCTGTGATTCTGTGATTCTGTGATCAAGGAGCTCTCGTGAGAGACCCATTGCTCTTCAGGTAGCAACCTGCCACAGGGAATACAGTGGGTCCCTGTAGACCAAGGTTTCTGTTGGACTTGATCTTAAAGGTCTTTTCCAACTTTAATGATTCTGTGATTCTGTGATTCAAAGTCAATGCCTTGAGTGGCTTTATCAGAGGATGACAATGGCAGGATTTTATTCTCTATAAAATCAATCACTGGAAGGGGCTGCTTTTAGCAAAAGTGCATAAATGGTACAGCGAATATAAATTATCCAGTTCTTAAAGCTGCATAGGTATATTCAAAACAAAAAAAATCCCATTTTGTTTTGTCCACTGAATTCTTGTTTTGCACGCTGTTGGCAGCAATGACCACAAGACTGGAGTTTCAGTTTAGCCAACAAAAAAAAAAAACCCAAAACCAAACCCCAAACACCTTGATAAGGAGGAACGGAATGTGTTAACCACTGCAGAGGAAACATTTTTGTTTTTATATATCCTTTCAGGACTGAAAGCCCAAAGGTAGTGTGTGAAATAAGTGCCTTTGCTCTTGCACATCGTCCTTCTGACGCGTGGACTGACGAGGCTCAGAAATGCGGTCTGTGAAGTGAAAAATTGTCAAAAGTAGACAGAAGGGCAGTTATTCTCTCAGATGAAAGCTGGCTGGAAAAATGCTGATAGGAACAGTTTTCCACCAGAAATGTAGCTCTTTTGGGTATGTTAACAGAATTACATTATTAATTTCATCAGAACTTATTTTAAGGATAAAAACTGCCTTAAAAAACTGCAACAATCTCACAGTACCCTTTCATGACATTTCACAAATTACATTTGTGAGCTTTTACTACTTTGAAATAGTTTTACATGTTGAAATGGGCATAATTTGTATCATAAAGTATTTTGGGAACAGCAAATGGAAAGAAAAGTTTCCTATCTTAGAAGAGAAAAAAAAAATCTATTCGATTTCCCTTCTCCAGAGTATTCTTCACAGGGAATTTTAGCTTCAACTCATCTCTAGAGAAAGGGTGGATTTCCAAAATTTAAAAAAAAAAAAAGTGACACTTTTGCCAGACTTAATTGTTTTATTCCAATACTTTCTGCTTGTTTCCCTGGTGCTCTGTAAAGACTCTTTGCAATCTGAATGACACAATCTTATAGTTGACCTCAAAGTACAGAGAAAAAGCTGCCACCAGAGAAATTTGACTTAACCCTGTTGTCAAATGGCTGTAGATGGACTTCTGTACCAACCAAACCAGTTGTCACCTCTCTTGGCCATGATCTCTTGCACCATTTCAGAGACTCAGCCTAAGCAAGGGGCTTGGTTTTGCAGGTGGAGTCATAAGGAGATTTCACATTAACGTGGGGGATACTGGGTTTTGTATGCCTTTTTTTGGTTTTTTAGGAGGTTTTTTGTTTTGGTTCTTTTTTAGATGCTCAAGGTAGATGCAAAGGTCTCGGTTTGCCTGGGACATCTGGAAACCGCCTTTAGGACCAGATTCATGGCTCCAGATGCCCTCTGCAGCCCCGCGGTGTGCAGTGACTGGGTTACACTGCTATTTCCTTCCCTTCAGACAGACTCGCTGTGAACACGTAGGCACAGGCAGCAGGTTTCGTTAGTAGAGGCCAAATTTCTCCAGTAACACAACCTGAAATTCAGCAGGAGTCCCCCAAACAGCGCCAAAATACTTTTTTCCCCGTCTCCCCCTTTAGACTTCACTTAGTCTTTATTGTCCCAAAGCCCTGCTCCCTCTCCCAGGACCCCATTTTTGGCTCTCTTGCTTGCTCTGCCTGCCGCTGGGTGCTGACAGGGGCAGCAATGGGGGCTCTGGTCTCACGCCATCGGCAGTAGTGCCCCGTGCCTGCTCCCCACCCAGCCCTTGGACACGCCACACCTTGGCACGTCTGCACGGCCGGAGGGATGGAGATAAGGGAAATGTGTTGGTGAGGCAATGCTGGGAACGGCACCCACCTTCTTGTGCCAAGTATTCGTTCTCGATGATCCTGGCCAGGCCAAAATCAGCAATTTTGCAGCAGAGCGTCTCTGAGACGAGGATGTTGGCAGCCCTCAAGTCGCGGTGGATGGAGTTCATTCGCTCGATGTATGCCATTCCCTCGGCTACCTAGGAGAGGAGGAAGCGTCCGTCTTCACGAGTCACCTCCCCGTGACAACAAGCCTGCCTGCGTCTCACCCACATTTACAAAAGCACAGCATGCATATAGGGCTGCTCCGTGGATGGACAGATAGATCAACAGACAGAGAGATGATCAGGTAGACAGACACATACAAAGATAGATATTGCCCGTGTACGTGTGCATACGTGCAGCTCTACCAGCGTGCACCCGGCCTCCAAAAGCTTTAAGCAGCCACGTCAAGCAGAACAGAAACATCACTCCCTGTTTTGCTCAGAAGTTACGGCTGTGAGTCGTGTCCGTAGTGAGACGCAGAAAGTTGAAGCAAACCTGAAGCCACATCACTGGATTCCCATTTTTTGCCACAAGACTCTCCCCTCTAGTTGGGATTTTAATCACAAACGTTCCAGATTAAATATGTGAATTAAAAAAAGAAAAAAAAACCTCAAAAAGCTCATCTGTCCCTCAGTCACAGTGACAAAGTCCAGACCTAGGACAACTAGATGTTCTTCAGCCACCTCCTCTGTTCTGCCTCACTGGTCTGCTTTGGGATGGGGAGGAGAGCCCTGGAGATGCCTCCACAATAAAGCTGAGACTGGTGTTTTCTTTCCCTGTGCCGGATCCAGACTAGGACCCAGGACACAATACAGTTCCCCTCTAATACCTAGGGGATGCAACAGAGCAGAAGACCCAGATCCATAGAAATATGACTGATATAGAGATTTGTCCCTGGACAAATCCCTTGTCCTGGGCATGTGCTGTCACCTTCAACCAACTCCAAACTTTCCTTTGGGAGGTTCTTTCTCCCAAGATCATCTTTCACTGTTTAGCTCCTTAGAGCAGGGAGTAGCCCTGGGGACGTGCCTGGTGTGTGACAAGCCCCGATAAATAATGGCAGCAATCTTTTATTGCGGGGTGCTATGGAAAAAAGAGATTGCAAAGTTGCTTTGTCAGTCAAGTCTCAGATTCAGGCTAGGCATTTATGGGGAGAGTGAATGGATGCACGCAACCCCCGCTAATAATGGTTAGCAGTTATTAAAGCTTTTGTGCGCCTGCGGGTGAGGGCAGAGCAATTTTCCACTCTGTAGAGATTCACATCAGCATCTCGACTTACATGTGGTTTTAAACAGGATACTAACACATACTTTCCAATGCTGCATTTCTAACCTGTGTCAACACCCCTTCAGCGCAAGTGCTGTTTGCTGCAGTGGAAAATGGAAGGATTGATGTAATTTCCTGTCCTGATGTTAATGAGATAGTACCCGACAATGGGCCCGTTCCAGCCCATGCTTTTGAGCATGTACCCTCAAGATTGACCACAGGATCAAGTGTATTGGCCCAGAGATTTCTAATTTTAACTCCGACGGATGCTATTGGATCCAAAATTGCGCTCAAGAGGGTTGGGTGTCTGTTGGGCCTTGTTTGAATCCCTGCTCTGGGGAGGTGGTGCTGGGGTGGGAGGGGGATCAATGAAAGCTGTCCTTCTGATTGACACCCGTGTCTTGATGGATGGGCAAAATCCTTCTTAGTCCATGTGCTGCGGGTAGCTTGTGTGGGGTATTACATTGCTGGAGTGTGTGGGTTTGGTCTGCATTTGGCTATCCTGGTCCATGGAGAGGTGACATTCACGTGGACATGCTCAATCCCAGTGATGGTGCCCACTGTGGGGACTATTTGACCACTGTAGTAGATGGGCTTCTGGTCAGCTCAGGTCATGCCACGTGAATATATTCAAGACCCTGAGCTCAGAGCGGGGGTTTGGGTGCATGAGGTTGCCCTGGGTTGGGTTTCTCCCAGGGCTTCCTGCAGCCAAGGTGTTGTCAGACCTATATCACCCTTGTGCCTGGGACAGACAGGATCACTGACCTCTCCTTACACACATCTGCCTGGAAACGCTTCATTTTCCCACATGCTCAATGCAAGTTGTAATGTTGTGCTAAATAAATGCATGAGTAGTCGTAGCTTCTGCTGCCCCTGCATCAAAGCTGGGTATAATCTTGGCCAACAGCTTTGCTCTGGGTCACCCCTGTGACTATAGCTGGGTGCAGATTGCTCTGGCTACAGCACTTTCCCCTTACATAGAAATGCATCAAACCAATTTCTGGCGTAACGCTCCCACCAAACCCAAGGGCTCTGTAATACGGATGAATTTGGGCCATTCTGCTTATCATCAGGAATTTAAAACAAACCAGAGGCTATACCTTCCATGAGAAGGAATGAAAGAATGAAAAAGGGAGGGAGGGAGGGAAATGAGGAGGTAAAGAGAGAAGGAGTGAAGGAAGAAATTAAGGGAAAGGTACTAAACAAGAAGGCTGCAGGTGGCCCCATAACCTCTCACAGACAACAAAGATGAAGATGCAGCTATGGAAGATACATCAGTAGTGAAGAGGGAAGGCACTGAAACATGTTCCTCTGCACCCTTCATAGGGGTTATTCCCCTTTGCACCCTTCATAGGGGTGCAGAGGAAAATAAAAATGACAGATTGGGACACTGCTTTAAATATTTTCATCCTGGTTAGAGCAAGAAGGGAGATCTTTTGCTATCATGTAACTTTTGCTCAAATATTAAGATTCTCCATTTTTAATGTACTATAAAATAACTCTGTATGATGGCTGGAACTAAGTGGCCAGCCTTTACAAGTTTGCTCAGGCTCACTTGGACCCAGAGAGGCTGAGTGATCTTATGGGTAAATCCCAGACCTGCACATCAAAATAACCGTATTCAGCTGTCACACTGATGCTTCACAGCTTTTTTTCAATATTTCCCAAATTAGCCTAGCTCTGCTCTGGGTGAGCCAAGTTCTGTCAACAGCTGACTAGGACTAAAGTGG
The DNA here is from genome assembly GCF_964289735.1 of Phaethon aethereus. NCBI lineage: Eukaryota > Metazoa > Chordata > Aves > Phaethontiformes > Phaethontidae > Phaethon > Phaethon aethereus. Next base: position 3,686,392 of record NC_138576.1, on the reverse strand, counting down.
AGTGATTTTGCCAACCTCATCCTTCACGTACAACTTGTTGCCAAGATGCTGCCACCCCAGGTGTGGTTTCCCTAACGTTGACCTGTTTGAGTTTAGATGCACTTCTAGACTAAAATGTTACAGTATAGCTGCAACTACTAACACTTACAGTCTGGGGACACTTAGAAGGTAACAACCCTACAAAGGAAAATGTTTGTTCTCATAAGGAGCAATATTGCCAGATTTGAGGGTCAGAACATCCTTTATGCCCAATCATCAGAAGGGAAGAACTGCTGAAAGCCAGCATGTCTCCACATTGAAAGTCTCTCTGTTAAGTTTTTTCTTCTTTTTGGTAAAAACAGAAAAAGACATATTTCCTGCTCAGCAAGACAGAAAAACAAAACAAAAGAAAACAAACCCAAGCACCAAAAAACAACCCCCAGTTCTCTAGCACTGCACTAGTTTCCCCAGAGGCTGCCCTAAAGACAGCAGAGCATTGCTGAGCTGACATGCACATCAACACAAGAAGGCTGAGAGAGAAACCCTAAGAGAGCACACCAGGAGGTGCTGTTTTTCTCCATGAATACATGCTCTGACAGACTTCAGGCTTGCAAGAATTTCACTGAGGCAATAACAAATCATGGTCTTGAGCCTGTGTCCCAGAGGCTGTTCGCTAACCTGAGCAGACATGTCAATGAGTTTTGGGAGATTCAGTTGGCTTCCTTCTTCTGTCTTCAGGTAATCCAGCAAACACCCTGTAAAAAAGGAAAGACTGCTGTGACTCTTCTGAATAAGCCTATGCATTTGCTTTCTCCTGGTGCTTCTCTGAATATATACAAGAAATCTGCCTAGAGAAAATCTGAGGAACCACAGTGGGACACCTCCAGTGTCTGCTGGAGCATCTTCCATTAGGACAGTTCCCAAATGCAGCCCATTTTCCCCCTCTATTTTGCACAGACCTTTTGCAAGGTGCTGGTCATTCTTCACTCAAAGCCTTATAGAAAAAAGGAACAAAGGAAAGGACAATTTCATTGTGAGGGGAGTAAAAATCTGAAACAAACTTCCAGTAGGAACAGTGGAGATGCAAGCTTTAAATATTCTTCAAATGGAACATCACCATCTTGTGAAGTAGTTTATGAAATACGAGACCATGAGAAGCAGGATTTCATCACCCAGAAAGTCCCTTCCAGTATTGGAAACAAACTTGTGGATCACTTAGTCCTTCTGCTTACGGATTTGGTACAATGCCCTCCTCCTCATCCCCATCATGATGGGAGTACCAGCCAGATCATTGATGTGATTTTGCAGAAACCCAACAAATAAGTCAGTGAGGCTCTTTACCATTGGCCATGTATTCTGTCACAATGTAGATAGGCTGCTTTGTGACCACTGCATACAGCCGGACCAGTTTGTTATGCTGGAGCCTCTTCATCAAGTTTGCCTCTGCCAAGAAGGCATCAGGATCCATGCTGCCCTCTTTCATGGTCTTCACAGCCACCTTGATGTTGTTCTTGTAGTAGCCTGCAGAGAGATAATGACGCATTGAGGAATTTTGGCCTCTCTGTGGGCTCTATCAGGCCATGCAACAAGGAGCAGAAGAGCTTGTGGATTACAGCAACAGCTTTCAATTTCCCAATGAGGAACAAATGGAAAATCTCAGTGCCAGTGGGCTCTGAGCAACCAGTAGGTATGAGAGGAGAAGAGAGAGACATGGCACAACTGTCAGTCCATGTGGCTTCATCAGGGATCATCCCTACTCTGCGTGGTGGATGCCCATGCAATGAGCCCATTCTCACACAGTCATCCCAGCCCTGCAAGACTCTTTCTGGGTGAAACCCCAGGGGCCTCCCACCAGCTGGGTTCTCAAATAATCCAACTACCATCAAAAAAGCCATGACTCTGCAGTCAGGACTCACTGGTCCTGTCCACAATCTCAATTACCAAGGCAACAGGCAACCACAAAGAGGACAGCAAAGGAAGCTGAGCTCACCCCATTTCCTCTCCCACTGATTAGCAGTGGGCAGGAAGGCGCAAGGGACTCAGATCTGGGCTACAAAGTGGAACAGGGAAGCAGAAAAAGTGGGATAGTGTCACACAGGTACCCTGCTGTGTGTAATTTAGGATCCTAGAACCACACCCAGGATTCCCAGGAAGAATGAGAGCATGTCTCAGGAGATAAGCACACCTCTCACATGCATCTAGCCTATGAAACCCACGGTCAACCACTGATCTGTGCAAACACAACCTGTAGAGTGTAGCATCTACTGCTGCTTGTGTACCCATAAATATGTGTTCATACTTTAGGATCCCCACACCCAGACTGGTCTTGTCTTAGGGAAAGAGGGCTTTCCATCTCCTCTGTTTATATATTACTTTCTTGGAATGGGGGGAATTATACTTACCCATCCACACTTCCCCAAACTGCCCACTGCCAAGTTTCTTTACAAGCTTCAGAGACTCCCGTGGGATCTCCCATTCATCCTGTGCCCAGGGCCTCTGGGGAGCCAGGGATATGCAGGGAGCTGTGAGCCGCTGGCACAGGCCATCCCCCTTCTCTGTGTAAGGACAAAGCACAGGACAGCTCAATAGGGTGGGCTGAACTTTCAGCCCCAGAGCTAACCTCCTCCATCTGCACAAGCCACGAAAAAGTCAACCCATGGGAAACCTCCACAGCCACACATATGTTTCAGCCATGGGGATCAAGGCACCCAGAATGGACCCAATGAAAGGAAAAAGCTCAAAGGGAGCCATAGAGGAGAAGGTTCTCCTGCCCAGCAAGTCCAAATCCTGCTTTCCAAGCATCCCTTCTGCATATCCCTTCAGCATTCATCTCCTTCCTTTGCTGGTGGGAAAAATGCCCTGGTGATAGGGCTATGGGCAGAGCTCACACTCACCGTGCTCTAGGATGAAAGATGGGACATGGGTGCCCAAGGTCTGCTTGGAGAAGCACACCTGGCCCATGAGAGTGGGTGGAGTGATGGTGGTGGCTCGTAAGCCCGTCCTCCCTCTGCCCTCAGGCCCACCTTCTGCTAGGAGACAAACCCATTAGAGAAGGCAAGAAACTTACGGCTGTAATGATGGATTAGCTCTGGCAGGCTGGAGAAAGTCATCCTGGGGGAGATGTAATACCCCCCACCATCTAAGGAGCGGATCCTGTAGTGCTTGATGATATCCCCATGAGCGGAATTGCTGTCTCTCACAGACAAGGAATAGGCACCTGGAGAATGAGCAGAAGAAGGAACTGTGAGAACAAGAAGACTCAGGGACTGGCTACCTCCTGTTTCCTCGCCTGCCTACAGCTGCAGACACCTCTCCCAGCCCTTGCTGATGCCTTCTCAGGGCAAGTCCCACCAGACTGCAAAGCTACAAGGCTCCCTGTCTCCAAGGCAAGTGGAGAGGATAAAAGTTCATCAGAGCTTAACTGGGCTTGTCGAAGCTTGGTTAAGACCTGCCTACACCATGGTCAACAGCCCCAAGGAAGCAACACGGCAATCAATAGCACATCTCCAGCCAGAGCAATCAGACGCTGCTTAGGTCATGATGGTCTTCCCACAGCTCCACATCTCCCATGTGAGCTCTCTCAACCCCACCATCTCATCTGGACAAAACAAGTGACTGCAGTCTCACCAGTTCGTACAAACACAGGACTGACAAGGAGCTGAACCACCCTGCCAGCACAACCAGAATTGCAGTTAGCGGGAGAGACAAGGTCAAGGGCTGCATGTCCCTTCTCAGCATTATCCAAGGTCCCCATGTCCCTGTTATCCCCTATAAACTTTGTGCCAATGTCAGTGGTTCAGCTGGGAGGTGCAGAAAGAGATACAGAAAGGGGGTTCAGGAGAATTGTCTTCTTCAGCCATAAACTTGTGACTATGGCTAAACCACATCTAGATCCGCATCTAGATTCAGGTGCCTTTTGATCTCAGGGGAGCTACTCAATGATCTACCACTCCAACCTGCTATTCTCTCCTTATAATGGGTTTATAATCTGAACCCTGGGGTTGGTTTTTTGTGTGCAAAAACATCACTAGATGTTGCTACAGAGCAGGAACTTCCAGCCTATGTCAGTATAAATTTCAATACAGCTTAGCAGTGGGTTTTTTTCCCTTTGGATCATATTTCCAGAGTAAGTTGTTACAAGCCTGCTGGGCTGTGAAAAGACTAATACGTCACCCGGGTTGATGGTCTGCCTTTTCTAACATTTGAAAAGGCAAAGCTTTATGTGTTGAAAAGTACGTATCTGTCATGTAGGATCATAAGCAGAAGTGGGCCCTTCCACAGTGACTCTGAAACCCTCATCCTGCGTGCGTGGGGAAAGTTTACTAACATACAACACTCGCTGGCCCCAGCAGTTCCCTACACTGTGGCTGGAAACCATTTGCATTTTTAAAAAGTAGCAAAAGAAAACCACCTCTGTAGATATTTGCTCTGTTAAAGTGATTATAAATCTCTACAAGCAGAATTTGGGAGAGTCTAAAATTTTTCCAAGTGCTAGCAGTCATTTTGGGGGGACTGTCTTTCTGCAGAGACCAGACTATGAGATATGGTGGCATAATGTTCATGGAAGACCTGCTGGCTTAAATGCAGAGCCAGGGAACCTCAAAATTGGAAGCACACAGCTTCGGCGTGGTAGCCTCTTTCTCAACAAAGGTTGCTCTTCTGAAACTCTCCTTCACTGTGAGCGTGAGGAAGAAGACAGACCTGAGAAGCCTTTTTGGGTCTATCACTCCTGCAGCTGAACCTCTCAGAAGCAGCCCTGCAGCATCTTCAGCAGGGCAACAAAAAACTCCAGGGAAGGACAAAGGAGAGGCTCATTTCTGCAGCCCATGTCTGGGTGACCAAAGGTCACTTCACAGCTAAGGATGTCTTTCCCAGGGAGTGATCTTTGGTCCCTGATGGGTGCAGAGAGGTGTTGGTATGACTTGTGTTCGCAGTGCTCAGCATAAGTCCTTCTAGACTGGATTAGTCACATTCACGCTCACTAGCACAATAATTATTATTATCATCTTCTATTATTGATGATGATGTTATTTTAATTCCAAAGTGATTGAAACAAGGTGCAGGCCAGGCTGCAGCCCATCAGAGTTGGGCTTATATGGCACAAGTCTGGGAGGGTGCTTTGCATGCCTGGGACAAGGCTCAGGGCATGCATGGGGTCTTTACAACGCAAGGCCTGCTAGAGGAAGGAGCCAAACGTGGTGTGAACCCAGCTGTACTGACGACAGACAGCGCTGCAGAAAGGAGAGCAAGAATCAACAACCAACACGTGTGCGAGCGGCTGTTTGGGAGCCGGGAGTCAGCCGAGAAGAGGAGGCCTGATCTGTTAGTGTGGTCATACCCAAAACATCTGCTCTCCTGCAGGACCTCCTCTCCAGACCCCACTGACCCTTTAAACCCTCCCACATCTTTCAAACCAGTGACATGCAGCACGCAGTGGTGACAGGGGCTCCGGGCACCCTCCGGGTCGATCAGCTGCCTACTACCAGCATTAATACTTGTCCCATCATTAGAGCGAATGACTGTATTTCACCCCAGGTCGGAGTTTAGTTTGCTGGAGAGTGGTAGAGCTTTCCCTGTCATTCACCGTGGCTGATTACTGTTCCCGCGGGAGCCCCAGGGTAAAGGCAAAGCACTGGGGCCGAAAAGCTTCCATTCTCTCTTCTCCCAAAGACAGCAGCAAATGAAAAATGTTAAGTGGAGCCAGACAGATGGCAGGACTCCTAATCTCCCCGATGATAGCCAGGATAGCTGAAAGGAGTTCTTGCTCCTCAGCCACAAGGGACATTTGCCTGTCCTACAGTCCTGCATCGCATGGTGGCAACGAGCTGGGCTGGCACACAGCCGTCCACACCTGCCCTCAACACCAGCTCAGAGCCGCATGAGCACAACCGAATCTTGCTCTGGTCGGCTCTGGGTGTCAGACCTTCCTGTTCTGGGTCTGGGATCCCCAAACATTCCTACAAGGGCTCTCAGATCCCTCAGAGATTCCCTCTCAGATCCCTGCTGTTCAAAGGGTGGCAAGTTTTGTACGGGAAAGAGCAACAGAAGGCGTAAAGGGTGGGATTCAACTTCACATCATACTTAGGGCTGATTCAGTCACCTAGACACGGGTGTCTGGTACCTCTTGAGATGCTCTGGGACATCTACATGGGCTTGGCAGATATGGTACAAAAACATACCTGCTGGTGGAGTACCTGGAGATGGCTCTAGGACATCCAGGTTTTGGCAACCAAGTCAAGACCCACTGGCCACAGTGGGAGCTCAGGCAACTGCCACGTATGGTAGCTACCTTTCAGATGCCTGCATCCCTGACTGAGTCCCACCACGTGTGGCATGTTCCTATAGGTCTCATCAGGCTCTTAACTCCTTCCCGATGGGAAATGCAGGAGCTCAGCTGGATGCAGCGGCTGAGCTCTGCGAGGTCCCTCCTGTTGGGAGCAGAGACGCAGCAGTCTTGCTGCGAGCCAGGAGTTCGTGACTCGGCACAGCTGTGTGACGGTGTTCCTGCAAGTTTCAGAATGATTATTACTTCGAGGGAAGATTTGTTTATTTCCAGCAGCTTCAACAAGGCTGGCTCTTCGCCTGTGAGTTCACTGCTGGTGTCCTTCCCACACTGTCTCGACAAGGACCCATCTTCCTGGGATGTTGAATGTGCCTTTCATGGTCTTTGCAAAACATTGACTGGAAGCGAAGCCTCCAGGTTTGCAGAGTTTCTGTGTCTTTAACCATAAGCAAAATGAGACACTGCTTAGGAAGGGCTGTGAATAGGTGCTGCTCTTTGGCAGGGTGCAGAATGCGTCCCGCTGTGGGCTGAGACAACCCAATATGAGACATCACCCTCCAGTAATGGGGATACTGCCCTTAGTTTGACTCAGTGCTCGGCCCCAAGGGTTAGATGTTGCTGGTGATGTGCAAAGTGAAGGAAAATATAGTCGTGGAGGCAGAAAACAGGAAGAACCTGTGGGGCTTGAAGGGCAGGGTTAATTCCATGACATTGTTCTGAACATCTCCTGGTGGATCACAGGGTGCTTTACATTAGGGAACACACCTTCACAGCACATTTGGAGATGCAGGGTTTTCTCTTTTCCCCTTCTCTTTAGAGACAAAGGCGCTGTGGTTAAGATGGATCGATTGGTGTCCCCATGGCCGTTCAGGCAGTCTAAGGCACAGGGTATTGAGGCAGAGGCTGACCACACAGGATGATTCAGAGAAGGATGAGGTGTTTGAAGGAATAACAGCCATGTTTTGAGACAGAATACTAAATATCAGAAAAGGCACAGGTGAGACTCAGATTTCAGAGTGGAAGCTGATCTTTGACCATTAACATGCTGACACATCACCAGCAACATTTAAGCCTCGGGGCCGAGCACTGAATCAAACTAAGGGCAGTATCCCCATTAGCCGCATGCACTGGAGGGTGATGTCTCATATTGGGTTGTCTCAGCCCACAGCGGGATTAACCCACTGTGACCATGGGATTAACATGGGACTTTCATGGAGTGCAATATGCCACATCTGCTAATGCAGAATATCACACACCTCCAGCTAAGTCTGCTCTAGACAGTAGAGACGGGGCATTAAAGATCGAGTCTAGTCTAGTTATTTCTCCTTGAATTCCAGGACTCCACCACCTCTGCCCAAACCCCATGTGACCTAGACCCAGCCACACTCCAGAGAATTGCAAGGAATTATTTCATCCTGTGTTTGCAGTTCATGGCTAGCAGAAGTAGGGGGCAATTGTCCTGAGCAACTGTAGGGCAAGGCCTGATCCCATCCATGTGCGGCATCTAGAGATGCCACAGAGACTTGGATCATGTGTGGACAGAGGGCCTCACTCCTTCCCAGACCTTCAGGTACAACACACAAGTGTCTGCTGGGCTTGTGCATGGTACGTGTGTTGCTCCCTACCCTTCCTGGTGCAATGGACAGTCATGCGAGCTACCCAAATAACCCAGCAAAGAAAGGGGGAGTGGGAAGGGGATAAATGGGAGAGCAGCATGTGGTGACTAGTCTGCAGCTAGTCATTTCAATGACACCACAAAGGCAGTGGGGAATGCAATGTACAAGTAAAACAAGTAAGGAGAAATGTTTAAAAAGAAGTCTCTTCAATGTTTCCTGGCCTGAATGTTCCCTAAAAATTCTGGAAACTGTAAATCTGCATGGAAAGCAGCCCTCCTACGTGGCATGAGCTCAGCAGGGACATGTGGAGGTGAGTCCAGGCATGGGGCAGGGGGGTAAGTCAAAGTAGGCTGCTATAACACTAACACAGCACCCCTGCCTGATGGCTAAGGGAGAGACCTACAGGAAGATGAGCATCTTGTTGCCCCACTTAGCACACTAGATATCACACCAGTGCTCCAGCTTAACTCTGTCAAATCCTGCCGTTGGAGGTGCCTGAAACGGTCAGGTCTGCAACATAGCCAGGGCTCAGACTACACCTGTGAGTAAACCACACTATGCCAGAACCTGCTTTCTAGTCCTGGGGTCACATCATGAAACTCTCTCAACCTCTGGAACAGGGTGATCGCACTCAAATTGACTATTGGGAATGGCGTCTGGTTGATGCCAGGATAAAACCTGTACAGAGACTGTGTGGATGACCCAGCTGTCGCATTCAGGCTCTGGCACTATTTAATTTACTGGTAATGATGTAGCCATGAGACTACCATAAGCGTCATTTTTTCCATGCTGAAAACACACTTTCTGGCCCAGAGGATGCAAGGGGAGCAAAGTAGGAAAGAAACAGTATGAAATGGGACAACCAAGGGATCAGGTGCAGCCAGCATGGATTCATGAAAGGCAGGTCCTCCTTGACCAACCTGATCTCTTTCTATGACCAGGTGACCCACCTAGTGAATGAGAGAAAGGCTGCGGACGTTGTCTACCTGGACTTTAGTAAAGTCTTTGACAGAATCTCCCACAGCATTCTCCTGGGGAAACTGGCGGCTCATGGCTTAGACAGGTTTACTCTTCACTGGGTAAAGAACTGGCTGGACGGCTGAGCCCCAAGAGTTGTGTGAACAGCACTAAATCCGGCTGGTGGCCGGTCACAAGCGGTGTTCCCCAGGGCTCGATTCTGGGGCCGGTCTTGTTCAATATCTTTATTGATGATCTGGATGAGGGGATCGAGTGCTCCCTCAGCAAGGTTGCAGATGACACCAAGTTGGGTGGGAGTGTTGATCTGCTGGAGGGTAGGAGGGCTCTGCAGAGGGATCTGGACAGGCTGGATCGATGGGCCGAGGCCAACTGTATGAGGTTTAATAAGGCCAAGTGCCGGGTCCTGCACTTGGGTCACAACAACCCCATGCAACACTACAGGCTTGGGGAGGAGCGGCTGGAGAGCTGCCCAGCGGAAAGGGACTTGGGTGTGCTGGTTGACAGCCGGCTGAACATGAGCCGGCAGCGTGCCCAGGTGGCCAAGAAGGCCAACAGCGTCCTGGCTTGTATCAGCACTAGTGTGGCCAGCAGGAGTAGGGAAGTGATCGTGCCCCTGTACTCGGCACTGGTGAGGCTGCACCTTGAATCCTGTGTTCAGTTTTGGGCCTCTCATGACAAGAAGGACGTTGAGGTGCTGGAGCGTGTCCAGAGAAGGGCAATGGAGCTGGTGAGGGGTCTGGAGCACAAGTCTGATGAGGAGCAGCTGAGAGAACTGGGGTTGTTCAGACTGGAGAAGAGGAGGCTGAGGGGAGACCTTATCACTCTCTACAACTACCTGAAAGGAGGTTGTGGTGAGGTGGGTGTTGGTCTCTTCTCCCAAGTAACCAGCGATAGGACAAGAGGAAATGGTCTCAAGTTGCGCCAGGGGATGTTTAGACTGGGTATTAGGAAAAATTTCTTCACCGAGAGAGTGGTCAAGCATTGGAACAGGCTGCCCAAGGAGGTGGTGGGGTCACCATCTCTGGAAGTGTTCAAAAAACATGTGGATGTGGCGCTTCAGGACATGGTTCAGCGTACACAGTGGTGCTGGATTAATGGTTGGACTTGGTGATCTTGAAGGTCCTTTCCAGCCTAGTGATTCTGTGATTCTGTGAACCTAAACTAACTTCCAGATTGTCTACAAATTAACAGCACAGAACAAAGAAATTGCAATTACATGGTTAAGTATTACAGTTAATAACTTTATCCACTGCCCAAGAAAAGTGACCACAGTGCTCTGCCCTTTCCATCCTCACTGGGTCATGTCTTCAAAAGTCAGACATGTTTGTGGGGAAGGAAAGTGGATGAAGTCTATCTTTCCTGGTCCAGTCAGTCTCCTTCCAAAACTCCTGGTTTGCGTCAATTCCACCAGCTACAAACTATCAGGAAAAATGTTTCCTCTGAGAAAATGTTTCACCAAAAGGCTTTTCCCACAATTCTGCAAGTTTCTGCTGCAAGCAGGAGAAATACTTCTTCAAGAGTGCATAAAATAATCTCCATTTGCCAAAAGAGTAACATTTCCTTGGGGAGAAAAGGAAAAGAAACACCCTACACACTGTTTTGGAAAATCTTTTCTGCTTATTGGTGTTCCTGCATCTCTGCCACAAACTATGGTGGCAAGAGCCACCCTTACCACAGCCTGAACTACTCGTACAAGTCACATCATGAGCAAATCTCTGCCCTCCAAATCCCCAGTTCACTGCTACAGCCCTGCTGAGCCCAACAAAAGCCATTTTGCCCAGCCAGATCAGAGAAACGCTGACAAAGCTGGACCTTGCAGCTCAGGTCTGAAAGGTTCTCCAAGCCGTGGCAAGAACGAGGAGTTACCTTTGCTCTGCGGACCTCACCTTTGCTGGTTTCACTCTCTCGGACAAGGAAAGAGCCAACTTTGTTGCCGGAAGATAACAACAGCCGTTCAGCATCCTTTCTGCTCAGAGTTTTAAAATACCACCTGGGAGACAGAAAAGGCAAAATTGTTGTTTGAAAAGGAAAAGCTCTAAAAAAAGGCAAATTCTTTCCAGTTCGTTCCTTTTTTTTTTTTTACCATTACAGTCTGAAACTGTAGGTTATTTTTATCAGCAAATAGTTTTTTATCTGCTGGAAAGTGCCAGTAATAGACTGTTTTCAGTAGATTAACACCAGATTTGGGTCGTTTTGGGTTTGTTTCACAGCTTAGCAACTCAACCAGAGCAGAGAGTGTGGCATGTGCAGTACCCTGTACAGGAGAGGGGTGCAGACTCAGCCAGAGCACAGCCTCTGAGGCACGCAGGGACCCACAGCTCACCTGGCAAGTGAGCAAGCCCTGAGCAGTGCCCAGGCAGGCTGCAAATAAAGCAGATACGTGGGCTGGACGTTGAACATAGGATGATCATAACCATTTAAATGTACCCTTTGGATGCAAAGAACATTTATGTCTCAACTACATTTCTGTGCGCTGTTAAATATTTGCTGGATTCAATGATGGTTGTGACCCTCCAAGAGGAGGTTGCAAGCAGGGATGATCGTTTATAGCTGAATGCCATAGAGGAGAATAAGTCATGGACACAATTTCCTCTGTTGTTTGTATTATAGGCAAAATAAACCCTTTTGGCCTAAGTCTTTCGTACCACCCTCTTTGCAGGGAGCCAAACATGAAAGCTGCCTCTGGGATAATGAAACAAATAGCACCAGGCTGTGGGTCTGGGCACTGGCACTCAGTTGTCCGCCCCACTGAATTGTTTGTGTGGTCCCTGGCACATCCAAGACCTGGATCAACGCAACCCCTCTCGCGTGATCCCCAGTCCCAGTTTGCATACGGACACCCTCTTGGAGGCTGAGGGTGTTTAACAGTATGGGTGTGGGTGGACTGGCCCAGTGGGGCCAGATGATGGTCCCTGGCACCACTAATTTACCAGTGCAAACATAACCTTTATGTTTGTCCCACAAAATTCTTGTTTTCCATGGTGGGTGCAATCGCTGGGACAGGAGTCTTTGCCCACTTTCCCGATTGCAACCTCATCCTTCCTGCTCTGCACCCACATGGTGCTTAAAACTTCTCCTGAACTTTTGGTCAGCACTGTTGGGGATGGTGGAAAACCTCTTGCCATCCAGCCCAGCACTCACGTCTTCCTGCCGTCGAGTAAAGCTGTTCCTGTAGCTTGTTGAGGGACTGAGCTCTTTTGGAAAGCAAAGCCCTGCATTAGTGTTCACCATTCATAAGCTTTCGCACTTACTTTTCCTCTTCCAAACTGTCTACTTGTGCGACGAAGTTACTAGGGATGTAGCCTTTCCTCCCGCTGCTGAGGGATTTTGCCAGCCACCAGTCCCCCTCACTGCAAAGCAAGTAGAAGAGAAAGCATGAGTGCCTGGAGGAGGTTTCATGACAGGCTGAGGCTGCGGGGATGGCATGGCTTCTGGGATTTTGAGCCCTGCAAATAGGCCAGCACTCTGTAATCCACTTTACAGGTCTCGCTCGATTTCTTAGGACCACCAGTTGAAGGCTGTTGGTCTCTCAGGGACTTCTGGAGGTGACAGCCTCTTTCCATGAATGCAGAGGAAGCGCAGAGTGACCACGGACCCAAACCTCTGCTACATGCCCCAAGCGAGAGGAGGGAAATCTGGGTCACTGTGGGTTTACTTTGTCTTTTGCAGAGGGACATCGGAGCTCCTCCTTTCTGTTCCTTCCTTCATCTGCCAGACACCGCACTGCTTTGCTCTCCCACCACTGACTCAGCCATCAGCCGTGACCAAAAGCCAGCCCCACCCAGCGGTCTCCCCTGCCCCATGGGCCCCAGCCCATGGCATCCGGGTGAGAAATGTCACCTCCGGAGGCCACGTCTCAGAGAGGTCAAGGTTGGAACATCCCTACAAGGCCACATGACTGGGGGACCCAAACCCACCTCTGCCCTGTAATGGACTGGGCAGACGGACTGCCCGCCTTTTCTCTCATGAGTTTGAGAAGAAGGTGAAATGAAACCACACACCTCTCTGGCTCGATTCTGTCCTTTCCTCCGACTACACCCAACCCACATCCTTTGCAAAAGCACAATCAGCACAAAATATGAAACAGGAGATAGGTTATTGTTGTTATTTATGGTACTTCTGCGCCCATGTGCACTGGCAGTGAAGAAGGCCCCAGTAGTAACCAGGCAGGGACACCACCTGACCCCTCCTTAACCCAAGGAAAGCATGGAAGTGTCACCTTCTCCACCTTGCAGAGAGAAGAGGGCACCCACAGTCACACGCTGGAGCCAAGACACAGGCTCAGCTATGGTGAGCTGCACATTGGTGCCTGACTCCAAGGTCCTCCTTTTCCCAGCCTCACCACGCTTGTCTTTGAACCTCCCTCTGGCAGCAGGTCACTTACTTGGAGAGGACTTGGAGTTTCTCCCCCTTGACCAGCGGCAGGTCACGGTCACTTGAGGCAGGAAAGTCGTACAGTGCAATCACAACCAAGTGATCTGAAAGAAGCAGCAGCACCATTGAATCCAGCCGCTTCCCTGCCCGGGGGGTGATACACACCCGGGTGTGTGGTGGGACATTTCAGCCCCTGCACACCGGGGCTGTCAACCCCCCCTTTCCCCCAAAAGCCAAGCTTTCCACCAAGCCAGCTTTCCTGCCAACCACAACCCCTGCTTGGGGACCAACGCTGATTCACCAAAGTGTTTCCTCTCTGCGTGTTTTTAAAGCACTCCAGACCCCGCTATCCACAAACCCCAGTGTGTCAACAAGAAAAACGGGTTTGTGAAGAATAAGAAGGGTCATAAATAACCTGTCGGTGTTTGGCCGAGTTTTACATGGCAGTAAATGAAACATTTCCCAGGGTGGCTCTGGGATTTGACTCAAAAAGATGAGGCTTTCTCGGTTGAAATAGGCATGAAGTCATCTCAGTTTCTGTTACTTGAGCCCATCGCTGGGATTTAGCTCTCCCTGCAGATGCTCTCGACTCAGCCTGTATCTTGCCATCCCTTTTATGCGATGTTCCTTGCAGATGTGCCACCAGGTTACACCCTCGCTTGTGCTCTAGCCACGTTGCTCGAGCCTGGATTTTGGCAGAGCAAAACGAGCTTTCGCCCTCCGGCGTTGTGCCTGGCAAAGCTGCCGCCTGGTACGTGCGCTGCAAGGCTGCGAACCCTCTCTGGGGCAGGTCTCTGTGGCTGGAGCCGAATCGTGACGTTTGCACGCCCGGGTTGTGCCACTGCTGCGCTCGGAGAGGGTTGCACAACTGCTCACATGTGCTCTGCGGGCCCGCAGCCGCTGAAGCAGAAATAAGCAGCTATTTTGGGGCAGATCAAACTTCATGAAGAGGCTCAGCACATGCACACAAACACAAAAATCAAACCAAAACACAATGGTGAAAAGGAAAAAGAAAATAATAAATAATAAAACAATTTAAACAATAGGGAAAAAATAAAAAAGAAAAAGAAATTGAAAAAAGGAAAAAGAAATTGAAAAAAGGAAAAAGAAATAGAAAAAAGGAAAAGGAAAAGGAAAAGGAAAAGGAAAAGGAAAAGGAAAAGGAAAAGGAAAAGGAAAAGGAAGAGGAAAAGGAAAAGGAGAAGGAGAAGGAGAAGGAAAAAAGGGAAAAGAAAAGGGAAAAGAAAAGGGAAAGGGAAAGGGAAAGGGAAAGGGAAAGGGAAAGGGAAAGGAAAAGAAGGAAAAGAAGGAAAAGAAGGAAAAGAAGAAAAAGAAGTAGAAAAAGAAGTAGAAAAAGAATAAGAAGAAGAAGAAAAAGAAGAAGAAGAAGAAAAAGAAGAAGAAAAAGAAGAAGAAGAAGAAGAGGAAGAAAAAAGGAAAAGGAAAAGGGAAAGGGAAAGGGAAAGGGAAAAAAGAAAAAGGAAAAGGAGACCATTTGCTGCAGAAAGGTTTTAGCTTGTACACAGCCTAATTAATGCACTGAGAGTGATGGACAGTCTATAAATAGCATTTTTCAAAACAGACTGTCAAGCCACAGTGTCTGTGTGACCTTTCCAAATAATGCCCCCAGCAAGAGAGCCAGACTGGCCCTTTGTCATCGCAAGATAACGTGTCTCTGGGGCAACTTGGGTTTTGTGTCCGTGCAAGGCTGGGCTGCTGCTCTGCTGGCCATTTATTGGAGAGGAGGGAGGAGAAAGGGTCAGCGTGGGAGAAAATGCAGCTTTGTAAACCCAAGCCCTGAGCAGTTCCCTTCAGGCTTGTGAGGAGGAACTTGGAGATCCATAAGAAGTTTCAGCAGAGCTTCGCTCTCTCCTACGTATGGGGAAAAGGATGATTGGTCGCAGGGGAGAAGCTTTGAAGTCTTGAAATAGCTTGCATGGTTGGAGGCTTCCCCGTGAGGGATCTGAAAGCTTTTGGCATTAGCAATGCACCCAAATTCTTGTTGCCTCCTTGAGAAAGGTGTTATCACGCAGCTTCACTGGCATGAGAGGTTTCTGGGCATGTGCCTGCTGCAAGGTGTCTACAATGGATGTGTTCATGTACAAGCACCATCCTGCTCCTCTTAGAAGTAAAATAATGCCATGGTCACACTTTTGCTTTGAAAAATAGCGCACATGTGTGAACATCTTCAAGAACAGAGTGGCTGTGTATTCCAGAAAGTAAAACGAAAAATGTAGTTTTGATCATGAAGTGACGGACATAAGTACAAATAAATGAAACAAAAAAACCCCAAAAAACAAACAAAAAGGAGAGAAGGAGAAAGAAAGAGAGCAAATATAGCAAGGACAAAAAGTTTCATACACTGAAAAAATGTTATGATCGCCTCTTATCCCCTTCTCCAAATAGATGTTAGAAACACTGCACACTTCGGTGAACCAGAAGAAAAGCTCTCTCTGCGCCAGCCAGCGAGACTTGCCATCTTATGACGAAAGTGACTCTTGCCGTCTCAGCCGTCGCCCCACTGAGAAACAGAGTCGATAATACTTTCTTGGCCTATTTGATCAAGTTGGGTCATGAGTGACTCTCCAGCAGAGAAGCCGTCGGGGCTGCTAGGAGTGACAGCTTTGCAGATAACGCTAGCAGCCCGGAGGCTTTGATGGCAAGCCAAATACATCTTGGCTCAGAGCTGCTGTCAGGAAAGTTAAAGATACCAGCTTGGTTTGCATAGGCTGAGTGCCGGTTTGATGGCTTAATAGAAATGATTCAACCAGTCCTCCCATCATGAATGGAAGGTCTTTGCAACCACCTCACGGCTATGGAGCCAGGCTGAGACTGTGCCATGGTCCCCCAGAGGACCGTCAGTTGGTTTAGAGCCATGCTAGGATGGTTGTGGGGCGAATGACAAGTCGCAGCACGTGTTGGCCGGGTGCACTGAACTATCAGTTACTGTTGCTGAAAATGGGTCCAGCTTTCCGTTTCAGCGCGGCACGGGCTGGTTCACCCAGGTAAGCGTGTGCTAGAAAAGCATGCCTTCAAACCACACAGCTGCTGGCGGCGCGTCGGCCTCCTTGCTGCTGTCACCAAGAGGAGCACCATGAGATCCCACTGGTGGAGATGCAGAGGACTGAGGGCCGGGACTCTCGCATCTCCCAGCCGTCCAGCAAGCCCGCGTGTGTCAGTGGGTGACATCTCCTGGGACACCCAGGCTTGCCCTGGGAGAATGCTTCTGCCAAATACCTTTCTGCCTTGTGTTTTGACACAGTGCATGCTCTTGCGGGTAATTTCTGCTTCCCTCACAAAATCATATCAGACCCAAACTCATAATTTTTTTGTTAGGAAATCAGCATTTTGGGCAATTCCCTCTAATCTTCCTTCCCCCTCTTACTTTGATTAGAAATGCCCGTTTCTGATGAAAAGTCAGCCTTTTCGGTAGAAGCAACCCCTCCTATTTCCAGTTAAGCTCCAAACCACATTTCTAATAGCATTCCTTTCAAACTCAGTTCCATATTCGGGGAACAACAATAAAAACAACGAAGGGCTTTGATGCTAATCTTGAGACACCTCAAAAGACCTCAACTTCCAGAGCATGCTTAGCTCCCACCCCTGAAACTCAGTCCTATTCATATTATGGTTAGTAAAAAAACAAGTGAAAAGAAGAAGTTGCAATTCCTCTATCAGATGAAACGGCCTCCAAGAGAGGCCGATTCCATGTGCAGCTGCAGGTTGTTATAATGCCTGAGGACAAACACCCAAAACAACCAGCTCTCTCCACCAGTGGCACTTAAATCCAGCTGTGAACAGCTGGATAAATCCAGCTGTGATCTATCTCATGCAAGCGAATAACAGCAGCTGTAGCAATAGAGCTGTTGAGTTTGGGAACCACCATCACGGGCCAAGGCTTTGCTGTGCCGGGAGCTTTAGGGGTGCAGGGTTAAAGGTAAGTTTTGACCCTATAGAGATATAGAGCCAGCCTTAAAGACATCATCAGTGCTTAGGGAACCACAGTAGAACGAATGAGAGACTCACACGAAGGAAGAACCCACCCCAAGTGAGAAGTGGATTGGTGATGCTGACATTCGATTGATGTCGAATCCAGAGGTACATACTGCTTGCCTGACTGTGTTATCTCCATTGAGCTAAATAATGTCAGGAGGAATTAGGCTTTTGTTAACGATTAAAAAAAAATAAAAAATCTGAGGCAGCAGTTGGAAAGCTGGCAACTGTGCAATCGCACAACACCGAGATCAGAAAAAAAAAAAGCAAGGAATGCAAAAAAATACAAACAAACAAAAAAAACCAGCTGAAAGAAAAAGGTTTTTATTTTACATTACATGCCACACTTCCGTAGTCAATCATTTTGCCTGATTGAACTTGAAGTGCTCTCACAGGATATAATTCAGTTCTTTGATTTTTGTACGTGTTTGAATTGTCTGGATTTTGTGTTTCCTCTATCAACTCACTTGAATTGCCTTCTTTCATGAGAATGTCTCATATCTCAAAGATCTTGCATGCTTCCTATCAGCCCATTTTGACACATAGGACAGAGTCAGACATAGCATCATTTCTGGAAACTCAGGCACTGGTAGAGCAAAATAAGATATTTCCCAGAATGTCACTGTGAATATTGCTCCAAAACTGGAACTGAACCTAACAAACCAAAATATTTTTGAGAGCTGAAAATGGCTAGCATGGTACTTAATGCATTTTTTAGCATCTTTCTGTTTCTGCCTTCTGGCATGAAGCAGAAGTAAAAGCTGCCTCCCTGAATATAGCTTCTGTTGTGCTTCTCACCAGAGTGAGAAGGTTGATAAAAACCCCATGAAGAACTGGCAACGTCTGCTTGGTTGTGGAGGTAGGAGAGCACAGCCGCTTGGAAATGTGCCATGAAAACAATTTTACAACAGAAAGCGTGGTTTCTGGAAAAATGGTACTCCACAGAAACATATCCTGATTCACATGGTTGAAGAGCTACACCTCCCACAAATTTGATCTCCACAACAAATGTCAATTTTGAAGAACATTTTGATGTTGCAGGAGTTCCTCTCTTTGCCCCATGGCAGAGACCCTCCATCATCATCCGTAATACCGCAAGGATCGAAGTCTGCCATTCCACCCATCTTATTTATGTGTCACCCCACTTTTCTCTCTCCTCATGCCCTGCCTCCCCTAATCCTAGGGGAGCTTTCACTTTCACCCATGTGAGGAACTTCTGCATGTTGCTAACTGCTTTCTTCCAAGCCTC
This sequence comes from Phaethon aethereus, assembly GCF_964289735.1. Taxonomy (NCBI): domain Eukaryota; kingdom Metazoa; phylum Chordata; class Aves; order Phaethontiformes; family Phaethontidae; genus Phaethon; species Phaethon aethereus. The sequence continues at coordinate 3,667,920 of NC_138576.1, read as the reverse complement.
CTCTATTTTTTGTCCTCTTCTAATTTTCAGTCTCTCTTTGCCCTTAATCTGCAAAACTTCTTTGCCACAAATATATATAGATTGCTGACGGAGGCTGGGCAGAGGTAGCAGAGGGCTTCGTGCTAAAAGGCAATCATCTACCAAAACGCCATCTGCGACCTGCAGATAATTGCAGAGGTGGATGAAGCCAAGAAACAGCCTCCAAGCAGTGGCTCTGTGCACCCTTATTTTATACTCTTTCCTTTCTTCTCATTCTCTTTGTAGTCTCTCTGGGTTCTCTGATGCCTGCTATTTCTTCTGAAATTTCCAGCTGGCTGGATATACCATCAACAAGTTGTCACGCTGCAGACAGGGCAGCAGACAGAGAAATCTCATGCAGTTGATGTCTCAGATCTCACTTTGCTCAACCAATGAAAAAGGAGTGCTTTTCCCTCTTAATTTCTTTGATGAGCAGGGGAAACTGGCAGCTACAAACAGTTAGTGATGTAAACTGAACCTTCCGAAACACACTGATAAACTCCCTGCCTGGCAATGCTAAAGATACAGAAACCGCACGCCTGTTACATGACGGCTTGTTCTCAAGACCTGCTGCTGGGGGACCACCACCTTGCAAAACCCCACGGGAAGGCGAAGAAAACAGCAATTGAGCTAAGAATCTTACCTTGTACAGAGGCTTGGTTTAGATGAGAGATGTTGATAAATTGTCTGCCCTTTGATAGAAATAGAAAAAAAAAATAAGACATTTATTACTTTGCTGTGTTTGCAGGAAGACTTGCTCTCAGCTTCACAGATGGGTGGGAGTCTGATCCAGAGCCCACTGTAGTCAGTCTACAATCCCTGCATCTGGCTCCATATGTGTCGTGATACTTTTGGCACATTTTGCCATGATGTGTTCATAGCTGTCTTGTCTGTCAGCTTGATTAATCCTTGGTTCCCCTCTAAATAAAAGCATCAATCTGCTACCCGCTCATTTAGACCCTGGTCTCTCTACCTCTTGTTCACTGATGCCAGATTTCGGGTCAATGGGGAGACATGAATGGTCCCATTGAGAAATGACAATTGCAATACTATTTGAGGCAGAAAACCAAGGATACTCTTTGCAGTAATTGTCCCAGGGCTCTTGGAATATCCTTTGCTCAGGGGTATGTTCAAAAAATGGAGGCAGTGATTATATTAGCAAATTAAACAGCAGCAAAGTACTGCAACTCATCTAGGCATACTTTTAAAATGTTGACATGGTCCATAGTTTGGTTTGGCCCAGACCCTGAGAGCGGCCAATTGACCACAGACCGCTCCTAATCTGCAGCTGGGATGCAATTACCTTGTTTTGTGGGCTAAGAGTTTAACACTATGGAAATGTCCAGGTGGGCTCTGTTGGCCTCTACGCAACTTCAAACGCCATTCCTGTGATCAGTCCAAGATACAGTACCTAGTGACTAAAGTCGATGTTTGACCACTGCCAGATACTTTCATACACATGCAAAAGGAGTGAACTATGGATGCTAAATTAAATTAACTAAATTAAAAACATTTAGTGCTTTCTGTCCACATCACCCTTTGCCTCCTGCTTAGCATCAGTGTGCGGCGGGAGAGCTGCTCACCCAGTGCTCTAATTTAACTGAAAGAAATATGGACTTCCCCCGATATGTCAGAGCTTAGTGCCTGTGGCAAAAATAAAAAAAGAGCGTCAGAAGGTGATTGATGGTACTGTATTCACACTGATAGCAGCTCCTCTCCAGTGAGCTGGAGAGAAGGAAATTTAGGAAAAGAACATCCTCTTGGTCAATCTCACATGTGCTGTCATGAAAAATGTGCTTCATAACCATGGGATAACTCGGAAATTAAACTAAAGGAGCAAAAAACATCTCCACCTGTCATCAAAAGCAACGATAGGCAATTCCTCCCCCCTCTCAGAGCTCAAGACTCGAGATGGTTTTCACATGACGGTTGCACCTAGAGTTTCTCTTGTGCTAGCTGCTGGATGCAGTGTTGACAAGGGCAAGAAAAGAGAAAGCCACTTCATGTCCTCTGTACAGCAACAGACAGGTAGATAAAATGATTTCCCAGGTTTAAACAAGGAGTCTGTCTTTTGAGGTCTCCTAAATCCTATCCCAGTGTCTTACTGATCTGTGTCCACATGAGGAGAGGCTGTGTGAGTTCAAAGGGAGCAGCAGATGCCCAGTGTCGCTGATTCTCAGCCCACCCCAACACAGATTAGCTGTAGACCCTCTTCAGTGAGCCTGTTGTCCTCCCTGATGGTAAAGTTTCCGCTGTGGTTTGCCGCTTTGAATGTTTGCCTGAACCTGACCCATCTGCGTGCTGGCTGCGAGCCAGCGCATCAGCTTGGGCTGCAGCGTGCTGAGGGCAGCAGCCCTGTCGAAAAGGTGTGGGGATCAGCTCGGAGGACTTGTGTCCAAGCTCTGCAGGGCACACGGGGCAGTGGCCTCTGCACCTTCTCTCCCTGTCTCCTGCCCTGCTCTCCAGTCCAGCCCATGCAAATAACTATGCCAGGCGCAACACAACACAGCCTTGCCGAACACCACCATTCCCAGCCCACTCAGACAATTCACGGCCATAGCGCATCTCCAAAGAGAAGATGGCATCCTTTATGACAGAGAAAAAACCGAGAGCAAAAGAGGATTGATTGAACCTTGTATTAAGAGGCTTGTGGAGGCGGGTGGAAGCCACGCATAAGCATTTGTTTTCTGCCCTTTGAACAACATTCTCCAACTGGTGACCAAATTTTAGGAAATAGAAGTACTCAAGTTCCTGCTGGCACACACAAGAGTTGCCTGCATCACTCCAGACTAACTAACTGAGCTGTGGAAGTTCCCAAAAGGACAGGCTTACCTTGGGTGGAGCAGGAGGAGGTTTAGTCTTGTTTTTTGGGTTGCTTCCAGAAGTGTGTTTTTCACTCAACATCAGCTGATTTTTGCTCCCGAGCAACCCCATCCTGGAAGGAGGACCAAAAATGACTTTTTAATGAGACTGCTCTTGAGGAAAGGGGCAGGCACTGAGGGACAAAATGTTCTTCTCATTCATGAAGAACAAATTGGAGAAGGTGAGAATGCAGGGCGATGGTACTGTGGAGAAAAGAATCTAAAATCATCCCACATACAGTCCTCCTACTAACTTGGACCTCGTGAACCCCATAGTTTCTGTTCTCTTGTAACTCTGGTGTTTCACGCTTTGCAGATGAGGCTCAGACAAACACTGTAAGTCACCAGAAAAAAATGGGCACAAATGACTGCTTTGGATATGTCCCCTCTCCCATGCAGAGATCCCCAGCTGGCACTGAGCAGACTTGCTCCAGAGCCAGGCGATGCTGTGTGCACGCACTGCTGAAGGGTTGAAGAGGGGATGCTGGAGATCCTGGGGAATATCACTCTGCTGAGCTGTTCAGGTGTACCAGGGCTTCAAGAGTGTCACAGAGTCCCTGGACCAAGACTGAGGTGTACTCATGCTGCTCAGTGCTTTCACAGAATCTCAGAATCACTAAGGTTGGAAAGAACCTTCAAGATCATCAAGTCCAACCATTAGTCCAGCGCCACCCTGTCCCCTGAACCATGTCCTGAAGCGCCACATCCACACGTGTTTTGAACACTTCCAGTGATGGTGACTCCACCACCTCCCTGGGCAGCCTGTTCCAATGTTTGACCCCTCTCTCGGTGAAGAAATTTTTCTTAATATCCAATCTAAACCTCCCCTGGCACAACTTGAGGCCATTTCCTCTTGTCCTATCACTAGTTACTTGGGAGAAGAGACCAACACCCACATTGCCACAACTCCCTTTCAGGTAGTTGTAGAGAGCGATGAGGTCTCCCCTCAGCCTCCTCTTCTCCACACTGAACAACCCCAGTTCCCTCAGCCACTCCTCATCAGACTTGTGCTCCAGACCCCTCCCCAGCTCCATTGCCCTTCTCTGGACACGCTCCAGCACCTCAACATCCTTCTTGTAGTGAGGGGCCCAACATTGAACACAGGATTCGAGCTGTGGCCTCACCAGTGCCGAGTACAGGGGCACGATCACTTCCCTACTCCTGCTGGCCACACTAGTGCTGATACAGGCCAGGATGCTGTTGGCCTCCTTGCCTATCCCTTTGGAAGAGCTTATAGGCATCCATTGCAGCACTCCAGTCATGAGAAACATCCCACCATGTTTCAGTAGATCATGCCTCTCCCACACAGCAAGAGCAGCACACACGTTTGGTCGCTACCTGCACGGTACTGGTCCCACCCTTCCTTGTGCTTAAGCAGCGCAGACACACTCTTAGCTTGTCCATGAAGGCATGGGACCTGGTGGGACACTTTGGAGGACTGCAAGGATCTTAGGGAGTCAAACATGGTGTAGCTTGCATCCATCCTGCCTGTAAAGTGTGGGGCTAAGGCTTGACTCAGTTGTCCATATGCAATGCCCTAGTACCATTTCATGTGCCCTGGCATTTCACAAGGCACGAGTCTCCTGTACATCCTGGATTTTGTTTCCCAGCCCCATGTGTATGTCTCAGAACTTCTGGACACCTCAAGTAGCACTAGATACAAATGAATCAAACCTTTCCATGCGCTATCCTCTAGTCCACACTAGGGTTTCTACACTTGTACAGCTTGAGGGCTGGTTTAACTTGCCACCCAGAAATGTAATTTTAGCTCTGGTCAATAATTCTAGCATAACACTGGGTCTGGGTAGCCAAAATAACAAAATCATTGCACACTCAGCCTGCTTAGCCCCTGGAAAAAAATAGAGAGCAGCTGAAGCCAACATTACCGGTGGTGTTGCCATGGGTATATAAGGTATTCGCATCATCAAGCACCAAACTCTGCCCCAGCCCCTGCTTTGAACCAAAGGCATTGAAAGGTGTGGGTTACATGTCCAAAAAAACCCACCACAAGCCCTCGAATACTTGCAGCTAAGCAGACACATTGGCTTCTATTCTTGCCAAAATACCTCAAGGTCTGCAATGAACATGGAGGATCAGGGACTGGAGGTCCAAGGATCAATGTGGTTAGTCATTTTCCTCAAATGTCAGTCTGGTGCTGCGTCGTAATAGTCAGACTCCCACAGATGTGTTCAAAAAAGCTTCCAGCAAACCAGAGTTGTGGGGAAAAATATTCCGGTAAAAGCTAATTTTATTTGCTTTCTAGCACATATCTAATATTTAAAAAAACGGGACTGTGAAATGAGGTTTCTAATAGAGCCATCCCAATATTTAAAGTGTTATTTTTTTGAAATATCTTCTCCCTTCCGCCTCATTGTTATGTTCACTAAAGTGAGCAAAATGGAAGGAATTGGTGAAATATTTCAGGATAGCCCAATACGCATTTTTTTCCCCCCCAAATCAAAAGTTTTTCAGCATCCAAACTTCTCTCAGCTCTTCTCTGCCCTGAGTTTACAGATGGCCCGTCCATCTGTACCCAGGTTTCAGCACCGCTCCGGGCACTGACAACACAGTTGGAAGGGAAGTGTCGCCCACTGAATCAGCCACAGCATTTCCTGCAGCGAGTTCATTTTAATTTGGCAGCCTCACCTCCAGGTTGCAACCAGGGTTTGCTTTGCTTAGAAGATCTGGTTGCCATGCAATGGCAGATGATTTACTAAGTGAGCTTTTCCCACTCTTCCACCTGCAAACTGCTGGCAGATAACTTTGTGCCAAGGCTTATGATTCTGAATGGTGTTATTTGCCGGGATAGTAAGTGAGAGTAGCCGGAGTTCCCTTTTCATCCAGGGAACTGCAAGGTATCATTTTAAGTCAAGGCTGGATGATAGACAAGTTTCAGATACCACTCATTGCCAACCATGAAAGGCACAAAGTCCACCTAAGTGTTGGGCATCTATCTACAGTCCTTGTTACTATCTCACAGGAGCATCTCGGGATCTTTGATATACCCTGCTCTCAAATGGGAGATACAGACATATCAACTACCATCTTTTCAGCAGTTAGGGGTCGTAAGATATAGCACAAGTCAGCAATATGCTTTCACCACTGGTCATGTCACAAGAATGATCTTACGAGAGGATTGATGGACCATGTGCAGGATGACGGATGCACGTTTTGGGGTTTTGAGTTGCTCTCAGTGACACCAGTGGTGGGACAGAGTGGGAAAGGGCGTGGAAGAAGGTCAACCTCAGCAAGTCCCACCAGGGGCTTGTGGCCATCCCAACTCCTCTGACAGGGTTTGAGCGGAGTGGGGACCATGCTCTGTGCATCTCCTCAGGGTGCCCCTGTGTCCAAGGGGAAATTTAAATCCTTTCTGCACCACGCTGAGACTGGAAGCACCTCTCTGCATGCTTGCACAAGCTGAGCTGTCTCCCCGCACACGTGTCGAAGAGACATTCGTGCAAAAAGTGGTACAGAGAAGTGAAGAGCATCTCCCAGCATGGGTGGGAAATGGAACCAGCGAAGAGTCTCCCACAAAGGTCACTCGCTCCCACCCACGCACAAAAAGCATTAGCACAGCTCTGGGTATTCACAGTCCCTACGACATCCACCCTTCACGCTCTCCAGGTTGCCTCCGCAGCCTTTGGCAGCCAATGTGACCATCCTTCATGCTGGCAGGTGCTACACAAAATCCCCAAATAGTGACGTATCTGACAATGTTGTCAGATGCGGAGAGCTACTGGTCAGCTCCCAGCCAACAGCTGGTGGAGTTTTCCTTTCTTAAAAAATACTTCTATTTTTTTTCCAAAAAAAGGTGGCTGAGTTGAATGTACGTTGTTCTGCAGTGTTTCTGCTTCTTATTAATGTTTTTTAAAATCAGCGTCACAAAAATATTTTGAGAAAAGTAACTGATAGTTCTTACAGCAATTTGTTTGTTTGTTTGTTTGTTTCCTGGTAGAAGAGTGCTGGGGAGAAAATAGTAACTCAGAAAAGCATGAAAATTTCCTTTTGTGAATTTACAGTTTTTCACATCTAAAAATGTTTGTTTATTTTTAATAACTGAGAGTGGGGAAACTAACTTCCTCAGCTTTATTCAAGTTCAAAAAAAAAAAAAGAAGATTTATAAAACAAGTTCTTTTTAAAGCAACCAGAAATCAAAATGGAACAAAAAAATTTTAAGGCAACGCAAATTTTTTCCATATGCTTGAAAAGTTTTAGCAAAAACCAGACTGGCTTAGCTGCTGATAAGTTTTGAGTAAAAATATTTGACACAGAAGCTTTCCTGGGAGAGTCAAGGAAGTCTTTGCTGAAGAAGTCAATAGACACCAGGACAGTGAGATCTGTGTAGCATCCAGCTCTGAACACGTGTGGGACAGACACTCATGTCACAGGAACACTGGATGCATGTATAGGACCCCGAAGACATGCTGTGTGTCCTGTGTCGTAGGACAACAGAAGGTGATTTCAGTAACCTTCAGAGGGCCAGTTGAGGTGACATTTTGGCTATCAAGAGCTGGATGCAGGTATAGATGTTCTTGCATCAGTGGACCAAGGGGAGGTCTTCTGAAGATCCCACCAAAAGGCCCCGGTCCAGCAATGCTTTGCATGGCATTTGGATGACATCTTTGTGGTGGAGAGGAAAGGATGTGACAAGATGTCCTGTCACTCCCCCATCCTCAAAAAGGTTTGCAGAACATACCCTACAGGAGCAACCCATCAAGCTGAACCTGGAACTCCAGGGGGACCAAGGTCCAGTAGAGATGGACACAAGTCTTTGCTAACCGCAGGGTTTGGAGACCTGCTTTGTACTTGTATTTGGCCTTTTTTGAGTGCCCAGGGTGGACTAAAGCAAACAGGACAGTGTCAAAGCGGTCCTACTGGATGCACTCACTCCTCTTGTTGCAGTAGATCAGAAGGTAGGATGGAGGTACCTGGGCTAAGCCAGACACTGCAAGAATGGACTTACTGCCCATCCCATCTTTACAGTAAGCAGCGCTGCACCATGGGCACACCATCTACTGCGGTTGGCTGGTTTCCGCTAGCAGAGCAAGAGAGCTCACAAGTTGTTTCTGATGTGAATGCAGCAGGGTCTTCTGCAACAGGGATGTGGATGACGTAGACAAACGGCCTTGGGATTGCATGGGCGGGCGCGGGGAAAAAACAAGACAGAACCTAGCAGAAAAGCAGAAGTCTCGGCTCATCATTTGCCTCACCCCCATGAAACTGTGCCATGGAAAAATAGGTTAAGACTCAAGCAAGCCAATAGTGTTTCACTGTGAGGGCAGCTCCAAAAAACCCCCAAACCCAGCAAAAATCACAAAATGAGCCCCCTTTCCACTCACATTCTAGGGTGGGTCCAACAAAGTGTTTTCATAGCTCACCAAGATTAGATATTTCACTTCATTTTAAAACTTCAGAATGTCTTTTTTAAGAAAACACATTTTAAAAGGAAATGGCATTAAAAACCCTAAAAAAAATACTTTGAAAATGCAGATATAGCCAGTTATGAAGGGTTTTGAATACTGAATTTCTCTTTGAAAGTCGTCCCCTGCCCAGAAAAAATTGCTGAATTCAGCTCACTTTGGATACAATAATTTAAGTATTCCAGATTGCATTTTTGCATCAGCAAGTAGCAAAAGAGTTCAGTAGAAAAAAAATTTCCCCCAGTTCTAGGCACATCCCAGATGCATTAAATTCTCTCTTTCCTCAATAAAATAGCTCCTCAATACATTTCCCAACCTGGCAACCTTGGATTGCTTTGCAAGACACAACAGCGGATAATTACTGAAGATCTTGGTGAGATCAGCTACTTACTTGCTACCAAAGCATTTTATACTTGTGACTGTTTTCTACTTTTGCTGGATTTTGGTCAAATTGTTCTTTTCTTTTTTTTTTTTTTTTTTTTTAATTATTAGGAACTTTGTTGCTAGGAGGTGGTAGACAGCTACAAACGAGTGTGCTGTGCCATAAACAGCACTGACCATGCAGAAGGTCTGTCTCAGAGGCTACGGCCAAAGTCTTGCTGAAGACCCCTCCTTGCAGGAGGGAGGGCAGCAAGACGTCCTGTGATGACACACACAGTGCCGGGTCTCCAGCTAGCATGAGGGGGAATTTCATGGCCAAAAGCTGCTGCTCAGTAGGACCAGGCCATGTGAGGAGGAACTACAGCAATGTAGAAAGTCCCCATGAAGAGCTGGAGCGCCCAGAGCAAGAAGCATCATGGTTTTTGCTGGGGAGCGAAGCAACGGCTGAGTTGCATGTTCCATCCTTGCTGGAGAACTGGGAATATCTAGCAATGTTCAGCTCCCACCCAGTCCCAGTCCTTGTTGGATAAATATACCAGATTGTATTCGTGCTTGCATTGAGGCCTCTTTCAAACACTCCGGCCCGTGCCAAAGGTCTTTGAGGGAGCACGAAGGGCAATCCCCAGGAGCAGCCAGGCTCTCCAGCTAACATGGGTGCTGTGCCGCTGCAGCTCCCAGTCTCGAGCACAGCCAGTGTAGCCAAACTGGTCTCGGCAACGTCTGTCCCCAGCCGGCCCAGGGCAGCCGGAAGACGAAGCCAGAGGAGGTTTGTGCTCCTGTGATCTACCCCTCGGTGAAGGTCCGCACTGCAGAAATGAGATTGGAGACCACTGCCTTATTTTGGGATCCCTTGCTACAAGCAAATCCCAGCCAGCTTGCCATTGCCGTCGCCACTTAAGTCTGCCCCGAATCTATCGTCTTTCCTAAGCCATGCTCTGCAGGTGAATCTGGCCCAAGCAAACAAACCAAGCAGAAAATCGGGCTGTTTCAGGCCTTTCTGAAGAGCAGGGTCATGCCATGGGAGAAGGCTGTGTGCGAAGCTTCGGGGTGGGAGCACACGGGTTTCCAGGACCCGAGTTTAAATGGATGCAAAAAGTTTCTTAACAGGGGAAAATAAAAAAAAATAAAAGCTTCTTGCTATCTCCAGAAGTAGAAGACAGTCGCCTGTTGCCAGAGGGGTCATTCACTAATCAAAACATCTGTCTGGAGGAAAAATGGCTGCTTACATCGAGCACCGCACCCTGCCGGCACCCGGCAGATGCTCGGCTGAGCTGGGAGAGGCTGCGGGCCGGGACGCAGAGCCAGGGCTTGGGGTCCTGGGGAGGGAAGAGCAGGAGGGCAGGCTGCTTATCCCGCCTCCCTTAAACATACTTTCCTCCTGAGCTCTGCCCAGGCATTGCGTCGGGCAGCTGGGACGTCTGTCGGGGATGGCTCTGCGGAACCTGAGGTCCTGCAGCACAGGGAGGTGCGATGCACTGGAAAGGGGGAAGAAGGAGGATGGGGCCAGGAGAAGCAGGCATGTCTCTTTGGGTACCTGGAGCACCTCTGGGGTTCTTCAGGTGTGAGAGGTTTTATCACGAAAGTGCATTGCTTGATGGCAATTTCTGCAACAGCTGGAATTTCAACCCAAATTTCAGCTCAGATCTATCTGCTGCCCAATGTGGGTGTGGGCCAGACTTGTGGATGGGCTATGGGTGAGTTGGAGCACAGCAGGGAGAAATCCTTTTTGCAGGCCAGCCCTGTCTGACATCTAAGTCCTATGGAAGTGGGCACAGGCCATGCTCGCTTGGCCAGAACCCCTGATGTTCTGTTTCACAGAGCTTTGAGGGTACATCACGGTGGCCTGTAGGGATGTGGGGAGGCCCTGGCCCTCACAGCCCAGGGAACATGAGGAGATGGATAGGCTGTTCTCCACACCTCTGTGTGTAGCCACCCACATTTCTGTCCTGGAAAAGGCCCTTCCTGGAGGCCCTACATCCCAGAGGCTGCCCTTTCCTAGCAAGAGGACAGCATTTTGTAGGACTTGTTAGCCGTGTCCCAAGAGGAGCAATGAAGCTGGTGGTAGGCTGGTGCTCAGGCACCCAATGCTGTCAGAGACCCCCTCCTTGCCTTGGGTCAGGTCTCATTGGGAATGATGCTCCCTCCCACCACGACAAGGCAATGGGCTGTAGGGAAAGATGTACAACTCCAGTGCCCCACCTGAACACCTCTAACCTCTTGGCAAGCCATGTCAGAAATAGTTACTGGATGTCAGAGCCCTTCCCCTACTCATCACATCTGTGTCCAGCTTCGGCCAGCCTTCCCCACACATATACCCCCTCTTCCCTCCCAAGCCCTGGGGGGACAGGGGAGGATGGAAGTACCAGGGCGTGCATGCCTGGCGCTTATTTGTCCCCTCCTTTTGCAGTAAACCAAGGGAACAGCATCCCTGCAAACCACCCCCAGGGCTGGACCTTAGCAACTGCTGGGTAGTGCCCCCAGCGTCTCTCTACCCAACAGATCTTGGGGAAGGGAAACAGGGCAGGGTGGGCATCACATGAAGGAGAGATGGGAGAGAGGAAGAGGACAGAGAAAAACCTGCTGGGCTTCTCCCCACACTCAGGGGAATGTGGATGAGGGTGGGATGTTCCCTACTTGCCTGCTTCCTACGCAGCTGCTCCTGGAGACGCGATCCGAGGACGGACGAACCACTGGTCCGACCCATGACAGATGCTCCATGGGGATGAGGGCCCTTGCAGAATTTCTCTGTTAGAGACCTCTGGCTCCCACCGTGTCCACACCATCCATGAGACCGACCGCTTTGAATGTTACACCCCCAGATTGCAGGAGCAGCCTGATTTTGCAAATGCTTTTAATGGACTTTCTTTTTTTAATTAGGTCTTTGTGTCAGAACTGACTCTTTTCTTCCCCCCAAGGATTTCTTGCTCTATTTTGAATATAAAAATGATCATCTGGGAGGGGGTGGGAGTTGCACTTCCCAGACAACCTGGCCAATGAAAACAGCAGCGAGGAAGGCGAGAAACCCAAAGAGAATCCAGACACAAAACCCAGCAAAACCCACAGGCTATTAACAGCTGTCATTAAAAACAGCTACAGTGACTGTGAATGGGCTGTGCTTCCACTATGCAAACCACCAAAGTTTAGGAAACAGCTGAACAAACTGGCTTTGCAATGATCTTTCCCTTCTGCGATTAAAAAAAGGACCTTTTCAGATGAAATGCATCTTCTTCCAGTGAGCCCCAATCCTCTATGAACCTACTCATCTGTAGCGCTGAGCGTGGTCTAACGAATGAAGACCTGGACACGGACTTGTGGGTGACTCTGAGGAAGCGACTTTCTCATTCTGCCTCAGCATGTTCTATAGGGAGACTGAAACGCCTCTGCCTTAGGAGCTAAAAGTTGTATAAGAAGCAAGATTTGTTTCTACAGACTCCTGAGGCTTCCTGTAGGGTGCGTAGAGAGCTGGCTTCTCTGGGTTTTTTTTTTTTTTTATTTGTTTAATCTCTTGCAGAGATGAGCCCGCCCCCCCCCCCCCCCCCCAAAAAAAAACCACTGTGTAAACTCCTGTGGTAACTGCATGACATAATTTTTGCGTTATATGGGGCAGCAGGAGGGAAGGGACTCTTGGTCTCAGCCACCTCGAGGCTGGAATGACCTCATGTAGTTTGCACTTCGGCTGCTCTCACTGAGAAGGACAAACACAAGCTGACATCCACTGAGTGTGATGCACAACCTAAAGGTCACCCACAAGCTGATGATGCTGTTTACAGGAGGAAAGGCTTCATGGAGCAGATCTAAGCTGAGGTCAAGGCAAAGGACATTTACCAGCTATAAGACCCAAGGAGAAGACGGGGCTGGATGAGGACATGATGCTACGTGAGATGGGAGCAGCTGCTCCAGGATGCAGGTGCCTGATGCCCCAGCACTGCTCGTGGGGCTGTGAAGTGCCCTCTCCGGTAGAGCCCCATGGGACACAAGGCATGGAAATCAGCTGTGGCTCTGCAACCGCTCTGTGTTCCTGACTAAGGAAGAAAACCCTGTGGAGGGCTGCAAGGCTGTCTGGGCCATAAGCGTGGTCTGCAACCATGGCAAGTTCTCGGGCATCATGCTATGCCTCTTACCCTAGAGGGTCAACACAAGGTGACTCTGAAGACAGCCAGGACAGCCACCCACCCCATCACTGCTCAGCAGAGTCAAGCCTGCTGTTTGCATACCAAGGAGATACAGAAATGAGGAAGCCCTTGCAGATTCATCAAACATCTCCCTTGCCGGTTTGCGTTTTGCTGGCTCAATTCTCCTCCAGCTAAGGGCAAGGGAGATGGGGGACAGATGGGGACAGTGGGGTTGGGGCTGAGGAAGGAGGGGGCAGCTTCAGGGTTAGCTGGAGCACTTTGAGCTTTAGGGCAGGGGCTTGTCCTTTGGTGGAGAGCACATCTCAGGTACCTGATCGCTCTTTGCTAAGCGAGCTTCACTTCCTATTCCTATGAAAAGGGAAGTTGCTTTTTTAGAAACCTGCTTGTCATCCACCACTGTGGTAGGAAGGAGGAGCTGCCATGAGGTGCAGCGAAGACTGAGAAATAGGCTGGCAGCTACCAAGCCATCTTGGGAAATGGGGCAATAGTGTGGCAGCTCCAGACAGAAACCTGCTTCTGATTTGAGACACGTTCCTGATGCTGAAAATGGGGAAACCCAGCAGCTGCAGCCGGGCTGCTGCCAAGACCCCTCCTGTGACGGCCATGGTTCAAGTGGCTCAGAAAAAAGAAGTAAAAATAAAAAGCATTAGATACAGTGTAGTCTGCCCCACAGAGGTTCTTTGGTATTTACGGTATCACGGCTATGCCTCTGCATGTCACCTGGGGCACATCCCTTCATCTCTGTGCCTCCTCTGTTTCCTCCAGACTGGGCATCTCATGGACATGAGATGAGATGTGGAGTCAAGAAGCCCAGGCAGAGAATGCCCTTCTGCTATTTGCTTACTCAGAAATCATGAAGCAACAGCCCAGGGATGTCCTCTGAAAGCAGTTGGTGGGACACCACTGAGAAAGCATGTGAAAATGGGCACTAAAAAGAGAGAAAGTCTCTCGTACGCAGCTCCTGGGTGACTCCAGATGGGCTCCACCTGCCCCCGCTTCCCCGACCTTCCCCCTATTCTTGCATATAAATAAGACAACTAATGAGGAGAAATGCAAATATCTTAATACACCTTTCTGGTCACCTCATGGAAGTGGGAATTTCCACTGTCCAGAATCAGTACAACCACTTGCAGAAAACAGACTGCCCCGAGGTAGGATCAGCCCTCACAAAGTCTTGCTGGAGGAGCCTATGGTCCTTGCTCCCAAGAGCCTGCCCATGCTGGACATGACAGTGCTGATTCTTTTCTCCTCCCTGCATCAGTCCTCCCTGCCAGGTTTCCTCTACACTGCTCACACCATGCCTATTCTTGGCTACTTGCAGCAGCCAAGACCCTGCCTCAATATTATTTTCCTTTTGATTCTAGTAAAGAAAAAAAAAAGCAAAACACCACCATTTTTTAATCCCTTATTCACAGTTGGAAGATGAGCTTGACTTTCAGAATTAAAAGAATATTCAAACTTCCCTAGGGCGCTCAAGGGAGGTAGAAATGTGGCAGAACAAGGTCAAATCTCACAGCCAGGTCTACTGCAGAAGTTATTATTTATAACACAGAAGTGATGGGGCTGATCCGCTGTCAGGTTACTTCATTTTTGACCTGGTCTAATTCTATTGCATTAGAGACAGAAGAAATCTTATTTCCTTGAGTTTCTTGCTTTCCCAGTGTCCATACTCTCACTAGCATCAAGTTAATGCCTGTGCAGCACTGGGTTTAAGCAATCAGGTTTTCTTCCCACCTGGCTAAGACCTCCCTTGTACAGAGTCCCATGATCTCAATTCCTTTCTGTGCACAGTTGTTATTAATTGGCAGCCTGCACAGCAACTTTTACACAGAATGTTTTTTCCCACTTCACCACCAAAATTTCCAGGAAAAAAAGCATTCCATGGGAAATCACCATCCTTGAAAAGGTTCGGTCACTAAAACACCATGCATATTGGCATATTCCACTGGAAAAAGAATAATTCCCCATGCAAGTTTGCTGTATTAATGTCTCAAGCAGCTGCAGTCTTCTTCCTGTGCTTCTAAAATTGTGAAGGCCAAATACGTAAGAGACAGATGGGAAAAACTCTTGAGATAAAAGTCAAGTTAAAGCTTTTATATCAATTTCTCCATTTGCTTAGGGTGACCTTAGCTCTCCCTCCTTCCAGCACGTATTGTGGTGATGCTTTGATTTTTCCACAGATCAAACTTAACCTCTATTCAAAGCCCACTTCCCAAGCGTCATCCTCTCATACACATATTTTGAGATGTTCTGCCCCAAATTTTTATGGTTCCAAGTCATTCACCATTAGTAGTTATACACATAAACATGGATGCCATCACAGCTCAGGTGTTGGGCAGGCAACCAGATGGGCTGAAAAAATTCCTGCAGCTCCTCTGCCCACAACATTTTGTCAAGGTTTTTCTTTCTCACCCTATGGTTTTGTTGTGAAGAGGCGTACCTTCTTATGAGGACACCTGGAGTGACCTGATGGTCCTTCACTACTATTTCACTACTTCACCATAACACAGTGAAGCACAGAAGTCTGAGAAAAGGGAAGGATGTGACCTTCTGTGTATGAGGATACACAATAATGTAGGAAATTGGGACCCCTGGAACCTGGGCACAGGGCCAGTTGCCTCTTCTGCCTGTTGGCCATGAGGACCCTTAAACAGACGGCACAAAGAGTTTTTTCAACAACCTTCATCCACCCAAAGTGTCACATATTCAACCATCGGTAAGGCAGACCAGACATCTCAGAAAACTGAATAATTTTTCAGACTCCTCCTCTCATTAGGTAGCAAGGGATTCATTCGTAAACCATGTGTTTTATATTTCTGCTCTGTCTCCTGCGTGCCTGATGGGCAGGACCCAAGGGGTCATGCACGCTGCTTTTTGATCAATAAGACATAGGATCACAGAATCACAGAATAGTTTGGGTGGGAAGGGACCTTTCAAGGCCATCTAGTCCAACCCCTGCAGTGAGCAGGGACATCTTCAACCAGAGCAGGTTGCTCAGAGCCCCGTCCAGCCTGACCTGGGCTGTTTCCAGGGATGGGGCATCCACCACCTCTCTGGGCAACCTGGGACAGGGGTTCATCACCCCTGTTGGGAAAAATTTCTTCCTTCTATCCAGTCTAAATCTCCCCTCTTTTAGTTTAAAACCACAACCCCTTGTCCTGTCACTACAGGCCCTGCTAAACAGTCTGTCCCCATCTTTCTCCTCAGCCCCTCCAAGCCCTGGCAGCTGCACTAAGGTCTCCCCGGAGCCTTCTCTGCTCCAGGCTGAGCCCCTCCAGCTCTCCCAGCCTGTCCTCCCAGCAGAGCTGTTCCAGCCCTCGGAGCATTGCTGGGGCCTCCTCTGGCCCCGTTCCAGCAGGTCCGTGTCTCTCCTGTGCCGAGGGCTCCAGAGCTGGACGCAGCACTGCAGGGGGGTCTGCCCAGAGCGGGGCAGAGGGGCAGAATCCCCTCCCTCGCCCTGCTGGCCACGCGGCTTTGGGGGCAGCCCAGGACACGGGTGGCTTCTGGGCTGCGAGCGCACGTTGCCGGCTCATGTCCAGTTTTTCATCCACATTTCATGGTTTCCAGAGGAGCCAAAATGATCAGCAAGATTTGGTCAAATTTGGAGAACATTTTCATAAATATGTAAATAAATAAAGAGGGGGAAATGCAGTAGAGACCACATATTTCACAAGATGGCAGAAATACAGGACTGATCCCTAGAATGTCATAATCTGGTGGACCTACATTGCATCTGAGAGACTACCTAACTTGCTCTTCAAAGTTTTTAATGATGGAAATTCCCACTGCTCCTCATCAGTCTATGCCAGTCCTCCAATTCCCATAACCTTAAAATGACTTCCCAACGATCAGCACTAATTTCCTTGTCTGCTGCTGCTTTTCCTGGCCATGATGGACACGAAGTTTATTCCTTCTTTCTTTGCAGTGGCTCTAGCAAATGAAGCAACATTACTTCTTGCAAAGATTCCTCATTGATCACACTTTCCACACCTTTGCTCAACTGTGTCCCTTTCCTTCGGGCATTTATAATTGGGTTTGGAAGTTTGAATAGACAAGCCCACAATGTTTTCTGGATTAAAACTGACCACCATGAACAAAAGAAAAATTGCTCTGTAAAAACCACAGAAACATTGTTCTCTCACTCAATTGCAACATTTTCTTGGAAAAAATTATAATTAGAAATCTATTTTTTATTTCAACACAAGGAGCTGCTGTTTTTTGAGCTTTGGGTTTTTTGGGGGGATATTTTTGGCTGGCCAGTGAAATGAATTCATTTGGATTTAACCCTGACATGGAAGACAGGCTGACCTGTGAGAAGCAAATGGCTTGTCCAGCATGAAGTACTGGAGGTCTGTTTTACGTTTGTACTGCATATGTTGCGCTTTAGCATTTATTTTTAAGCAATAACCATGACCCTGTATATCTTGTTTCATACGGTGATGTACTTTCTTTTGAATTTCACAGTGAAGTCCAGCAGGGCAGCCACTTCTTCCACAATGAGCAGCAGTACCCTGAGGCTGTAATTTGTTGCCAAGACCTCTGCCAAGGGGGAATTGCATCCTCTTGTATCCCCTCAGCTACTTCTAATCTTGCAGTATGGTGCAGACCTAATGAGAAAGCTGACTTGCACCACATAAAATGAAGCCATGAATGGAAACTTTGGGGCTCCCGAGGGCTCTAGCAGGAGTTAGTCCCAGGTATCTTGCAAAATTTTTGCCCATGATTGAACCCCATGAGCCTGCAGGAAACGATTGACTACAGGGGAGCTCACCCAGATGGAGTCAATGCTTGGTTGCCTCCAGAGTCTCGTCAACCACGGAAGAGCAATGAGGAAACTCCTTTTTTAACATAGAGAGAATGGAAAGAATGAGAAGGAAGGAAAGCAAATAATGATGAAGTAATAGTGTGCCCAAAAACTTGTACTCTGCTCAACACAGTGCTGTGACCCCCGTGAAATCCATGGTGACCTGTTTCCACACCTGACCGAGATGACAAAAAAGCCTGGTCTGCACCTAAATACAGCCTCAAGACCTTTTTGGATTCTGACCTGTCCATAAAGGTGCCACTGAGAATTAAAGGCCAAAAGGTCAATGGGGAAGAAAGCCAGAAAGCAGAAAGAGCTGATAGCCTTGTCTGCAACGAACACGCAGCCCGAATTGTGCAGAAGTGGGATGCTCAGCCTGGGATATCATGAGCTTATTTAAGAGGCGCTGGGGAGGACAGCATCTCAGCTGAGAGTCCGGGGTATAAATGCATGCCAGAACACCCCACGCCGATTAAGCGGAACACGGAAAGTCATTAGAAAAGCAGATAAGGAAAAATCAGTAGCACCTTTGCAAAATATTCACTTAAATATAGCTTGGGTCTTTCCTCCCCCATTAGAAAATTCAGCCTTTGACTTCGTAACCCTCAAGGTGCAGCAATAGCCCTATTTTGGCAGAACAAAACCAGAATGGGCCAGAAGTGTTTTTCACAGATTTTTTGTGCATCAGTATAATGATAATGCTGCAGGAGGTCTCAGAGCAAAAACAAAATGTGGGCAAGAAGTCACGAGCTCTGCAGCCCTCAAATCTTCTGGTAAAAATTACTTAAACCTTGATGGAATGACTAACGGTGCATATTAATGAGGGTGCCTTTGCTGCCCTGCAGCTGTCCTTTTTTCCTCTTAATTTCCATCTGCCTTCTCTTCTCCAGCATGTACCAGAGCAGAGACCACGTGTGCGTGCTCTGTGTGCAGCAGGAACCCTCGCTGCTGCCAGCGTGTGCACCTTGTCTCGATCTTGCACTTTTAAAGGTCCATAATCAATTACAGCAGCCCTGCAAGAGAGGCAAGAAATGCCCCCATTTCTCGAGTGGGGTAACTAAAGCACCTTGAAGAGCGTTGGCTTGCCAGGCATTGCTGGCCACAAAGTCCCAAGCCTGAGGAAGTCTGAGATGCAAATACCCCACAATACTGCAACTGCTCTTCCTTCCCAGAAGTGGCACAACAAAGAAGGTGGCTTCTGAGATATCCAGGCTCCAAGTCAGAGCATTGCAAAAATTTGAGTCTGGCCTAAATTTTAACCAAGAATGAAAATTATGGGCTTAGTATAGAGTCTGCATCTGTGGGGATGGGAAGTGACCAAGGGGAGAAGCAGTAAGTCCATCCTTTTTATAACTCTGTCGGAGACCTCCAACTTGCCAGAAGTTTTGTCCACAACCAGCGTTAACCTGACACTTGTTTTACCAGCTTGAATGGAAGAGCTGGTGAAAACAAAATGCTACCTCCAAGAAGACCACCCAAGCCATCTGTGGGGCGAAAGAATGCAAAGATTCTCCGCCCCAAATGTGCCCCTCAGCAAGAAGGGCTATTAAAACCTCAACCCTTCTCTGCATCGTACGCAGCACCCACGGGTTCAACTCAGCAAAGGTTGCTGAGTTGGAGCCTGAGCATCCAAACTTCCCTCGCCCCTTAAATTCAGAACTGGGTTGCTGATTCCACTCTCTCCCCTCTCTCCAAGCAATTCAGCTGGAAGAAACTCATTCACCCCTTGTTATTTAAAGGGCTTTCATCTACTTTTTTTTTTTTTTTTTTAAGAGAAAGAGGTTGATCTGTGCCCAAGAAACAACCTACCAGGTCAGCTTCTGACTTAGAGCATCAGTCCCACCTTGGAGAGTGGTCTGATTTCGGCACTGAGACACTGCCAGAGGGAAAGAAGGAGATGCACCCTGCCCCAACCCGTGGCAGCAGTATGGCTCATTGAACATCCCAGTCTTTAAGGGCTTAATTACCACTGCTCTATAGAAAACAACCAGAGATGGGCCAAATCTTTAAAAGCTCTAAAGGGATGCACCCAATGCAGTGCTGGGCAATAAACAGTCAGCAGGAATGAAGCAAAATTGCTGGAAAATAGTTTGCACTTACCTGGCAAGTCCTATGTTCGGATTAAACCATATCCCACTCGATCCTAGTTGTCCACCAGAGTTAAAAAATCCCTTCCAGGGTGCTTACTTAAGAACATAAGCTCATCTTGATAAGTTTTAATCCTTAGAGCACGTAGAAAGAGAAACCCTAATTCTTCTTGGTGTTGTCAGTTGACTGCTGTTAGTGGTTTCCTGTCGACAACAGCTGAATGACAAATTGAACTGGTTTGTTACACTTATAGCAATTAAGGGCTGGTAGTATAACCACACTGCTCATTTAGCACTGATGCTAGTATGGTGTCTACCTTAGAAGAACCATTATGCGCAAAGGCTCGGCCAGCTATAAAAAGTACCATCCCATTATAAATGATGCCCCGAATTGCTCTCATTCAAGCTGGTGTGAGTTGAAAGTAATCCCCTGGAGCCACAGGGTGGTAAATGGGAGGAGAAATATGGGTCCTTGAGTTTTCTAGATTGGCCCATTCACAGCTAAGAGCAGTCAGGGCCAATAGCAGGGGTGGAGGTATTTATTGCATGAGCTTAACCTTTGGGAGAGTTTATCTCCAGTCAGGTTCTAGTCTGAACAGTTTCCCCTTTTGTAATCATCTAGGTTACGGTGCTGTAATCTTACTCACTTTCCATTTGAGGTTTTGCTTCTGCTTAAAATCTCATCTGGAGAGAGTGGTCATGTTCCTCTTCAGAGCTGGCTGCCTTTCGACAACGAGCACAAGTCAGCTGATGCCATTTAGGGCACAGGGGGAAAAGAGGTATGGGAGACAGCTGAGAGCACATCCTGACAGCTCTTTCTCACTTGTATGTGAGACCTTGTAAGAGCTGCCGTCCCTCTATTTTGTGCAATTAGCTACTTGCCATATTGCAAAAAGCTTCGCCTGGGCTGAGCACCCAGTGCCCACCTGGAGCTGTTGTGGGCAGGGACCAGCTCAGATCTCACTGTGATGGGGCATTTCAGTGCCTGCTATCCTCAAGGGTCTTTGGGCACCATGCAATACTGTGAAGCTCCACCATTCTCATTTCTACCTTCATCAGCAGGGTTTCGGACCCACCAACCCACCTGAAGGCCAGGAAGCTGATGTGTGTCACCTACTGATCTTGCTGGATTTTGGATAGAGCCTCCACATCAGGACAAGCAGAAAGGCAAGCCAGCTAAAGCTTCACCAAACAGGACAACGGGGATCCTGCCTGAGGCTGGTTGAGTGATGGGCTGTTTATCAACTCTTTCTCGAGATGAGGGATAACAACTTTATGGGAGAGAAGGTTGAATCTTGGGTCTCGGTCCTGCAGTTTCAGGTAGCATTGTTGGCTGAGATGACAGCCTCTTGCTGATGGCTGTCTGGAGGATGGAGACCACCTTCAAAGTATGGATCTCTCTGGAAAAGTGGTCATCAGGAGTCTTGCAAATGTTTGATTTTATGGTTCATTCACTAAGCTGAAAAACACAGCAAAGCAGAAGAATCTAACAAGCAACAACATTTCACTTGCTTACATTTTAATGCCCCCAAAATGGGTCAGTTTGGTCCAGGAACATGAAAAATCAAACTGCTGGGCTGAAAAAAAAGTCAAAAACAATTATTTGTCTTTCATTTTTTGCCCTGAGCCAAAGCTATTGTCCAGACTCAGTTTGTCAAGCCACCAAGGGTTGAAGTGAAGCTGTTTTCCAACAATCAGCTACAAACCCAGGAAATTTCATGCAGCTTTTGCCATGGAAGAGAGCAGAAGCTGACTCTGACACTGAGGGGGGTGGCAAGGACAGGGAGGCTGCAGCTTGTCTCTTCATCATTCATTCATCCCAACCTAAAACAGCTATCTGAGATGGGCTTTCCTTACCTTTCCCTTCCTTGGCTCAGGGAGCTAAGGAAATGAGTTGAGTGTCAACATAGAATTTTTTAACTGAAGTTTGGGGAGACGGTGTCCACCCAAGATGCTTCCACTCTTGTCTTTTTCAGTGAAGATGCCTTACTGGGTAGTGAGGTAAGATTGGACAGGGAATTTTGGGTTCAGTAGCTGTTCTGGAAAGTAATTTACAAATATTTTTGGTGAAAGGGGGACTCAAGTTCTTTTTCCAGAAAAACAGAGAGGTGGAAAAAACTACGTATCAGTCCCGAAATTTTAAATGTCAGAAGCAAATTATGGGTTCTGGCAGTGAATTGGATTTGCTGGTTTATCAAAGGAAACTCATTACAAATGAGCCACTTCAAATCTTGGGAAAAGGTTTTTCTTTGGAAATAATTTCTAGTTCTTCAGGGCTTGAGAACTTTTTTGGAATTGGAGGGAGGCATAATTCGCTAATTCAATATAAACAGTTGCAAAGTTAGTTCTGGGGTCACCAAACTGATTTCTTTCTACCCATGAAAAAACAGATGGGCTGAAGAGTGCCACCATGATTTCCGTAGGACTTCAGGCACAATTGTCCTTTGTTTTTGTCTTTAATGTTGACTCACTTGGAAGAAATCCGTGGAGAAAAAATCGCTGACACCCCAAGGCAACACAAAATGCAAAAAATATCACAATGTTCCATGACAGTGAAACTCATGAAATCTGATTTCCTCTCAATGCTTTGGTGTTTAACACCCTGGTGGTGCTCACCCTTCAGCTTTTCCTCTAGCGGACTTAGCCTCCTCACTCCTCTGCTCGGCCACCTCCTTGCATTTTTGAAACATCTTCTCCACTACCAAACTCAGCTAGAATTCACCAGAAAGTTTACAAGTTATTTGTTTTGAGGGGTTGATGGATGAACCAATAATACCATTGGTTTAGAAATTCAGGGGGAAACAAAATACCAACCTCTGAAAACGTTGAGAAAGTAACTAATGGTTCACAGGGATGGTATTTGAAGGAGGAGGGTCAAGGCTAAGAACTGTTCCAAATAGTGGTGAAATATTTACAGCCCCTTTCCTTCTTCTTGAAGCACTTCACATGCCACCATCTTCCCCCTGTATCCCTACATCACCCCGCTACTCCATCTACATGCAGGATATATGGTCCAAAAACCAGCTTCCCTCTTGCTTGTACCTGTTTTATGCTGAAACAGCCCCAGCACTTTCTGCCACATTATTCCAGATTCCCACTAGGCCAATTCCTCCCCAGGCCATGTCCCAGTAATTGTCAATTAATCTGCATCACGCTCCAGGCTGGGCCTGAAGGCAGGCGTGGACAATGCTTTCCATAGGAAAGGCAATTCCTCAGACCCAGCACGCACATCATTTCAGCAGGGTGAGGGGTGGATGCTCGGCATCATCCAGCAGCAGAGCAGGGCCAAACGCATGGGTGCAGGGGGCTTGTCCTTGCAGTGGGCTATTGCTCCTATGTTGCTGAGAAACCTTGTGCCATCCCAGCTGGGAAAAGACGTGTCTTAAGTTGTTTAAAGTTGAGTGGTAAACTTTGATGGGTGTACTGTTGGGTGGATAAGGAATTGGTTGGATGGTCGCATCCAGAGGGTAGTGCTCAATGGCTCAATGTCCAGATGGAGATCAGTGATGAGTGGTGTCCCTCAGGGATCTGTACTGGGACCAGTACTCTTTAATATCTTCATGAATGACATAGACAGTGGGATCAAGTGCACCCTCAGCATGTTTGCAGATGACACCAAGCTGAGTGGTGCGGTTGACACTCCTGAGGGACGGGATGCCATCCAGAGGGACCTGGACAAGCTCGAGGAATGGGCCCATGTGAACTTCATGAGGTTCAACAAGGTCAAGTGCAGGGTCCTGCACCTGGGTCGGGGCAACCCCCGGTATCAATACAGGCTGGGGGATGAAGGGATGGAGAGCAGCCCCATGGAGAAGGACTTGGGGGTCCTGGTGGGTAAAAACCTGGACAGGAGCCGGCAATGTGCACTTGCAGCCCAGAAGGCCACCTGTGTCCTGGGCTGCCCCCAAAGACGCGTGGCCAGCAGGGCGAGGGAGGGGATCCTACCCCTCTGCCCCACTCCGGAGAGACCCCCCTGCAGTGCTGCGTCCAGCTCTGGAGCCCTCGGCACAGGAGAGACATGGACCTGCTGGAGCGGGGCCAGAGGAGGCCCCAGCAACGCTCCGAGGGCTGGAACAGCTCTGCTGGGAGGACAGGCTGGGAGAGCTGGGGGGGCTCAGCCTGGAGCAGAGAAGGCTCCGGGGAGACCTTAGTGCAGCTGCCAGGGCTTGGAGGGGCTGAGGAGAAAGATGGGGACAGACTGTTTAGCAGGGCCTGTAGTGACAGGACAAGGGGTAACGGTTTTAAACTAAAAGAGGGGAGATTTAGACTGGATAGAAGGAAGACATTTTTCCCAATGAGGGTTGTGAAGAACTGACCCAGGTTGCCCAGAGAGGTGGTCGATGCCCCATCCCTGGAAACAGCCCAGGTCAGGCTGGACGGGGCTCTGAGCAACCTGCTGTAGTTGAAGATGTCCCTGCTCACTGCAGGGGGTTGGACTAGATGGCCTTGAAAGGTCCCTTCCAACCCAAGTTATTCCATGATTCTATGCTTCTATGGGTCTATGAAACAACAGAGCAATACTGAAAAAGGCCAATCCCAGGTGCCTCAGTGATCCATGGAGATGAGCAGTCAGGTTACCACCATCCTCTGCACATCATCCGTGTTTGCACGCATTCCCTTGGGGTGGCCAGGGGACAGCATTAGCTGGAGACCTGCTGCCCTCTGTAGGTGCCTCTGCCACATTTCCAAGTTGACTGGCTCCCAGGTGGGCCTCCAGCAATGTCAGAGGACTTTCCTGGTACAAGTCCCTCTGCAGGGAGTGGAGGCTGCATCTGGCTAGGACAGGATGGTGATGGCTGCGAGCACCACAGCCTCCTCTCCCCATCCCAGCCTCGGCAGGCTGAGCCCCAGGGACTTTGCTTTAGGGAAAAAGCAATTATTTGGTGGCCAACTGAGAAGTAACCATTGTTCCTCCTCCAAGATGCTCCCAGCACATGGTCCCACAGAATGGCTACACTCCCCTGCCTAGAGGTCCAGCTCCTCCATGCTCTGTTGGCAGGATGCCTACAGGGACAAATTCCCCAAAGCCAGGAGCCAGGGCGAGAAGCAGGTGGTTCAAGTCCAAGCTGCATTGAACTGCTGCCGTTATGGGAAAGGAATGGTCATTTCTGCCCATTTCTGGTGATACAGAGGCAGCTCAGAAGGTCCAGATGAGATTTAGCTGGCTATAGGGCACATCTACCTCATAGCGTTTGTGGTGCTTATATTGGCACAGGAGATTCAGGTTCCCTAGAAAGTCTGGAGGGAATTGTCACTACAGCAGGCAGTTCCCAGCTTGGGCTTTACAAAACCACATCCCAGCAAGGACCCAGGCTTGGATCCAAGTGGTCCTAAGGATTCAGGAGTCTGCCAGAAAAGATGGTGTGCCCAGGGATGTTGTGGGACGTAGCTCTGGGAGCTGGCACCTTCTGCATCTCTGAATGCAACAGAAAGGCCTTGCTGCATCTGAGCAAAAGAAAAAAAAATCCAAGCCACAGGTACAGACAGTGTTAGTGTTGCAAAGGTTTATTTTGCCTCATCACACCTAATGTCAGGTGCCCACTGCAGGTGGTTGGGATTAGAGCCTCACTACCAGGAGGGTTTTCGTAGAAGAGCAGATCCCCACCACAGTTTTTTTGGGTGAAGGCAACTTAAATGAGATAAATTCAGGCCAAAAAACCACTCAAAATCCATGAAGAGTCTTCAGAGGGACCTGGCTTCAGCCTTTCACTGGTATTTTATGTCAGCTCATTTGAAATCCATTACACAAGTAAACTAAAAATAAACATTTACAGAAGAGGGAGCGGGGACAGTGTGTGGTCTGTTACTGCGATGAGACAGATGTCCAGCCCTGGTAGCGACACCTCCACTAGTAAACTAACCCTTGATAGACCTGGTCTCTGGCCCCAAGGCCAACTGACCCTGCAATTAAATGCTCTTGGCTATCAAATCTAGGCGGCTGCATCCAACTTGTCAGTCAGGAAGGAGCCCTGGTCTTGCTCATTCCTGAACCATGTCCTGGGACTGCTCGTCCCACATCAAAACCAGACACAGGACCGTGTTTCACCAGGCTGCTGTGCCCATGCCCGTTCCCTGATGCCGTTTGGTTCATCGGCACGGACCCGGTTTTTGTTTTGATGAGATGTTGCAGGAAATGTTGAACCACCCGTTTGCTGCTAAGAGCTTAAATGCAGCTGTAGGTCCGTGTCAGACGGTTTTAGCATGAAGGCAACAGCTCTTCCAACTCCCTCGTCCCTCTCCATCAGCAGCAGCCCTGGGAAGGGTGGGTGCAAGCCGTCGGCTGACCGTCTGCAGCGCAGCGAGAGCTGATCACCAGACTGAGTTTGCATACGCATATCTGAAATCTGACAAAAAACGGTGCTGGGAAAGCAAAAAAAAAAAAAAAAAAAAATTAAAATTGCATTTGCATCAGAAATGTGAAAATGCTCTCCTTCACTCTTCGACGTCTGCACTGCTGCATCTCGCAGAGCGCCCGCTCCCCCTGCGCTCGGTGCTGTACAGACACAGCCTCTAAATTACTGGGGGGGTCTGGGGCACCCCCGGTCTGGCTGGCATTTGAAGGGAGATGGGAAATCCCAGCCCTGCGATGCCGTTTGCAAGGCTCTTGTTGGGATGCTGGACTTGGGACAGGGCTGTAAATCTCTCCCTGATGCCCACGGGGGGGAGAAGGGGTGGCTGAGGCAGGAGAAGGGAAGGGTGAAAAAAAAAAAAAAAGGAGGCTGTGAGGGGGGTTTCTCTCACAGAAGCTGAATGTGGGAAGGGGCCTGGATGGTTAGGTGTGATGGCCAACGCTTAACCCTTCGCACCTCCAGGTTCGCAAACATAGCCAGTGCTCCTGAGACACCAGATGTGCAACAGCTGTACGTGGGGACAGATGTGTGGGATGCTTTTGAGACCTGTCCCCAGGCTTCGAGGGGTTAACCTTCAGCTCCTGGAGAGGGAACGAAACCCCCTGTGTCCCCTGGCTTTGCTTCTGGCCCCAAGTCGGCCAGCAGCCAGGGCACGTGCCTCCATCAGTCCCTCCTTGGAAGCAGTTAAAATGGTTTCCAGCCCCGCTGGGGGAGATGTGAGAGCAACAGGCGCTTTCCCAGTACGCAAGACAGACAAAGGCTGGTTTCTGAGCTGGTTTCTGTCCAGGGAGGGATGGTGCCAGCAAGATACTGGCCACAGTGCCCCAAGACACCTACCCCAGGGCTTCCCAGAGATGCTGACGCAGCCTTGCAAAACTCCCCTCCGCACACATGCTGACCCCTGGGCACGCCGTGGCGTCTGGAAAACGTTACCCTGAACCTCTCCCAAGTGCCAGAGGACACTGGGCTCCTTGGAGAAGGGCTCATAGCTCTCCGTGCCGTGCAACGGGAACAGCCGCGGGGACACCAGCCCGGCTCATGTTGGGAAGAGCCACAGGCTCCTTCGGGAGTACACCAACTCGCCGGGCATCTCCTGCAAGCCTTTTGGGTCCCCGCCCCGGACGGCACCCCTTCATCCCTGTTACCCATGCGAGAGCATCGCTACCCCTCCTCCCTCATTTGGGTGCCGGAATCGGAGGATGTTTAGGACCCGGGCTGTGCAGCTCCTCCCTTTCAGGTCTCTCCAGGGTTATTGCTTGGTGGGAGGTAGGTTCAGGGCTTGGTGGTATGAATGAAAGAGAGACAGGAAATCTGGACTGAAAAGCTCAAACTGGAATAGCTCGCCTGTCTCCAGGCAACAGGCCTGACGCAACCGCGGGGGGGGGGGGGGGGAAAGTCCCTTAAATTAAAAAAAAACACCCCCCCCACAGATTTCTGAAGCGAGACAGAGAGGAGGATGAGACAGTCTCCTGAAGGCGCTGGGGACACCGCTCTGCAAATACCAAGTTGGAGACCCGAGGAGCAAGGAGGGAGCCAAGATGTCCGTGCAGTCGTCCCTCTGACTCGGTCCACGGTAAGTTTGTTGTTCGTGTCGGCTCGGCCGTGCTGGGGCTGGGGGGAAAGCACAGCCCCCCTGGGGACACCCCACTGCACCCCGGACGGGAGCTGTCTGAGAGCTTTCCTAGCCCGTGGGAAGGGGCAGCAGCAAGGACCAGGTCCCTGGGGAGCATCGGGGCGGGGGCGATGGGGACCCCATGTGCCATGGCGTTCAGCACTGGGGTCTGGCATGCCAGCTGCGACGCGGTGGGGCTGGGGGCTTCCACTGTGTCCCCCCACCCCCTACAATCTCTTGCCTTGCTGAAACCCCCCGGAGATGGCTGGCATGGTGGCTGGCATGGTGGCTGCCCGCTGTTCGGGACGGGCTGGAAATCAGGGCAGGGTTTGAGTCCTTTACGATGAGGCTTGTGGGTTTTGCTCTCAGCGGGGAGCGGTGCTGGGGTACTCACCACCTTCGGGGGGACGTTTCTGCATTGGATGAGGTGTAATGGGGAAGCGTCTGGCCAGGTTTCGGGACGATCACCTGTTGCTCCGTCTGCCCCTTCCTCGAGATTTGCAGGAGCCCTGGGAAGCGCAGACATAATGGGATAAAGCGCGGTGGCCTCGCGGGGCGTAGCTACCTCTGATTTTTGAAGCAGGCACTGTGCGCTGCGCAGAGCAGGTTTCCACCTGCTCAGGTCTGGCTCTTGCAGCTCATGTTAACACTGGGGTGGGGAACAAAAAAAATCACCCAGAACTTCTTCAGAGCCCTTTATAACAGCTTGGGGCTAATTGCTAAAATAATACCGTCAGCCCACACCCCTCCAGGCACAAGCGCTTGTGCAACCCCAGCCAGCGCACCCCGGTGCGATGCACACCCCTGCACCCACACCGCCCAAATCGTGCAGCCTGCACCCGCTCCAGTGCGTGCAGACTGGCACCTCTCCCGCGATGGGCACCCGCGCGGGGCTCAGGAGACCCCTCCCTGTATTTTCCTGTGACGCTCCCTGTGTTATCCGGCACTGCTCTGCCTCTCGGAGCTTTCCTACACCAGGGACCCCAGTGAAGGGGGGAAAAATGGATGAAAACCAAATGCCCCGTTTCCAGTAAGGGTCTGTGTCTGGCTGGTACCATCTTATCTCAGCTTTGTCTGCTCATCCCCAGTATTTTATGGACTCCCCACTTTTCAGTGGGAACAAGCCTGTTTTGGCTACTATAGGTTTTCTCTCTGCCAGCCATCATTTCCGCATGCTGGGGCTGACGCTGTTATTTGCATCTCAGGTCTTCTCCATTTTTGAATGACCATTGCAGTGGTACGTCTTCGTGGGGGGATCTGTACGACACAAAAAAATAAAACAGAATGGGAGGAATCCAGCTTCTCCCAGGCTTTGGGCTTGCAATAGCTCTGCAGCCATTAGGTGTTTGCAAAACGTAGCAGAGACACTGCAGGAAAAAAAAAAAATCAGTCTCAGAGTAATGTTAGCCTTTCTGGGGGAAGGGAATGGGGGCCTGTTTGCAACTGGCTCGCCTGAAATAATATTAAATAGCAAAGTGCAGCTCAGCATTGGGCTGAGCAAGGCTGAGTACAGAGGTTGTATGATTGCTGCTGGGGCAGCCGCCAAGGCGGGTAATTGGATGGGACAGGGAGCATGTAAAGGGGATTAGGGGATCGCCGGGGGGCTGACCCCACTCCCCTGACCACTTTAACTTGGAGCCTTGGGGTCTCGGCTGGGAGCTGGCCCTGGCGCTTGTCTCTGCGGGGCGTGGGGGGGGTGAGCTCGGTGCTGGGCAGAATGAAGATCAGCAAAGCCAGAAAGAATGTTTTTTTTTTTTTTCTGGAAACATTCCCTTCTGCCTTCCATGCTGCATTTAGGGAAAAATAACTCCCAGTGCCAGTGTCCTGGGAAGAGAGCTTTTCTCAGCCTGACCTGGCTCATTCCCAAGGAGTCCTAGCCCTTCACATTACCCCAGTTGCACGGGCACAGAGGTCCCTGCCTGCTCCGTCTGCTCTTTCCTTGCTGAAACGTGGCTGTGCTTGGGGTGGCAGCATGGAAAATAGGGGAAGGAACTGGCTCTGCCATCCCACAGGTCCGTTGGGGTCATATCTTGGGACACATTAGGCATGCCACCTCCAGGACTACGTCCCAAGACCTGTTAGGACCCTGTGGCAGTATATGGAGAAGCAACCCTTGCCCATAATCTGTGGCTCACTTTGCATCTCAAGAGACCTTACCAGAAGATGACTAGGGTGGATGGGGTGTCGTCATCAAGAGGTCATAAACTTGCCTTTGCTGCTGCTGCTTAATGCCTTTTCCTCTGGGAATAACTATACCTGATGGTCTGAGAGCACTGACCCCCTCCATCTTCCCAGTTTGCAAATGCTTCCCACTCACTGGAAGACTGGTTTGTGGGAATGCAAAACATCTGGCAATGCCCATCTTAATGAAGGATTTCTACCCGACCACTGGAAATCTGCTGATCAATGGGAGCTGAGCTGGTCTGAAAATGGAGCTGCCAGGGTCCATCTAAAGCAGGCAGCAATCTCTGCTTCCTTGCAAGGAGCCTGCTGGATTTTGTGCAGGAAGGCGGGAGGGGTAAGATGTAGCTAGACAGGAAGGGACAGACGTATTTACTGAAGCAGGTTCTGACTCTGACAGTGATGCTGGAGATCAGCATTGGAGAAATACCTTCAGGCAGGGAGTGCAAACTGGTCCCCTGTGATCTCTGCACTTCTGCTCCGCTCCTCTTGTGAGGCTGGTGGGCTGGCGGCAGCCACCCCCTGCTCTCCCCTCTACCTTCACTGTGCTGTTTGGGGGTCATTTGGGCAGAAGGACGTGCCAGGGCGAACCCTCACCCTGCTCCAGGTCATACGTGAATGGGAAGCCCCACTCTTCCCTCTTTCCCCCATGTATTTGTGAATGCCATGTCCACATCCGAAGGGCTGAAGCAGCAGGAGGGGCTGATTCCCTGCTGCTGACCTTAGCATCCAAACTGTCTGGGAGGTCTTCTGGGGGTTTGTTCACGACAGTAAATGGACAGGAATATCCAGGTACCCTCAGGTTCCCATTAAGCCGGGTCCTGTACCCATATCTCAGCCCACTGCACGGGCTCTGTGACCACCTCTCCAAACCCTTGCGAGGGCATTGCATTCTGGATCAACCCAGGGACAGAAACGTGGCTCCTCCCTGGGCTTTCGTCATGTATTAGGCTGGAAGTTGGGTCTGTGTGGGTATGAAGGGACAGAGTTCATGTGGGCAGCCCTGCAAGGAGGCCTGAAAGTAGAGTCACCAGACCTGGACCTGCACTTGTGCTTAGGATGCCCAGCTTGGTCGCTTCGGTGCCTTCGTCTTGCTCCTGGAAGGAAGCCCAAGCTCACAGCCCACATGAGCGTGGCCAGGAGGTCTCCAGGGGCACTATGTCCAGTGGGCACTGAGGGCTGGGGGCTCTGCCAAGACCCCTCCAGCCTTGCATGGACAAGACCCCCTTCCATCCTGCGGAGCAGGCAGAGTGTCGGACCCTGCCGGCACCGATTTCAGCAGGGGCCTCTGCCGTGGAGGGAGTCCTGGTTTCAGGATCGGGCTCATCTTCAGGCTGCTGAGGTCTTCTCCTTTTGGGGGGAGGGAGGCTGAAGGTCACTTCAGGACAGGTGAGAAAGACTTTTCGGGAACCAGATCAGTTTTCTGCAGGAGCAGATTTCAGGTGCTGCAGGAAGGGATGGGTTGGCCAAACGCTGGGTAATATAACCCCGGGAGATCGGCTCTCCTCCGAGTCGGTGGGATGACCAGGGAAGCAGTTTGCTCTCCGTCTCTGTAGGAGCCTGGTGCAGAGCAGTGTGCTGCAGCTGTGCTGCCTGGGGGGGCTGTGGCAGGGGACCCCAGGGAGAGGAAGAGCCCGAGCTCACCAAAGCCCACGCAGCACAGCAGCTCCTCTCCTGAGTTCATTTTGCCATGGGGAAAGGGGTGATTCATGTGCAGCCTCCCTGAAAGAGAACCACCAGCTCCGAGGAGCTGCGGTGTTGACCACGATGGGTCTCTCCTTCCCTCACCCGCTGCCCGGGACCTCAGCATCTCACTGCCTAGGGGATGGTCGGGAGCCTCCATCCACCACCCTGCAGTAGCCAAGAGTCCTCCTTTACTCCATTGCTATGGCAACCCCCTTTGCACAGGCGTCTTCTCCTCGCTGCCCTGCTGCCAACCCGCTGCAGACCTCCGGGGGGGTCAGCCATCCTCACCCCATCCCCATCTTGCTGCTGTGCCGAGGAGGAAAGCGAACACCTATCTCCCTGCCCAGGGTGTTTCTTCAGCTTGCCATGTCAGGCTCAGGGTCCTCCTCACCCACTGGGACATGCAGAGCTTGATGATGATGTTAGCGGGTGTAATTTACTCCAGGGTTTTCTTTTGTAGGATCAAGAGGTGTCTGTATGGCCCACGGGGTGACACCTATGCAAACCCGTGGAGCAAATCCCTAAAAATGGTGAGGGGGACCACATCCCAAACTCCGTGGCTCACTGAGTGTATCCCTGCACCGATTATAGTCCGAGCCTGGGGACTCGGATGAGATGGAGAGACCTGAAGATCCCAGAGGTGAATCTCTGTAAGTCTCCGAAGATCCTCAGAGCTTTTTGCCTGAAGGCTGCTTGCATGAACTGCCTGCTCAGTGAGAGGGAAACTGAGGCATAAAAAGGGCTGAGGTGCTTTTTGAAGGTCATTAACAGGCCGAACCATTACCTCTGCCCCGCTTAACCCATGCCAGAAGTGTCATCCATGGGCTGTGTGGGCACCCTTCATCCTGCAAAAGGGCTTCCCTCAGCCTGGGCTTTGTCTCGCACTGAGGTTTTTGCTTCTGCTCGGAGACTAGATGAGCAAAGTAATATAGACTCTTACAATCACTGCTGCTCCTCTGCAATAAGAAACGGTATTGCAGTAAGCTGAAGTCCACCAGGAATAATGAAGGGAGCAGAATAATTTGTTCCCTACACCTCTGTCCTGGCTGACAGTTTTATTTATTCTGCTTTTTCCCTCTCATTTCCATCCTGAGTGTTTCTCTCTTCTTTTTTTTTCCTTTCTCTTCCTAGACATCTTGCTCTCCAGTGTGTTACCTTCCAAAGCACTGTATAGCCTATGTACAGCCCTCAATTTAACAGGCTGTACCTGTGCTGCCCTGGTCCGGCACATACCAACAACTGCTGCTCCGTGAATGCCTCACGTTCAAAGCTGACCAGGACACGGAGAGCGGATGGGGAAGGTACAGAGGTATAAAATCTCTCAGGCACGTAAAACTCCCGCAGGGTAAAAGGCTGTGCCTAGCATCGTTTTGTGCAATCTCCCTTTTGACGTGAACAGCATCTGAACTTGTTGTTATCCATCATCAGTGATGATAAAGCAAAGCTTTTCTCACACCCCTGTATACCTCCCTGTGCTTCCTAATACTTGCCCCATCACACCTAGTTTGTCAGGGGACGTTCACATGGGTCTCCTGATCCCCTCCTCTAATGTATGGGCAGGGATATCTGAGGGGGTGTGATGGGGACATGTCTTCTGCATCTGCTTCTGGGTTGGAGGAACGGCTGCACTGGGAAGTTGTGGCAGCAGATTGTGCCACTGGACCTGGTTTCTTAGAGCATAGGATGCCCCATGAGGTGTGTCTGGTGTGGGAGAGAGGAGGATTTGCACTGCTGACCTGCAACCATGCAAAAGATAAGCCGCAGGGCATGCCAGCTTGGTGAGTCTTGGCATGGTAGGACTTCACACCCAATCTGGTCTGTGAGTCCTGTTATTTATCCATCCTGCACGTGTGTTTCTGCTAATCCCTTTGAATTACAGCTTGCAGGGTAGGTCAGTTAAGCTGACTTCCCTGAGGGAAACCTAACCCAACAAAGAAATTAAAGTGTTGTTTGTCTTCTCATTGACCTGATGTGTCCTTGTGCCTTCAGGATTGACAGTATTCATGCAAAGGAAGGGGAAACTCCTGAGTCTTAGTGAGGTGGGAGCAGACCCTCACCCCATTTTGGTGCCAAACTCCTGTTACCCCTAATTCGGCATGGCATGAATTCCCTGAGCCTGGCAAGTGTGATAATGAAGACAAATCAAGAGCGCAGGACCAGCCTAGGGGCAAATTGAGCCTGGGGCAGCGAGAGTGGGAGATGTCTGTCGACTTGAGCCAGCGGCCAGGCTTGTTCCTGGGAATCAGGTAGCTCTCGGGCAGCGAACAGGTTTGTATTACAGCTTTGCACACAGGCATTTTTCACATGCTTACTACTTCCAGATCTCTTTTTCTACAGCAGGTCTTTGACCCAAGTCCAAGATATTGATAGGAAATTAGAGGTGGCTCCTTTCTGTTGTTTTTGAGTTTGGGCAGGCTGGGGAACAGACATGCCTATTTAGGGGGTGTCCCTAGAGAGTGAATGAGAAGTTTCGTGTTGCACCTGGGAGGAGATGAAGGAATAGGTTGGATGGGTTTCTGCTTTCAAAGCAGAAAAATCAAATCCCTCCAAAGCTGCTGGGAGGTGGTGAGGGGGAAGGGGAGATGGCAGCGGGGTCATGGCAAAGGCAATGTACCAAGCTGCTGTCATGCTTTCAGAGTTCAATGCTGTAAATGCTAACTGAGCCGTACCCAGGGCTCAAATAACCAGGGCCTTTTCCACCCTGAGGATTTTATGCATGCTGAAGACACAAGACAAAAGAGTTTGTGGGGGCTCTGCTTTGTAGCTGTGCCATTCAGAAAGATCAGTCTTACAATAAAAATATTATCTTTGTTAGAGATTTCCCAATCCAGTAGCCCAGTGCAAAGCTGCAGCAGACTCTATGGGGCTGCTGGCTTTAGCCACCTCTAGAAATCTCCATTTCAACGGACAGAAAAAATGCTCATAAGTGACGTCTTAAAGTTGTTAGGTGTTTCCCTTTATTGATTTTGGTAGGCTGGAGCTGGAGGCAAGTGAAATTCATTGACATGTCCTCAGCTCTGCAGCGTATCCATGCAAGACCTGACTCTTCAACAGGGCAGCCCTTTGCTTCCCCTCCATACGATCTATTTTTCAACAGAAGAAGGAAAATTGTTGCTGCTCCAGGCATGAGAGATGTTGGCTTCAACCTGATATAGTATCTGTGTTTGTTCCCGCTCCCCGTAAAACTCTCATTAACATAAATAGGAGCAGGAACAAGACCACAACATGACTAATTCTCCACCCCCAGACTGTCTGCGTGTATATTATCAACTCCTCGTTCAGCTCATGTGCCAGCACACAATTGTGGGATAAATCTTGCTCTCTGTCGGTGTTCATTTTAAATTGAATCTTCTTACTGAAAAGATTCGAGAGGCGTAATTATGGTCTGGATTTCAGAGTTACACACATCTTTGTGGGCGCAAATAGCAGGGAAAAGAATGGCTGAGTAACATGTTGCTGTGGTTTACTGCATCCAGCTAGATAGCTGCATACAACCTGGCTGGTCTTTCTGGGCATGTTACCAGACAGGCAAAAAAATATTTTGTTTTGTGTTTGACATGTAAACAAGAGCTCTGGATCTATTCCTAGCTCAGCCATAGATGAGCTTAAGACCTTGAGAAAGTCTCTTATCTGATCCTACCAGCAAATGAATGCAGAAGCTGCCTGAGCTTAACTCTTGCGGAGTTGTTTGGGTCCTCTGTCTTTCTAGGTCCCACAGTTTGGTAGACCAGCTTTGGGCACAACTTCCCTGAGTCCGCACATGGTGGCAGGAGGAGAAGCTGGAAGGAAAGCAACTGGCTCCTCAATGCCCAGTGTTTTCAAAGGAGACCATTGGGACCACTCCCAACGGGCAGACTGGACACGGCCAGTGATAGAAATCACAAGCCCAAATCTCCCCGAGCGCAGGCATCTGAACCCAAGCTCTGCCAGCACCCCAGTTACTCCCACGCTTCGCTGGGTACCATACTCCTGCCCTGAGCCTGCTGGACAGGAAGGAACTGAATCTTATAGCTGCAGAGCAGCATCTTTAGCAAATCCAGACCTAAACAGAAATCTGTAACACTGGGTGGAAAAAAACGTCACTTTTCCCAGCTCTCCTTTTGGCTCAAACTCTTGGGAGAAGTTTGGGTTTTCTTACTTCACCAATAGCCATTTCTGTCTCCAGAAGATATTGGGTTGTGTGATACAGCTCCAGAGAGGTCTGTGAACATGTCCTGGCCTCTTTGTCACCCCTTTTGTGGCCCCTTAAGACTGGAGATGTAGGTAACCAGAGCTTCCCTAAAAGCCAGAGCCTGTCTGTTCCTGCCCCAAAAGCAGTCAGATAGCTGAGGTGAGGTAACACACCCCAGGAGCACCTTGGCAGCATGCCTCTCCCACAGCCCTCGCTCCCTCCACTGCAGCAGGAGCTGCCTCTCCCTTCTTGCTCACTTTTCCTTCTCAAACTGGAAACCAACCCTCTGCTTTTCTTCCAGGTGTTCATCCAAGGCCAGTGTGGTGCATGAACAGGAGCCACCGCCACCACCACTGCTGTCCTCCAAGGGCCTGTGTTTGGCATGCCGCAGGAGCTGGTTCAGCCCTGAGGGTTTCCCACAGCCACCCCTGGCCCTTTGCAGCACACCCCTATGCCATTTGACTCCCAAAGAGGATGTCTCTACCAAAAATCCAAATAGAAGAGGCACTGGACAACACAGATGCTGGCTCTGGAGGTGCTGCTCCTCCTGATGACCACCTGAGGAGCCTCAAGGCGTTGACAGAGAAGCTGAGACTGGAGACCAGGCGCCCGTCCTACTTGGAATGGAAGGCGAAGCTGGAGGAGCAGGCATGGAAGAGCCCCCAGCCAGAAGGAGAGGAGGAGGAGGAGGTAACTGAGGCCAGACAGGCCACGGGGGAGACTGTCCCCTTGAGGAAGGTACAGCTGCATATCAATGGGAGCTCTGCCCAGGACAAGGTGACTCTTACCTCAGGGAGAATAGGTGGCTTTGAGAGCATCGATGAAGCTTTGACCTGGCTCAGGAAGGAACTGGTAAGTGGTTTCCTGTCCCTGTTAGACAGCATGTGTTTTCAAGAAGAGGAAAAAAATATGAGGAAACAAACGACTCCTTGTTCCTACCTGCATTCAACCCAGGTGAAAAGGCCACAAATAATCATTGCGTTTTCTGTGGCTGGTGGGAGCAGGAGCAGCCCAGGGAAGGGAAAAGCCAAATGTCAGAGCACCCATAACCTCAGAGAAGGAGCTGGGTCCACCTCAGCATCCCTGCAGGCATCCAGCAGGCTGGGAAAACATGGTAGCTTGTGCTGGTTAGGACTTTTTAGCAGTTTGCCCCCTCCCCTGCTTCTCTAATTATATCTCAACACCCAGATGAATACAGCAGGTATGAGTACACCATGAATACGAGGGCACTGCTGGTGCAATAGCCCTCCTCTGATGGGTATCACAAAGGGATGCTTCGTCAGGAAGGAAGCGTGACTAGATCCATCCCCTGGATCTGCCCTTGCAGCTTGTGGCTGTCAGTGGTTTAGGAACTCCCCCAGCGGGAGGTTGTATGTTGACCACTGCATTTAACATGCATTAGTGGATCTAACCTCCAAGTGTTTGCCTACTTCTCCCTTTTTCTTTTTTTTTTTTTAAACTCATGACTCTCTATAAGGTCTTGTGGCAACCTGCTTCCCGCAAGTCATTTGCACAGTAAGACCAAGTGTTTCCTTTTGTTTCAAACTGTTGTGGGAAATCTCTTGTTCTGACTATATGATATCTAGTGAATAATATTCCATTTTCTGCTGTATGTGTGATGCCAGAACCTTATCTCAGGCCCCTCCTCATCCAGCTCCTACAGGTTCATCGTCTGTTGGCTCCTGCTTCATTAGAAGCCGGTCCACATTTCTGTCATCCTTCCATCCAGCTTCGGCTCCTATCTTACACATATGTTTATTTCTGGTAGTTACGAACTGGTAATTTCACAGAGAGGAAGACAAGATAAAAATGCAACACCTATGCTGGGAAGATACACAGGGCATGTGTGCTGGAAGCTCATCTTTTATATGTTGTGTTGCTATAACGGTCTTTGGCACAAGTTTGACTTGGGCCAACTAGTGCTGACCCAAGCAGCTCACAACCCAGCTCAGGAGTCAGCACAGCCTGAAGGTAATTCCCAGGAGGAAGCGTGGATGCAGCACATCTTTCCTGGAGGCCACAGGAGGTCAACAGGATGGACGTGACCAGATCAGGGCAACTGTTTTCAGGGCTGGAGAATGTGCACCCGTGCTCTTCACAAGTGTAGGAGCAAGCAGACACCAAGACCACACTTCCTAGTGATTCTTCCCTTCTCCTCATTACAATGAAAAATCTTCATTATTTGGCCCACGTGACTGGAAATGACTTGTGTCACGTGGCTTTGTTGGCCATGTC
Source organism: Phaethon aethereus (assembly GCF_964289735.1). Taxonomy (NCBI): domain Eukaryota; kingdom Metazoa; phylum Chordata; class Aves; order Phaethontiformes; family Phaethontidae; genus Phaethon; species Phaethon aethereus. The sequence continues at coordinate 3,629,981 of NC_138576.1, read as the reverse complement.
AGGCTTTGTGCCTAACTGGAAGTTTGCCTCTGAGTCCCATCAGCATTTGCAACTGTATTGACAGCAGAAATATTTGCAACAGGGTCCCAGGGAGCTGGGGCATCGCTTGCGGTTCAGATGCGCTTGTGAAAATGTTCCTGTGCAAATGCATTGCTTTTGATAAGCACTGAAAGTCTTTGAGGAAAACTTCCTATGCACAACAATGAATAATAGCTTTTAAATATTGTCTGTGACTTTTGCTCCAGAGAATTTTTATTTGTCAACTTTTTGTTGCCCTTGCTGTATTTGCCCAGACAGATTGATTTCTAGTGAAGTTATTTACAGAGGTGGTTCTGGATGTCACAGTTTTGGGGGTTGAGGTGTTTCTCAGGACCATGGCTTTCACAAGGCAAGGCCAGCGCTTTCAGGAATCAAGGACTATTACAAAGAGTTTTGAGCCGATCTCCTAAAATCACTTAGTGCTCTGGAGAATCTCAGCTCCTGATCTGAGACCTGAATCTGGGTCCGTGCTTACATCTGTGATGCAGTCTTAAATTCACAGTGCACTTCTTGTAAAAACCAAGTCTCAAGATGCCCAAAGACAGTAAGAAACAGATTTTCCTTCTCAGAGCCCCAGATTTTAAAAAGTTTGGTTTGTTCTTTCAGTTTCTGCCCATGATGGAAGTATAAATTGTCTCAGAGTCTGATTCTACCCTTTAGACTAGGGTGTGGTATATAAACCACCATCTGATGAAAAATAAAGTTTAAATTGAAGAGGAAAAAGGGCAAAGCAAACCCTAATTGTTCCTCACTTTCCATTTTCCTGCCTCTTAATTACACCAGTCTTTGCTGGATCTGGATGTGACTCATGTAATTTAGAACAATTTCCCCAAAAGAGAGAGCATGTATTTGACTGAGCACACAGCTAAATAGCTATGTTGGAGGCACTATTGTTGGGTAAGAGCTGCCAGCAAACAGTGAGAACACAGCAAGGCCATCGTATCACAGGCTGCTGGAACAAAAAGTTGCATTTCACATTACATTTCGAGGGTGAAACCCAGATTCTTTTCAAAAAAATGAACAAGCTTCCATACATCCCAACACAGACAGGGTTTTTCCTTGTTTACCCCCATGTTGTGATAGTAAAGCAAGTGAGGAGGCTTCAGAGCAGGATATGGTTATGTTTAAGCTTCTACATTGGTAGGAGTCAAAGCCAGAAAGGGTAGCATCCCTCAGACAGCACCCTGCTAGAGGCAGCCAGGGATGGGACCAGCACCCCACACCTTGGGTAAGGTCAACCTAAGTGGGCAATCAACCCTTCTGGTCTAGTTTAACATAGAGGACCATAGACCTGGGAGCGCCACACAACCCAGCCTTGCCCCAAGCAAGTGTGAGTATCCCGGGCAGCTTTCTGAAGATCATCCAAAAATGATCCAGTAGTCACAGTTGGGGTGAAATCTGCCTCCACTACACTGTCTTCTGCTGCAGGGTGAATTCCCCTCCTCTCTTACACAGTCCTTCACGAGAAGTCAATTTAGAGTATGTAGGATTCATCTATCCAATGAAAGGGCCAAAGCTGGTGTATGTGGAGATTTCCATCCTGGAAAGAAGTACACCGGCCTGTGTCCTTACTGAATGAAATACAACGATGCAGGTCATGCAGCTCCATCACCCACACTGTGCAACCCTCATCACAGCCACCGGTGTGTTTAGGCTGGGTTGTTTCAATAGCACAGCCCCAGCATGGTCTTGGCTTGTACCAGTTAGCACCCTGCCAAACAGTTAGAGCTTCAGGAGTTTGCACATGCTGGGGACTGTTCCCAACAAGCAATTTTTACAGGAACGCCCCATTTTGGAATTAACTCTATCCCAGCCAAAGCCAGTAAGAGGCAGCAGAGTGAATTTAGTAGTATGCCCAAACTTCCCCTTGGACATGGTGCTACAGAACGGGCCATGGCATAGGTTAATTGCTTGGTCAAGTGATAGTCCAGGAGCGCCCAGCTTTAAAATCAAAGTTACCTGTAAAACCTGAAGCATTACTCCCAGCTCACACAAAAAGGATCATCCAACACTGCAAGGAATTTGCCTCCATGTCTCCAGAGTCTGCTCTTGTTCAGGTTCAGCCAGGTTCAGGCTCCTCCTGTTCCGCAGTGAAGGACAAACCCAAGGTCTTACTGTGCATCTGCTGTTCTTGGTCTTTCATCCCACATGACCTGTCCCAGGACCTGATTCTGCACATCAAACCTGGCTCTTGTTTATAGGACTGACATATGCCCACTGAGCTCAGCCAGCCATGTCAGCTGGGACCTGCTGAGAATCTGGCCCAAAGGTGATTTATTCAGACGTGCAAACTGCTGCTCTTGCTTTTTGCGTTGAGATGATCTGTGTAGATGTACGAGCAAATTGCAGCACTCGGCATGTGCTGAACTGCCCCAGGGCTGGAACACTTCCCTCTCCGACTCCTCCTGCCTCTTCTTTGCCCTCATGTTTGCCTTTGCATTGTCAAGTGTGGCTGCTCTTCATCAATGCTGAAAGTAAAGCCCCCAACAGCCAGGGTATGGTGACAGACCCAAGGATCAGAGTGGTCAGACCATATTTTCCTCTTTGTTTTTCAAATTTGTCAGGTTTTACAAGTTCTAAAATAAAGCCCTCAAAGTCCTTTTCCTCCTAAATGTGTTTAAAGAACAAAACTCTGCTATGAACTGGGACATCTTAGGACAGTTCTGACTTTGCCCCAGTAGGAAAATATTCTTTCCATCTCAAATTCACCAACGTTTGGCACTGAAATTTGAGGTGTGTGAGCCAGAATGCAGAAAATACTTTTAAAAAGAGATACAAATGTCTGATGCTCTGTCCTGGGAAATCATAAAACACCTATGTCCTGTTGGTCAGACATTTATCATTAAATATTAACTGCTATTATCTCTGTTTGGGATACTGATATTGGCTGAACAAATACTTAAGTAAATTTAAACAATAATGCAGTTTAATAAACTTTGTCTTGGCAGACAATAAAAACAGTGTCGACATGAGCCTCACTGCAGATTGCTCTGTGGTTGTTCAGAGGTGAGAGGGGGAGAAGGCATCTACAGTATGGATATGGTGATGGAGATTGGTTTGCTTTGGGAGTCCTCTGCTACATAGCAGGTCCAGGAAGGATTTTTCTGTATTTTTATTTAAAGCAGTGAAAGGACATGGGCACAGGCACCAAAGCAGGGTCATCTCTACTGTGAAATTGGTAGAACAGGAACACAGTTTAGGAGTTATCACACAACAGGACCGTCCCCAAGGGACATCCACACTGTTTTGGAGAGTGAGTTTCATGGGGTGGATGTGGATTTATGCATGTAAAGGAGATGTAACTGCAGCTCTGAGAAATGATGTGCTCTTCTTCTGCATAAGCCCACGTGCAAGCCCACTCAGATGTCCCTCAGTTCACCTCACTAAGCTGCCAGGCTTTTCCTCTGGCAGTGGGCTTTCTCCTAATCGTGGAAGCATTTTAGCACCCCTTAATATAACAAAAAAGAACATACCTCCATCAGGGATGGTAATATGATTAATTCTGAGGGAGTCAACACAGACTAAACTCAACACTGAAGAAGCGTGAGATTTGGGACACACACCAGGCTCTGCGTGTGTCAGCTGGCAAAGGTATCCTGGACGTTGGTGGTGTGTAACTCCCAGGCATTGCAGAAGGACATTAGATACCTCATCTGAGGCTGTGTGTTGCACCACAAGTGCATGAGCATCTAAAATTAGGCACGGCAGCATGACATCTGAGCACCTTTGAAGATGAAGCCTCAAACAAAAACACAGACTTAACTGCCTTTCTCTGAAGTGTTTGGCAAAGGTCTAATAACTGGCCTGTGCTTCTCTGTGCTTAAATCCAAGTGGCTGCACTCAGGAAAGCACCAGTTTAGATTTAAGTTCCTTTTGAATTTTTGGAAATAGGACTAGCCCTATGGGAGCAGCCACTTCTCCACAGACCATCACACTGAGCTTCATGGACCACAGACTGGGATGCTGTTTATGGAGCATTTCTCTTTTGGGAAGAGGTCCCAAGGAGCTCACACCTCCATACCATGAGGTGCTCTGCGCTGATACATCCCCCCATAGCAATGCAGGGAGATGGACCACTGTCAGTGGGAACATTGTTGGTCTTCCTCTCTGTGACCATATGGTTAAGGCAAACTTGAAGACAAGTCTAGGCTACACTCTGAGCTACTTCTACCTGTTTGTGCTAAGCCACTAGAGTGGACAGCAGGCAAGGATGCACCCAAAACTTTTTCTCTCTCCCCCATATTAAACATCCCTGGGAGACTTGGAGGCTCAATCCACACAGAAAATCCTTCCTCGGTTCCTAAGACTTTGGGCCTCTGTGGTCCAGCTTTGTGATTCAGCCTAGGAGCTGCAGTAGCTCCTCTGCCAGGAAGGACCTGGGTTTGGTTCCCTCCTGGGGAAGTTCCAATGAGCAGCTTGTCCATCCCAACAGTGTGCTCCAACCATGCAGATGAAAGGCAGCCATTTGCCTGTTGGAGCTGGGCGTGCGGAAGGAGTCAGAGTGTGTTAAAAAGCAGTTTGTGTGAGCAATACAAACCTGAGGCTGTTCCTGCATTTGGCAGGTGAGACTCAAAGGAAGCAAAATGCACGGCTTCTGCTGGGTGCTCCCCATGGGTTTCTCCAGGACATTGCACAGAGTGGGTGGGATCATGCTGTCATCCCACACAGATGAACTGGTGCATGAAGTTACACTGTGCTGACCGGCCCTGTGGGTGAACTGTGTAAACTGAAAACCCACGGCTTCCCATGATGTGACCCCTGTAATCCCATTATTTCTTTCCAGGAAGCTTTGCAGAGCTTTGCTGACCTGATAGTGCTCCTTTTAAAAAGAGATCATTAATCATTTCTAGAGATGGTTTGGTCCTCAGCATGGGACAGATTGAGTGTTTCCAGTACTTGTGAGGGACCTCTGGGAAAGAGGAGGAGAATGAGGATTTCTGCTAATATTCTGAGTGGTTTTGAACACAGCAAGGTTTGACGGACAAGTTCATGGAGGCAGGACAGGGTGTTTGCATCCCAGGCCAAGCCTTGGTGATGAGCAGAAGGAGCAAGAGAGGCCATGTCCTGTAGGGCACCCCACCATTCCTGCCCATGGTGGTGCCTTTAGTGTTTTGCTCCCCACACAGCCACCACCCCATGGACCGGCCTCCATGAGATCTATCACCATGCAAGGTACTCCTGAGGCCTCGAGAAACCAAGGGGCCTCCCAAGGGGCACAAGCAGTGACAACACCCTTCAACACCCTAAGGTGGTGGCTTTACCTCGCTGTGAGGCTGGCAATGCCGCAAGGGGCAATCCTGACATCTTTGGAGACATCGCCTGGAGGAGGAAGGGCCACCTGCAGAGGTGAAATTTTCCCTCCTCTCTTCCCTTCTGCAGTTTCACGTACAAGTCACGAGATCAGAGCTGTACCCCCAGAGCTGTACTTGTAAACTGAACAGCTCGTTTCCAGGCCTGGAGGCAAACTGCTATGGTTTGGCCACCTCCACGCTGTTAAAATCCAGGCAAGGTAGCTGTATCCCCAGTGCCTCCTGAGATGAACCCCTCTGTGTTAACTCCTGAAGAGTGCCTGGGCGGAATTGCTTAGGACTGCGGGAGCTGGCCTCAGCTCAAGGGACCTTGCCCGCAATCAAGTGGAGAGGCTTTGTTGCAGCGCTCTATTTAACATACTGTTGTAGCTGTAGTCTGGGTCTGTTTCTGAGCTGGTTCAAACCACAGGGAGCCAAGAAACCAGTGACGCAAATCAAAGGAGGAAGGTAAAGGGTGGATTTGGGGTCAGGGCAGCTCCACGGTGCAGCTGGAGATGAGCTCAGGGCATCGTCTCATGCACTGAGAAGTCAGTGAGGACAGCACATACCCAGTGAGACATTGGGAGGGGAAAAAAACCCCAAACAAAACAAAATCAGGAGCCCTGGTACCAAGGGGCTCCTTCCAGCACCAGTCCTGTCCTGCGAAGGAGGCAACCCGTGGGAGAGAGGCACGATATCATGTCGGGGCAGATGTAGGACTGTTTTCCAGACAGTTTTGCTTCCTGCCTGTCTCCAGTAGTTACAGAGAGGTTTAATTAAGCCTCAAGGTTGGCTAAGAGCTGTTCAGCTTCTCTCCCACTACTCTCTTTTCTCTCAGGCTTGCGGTTTGTTGCTTTTTTGTGAGGAGGGATGTGGGGTGAGACGTGGGGATTGTCTTCTTGGCATCTGCTGCTGCAATGTTACCTGCTTCTGTTCCCCAGACAAAGGCTGATTCTTGCACCAAGTGTTCCCCTCCTTCCTTCACCACTCCCAATATCTTGTGGCAATAAATTTTCTGTTTAGTTATAAGTTGGAATAAAAAAAAAACCACAAACAAATTCTTTTCTTTCATCACTTCTGAATCTTCCACCTTCTGAAGTTAGGTGCCAGGGGAGGAAAAAAACCTCAAAACACTTAGCTTGTTAACTGCGGGACAGTTGTTCTCTCTCCTGTGGGAAAAGATGGAGGTCCCACCCTGAGAGCCACTTCAGTGAGATAAGCCACAGGGGATGTGGAGGGCCACGTTCTTGGCTGTTGTGAACCAACTCTGATTTATGCAGGCTGGAAACCTGGGCTGAGTATTTGGGGATCAGTTCTCTGGGGTCCTTTTAATTGGTCTTTTCCACCACTAAATGCTACTTCTCACTGTGGCTGCTCCCTTATGAACAAAATTAATTTGGACTTTGCTTGAGGTTGAGCTGGAGGCTATGAAGCCTGCACTGATGGATAGCCAAGCCAAGAGCCTTGGCATGGCTGGCTTTAATTCCAGTTTCCTGGTTCTCCTGAAAACCTGAGCAGGCACAGGCTTCCTGAACGCTAAAAATTCACCATCCTGAGCTGGTATTTGACTGGCATGCATTGCTGGCCTGGAAGACGCCCATCTCCCTCTGAGTTCTTTGCAATGGGGTGACACCTCTAGATGAGTTACATTTCCAATGATTTGGGGAATCCTCTAGCAGGGAGCAGCATGATGAACAAATTTGCTCTTCCCTTGCCAATACTCTCTTCCCTCTCCACCCTTCATCTTGTGTTTCAGGCAGAAATGCGCCTGCAGGACCAGCAACTGGCAAGGCAGCTCATGCGCCTTCGCAGTGACATCAACAAGCTGAAGATCGAGCAGACCTGCCACCTGCACCAGCGCATGCTCAATGATGCCACGTACGAGCTGGAGGAGAGGGACGAGCTCTCCGACCTCTTCTGCGACTTCCCCCTCATGAGCTCCTTCAGCCTTTCCACCCCGCTCAAGCTCATTGGGGTCACCAAGATGAACATCAACTCCCGCCGGTTCTCGCTGTGCTGAAGGGGGGAAGAAGAGGGAAGGATGGGGGAGAAAGAGAGAGAGGACTGGGCAGTGCCAGGGCTCTCTCTGCCTGATGGCTGGGCAAAAAGAGGCCAAAGAGGGGCAGAGGGAACAGGAGCAAACAGGGAACCAACAGCTGGTCTTGGTGGCAGGGTAGAGCATCAGAGCTGGGCACTGAGGCAGCACATAGGTGCTCGTCGAGAAGACAGAACCTGCATGGAGGAAGCGTGGAGAGCATCTGAACCCAACATGTGCATTTAGCCTGCTCCTTTGCGAAGTCCCTTCTCCTTCTTTTCCCCCCAGAGTAACTAAGAGGACGCAGCTCCAGTATGGTTCTTTGTACTCAAAAATCAAAGGAGGAGGTCAAAGATCAGCCACAAAGCACAGCAAAATCCCTCTTCCCTTCCCCTTTACCTCCTCCCAGGCTAGAGCCATGTCTTCAGTCACTCTCTTCCCTGGATGTTTCCATGGGTATCGATCCTCAGCCTCTGCTGGCCCAAGCACAGGGTCCATGGGACTATTTCAGGTGGGAAGCTGATTTCCAGTGGAAAGGAGCCCTCCCAGCAGGTGAGGGACCATGGGTTAAATGGTATACAGCCACAAGAAGTGGTGAGAAGATGTGTTTGTTGACTTGCTCTGTTAAGTCCAGTGTACTCTAGCTTATTTTTGCCTGTGGTATAAATTATGGACAGATGTTGGACAGATTTTTACAGAAACTCCAGCCAGCCAGAAGTTGCCCGTGTGCCCTAGAAGTTATACCCAGAGCAATACATGTTCCTGATATTGTTGTAGCAATGGCCACAAGTCACTGTGTGGTTACCCCCACAAGCAGTAAGGCAAAGGAGGTAACTTACACCCAAGGCATCTCAAAGCAGAGGAATGACCCCCAGGCTGGCATTCCTCCAACTGCAGCACCAGCAAATCCTGGATCCTCTGTAGCAACACACATCCATCAGAGAAGGGAACTTCAAGACGAGAAAAGGGACTTTGTATAATGAACATACAGTGTGACTATAAAATTAAAGGGAGAAATATTGCTGCGATGAGCTTTGGACCTCCAGCAAACACATGAAATTCCCTCCCTACTTGGCAGTATGTAAGATGGATGTTATATTTTCTTGCCTTTTGGTGCACACAGCTGCACACCTGCCTGTGGTATAGCCCAGCAAGGGCAGGGACTCAAGAGGTCTAGCCATGGCAATCTTGGGACACCTGGCACCCAAGACAGGCTGTCTAGAGGGAACGTGGCTGTCCCTCCTGTGCCGACACCTCTCCTGACCATATCGGAGTGGTGCAATCTCTCAACCCATCACCCCAGCCCAGCTCTGCCTCTGCCACGTGCCCGAACCCAGAGCTCTGTGGCTGAGTGAATGTGACTGTGGCCATGCAGCACCAGCCCAAGCCCTGGGGAGGAGTGGGAGTTGCAAGGCAGTGCTGAGCTGAAAGCTGCATGGCCGTGTTGACGTGCCTGTAACTGACTGTGTCTGTAAACTGTGTGTGTGCGTAAGTTGTTGTGTGTATGCACGTGAGCCCGCAGGATGCCTCCTTCGGGAGGTTGCTTGGTGGACCCACGTCTTTGTTCCCAAACATGATGTGAACCAGAAGCCGATGAGACTCTGCTGTGTCTGGGAAGATGCCACGAGGCTTCAAGACTTGGGGTTTCCACAGAGAGCTTAGGTCAATGCAGAGAAGACAAATAATTTGTTCTGCCTCCACAGGTGTCTGTGGGAGGAACAAATTAACATCACAAAGAGGTTCATAGCCACGTGGGGCTGGGGACTGACAGGAGACTCTAGAGCTGAGTTCAGTCCTCTAATCCCATAGTACATAACCCCTTGGTGATGCTTCCCCCTCCACTTCAAAGCTCACTCAATACCATTTCTTTCTGCTAAGGGAGGAGATATTTTGGGCACTGGAGCTCTATCTATACTAGTAAGTTAATCAGTGCCATGCCTGGGTGCTGAATCTTGTGCTGCCCTGGCAGTGAAGGTTTAATTGAGTTGTGGCCAGATTGCCAGTTGGCCTCTGGACAAGACAATGGGCCACGATGCCATTTAGTTTACTAGTAGAGAAATAGCCTTACTTCCCCATGGACATCTTGAAAAAGAAAAAAAAAAACAAACGACCCAACTCATTAAAATTCTTCTTTATTTACTTTTGTTATGAAAATAAAAATTAATTCCTGTCCCACATGTTGATTTTCAGAGGCAGTTTTGATCAAAAGATAGCAATGGTGACTTTTCAGTGCAAGTAATGCCTCGGAATAGGGGGACTAGTTCTCTATAGGGTCAGCTAGAGTTGACTATAGGTGGGCCTACCTTTGGGCTCTTGTCTGGTAGCTGAATGCAGGAGGTTAGTACAAGCACAGTTTTAGGAGGTCATTATATATGGCATTAGAAATAACAGACGTCTGGGTTCCAGACATGTATTTTCTGCATTAAGTGGAATGGGAGATGGTTATAACTGCCAGCTGTTCATTGAAATGCACAATTTTTTAATTATAAAATTATGTCTGTATTGATTCCTGCCTCTGGTCTCTCACTCTGTCCAATGGCTCCAGCTCTGCCTGGAGAGCGGTTGGGGAAGCACCCATCTAGTGTGTTCAAGGTTTGCAGTCAGGTTTCTCTATCCATACACATCACTGGGACACCCCTATGGCTCCATCAGCAATTGCTCTGCCTTGCAGTCTGGAGGACATTGGAAGAAATTAAGGTAGGAGCGTATTTGGATGAAAACATATTGGAAAGCAAGCCAAAAAACAGAAATAATCACTCTTTTATGTTAGGTGCTGTTTTGTTAGTCAGCCACTGAGTCAAAAGTGGGTCCAGGCACTTAAAAATATATCAAGCTAGGGAAAAAAAATAAATAGAAGTGTGTCTCATTTTTTATGAACTTTGTTTAAAAAAAAAACAATTATCCAAACGTTGAGTGGGCCTTGAAAAACATGAGTACAGGTCACTGTTCCCACCAAAAAATTCCCAGAAAGAAGCCTCCAGATCTCACCTGTCTGCAGTGAGATGAGTTGTGCCCTCAAGTGCTGGTTCCTCTCCTTGTACAAGTGTACTAGAACCACATCTCCTTTCCTAGGTGAGCTACGACGCCCACTGAAAGGCTGGTGGCAACCAAGGTTGATGCTTCTGGGGACCAGCCTGAAAATACCCTTTAATACGACCATGCGTATGGACCGCTGAATCAAGGCTGTGGTATCTCCATTTGGAGCACCAGCGGCATCGTGGGGCTGGCTGCTGCTCCATCTCCTTGAAGCAGGGATCTACTGGACGTTGATTCAAGGGTTGTCTGCAGCCGCCCAGCAGGGAGACTTGTTCCTTACTGAAATTAAAGAGCAAGTTTGAGATTAGTCCATGTGAATAATTAACTGCATTTTTAATTTAAATGACCAGACTGGAAGACCAAGGATTTTTCCAGGCTAACTAGAAGATCAAATTTCAGATTATTTTTTCTTGCCCCAAAATGCTCACATATATGCAAATTTTGGATGGGGGGAGTCAGTCTAGTATTTTAATTGGTTACATTTTGCCTTTCCTTAAAATAATTCTAAAAATATTAATTTAATATTAATTTAAAACTTAAACCATTAACACCTTATTTTCATTCAAACACTGATTGTGTTATGTAATGAACAGACAAAATATTTTCCTTGAAATAGCCTTAATGAAACTTTTCTACTTTCTGCCTTTCAGTGGCTAACAGACATGCATCCAGCTAGACCCAGTCCCTGAAGTTTTAGTCAACCCATAGCTCTATATATCTTCCAGCATGAAGAAATCAAGTTAAAAATGAATTTGCCCAGCTTGATTTCTGACTTCCTTTGGGTCAATTAAGAGGAAGCATAAAGCAATTTTACACATTTTAACTTAGGGTCAACTGACCACGCTCCCTGGCATGATCTGCCACAACACATTAATGGACAAGACCTTGCTCGTCTGTCACAGCCCCAGTGCAGCAACGATGAAAAGGGTCATTGTTCCTGGGAGAGTCATTCCTCCCTCTTTTGGCACTGGGAAGTGGTATCATATATTCAGGGAGTAATTTGTATTTTGGCATCTCCCACAATTGCCTCCATATAACCCTTGATGAAATTCGATAGATATCATCACAGAAATGCCCTGATAGGTCCCGCTTACACCGGGAAAGCCAGGGAATGACATGTTTAAGGACTTAAAGACTGAATTTTCAAATTGCCTCTGCTATCAGACATACCACATTCTAACCTTTTTTTTTATATATATATCTGAAAAAAAACCCAAACAGCTGGAGTATTCCCAGCATGTTGTGGTGGTATTTTTTTTTTTCACAGACTGACACACTAAGTGTATTTTTTTTTAGATGAAGGAAGACAGAAGCGGGGGATAGAAAAAAAGGGATTGCAAGGAAGAGGTGGCAGGCTACACACCGAAACCAGAATCAAACTCGCTTTCTTCACTGCATGTTTTACAACCAAGTGCCATGTCTGAGGAGATGCACACAAGGGGATGAGGCATCCTTAAACCTTGGGGAGAAATCACCCCTCGGGCATTGCTTATAACCCAGCCGGTGTTCAGAGGAGCCATGCAGCAGCTCAAAGGAGGAGTGGCACTGGAAGATGTGTAAACCACTCCTGAAATCCTTGCCAGCCTTCTTTCTATCTGGGAAATCTGGAAAGGTGGAAAACACTGGCACCTCCCTCCCCGCTCCGACCAGGGGACACCCCTGAGCCTCTGATGACTGCACTCATGTGAAGCTAAGCCCCGGGCTGCAGTGGTTGGATGTGGGTTGTAAGGTAAGTGATGATCAGATTTGGGGCAAACTCCTGATTTCAGGCTTTCAACTCTCATCCTTTTAATCTATTTTATGAATCACAGAATCATTAAGGTTGGAAAAGACCTTCAAGATTATCAAGTCCAACCATTAACCCAACACCATCATGCCCCCTAAACCATGTCCTGAAGCGCCACGTCCACACATTTTTTGAATACTTCCAGGGATGGTGACTCCACCACGTCCCTGGGCAGCCTGTGCCAATGCTTGACCCCTCTCTCGGTGAAGAAATTTTTCTTAATATCCAATCTAAACCTCCCCTGGTGCAACTTGAGGCCTTTTCCTCTCGTTCTACCGTTGGTTACTTGGGAGAAGAGAAGTTACTTGGGAGAAGATGAAGAAGGACCAAGAGACCAGTTCCATGCACCCTTCGTTCAGAGCAGCTGAGACCTGGACTTACCCCACCCTTGCAAAAGGTGGATGTTCTTGTGGTCCAGTCCTTGGGGTAGCCAAACCATCCTGGTCACCGTTGCCTTCAGCACCTCAATGTGCTTCAAAACTCTCAGGGTCAGCCACCGCGAGAGGTCTGCAATGCCCAAGCCAAAAAAGGTTGGTAGAAGATGCCCAGTGCTTCACCGCTGCCCCTTCCCTGACATCCCCTTTCGCTGGTGGCTTTCTCGGTTCCCCCCCACCAGCCTCTCAGAGGAGGAGGAGGAGGGGGGCTATTACACAATGTTTTTGTTCCACTGACGATTTCCCTCTGCCTGTTGGAACAGGCTGCTCATAAATTGCAGCTTTCTGGAGGGGTTTCAAGAGCTTTGCATTCTTAGATCATTGTCTCTCCTCCCTGGGAACAATGGGGGTAGGAAGGAGCTGCTCCAAAAATGCCATGTGCTACGAGGGGATTTCTTTAGGATGGGGATTGCTCGGAGAGGCAGAAGGAGTTTCCCCCAGCTGCTTTAGCTTGCAGCCTGGGTAGCTAAGGAGACAGCTCAATGGGAAGCAGGAACGTTGTTAACAGAGCTCTGGGGAGATCCGCAAAGGTCAGCTCCTTCCTACCACCCCAGAAAGGTAGTTAGACCAATTAACCTCTGATTATAAGATGGAAAACGAGACGTGGAATGTCCCATGCTGTGGCTGCTCAGTCTGAGATACAGCTGAGGACCTTCTGGCCTCTCAGATGTGAACACCTTGGCATGCTCAGCATGTGCTTTGCCACCCTGGGAGCTGCTGGTACTGGGCTTTTAGACAAAATCCTGTGCTGCAGGTGAATTAAAATTGGAAGCCTGTTGCAAGGCCTTTAACCAAATCAGAGGGATCAAGTTCTTAATGCTGTAAGGTCATCCTGTGAAACCAGCAGCTTGTTAACCCTGTTCCCCTTCCCATGCTGCCAATTCCAGCCACAGCTGTGGTGGCTCTGGCATGTGGCTTGCCAAGGGTTAGCTCTGCCTGCTCGATTATCAGCAAGCATGGTGTTGGTCCAGTCCAGCTAGAACCGGCTCAAACAGCAGGTATGGCTTAGGAGCTGGTGTAAGCCAGGGACCATCCCCAATAGGCAATCTGGGTGCAGCTACCTCTTTTGGAGTATGAAGTTTTAACCATATGAACCTGTCTGGGCCATACCAGTTAGTCTGATGGACAGAGGAGGGATCCTGGTGCTGTTGAGTTCACCAATAGAGATGCAACATCTGCATGAAGAAACATGGTCAGGACAGTGTGCAATAAACCTTTCTAATAAAGCAGCAATCACTAAAGACCCATAAATCTTGTGCAGGGACAGCTCCCTAGCACACTTTTAAGCCAAGGCAGTAGAGACCAAGTTTTCTTGATTCATGATGTACAAACCTCCCACCCAGAGGTAGAATCACTCATTTGGAGGGGAACACCAAGAGCTACATCTCCACCAGCAACCAGGACCTAAGGTCAAGTGGCCAATCTGGCTGAGTCCATATTATTAACTACAAAACAGGGCAGCCACAGACAAACTACATCTTAGGAATGGTCTCTGACACAGGCAAGCTCCCAAACCTTGCCTGGGGACTGTTGTCCCATACCTAAACCATGCCAAGGACTGTGATGACCACTGAACAGTTGAACTCCAGCACCTGGAAATGCTCCTCAGCCATTTGGTTTGCTAGCACAAACACAGCCACAGCACAAAACCTTGCAAAGCCCTAAAGAAGTTGCTCTTCCCTGCTTGGGTCTCTTCTAAGCCCACCCAACACAGACAGAGGACCCCAGTCCTCTCAGACCCCCGTGGGAAAGCTTAGCCAGCTTGTTAAGAAAGGTGACTATAAAATCTTAATTAACTTCATTAGCTGCCAGTCTACTCCGAGCGGTGGTCGCAGGGGTGCCAGGATGCTCCCTAGACATCTTGGTAACAAGATGCAATCAGAAAAAAAAAAAGGGAATTGTTTATCAGAGGGTTCCTTGTCATGTAGGAGGACAGGACGGTGGAGGGAGGATGCTCAAGGGGCCCTACAGGGAGGAGCAGCAGCCTCTAGCACCTCTCCGAAGGATGGTTTGCAGTGTTCCAAGAAATCCCTCCTGCAGGCAAAAAACAAGCACCAAAAGGAAATGAAAGATGCCCCACCGTGTCCCCTGGGTGGGATCAGCCATGATGCCACACAACAGCCAAGCTGAGCCCGTGCCCCGGGCAAAGGGGATAGTTTCATCAAGGGGCTGGCTATCTATAGGCAGCCAGACTGCCTGGGAACAGCCCTTTTTTGGGGTTTTCACCATTTTCCTATACATTTTTTTTTCCATTTTCTTATCCAGAGGGAAGAAGGCTCCCCTGAGGTGAGCTTTGTTTGAGAGTAACCAGGCCAGAAGGGACATGTGGTGGTTCAGTGGTCAAGGCAGTCCCCAGGAGAGTGGAAACTCTGGATATCTCTCCATTTCTACGCCTTCACCAGTGACTGTTTAATGCAAAATATACAGAGACACTGGGAGCCAGCTAGCTGGGCTTGCTCACCTTGAAGCAGCCACAGCAAGCCCATGTCTCCTGCAGGGTCTCTTTGTCTTCCTCATGGTTGTCCAGCTATTCCTCTGGGATGAGCAAGGGCATGCAAGCCTCGAGATTTGTCTCGTATCACAGCACGAGGGGAAATCTGCCCCATCGTTTGCAGTTTCTTCTCTCTTTCAGGGTTCTGGCAGAGAAGGAAATGATTTAACACCAGGACTTAAGGGATTTTCTTCATACCCCCAAAATGCAAGCCTTCTTCCCGGCCCCAATGTAAAGTCATTGCCACCGAAGAAGAAAAGCAGATGCCTCTGTCTGCTCTCTCTCCCCTGGAAGTCCCACATCTGCTTCTGCAGAGCAGTTTGTACACCAGCCTCCATAGAACCATGCCCTGCAGCTTGGGGTCCCTGGGTCCCTGTCTTCTTGCTCTTCATATATCCAGAAATGAACTCCTGGAGGACATGCTTCATGATCTTTCCAGGGCTCAAGATGAGGCTGACCTCTATAGCTCTCTACACCCTCCTTCTTCCTGTTTGTAAGATATGTATAATGCTTGGAGACACCTGATGGGTGGACAGAGGCCAGATACCATGCTTTTTTGCAGATGACAGGCAGCAGCCTCACAATCACATCAGAGAGCTCTGTCAGAGCACTAGGATGAATCTCATCCAGTTTCACAGGTGTAAATACATTTAATTTCACTAAATAGTACCTAACCTTTTTCTTCCCCCACTGCTGGCTGTTCTTCCGCTTCCCAAATGCTATTGTTATGTGCAGAGGCTCAGAGCAAGTCTGACTTGTAAAAACTGAGGCAAAAAGGCATTCAACCCTTTCCATAATCATCTGTCACTAGGCTATTCCCCCATCCACCCATCAACCTACATTTCCACTGAAGTATGCTGTTAAAACACTTGCAAACCCTCTTTTTGTTACTCTTAGCATCCCTTGGACAGTCTTTGCTCCAGCTGGTCTTTAGCCTTTCTGCTTTTATCCCTAAGCACCCAAGCAATGCACTTGTACTCTTCTTTCATTTTCTCTCCTTATTTCCATTTCTTTTAGCGGCTCGGTTCACTAAGAAGCATCTTAATTAGCTAAGCAGGCTTTGTGCTGAAATTCCTGATTTTCATCTGCAAAGGCAGGGTTTGTTCCCAAGCTCTGAATAAGTTTTCTTTAAAAAAATCAGCCAGCTGTCTTGGAGATCTTCTCCCCTCATAGCAACCTCCCAGTTCCCCAAAGAACTGAAGCTAACTCTCCTGAGGTCCAGAGTCCTCAATCCACAGCTTGTCTTCTCAAACCTCCCTCCAGATGCAAGCCCAGTCGTCTGGCAACTACAAGAGACCAAACTGCCACCCCTGACTACACTTGCCCTCTGCTCCTCCACATTTATGAGCAGCAGGCCAAGTATGTTGATGGGGATGAGGACAGGCATCCTGATCGAGGACAGCTAACGAGTCTGAAAGTTAGTGAGGGGAAGGCAAGGGTGGTAAAGACAGACACACACACAGACCCTGATGTTGTAATTTTTTCTTTCCTAAAAAAATTGGGTTAGAAACAGGGACAGTCCTGCTCAGAACTGGCTTGGATCCCTTCCAGGTGCCAACCTACCTGCTTGCTAACCACCCTCCACACTTTTTTCCTTCTCTCCCATATGAAGACCCAAGCATGGCAGGGCAGGATTGACTTTACACCTTGGGTTTTCTGCATGGTTTAGCCACATTAGTTAAAACCTAGATGGGTTCATCACTCTGGCTCCCCACATGGCTGCACAGACGTGTGCCAACACACGGGTGAGGGGTAGGAAGGAGGGAACAGGGCAGGACCACTCAACTCCTCAGCACCAGCTTGTGCTGCTAGTGGAGCTACACGTTGTGTCTAACTAGCAAAGAAGACAGAGCCAAGGGCAAGCCCCAGAACCAGCCCCGTGCTCCCTGGCATGTACCAGCAGTGCTTTCCCGAACCACACCTGGGAACTGATGGTAGCATGGGCTGGTCTCCAGCAGCAGTCTGGTACAGCTGCCCTGCCCGGGGAGGGTGTTTAGCTGCAGGTATGGATGTCATCATACGGACAACATCATCTATAGCATGCCACTTGGTTCTTGGGACCAAAGGATAGGTCCTGACCTGTTTTACTTACTAGCATAGAGGTAGCTACAGAGCCTGAATCCAAGTCCTGCATTTGTCAGAAGTTCATCTGCAGTGCTTCAGCCGATGCTTGTGGCAAGTGGGATTTGCAGATGCCCCCTCCCCAAGCACCAGACCAGCCTGTGTTTCTTCGGCTTGGCCAGACATCCAGCCCAGCCTGGCCAAGGACTTAGGGACATGCTTTTCCCCTGATATCACGCTGCCTTCCTCTCCTCTTGCTCTAACCGGCAGGAGAGTCTGCCTCAAGCCTGGCTCTCAGCGCCACAGCCCATAGGAAATAAGGGTTTTGATGAGCGCCAGCCCGGCAGATCTGAGAGACGCCGTCGCGGCTCAGCCTCCCACCCCTCCCAGCTCAGCTCGCCTTCCTTCCCCAGCAGTGCCCTGCGGAGGGTGTCCCCCCTGCCTCCCCGGACCCCCGCGCTCCTTTGCTTTCCTTTCGCTGCTCAGCGGCTGCAGGGGTTTGATCACCTGCGGCTCATTAATTACGATGTGCAGCTCTCCTCCGTCTCCCCTTAAAGCAAAGAAAGAAAGGTCCCCTTTCAGCTTCTCCCGGGGGACCTGTTTTGTCTACAGGCCTCCAGTTTCCTCAGGGAGCGGCTCGGCCCCATCGCCTTGCGCATCCCGCTCGTACAAAGCCCTCTTTGTGCTGGCGCTGGGCTCCAGCCAGCCCAGGCTGCCGGCACACGCTTATCTTTAAGCAGAAGCAGCGTTACCGGCTTCAGCGAGACCGCTGGCAGGCTGAGAGGAGGAGGGCATCGCGCCAGGCGTCCGAGCCCCTCCTGCGGGACCTCGAGAAATGTCCTGCCCCAGCCCCGGCTGCAAAGTGTCGCCCCTTTTCCGTGCCCTCCCCCGGGGCTGCACTCAGGGTTGTGAAGACGAAGCCTCGGGGCGATGCAGAGGGGATGGTGCTCCCGCTGCCGTGGTTGTCTGCCAGCTCGTACCGGCACCAGCCAGAGGGACCTTGGGCTGCTTGGTCAGGCTTTGGGGGGCTCTTGCCAGCACAAGGTTCCTCGGGGGCTCACCCCAGTCTCCCGGGGGGGTTGCTAAGGGGAAAGCCAGGAGTCTTTGGCAACAGCACAGTGCCGACGCTCTTCCTGGGATGCAAAGACTCAGTTCATCGCATCCAGGTACCTGGAGGGTTTTCAGACGTTGCAGAGGAGGTTGTTTTCCTGGGGAAGCTGTCTGAGCAGTGCAGGAGACGGGTGGATTCAAGGGCTGCTCTTAAAAGAGGCAACATTTCATGTCTGGAGTAGGTTCATCAGGAGGGGATTCAGAGAGGGGTTTCTTGGGATTCCCTCTGGCCTGTTTTCACTTGGAAAGGTGGTAAAATCCCCTGGTTTGTCCTCTGCAGGCTGAACTTGCAGGACTCGGCTTGCGTGCAAGTCACGGACTCCAGGCTTGTTTCGGCAGGCTGAGCATGAGCTCTCATGGTTCCCCAGTGGGTCCCAGAGGGAAAGCACGCCGTTCGCTGATAGGGAGTGCCCTTAGCCTCATGGATCTCAGTGTTATTGTAGGGTCTCTTCTCAGGGGAAGATCCTGAGTTTTAATTACTGGGTTGCTGGTGAGAAGATTTTTGCAGTCACAGGCTGATTTTTTCCACTGGGCTTTTTGCGGGTGGAAATCATCAGCTTGGGGGTGGCAGTCCAGGTTATTTACCCACCTCCAGAACAAGCCATGAATCTTGACAGTGTTATCTCTTGCCTAGCTTCCTACAGAGAGGTTCCCCAGGAGTTTTCTGGCTCCTTTTTGCAGGCTTGCATGCACACCAGCCCTTGCTCGCCATGCCGGCTTGCTGCTTGCTCCCAGCGAGCGTCTGCGCGCATCACCGGGTTTTGTAGTGGTGGGGGCAGGGGGAAAGGAGCAAAGGTGTCTCTTACAGGTAAGCCTCTTGCAGGAGGGAGAAACCTGCATCTTCTGTGCCCAGCCAGCACTGCCTGGGGGTAAGAGAAGGGCAAAGTCGGCTGCCTCAAATCCAGGAGAGCAAGAAGTGAGGGCTTGAGGGATGTGCCGGCGGCAGACAAAGGCGCGCCGAGGAGGGGAGGGAGCAAGGAGCTGGCTCCGAGGCTGCTGGCCGGGTTGCCATGGATTTTGTGTGAATCATCCCCTTCCTTGCCTGGAAGCAGAGGGAAAAGGGATGGTTTTGAGCATAGCGGAGCTGCCTTCATAGCTGAGCTGTCTCCTGCAACCATCTGTCCAGTGGCTGTGCCAGACTGGAGGGCCAAAATTTGCTGACATAAGATATTTTGGGAAATAGGAGGCAATGTCCCTACGCCAGAGATGCTGCTCCACGGCACACTGCTGTGCTGCTGGCTGCAGCTCGGGCCCGGCCATGCTGTCCCGCAGGGCCACCTGCGTGTTCCAGATCATGCTGCGTTTGCGGTGTGGGAAGGGCAGATTCCCAGGAGCATATGGTATAGTCCGGATTTTCAGGTGCCCATGTGGGCTGAAGGACATCCCCAGACCCCAAACAAACGCCCAAAGCCCTCCTGTTTGCCTGCAATGCAGACGTTAACACTCCTCCCTACATGAAAATGTCCCTCCTCGCATCTCCCGTGTCTCCAAGTCCCAGGGTATATGTTCATGAGCACTTTTTTCACCTTGACATGTCCAGGATGCCATTGTCTACCTGGACCAAGGAGGATGGGGTCACGTCTGTGCCTTCCTCTGAGTAATTGCTTTTTATTTAGCCCTGGTTTTGAGAGCATCCGGAAAGCCACCCCAGTAAAGCCAAATGCGATGCTGGCTTCCCGGAGGGCACGGCCGCCTTCGCCAGCCCAGGCGAGGATGCTCTCCATGAAGTACGAGGAGTCGGAGCTGGCATCAAGCATCCAGAAAAGCAATCACACATCAAAGAGTCTGGGGTTTTGGGGGCTCCATGCACAGCTATAAAGGGATTATCATTTATTCGCATGGCTGCCAGAAGGCATTAATTGGCCTCAGACATGTAAAGAGATCTCTGGTTGCGGATCGGCTTTGCAGGAGCGTGATGTATCTGCTGGGCATGAGTGCGTGTGTACCACAATGTGAACCACGGTGCCTGTGTCTGCGTGTGCCACGGTGCATGGACGGGTGTACCACACGTGTGTGCAACACCCATAGACTATGCTGAACACGCTCACGTGTGTAACAGGCTTCGTATGTGTGTATATACAGGTCCATAAGGACAATAAACAGTTTGTGTGTGGACCACAACACTTGCGCACATACGTGTATCACTCTGTGTGTTGAACGCAGCAGCGTGTGTGTGAATGTGGTTTACATGTGCACGTGCTTTGTGGTCTACACTGACCACGACGTTTACATGCGTGTGGGCGCGTACCGCCCCGTGTGTGTGCACGCATGTGCATGTGTGCGTGCGCCAGCGTGCACGTGCCTCGCTGTGCACTTGTGTGAGCACGTGTGCATGGGTGTGCGAGGCTGGTACTGTTGTGTGGCTGACTTGCAACACTCATTTGAATTTTCATGTTCAGGATGTTTCCTTGAGAAGCACCGAAAGGTAGAGCCAGGCTCCAGAGCTGAACATGCCGATGCTCTGGGGTAGCACCTCCCCAAGCAAGAGCCGCTGCCAGAGGACGGATCCTCGCAGCACGTTTCATCCCCAAACCCCCCTCTCCCGCTCTACAACAGTCTCCGGAGCCCGCTCCTTGCACCGCTGCTCTCCAGCTCCTCTCCCCTCCCTGGCATCCCCTCCAACACCCTTTTTTCTCTGAAATGCCCTCAGCTGTGGGGCTGAGATAAGGGCGTGCACTTGAAAAGGGTGCGAATATTCTCCATTCAGTCTTGCCTTCCAGCTGGCTGCCAGAAACTCCTACTCCAGCCCCTCGGACAGTCGGAGGATAGTGCTGGTGCCGCAGAAAGCCCTGCCTGAGCGAGGAGCCGCTCGCTGGCTCGCCTTTCAGTTTCTCCTTCCTCTGCATCCCAAACAGACAAATATTTGCCTTTCCTTGTAGCATCTTTTTTGTAGAAATAAGGCGGAGTGGGGGGAGAAAACGGTCTCAGCTCACCCAGCTCATCTGTCCTCTGTATCAATGTAGATCTCATTAAAAGAGAGGACATAATTAAAGAGGGAATAAATAAAAACTCTGTTGGACCTGCCTTACTGTTTAGTCATGTTCCCAGATATTTGTCTGCTCAGTCGTTAGTGCTCGTCCTGCACTGGCTGTATCCACGGGCATCCCTTCTCCTGGCTGCTGTGGGGTTTTGGGAGCACTATATACAAACAAACTTCAAGTCCACAGTGAGCAGGAGTTGACCTTTGCATTGCTCCTCAAGGATGACAAGGGAGTGACCCCCAAATGCCCTTTTGGTGGTATGTCCCTTTCTGGAATGGAGCTGGTTCACCGCATCCGTCTGCCTCCGGGGCTGCACCCACACGCGCACCACTCCCAGAGCTGTTCTGGGCACCACCTTCCTATTTTTCCTGGGTTTTTCATAGTGACTCTTGAGATACTTACCCAACTCCATTACTGCAAAACCCAGAGCTGGTAAGCGTGGGTGCTGGGCTTACTTCCTACATGCCTGAGCTTAGAGGACCTTCGAACTTTTTAAAACCACCGCAAAAGCTCCCAAGGCAATCACTTCTGCGGGCAGCTGCTTTATACTCCAAGGTTGTGGTGTGTAGGTACCAAAGCTCATAAAACAGATGTGTAGCTGGTTTAGATCTGCAAGGTCACCTACACAAAGCCATGGTTCTCCATCCGGGTCCCGAAGGATGGATGTCATCACCCCAAGAGCCTTTACTGGCTCATCAGTCTGGGCAACAGCAGTGGTTATCCTTAGCATGGCAATGGCCAAGTGGGCACAGGATTTCAGTGGGAAAGGATGAAAGCAACCTTCCCTCCTCAGGCTCTCATTTTGGGAGTGCATCTTTATCCTGGGCACCACTTTTAAGCTTCTGCCATCCGTGTAAAGTTTTCCTTGGGATGTTTTCAGACCTGAGATGAGGTTCATCATACCCTCAGTCCTTCCCAAAAGGCACCTGAGCTGGGGGCGAGATGTGAGGAGGACCAAGGCCATTCTGGCTATTGAGTGGCAACATCATTTCCAAAGCAAGCAGCTTCCAGCTCAAGCAAAAACCAACCCCAATCTAATCCTCTCCTCCTCCTCCAGCCTCCTTTTACCCCAACAAGGAAATCTCAACAAGGCGTTTTGCTCTGGGAAGCAAAGGGAGGTAGGTAGGGGGTTGCAGCTTGAGACAAAATTGAGCTAATTCAGCGTGGAAGGGTTTTTTTGTCTCCCTGTTGCTCTCTTGTCAAGGGAAGAGTGTGCTCCTTCCCCTTCCCCTCTCTATTTGTATTCTGAGCTCATTTGCTGCAGTGGGAGCTGTGCGGCTGCCAGCCGGGAAGCATATCTGCATCGTGATGTAGTCAGAAACTCGGGTCTCCAAACCAGTCACTGACCTTCTGCTGCTCCAGAAATTGCTCAGGATGGATTTACATGTTGGGTATGGGAAGAGATAGAGGCTCAGATTCGTTTTCTGCCTCTCTGCTTCTCTGGCTTCCTCAGAGGCAGAGCTGTGATTTATTTGGTGGATCTGATTAATTATGCCTCGTAAAATATCCCTCTTTGTCCTGATCTTCCTTCTCTTGGCATCAATTCTGATTATTGATGCACAAGCTGGTTTTGGAGTGGTGTTTTTCCCTATGACTCTTATGAATGATGCCAACTGTGTATCTCTCTGTTTGTTGTCCACCCCCTTTTCTCTCCAAACAACTTCTGAACCTGCTAATCCCTGCCAGATTTGACAGAGCAGTGATCCTCAGAGATGGTATATGCCCACAAATGTTTCTCAAGTGCTTTTCCATCAGAGTATTTATCAAGCAGAGGACGTGCTTGAGACTAACTACATCCATACCAGTGAACTAACCAGTGCGTGGACCCGTCTTCTGCCCTGAGATACTCTTGGCTGTATCAAGTGGCCATGAAGGTGGTGGATACGGTAAATGCAGACCCGTCTTTCACCAAGTCCTAGGGAGCAAGTGATGAAACCATCAGGGAACCAATTTAAAACAGATAACACTAATTAGCTCTTGGCACAGTCGGCATCAGAAAGCATCAGAATGTTGGGAAAAGAGTGAGAAATAGTTGCGGGCAGCAGGGTCATAAATGAATGTTAAAGACTAGGCTGGGATGTCCTCCCTAGTGTCCCTAACCCCAGGGGTGAGGATGCTGGGGAAGCACGAAAGGACTGGCCCACGCAGAGGTGCTGGGTTCATGAGCCTTCCCTAAAAAGCATCTCTTTGGCCAGCATGGACTCAGGGGACCATGTTGTGACCCCTGGAGATATGTCCTATGTCCACTTCTGCTTCTACCACCCAGATCCTCACAGCTCCTCTTGGACTGATGCCCCCCTCTGCAAGGGGCTGTGCAAGCTCAACCCAAGGGAGCCCACGGTCCGGCCAGGGAGTGGGATGGCAGATGGGGGAAGTCAGAGACGTGTTGCGAGGGCAGAGACCTTGGAAACCAGAGGAAATGAGTATCTCAGGGGTACGTAATTTTCCCCTGGGAGCAGCTCTCCATCTCCATCTGCATCACATGCAGAGCAGAGCTGGGAGCACCCGAGAGCCGAGCGCCGGTGTTTGCTGAGCCGTGAACACGGAGAGGCTGCTGTCGTTTGTCTCAGTAAACTGGTTATTAAATCTTACAGCCAGGAGGGAATGCATTCGCGTTTCCTTGGCAGTATCGTGTGCTGGCAGGAAACGAAAAGGCAGAAATGTCGGCTCTTCCCACAGTTAGAGAGTGCACGGACACCCAGCCAGACCTGGGCTCTTCCCAGCCATCCATGGAGACACTGAGAAAGCACCTGGGATGTGTGTGGTCACTGCCAGCACTCAGATCTACCTAAATTAGGGGAGTGCATTTTAGCCTTTCCAGGGGAAAAAAAAACGTAACCAGCAAGGAAATCCAAGCCTGCGTTAATTTAGAAATCCCTGTACATACAAACAAACATGCCCACGCGCACAGTGCCAAATAAATAAGTAAACACGGGAAGGTTGCTTTAGTTCTCCCAGGGTTTTACCCTCCGCTGACTGCTGGAGATCAGAGCATCTCCTGAATAATGTCAGTACTCGTCTCAAACCCACAGCAGGCATTGAGGGGGCTCGGGAATTGCTCCTTTCCTCAGATAAAAGATCAGCTTTGGAGGAGGACTTTGGGATTTGATTATTTCAGTTTCTGTTAAACCCTCTCCTTTTCCTGGTTGCTTGGGTGAATGCCAGTGGGGGGGAGTTGCAGGCTGGATTTGGAAGAGACAGGCAAACACCACAGGGACTGAAGCACAAAAGGATCTCTGAAGCTTCATCCTAGTCCTACCCCCGTCCCTCTGGGCTGGAGAGTCCTGTGTCTCACCAGTGTTGCTGCACTCAGAGCTCCACTGCTAACTGGAAGAGCTCCAAAGCTCCACTGAAGTAATTCAGATTCCCCCCTGCATTCTGTATCCCCCCTACAACAGTTCCTCTGGGGAATTTGGAGGTACTAGGACACTCTCAGCCAGCTCAGGCAAATTGCTGAGCCCCAAGAAGACAACTAAAGAGCAGAGATGGCTGGTTCCAAAGTAGACAGGGGAGTAGGAACCTTCTTAGCTTTGCACACATGTTTTCAAGGATCAAAGTTCCCACCAGCACCTTTGAAGAAGGGTGCAGGACATCCATTCCCAGAAAAAGATCAGATAAGGCCCCTCTGCCAGCAGAGATGAAGAAAGGCAGAGGATTCACTAGAAGGGTTTCTGCATCCCCAGCAACCTTTGAAAAATGGTCTTTGATCAGGAAGAATGACAAAGAAGCTCCATGCAATGGAGGAATATTTAGAGCATACAGGTTTGTGTCCCACAACTCCTAGGCTTCTTTCACCCACTTGCACAAGACTCCCAGATAATCCCATAATCCTCATTTCTCCTTCCTAAATTCCCTTGATCTCCCAGGTGCAATACTTCCACTCCGTTCTCTCCTCCATCCCCCTGTCTCCTACCCATACTTGGCTCTTGGGCTGTGGATGCACCATGTCTTGGCCTTCTTTGGAGCTATAAAGGTGCTGAGCGGGAGGGCAGAGGCATTGCCTGCTGCTGTGTCTGTGCTCTAGTGGATACGAAACAGCCTGAGGCTCTGCCACCCCTGTCCTCCCTTCAGTTCTAACAGCAATGCATCTCCTGTTCTCCAGCCAGCTACCAGTTTTACTAAAAACCTGCAAGAACCAAATATCTTTGAGACCTGCACCCCTAGATCAGATGTGGCTGTGATTTGTCACGTATTTCAAGGTGACTAACCTTGCAGACAAGCAAGTGGCATAGGTCTGCATGGTCATGGAAGCCACTTTCTTTAGCAAACCCAACAAAACAGCATTTCAGAGCCTTCAGTTGGCTGTTGTCTGTAGTGTGGTTTCATTTCCTCCAAATGTTGCTATGTAAATACCAATCAGTCCAAATTATTCAAATCACAACTATCGAGCATGCAAGTAGCTTTAATGAGGAAAAAAAGGGAACAAATCAGTAGAGCAGAAAGTGTCCTTTGGCTGGAGGTTGGTGGCCCCCATCCAACACATGCAACTCACACCACTCCCTCTCCCATAGCCCTTGGAAATGTCTCTTGTTGGGAGGGAGCTCTGGGCCAGGTTGTCCAACCCCAGGGTTTCTGGCTGGCTAAACACTAGTGGGTATTTCCCTTTTCACAGAGAATATAAGCACCTTGGGGTCTCACTCCAACCTGAGATGTCCCAGAGACTGAGAGGGCTCTGTCCTCCTATGCTGCTAGATTTCCAGCCAGTGCAGGACCACCTTGGGTGGCTACTGCAAAACCAGGATGGATGTGAGTGCAAGGTCCTGTTTTATCCTTCCATTGCCCCTGTGCAGACTCATGATTCATTTAACTCATTTCCAAATCCAGTTAAGCTTCAAGGCACTCTTAACACCTATGGCTCCAGCCACGGCCGTAGTGGCTCCTGGAGGCAGATTCACACCAGGTCATGGTGCCTGACGCAGCTCAGGCTCATCTCTGGGAGACGAAGTGATTGCAGAAGTCTGTCACGGTGCCAGATGAGCCCTCCATGTGGTTTGGACCAAGGAAGGCACAAGCCTCCAAAGCCCAGGCCTATGAAGGCTGTGGCAAACAATGTTTCCGTGTGCAAATCCATGTGCACCATGGCTGCGGGGCCACACGCATTCATCACCCCCCCCGCCTGTCCCCACAGAGCTTTGTTAGACCAGGGAGACTATGTCAGACAAGGGAGAAAGGCTCTCATCCTGCCTCAAAGATTTACATGGCATGGCTGGGCCCTTCTCAGCCTCCAAGCACCAAAGCATGGCACCTCACATGGGTTTTGATAACTCATATCCAGCACATTGTTACCTGCTTAGTACCCTGTGAGAAGATTACAGCTAAAGCCAATAAATACTGTCCCTAGACCAAAAAGGGAAGGAAGATGTTACAACAGGTTGTTTTTTTCATGTTCAGCATTGGCAGGTCTGGGAAGTCACCCAGAGTGGGTCCTTGAAGGTCTCTCCAGGCCTTTGCAGACCCACTAAAGGGCTGAGCACGGTGTAAATAATACTCACAGCTCTGGAGCAATCATCTCACATCATGCCCACCCACCCAGGATAAGTTGCTAAGCTGAAACAGCCACAGTGTAGACACCAGTAGCAAAACCCCTCCCAAAGCAGAGGACACAAGTGCACACCTCTGTCAACGCCTGCCCCAGGCTGGCAGGTAGGCAGGTTGGTGCTGCTGTGCCAGCCTGTGAAAGGAATCTGTAGTTGACTTTACTACAGGGCAGTTGCTTCTGGAAAATTAGTAGAAACAAGTTCCCTGGTGGTGTCCCAGAGAGGTCGTGGGATCTTCACTCTTGGAGCTATTCAAGACTCAACTGGACATGGCCCTGAGTGACCTCATTTAATTAAACCTGCACTGAGTAGGACATAGGATGAGATGAGCTCCAGAAGTCCTTTCCAACCTGAATTATTCCATGATTTCAAAATGCTGCTGTGGTCTGTACTAATAAACTAACTACTACCAGTCACCGGGCCAGGAATAAGTTTCACCCTGGGGGCTACATCTGGTGTTTTGTTTTTTTAAATGAACTTTTCCAGATAGTTTTTGAACATCAGTGACACCAATACCTGAAATAGATGTGAACCACTCATCCAGAAACATCACAGTGTGGAATAATTGCTGGAGGTGACCTAGAAATCTAACTTACATCCATATTTTAAAGAAAGGTACAGCACTGAAGAATCATCCAGGGTGTAGTGCGGCTGGTATGCAAGGGATCCATAACCTTAGATGTTACCACACCAGAGAAGCTTGGTGTGCTGACTCTAGGAGAAACTGTACGGAGGGTGGAGCGGAGTGGAGACACCGCGGCCAGGCTCTGTGAGATATAGAGAACTCGAAGGTACAATGGAACCGATAAGCTGCATATTCCCTACCCTGAGCCAATGGTCTGTCATGTTTTTGACAAAATGCTGTACTTGGCGTGAACTTTGCTTATTATAATATCATTATAATACTAAAACACACACGCCTCTCAAAGTTACCCACCTCCCAAGGTGCGACCACCCCTCAATGAGCTTGCGCACTGAATTTTTCCTAATCTGTACCTTTAAACGTGACGTGAGAGAATTCTGAACCAATCTTGATAAAGGTATGTATGACTAGAGTCACTCAAGCTCCACCTGTAAAGTAAAACACTATAAAATAGTGTGAAAAGACTTGGATGTCAGGGAAGATACCATCACTCCTGACTTTTAGGATCTGCCGACGGGCTGACCCTCTCTTCCCCCGCACTGGGATGCCTTTGGGTAAGAGTCAAACACTCGGTTATCCCGAGTGAATCCCTGGGAACTTTAGGAATCTCTATATAGAGTTGTTTTATTACCCCACGCGTGTGTAACCCGGCCGTATTTAATCTATTACACATGTTTTGTAGGTAGTGAATTTATCACCGGCAATCCAAAGAACCTGTGTACCTGTTGCTTCAATAAATCGCACTATTGATTGACTCAGCCGTGTGTGTGTTGTCCCTGAATGCGACCGTACCTCTGAGTGCGGCCGTGTTAGTTCAGGAGGTGTCCGGCTGAGCAGGTAGTGTGATGTTAGTAGTGCATCCGGACTCATGAGAGTCCAACAAAGGTGTTGGGCGCGACCTGACTACTAACGCTAACTTTGGGCATCACTCAGAATCTAAGCTCAGCCACCCCCAGTCCCTCTGATATCTGAGGATCGACTGGAAAGCAAGGGGGTTTAGTTGCTGCCAAATTACTCTGCCTCTTAACGCAACACACGGCAGAGTCTCACAGGAGGCTCTTCAAAGGTGGGAATGAGGATCTCCTGGGGGCTGTTCAGATTCAGCATATTGAAGCAATTTTCAAAAAGTAAAGCAGGTGTTACGTGTGGAAATGGTAAACCAGACTCTGAGAAGGGGCAAATAGACATTGTCCCATGGAAAGCTGTTGGTCTGTGGAGAGGCACCAGAGATTTCTGGTCTATGGCCAGAAATCACCTGCATCCAGTATGACATCCAACTGCAGCATATACTAGAGCAGGAAACCATCAAGTCAGCCCTTGAATCAGGTGCTTAAACTATCTGGAAGATATCCCAGACGTTAAACACTTGGAGCTGTTAGAATAAGGTCAGAATGAGAGAAATGACACTTGGAAAAGGAAGGAATGAACCCATCAATCTTCAGCCTCAGGAAGAGCCATTTTAAAACTTCAGGGGGAAGAACTTCAAATTTGGCTTGAGCACCACAAAAAACTGCACCTAAGGTGTTTATGTTTCTCTCTTTGCTTTGCTGGCAGTCCTGTTTTCTGCCTGCCTGGCCCAGAAACATGGAAAATCTATGTGTTTTGCTTTGTGGCCCTGCTCTTTTCTGTGCTGAGGTATGAAAAGATCTGTTGTCCCCATCTTTGCTGCAAAGGCAGGAGTATTTTGAAGGGCCAGAAGCCAATGCCTGTGCCCAGAAGCTCGAGGAAGGTGTCTGAATTTCTCAGAGACCGTTAACCTTTTTTCCAGGCTTAATTCCACTTGGAAAGTGCTTAAAAATTTATTCAGTTAGCAGTGGAACTGCTTGCTGCAAGATGTTGTTGCTGCTAAAAGTCGCCATGAAGTTGATGGGACATCAGGTTATTCTGTGGCAGTGAAATTCAGTGTTGGTAAATGAGCAAACAGAAGCCACAGACAAATTCAGAAATGCCTTGAGGCACAGCTGAATTTGAAAGAGCAGCTTGGGCAAGGATATTTTAGGTTTGCCTTACCATTACAGTATTCTCTAGGCATCAGCTTCTGGACATTGTAGCAGAAATGTTGGGAAGATGCACCTAACCCATGAGGGCTGATGTCTGAAAAAACAGGTTTGTATGTCTGACCCACCCTGTTTGTATGCTCCAACTCTATGAAGATGTTCTCCTCTTTGGTCTCTGAACTCATACAATTCACACTCCAGCTCTTTGTGACTTGTCTGGTCTGTTCTTATTAACAGAGCTTGGTGTTTGGCTTTGGAGGGGTAGTTTCTCCCAAACGATATGTCTGAATTAGCATCAGCTGTGCTCAGCTCCAGCTTTCTCCTGAGAAGAGATGGGAGTGGTGGAGTCAGTGGATGCAGCCCCAGAGACTCCCAGGTCAGCTCCTCATGGCCACCACAAAGGAAACCAGCCCCATCCATGCCTCCACACACCTGAGTTCCATATGTCTAGATTCTGCTCTAAGTAGATGTTTTCACTGGAGCTAAACTGAGGTTGGGGTTGTATTTACACCCCCAACATGTCCTCTACTGATGGCTAGACCCCTGTGACTAATAAGGGTGCTCTCTGCACTGAGGTGGGTGCAGACTGCCTCTCCTCAAGTCAGTCCTTGCAGCAAAGTCAGTGATGTGGGTCAGGGCTGCTGCTCAGGCTCCAGCGCCCAGCAAAGCAACCGCAGGCATCCCTTTCAGATGCAGACACCCAAAAATCCTTGCATCGAGTGTTTCCTAGGGGCTTTCAGGAGTTTTTGGCATTGGAAGAAGAGGTGCAGGGGGGTTAGGTGGAAATTGAGCCATCTGTGCCCAGCTCCTCCATCCTACTTACTACACAGCGAGGTGGTTTTCAAAATGTCAATGATCAGAGCAATGGCAGATTTATTACTTGCCCCCCAGCTCACTTTGCCTGGAGACAGTTTCGGTCTAACAGAATTAGCATTACTGATCAATTTTGCAGGCAAGATGGAGAAGGAGAAGAAAAAAGACCTGTGGGGTCTGCAGTATGAGGCACTCAGGCATTTCACAAGGAGATGGAGAGCAGCAGGATGGGCTGAGACCCAAAGTCACACAGGCAACGTGCTCCGAGCAGGGGAAACCCTGGGGCCAGCTCTGGCTTGGGGCTCATCCTTTGGTAAATTAGTTGGCAGCATCTTCCACTCTTCTCAGAAATGGAGTTACCCCTAATTTAGCAATCCCCTGCTTTGCTGGGCATCTACTCAGCTTTTTGTAGGATGCCGCTGAAGCTGAGGGTTGCATGCAACATTCTAGACTACACACATCCCAGCAGTTGTCCTGAACCCTGGGTGAGGGCCAAGGGGCACTTCACAGCACCTACCACCCAAAGTCAAGGGACCTCTGAACTGGCCTCAAGAACCAGTTGAGTCCAGATGAAGAGCAGTGATGAGCGGTGTCCCGCAGGGGTCTGTACTGGGACCAGTACTCTTTAATATCTTCATCAATGACATACACAGTGGGATCAAGCACACCCTCAGCACGTTTGCAGAGGACACCAAGCTGAGTGGTGTGGTTGGGAAGGACCAGATCCAGAGAGACCTGGACAATCTTGAGGAATGGGCCCCTGTGAACCTCATGAGGTTCCACAAGACCAAGGGCAGGGTCCTGAACCTGGGTCGGGGCAACCCCCGGTATTAATCCAGGCTGAGGGATGAAGGAATGGAGAGCAGCCCCAGGGAGAAGGACTTGGGGGTCCCGGTGGGTGAAAAGCTGGACATGAGCCGGCAATGTGCGCTCACAGCCCAGAAGCCACCCATGTCCTGGGCTGCCCCCAAAGCCGCGTGGCCAGCAGGGCGAGGGAGGGGATTCTGCTCCTCTGCCCCGCTCTGGGGAGACCCCCCTGCAGTGCTGCGTCCAGCTCTGGAGCCCTCGGCACAGGAGAGACATGGACCTGCTGGAGCGGGGCCAGAGGAGGCCCCAGCAACGCTCTGAGGGCTGGAACAGCTCTGCTGGGAGGACAGGCTGGGAGAGCTGGGGGGGCTCAGCCTGGAGCAGAGAAGGCTCCGGGGAGACCTTAGTGCAGCTGCCAGGGCTTGGAGGGGCTGAGGAGAAAGATGGGGACAGACTTTTTAGCAGGGCCTGTAGCGACAGGACAAGGGGTGACGGTTTTAAACTAAAAGAGGGGAGATTCAGACTAGATATAGGGAAGACATTTTCCATAATGAGGGTGGTGAACCCCTGTGCCCAGAGAGGTGGTCAATGTCCCATCCCTGGCAACACTCCAGGTCAGGCTGGACGGGGCTCTGAGCAACCTGATCTAGTTGGGGATGTCCCTGCTTACTGCAGGGGGTTGGACCAGATGGCCTTTAATGGTCCTTTCCAAACCAAACTATTCTCTGATTCTATGATTCTATGACCTTCAGTCCTCAGGAGTGTATTTGAAAGCCCCCTCTCAAGATCTATGGGGTGGTGTTAAGGTCAGAAGAGGGCCCCCGCTTCCAGTGGAACTGATTTCAGAATGGGGTTTGGCCCATCAATCCCGGTCTGATTTAAGTCTGGCATGAAGCAGAGACTTACCTGCTCAGGGACATACTTTGCCCACCACGATGCCACATTGCAGAGGTGGTCCCAAGAAACCCTGAACTTTGACGAAGTTAAATGGGAAGGAAAGCAAAGACCTAGGACTGTGATTCTCCATCGTGAGAAGATGAGTCCTAGATCAGGTCCTGGCTTCACCATTATGCAGACCTCTAGCAGAAGGACCTCCATCTCTCAGAGACCATAAAGGCAAACTGTGGGGAAGAAGTTATTTTTCCCAGCCTCCTCACTGTAACATCCACAAATAACCCCTGCCCTTCCATATTTGAGGTAGAAATCTGTGATTGTATAAGCTGCGGGACAAAACGGCGTGAGGGAGCATGACAACCCAGTGGCGATGGCCATGGTCTGGTGAGTGGATCTGTCCCCCATCCTGTGGAGCCCCTGTTTGCCAGCGCAAATGCAGCTAACAAAAGCCACTTCAGCCTGCATCCAGTTGCACAAAGCCTTATATGAGATTTATACAGGACTTCACCTCATATTAACCCCATATTCTTTCAAGGAAGTGTGGCAGGGACCCAGAGTTCCTCAGAGGCCAGGACACAGTTCATTAGTGTGTAAGTGCATGACCAGCAGAAAAGCTAAAAGAAACCTAAACAGAAGGGCCAGCCCCAGACCCAAGCTACTAGGTTGTATCCATGTCCTTGCGCAGTGTATACGAGATGCAAAGGAAAGTTAATGGCTCCAGGAAGTGTAATTAGTTTGCAGTGATGGGTGGGAGGCTGGGAACAATATTAGGGCAGCATATATCATCTTTTAAGTCCCGTTTACTTATCAGGCTCCCATGACCTGTGCCCTGAACTTAAACCTCTCGCTTTGCTCTCTTACCCACTCATCTCTGGGTTTTTGTGTCGCTGGGTGAAAGGGAAGGTCAGTCTGTTGGTCAGCAAGCTCGCTTGGCTCTTAGGAAATGCAGATGAATAGATCTGGAAAGTGTCTTGAGAGGTTGTTCAGACCATTTCCCTGCCCTGTGGGAGGAGAAACTACATGTAAATCAGTGCTGGCAGCATCTATCTGATGGTCTTATGAAGAATCACACCTAGATTGTGTACGTCACCTTGTGTTCCCTCTGCCCTGGGTTTTCTCTGCCATAGACTGAACGATCCCCTTTGTCCCTGCTTAGTCCCACGGCTCTGCATGCCCCAGTGACCCTGCTCTGTCCCTAAGCTTTGCCTTTTCACCCCAGGATGATGCCCATGATGCAGAGAGGCTGGTAGCAGGGTTCTTCATCTCCACCCAAGTCCTGGCAGTGTCTTCTGGAGAACCCTTTTTTCTCCGGAAAGCCCATGTTTTTAGCCCACCACACCCACACGCACACATACAGGGGCTGTTTGGGTCAGTGGGACTCATCCTGGCCAAACCTATGCCCACAGCCAAACGGGTGAGTGGGTGCAGAGCAGGAGTACAGCTCTGAGCCTGCCTGCAGCTTTTTCTGGCTCCAGTACTGCCCTTCCCACGCAGCTGAAACTAAGTCAACTCTTTAATTAAGCCAGATTTCTCAAAAAAGGGACAATTTTCTAGGGAATGTGCTTAAATATATGTTTAATGTACGTCTTGAAGCAAGCACTTACAGCAAGGCAGGCTGTGTGGTGGGGACAGCGAGACCTCCCAGTGCCGAACAAGGGGTCTCCGAAGGGGTGGGACTGGGGTAGGCTGGGTCCTTGGTGTTGGGGGAAGGCGATCGGCCCCTTGCTCAGCCGGCCCGTGAAAGGGATACAAGGGACAGCCATGGGTCAGGCCCTGCTGTAAACTATGCAAACACGCTATAAATAGGTGCAGTTTCCTGTTTGTTGCTGTTTTAAGGGCCTGAGTCAGGTCTTGGTGCTGAAGTCCCCACGGAGCCAAGGCGAGTGGAGGATGTGCTGCTGCAGACAAGAGTGGTCCTCGGTACGGTGTTGCCCAGGCTGACCCCAGCACCAGCTTTTCTCTGAGGCAGAGCCCCTATCACCATGCTGCGGCCCGGGAAGTGGGTGTCCAAGACTTTCTGGGGTTGAAGACAACTCACGTCCTCCTTGATGAACCAGTTCCTTGACATGCCTCCCTTGGACCTGCTGCATCTCCCTGGGAGGTGAGTCCTGTAGAGAGGGCAAGTCCCTTGCAGCAGAATTAGAGATTGGGAAAGGTTTTCTCACCAGAGAGCTCACTCAAGAAGGGAAATACCTTAATCTCCATCTATTTTTTAAAGTAGCCCAAACAAATACTTGCCAGGATGAGTTTACCTTGGAGCAAGGGCATAGGAATGGGAGCTCTCCTGCCAAGTCCTTGATGCTGTGACCGTCACACCCAGACCCAGAACAGCATTGGCAGCAATGGCACAAATCTTACTGAGTCCTTCCTGCTGCTGGCCTTGGCCTTAATCTCTGCCTGTTGTGGTGGGTTGACGCTGGCCGGACACCATGTGCCCACCAAAGCCTCTATCATTCCCCTCCTCAACTGAGCAGGGGAGAGAAAATGTCACAAGAAGCTCGTGGGTTGAGACAAGGGCAGGGAGAGATCAGTCACCAATTACCGTCACGGGCAAAACAGACTCAACCAGGGGAAATTAGTTTAATTTATTACCAATCAAATCAGAGTAGGGTAATAAGAAATAAACCCAAATCTAGAAAAACCTTCCCCCCATCCCTCCCTTCTTCTCGGGCTCAACTTCAGTCCCGATTTCTCCACCTCCTCCCCCCGAGCGGCGCAGGGGGACGGGGAATGGGGGCTGTGGTCAGTCCATCACACGTTGTCTCTGCCACTCCTTCCTCCTCAGGGGGAGGACTCCTCACCCTCTGCCCTGCTCCAGTGTGGGGTCCCTCCCACGGGAGACCATCCTCCACAGACTTCTCCAGCGTGAGTCCTTCCCACGGGCTGCAGTTCTTCACGAGCTGCTCCAGCCTGGGTCCCCCACGGGTGCCGTCCTTCAGGAACAGGCTGCTCCAGCCTGGGTCCCCCACGGGGTCCCAGGTCCTGCCAGCAAACCTGCTCCAGCCGGGGCTCCTCTCTCTCCCCACGGGGCCACAGGCCCTGCCAGGAGCCGGCCCCGGCGCGGGCTGCCCACGGGGTCACGGCCTCCTTCGGGCATCCCCCTGCTCCGGCGTGGGGCCTCCCCGGGTGCGGGTGCAGATCTGCTCCCCCGTGGAGCTCCATGGCCGCAGGGGCACAGCCGGCCTCCCCGGGGGCTTCCCCGGGGGCTGCCGGGGACCCTCTGCTGCGGTGCCCGGAGCCCTCCTGCCCCTCCTGCTCTGGGCTGGGGGCTGCAGGGCTGCTCCTCTCACACCTTCTCACTCGTCTCTCCGGCTGCAGTTGCTGTTGCCATTTTTTCCCCTTCTCAGCTCTGCTCCCCCAGAGGCGCTGCCCCCGTCGCCGATGGGCTCGGCCTTGGCCAGCGGCGGGTCCGTCTCGGAGCCGCTGGCACTGGCTCTGTCGGACATGGGGGAAGCGTCTGGCAGCTGCTCACAGAAGCCGCCCCTGCAGCCCCCACAGCTGCCAAACTCTGGCCACGCAGACCCGATACACCCATGTATGAGTTTTTTGCAGGAAGGGCCTGCAGGAAGGTCTGCGCCATGCTCAGCTGCAGTGACCACAGGCTCCACGGCTGGAAGGGGAGAGTGGTGTCCTCGGACTCAATCTCACAGTCCATCCTGCAACCAAAAACATCCTGCCCTCCTTTACCTGCCAGTGCTTCCCACTGATGTCATGGAGTGGGATTTCCACCGTCTGAAAAAGGGAGATGAGCTGGAAAGGACCTTTGGCCTCGAGCAGTCCCTGGCCAAGCTACTGCAACAGCCCCTTCCTATAAACCCAGCCAGGAGCTGCATATGTCAAGTGGATTATTTAACAGCACCCCTGCTTCTGGTTTGCACCCCACGGTGGGGGTCCCCTCGCCCTCCATGCAGAGACTTGCATCTCCTGCCCACCCAGCTGACGGGACCAGGCGCTGGCTCAGTGACACCTACACGAAAGACTCCCTCCATAGCTCAAAAGGGAGAGCAAAGCAGGGGAGAGCAGTGGGGCTGTCCTGCCTCCTGCTCTGCCTCTCTTTATAAACAAAACATCTCCAGCATAACTATGGAGCCCCTCATTTAGGGCTGTGGGAGCCAAGACTGTTTGCAGGCACGACTATCTGTTTTCGAGAAAGTAATATATAGAGTTAAACCTGAGGGCCACTGCCTCTGACCTCAAAACCATAGAGTATTTGTGCTCCTGGTTTGATTGGGACTTACAGTTTCAAGGAATGAGCATTTAATGCATCCAGACCTCCTGGAAATCACAAAAGCCATTTTTAGACTATGAATAGCTCTTAAAGTAGAGCCCACTCTGACACTGAGCTGCTCTTTGCTAGCAAGAGTGCCCCTTTGCTGCCTATCTGTCCCTCTAGCCCATCATTTTCTATATTCACTCACATACAAACACAGCCCTTTTTCCACCCTTAGATGAAGTCTGGTTTTCTCTTAGTGGCTGGAGCTCAGTGGTTTTCTCTCTCTGACCTGTAGACTCACCAGCACATGAAGAAGACCCTTCACCGTCTCCTGGCTCGTGGCACAGTCACCACACCTTACAAACTGGGTTGAAGACCCCTCGGACAGCCTGGGCTCTCTCCGTACCCCTTTTCCTGATGGACTGTAATGAGGGTGGCCACTATTAAACCACCTCATGCACTCAAAGACATTTTGGACCTCCCCTGATGTTCTCCAAGGTTCCTGGCCATTTCTTGTTCCCTTCCTCCCACCCCAATATGCTCAAGCCAGAGCAAAATTATAGAAACAGAAAGAAAATGTGTTCCCAGCTCCAGCCTATGGGGAAAAGTTCTGAGGAGCTAATTATAGACTAATGCATCAGAGACATCAATAATTCAGGAAGCTCTGAAACTGAGCTGGAGACAAGAGGCAGGACAGTGCTTGCTCAGCCGCTAAGGCACCCAGCACTGCTCTGTCCCCGGTGTCAGAGTGACCAAGCCATGGGTGAACATGTAGGATGCAGCCCTATCACCCATGCGTTTCAAGGGGCAGACACCAAATTCAGACTCCCCATCCTTTCTCCTGTAACACCAACAAATGAAGATGGTAGGATCCTGCTTCCCTCCAGGCTTCAAGCCACCGGGCTCTAGCTTGGTACTAGGCTCTCCCTTCCAAGAAAGACAAAAGTCTCATTTATCATCTCTTTCCATACTCAGCTCTGTGCTTTTCTCTAACTTGAAGGAACAGGACTGTATTTTAAGTTTGGGGTTAGGGTATCCGTACAGCACTGTGCATTTTCTGGGACTGTTGAAACACTCTACTCATATCATCCTTGAGATGTTGGGATGAGGCTGTCACACCTTTCTGAGCATCCCTTAAATTCAGAGGGAGCAGGGAGAGGGAAAACTGGAAGGTAAAAGGCTGAAGCTGAAGTTAACACAACAGCACAGGGGGCATCTCTTGCTAAATTGGGGATTCAACTCAGCCTTGGATGCCTTTCTTATCAGCTGAGCTTCTGGAAGGACACATGCCCATCCCATCTTAGCTTCAGCAAAACAGAGAGATTGCTAAGGTAGATGAATCTGATCGTAGACTGCTAAAGTAGACGAATCTGCACACCTGATCAACACATGGCTCAGGGGCTGGTGCCGCCATCAGAATTTGGGGTTTTTTGACCACGGGGTGGTTTACACGGTACCGGGCCTTCTCGCAGCAGATGGAGTGCAACTGACTCCAAGGGGCAAAAGGATTCTCACTTATGAACTGGCAGGCCTCATTGAGAGGGCTTTAAACTAGATTTGGAGGGGGGAGGGGATAAAACCAGGCTCACTAGAGTTGAGCCTAGGGGTGGCGTGCCAGAGTTGAAATCGATAGCCCAGCTCAGGTGCATCTACACCAATGCACGCAGCATGGGCACCAAACAGGAGGAGCTGGAAGCCATTGTGCAGCGCGACAGCTATGATGTAGTTGTCATCACAGAAACATGGTGGGATGCTTCCCATGACTGGAGTGCTGCAATGGATGACTATAAGCTCTTCCGAAGGGATAGGCAGGGAAGGAGGGGTGCTGGGGTGGCTCTGTATGTTAGGAAGTGTTTTGATTGCATAGAAATCAATGATTGTGAAGACCAAGTAGAGTGCTTGTAGGTAAGGATGAGGGGGAAGGCCAATGAGGCAGATATCTTGCTGGGAGTCTGTTACAGGCCACCCAACCAGGATGAAGAGACAGATGAGACATTCTATAAGCGACTGACAGAAGTCTCGCATTCGCTGGCCCTTGTTCTTGTGGGGGACTTCAACCTACCGGACATCTGTTGGAAGTATAACACGGCAGAGAGGAAACAGTCTGGGAGGTTCCTGGAGTGTGTGGAGGATAACTTCCTGACACAGCTGGTGAGTGAGCCCACCAGGGGAGGTGCCTTGCTGGACCTGCTGTTTACAAACAGAGAAGGACTGGTGAGAGACGGTCGGAGGCCGTCTTGGGCTTAATGACCACAACATGATAGAATTCTCAGTTGTGAGTGAAGTAAGGAGAGGGGTCAGCAAAAATGCTACCATGGACTTCTGGAGGGCAGACTTTGGCCTGTTCAGGTCACTGGTTGAGAGAGTCCCTTGGGAGACAGTCCTGAAGGACAAAGGGGTCCAGGAAGGCTGGACAGCCTTCAAGAAGGAAATCTGAAAAGCGCAGGAGCAGGCGGTCCCCATGTGCCATAAGAAGAGCTGGTGGGGAAGGCGACCGGCCTGGCTGAACAGGGAGATTTTGCTGGGACTCAGGGAAAAGAGGTGAGTTTATCACCTCTGGAAGAAGGGGCAGGCAACTCACGAAGAGTACAAGGATCTCGTTAGGTCAAGCAGGGACAAAATTAGAAAGGCAAAAGCCCAGCTAGAGCTCAGTCTGGCCATAGTTGTAAAGGATAATACAAAATGCTTCCACAAAGATATTAACAACAAAAAGAGAGGCAAGGAGAATCTCCATCCCTTACTGGATACGGCGGGGAACGTTGTCTCCAAGGACGAGGACAAGGCTGAGGTACTTAATGCCTTCTTCGCCTCAGTCTTTAATAGCCACTCCAGGTATCCACAGGGTATTCAGCCCCCTGAGCTGGAAGAGATGGGGATGGAGAGCACAACAACCCAGCCATAATCCAGGAGGAAGCAGTTAAGGACAAAACCACCTGGACACCCACAAGTCTATGGGGCCTGATGGGATCCACCCGAGAGTACTGAGAGAGGTGGCGGAGGAGCTTGCTAAGCCACTCTCCATCATTTATCAGCAGTCCTGGTTAACAGGGGAGGTCCCAGAAGACTGGAGGCTTGCCAATGTGACGCCCACCTACAAGAAGGGCCGGAAGGAGGATCCTGGGAACTACAGGCCTGTCAGCCTGACCTCTGTACCAGGGAAGATCATGGAGTGGTTCGTCTTGAGAGTGCTCACAGGGCATCTGCAGGACAACCAAGGGATCAGGCCTAGCCAGCATGGGTTCATGAAAGGCAAGTCCTGCTTGACCAACCTGATCTCCCTCTATGACCAGGTGATCGCCTAGTGGATGAGGGAAAGGCTGTGGACGTTGTCTACCTGGACTTTAGTAAAGCCTTTGACAGCGTCTCCCACAGCATTCTCCTGGAGAAACTGGTGGCTTGTGGCTTGGACGGATTTACTTTTTGCTGGGTGAGGGACTGGCTGGATGGCCGAGCCCAGAGAGTTGTGGTGAACAGCATTAAATCCGGCTGGTGGCCAGTCACAGATGGTGTTCCCCAGGGCTCGGTTCTGGGGCCGGTCTTGTTCAATATCTTTATTGATGACCTGGATGAGGGGATCGAGTGCTCCCTCAGTAAGTTTGCAGATGACACCAAGTTGGGTGGGAGTGTTGATCTGCTGGAGGGTAGGAGGGCTCTGCAGAAGGATCTGGACAGGCTGGGTTGATGGGCCAAGGTCAACTGTATGAGGTTTAACAAGGCCAGGTGCTAGGTCCTGTACTTCAGCCACAACAACCCCGTGCAACACTACAGGCTTGGGGGGGATTGGCTGGAGAGCTGCCCGGCAGAAAAGGACCTGGGGGTGCTGGTTGACAGCCGGCTGAACATGAGCCGGCAGTGTGCCCAGGTGGCCAAGAAGGCCAACAGAGTCCTGGCCTGTATCAGCACTAGTGTGGCTAGCAGGAGCAGGGCAGGGATCTGTGTTCAGTGTTGGGCTCCTCACTACAAGAAGGGCATTGAGGTGCTGGAGCGTGTCCAGAGAAGGGCAACGGAGCTGGGGAGGGGTCCAGAGCACAAGTCTGATGAGGAGCGGCTGAGGGAACTGGGGTTGTTTAGTCTAGAGAAGAGGAGGCTGAGAGGAGCCCTCATCGCTCTCTACAACTACCTGAAAGGGGGTTGTAGCGACAAGGATGTTGGTCTCTTCTCCCAAGTAACCAGTGATAGGACGAGAGGAAATGGCCTCAAGTTGCGCCAGGGGAGGTTTAGCTTGGATATTAGGAAAAATTTCTTCACCGAGAGGGTGGTTAAGCATTGGAACAGGCTGCCCAGGGAGGAGGTGGAGTCGCCACCTCTGGAAGTGTTCAAAAAATGTGTGGATGTGGTGCTTCAAGACATGGTTTAGGGGACATGGTGGCGCTGGATTAATGGTTGGACTTGATGATCTTGAAGGTCCTTTCCAACCTTAGTGATTCTGTGATTCTGTGAATCCAAGCAATTTTGATTCCAGCACAGCCTGAAAACACAGCCCAGTGTCTCCAGCCTGCTTCGTGCAGACACCACATGTGCTCACCTGGATGAGCTCTCAAACCTGGTTAGTACATCCCTACACGTGGCCCCACGGCCACATGTGTGTACCCATGCACACACAGCCTGGGTCCAGGACAAACCACCATGTGCTGCCACACACCAGTGTACACTGACATGTTCAAAGATGCACAAAGTATTTAGAGGGCAACTGAATTCACGTTCCTAACACCACAGAAGAGAGGGCGAGGAGAAATTCCACCCAAGACGCATGCACCCAAGTGCTCAATGCAACTAGAATTCAAGGCAAAACTCCCACAGGGCTTGAAACTGCTGTGCCACAGGGCACTGGTTCCTTGTGCTGACTAGACCAGCACGTGTCTCCAGAAATTAGAGCCCTGACTTGCTGGACTTGCTCTGAGCATCCTCAAATGCCACTGGGACCAGTTCCATAGGGTTGATGGTTGTGTACCCTGGGATTCCCCTATAGCGGTGAGCAGCCCTCCCCGGCAGCTCTCGCAGCTCTCAGCTGAGGCTCTGGCTCCCTCTCCTGACACCTTTTCCTGGTCCAAACTTCCTCGCAAATGCTGCTGGGGAAAGCACTGGAGTTGCTTAGCGCCCATCAGGTCTGGGCCACAGGCATGAACAAAACCACCGACCGAGTGGCTCAGGCATCCCTCAAAACCCAGTCTTGGTGATCGTTCACCCATGGAAACCTTTGAAGGAATACTCAGTTGCAATGCACTTCATCAAAGCTTCTTCCAGAAAACCATATTAATCTTGCTGAGCCAAACCAAAGCACCCACAGCACCGTGCCAAACATGGCCACTGGCAGATGCATGTAGGATACACATCTTTCCCCCAAACCTATGATGAGCTTCCCCCATGCCCATCTCTTTCCAGTCCATTGGGATTGCACATGGGAGAGCCTTTCTTGCTTCTCTAAGCCTCCTTGGCCAGACATCTCTCCCAGGGTGGGTATTACAGCCTCCTGACCCCCACCAATATCCACGCTGAGGGCCAGGCCATCTGTGGTTCATCCTTGGGACCTCCGTGTTGATAAAGGTGAAACCAGGAGAGCAGCAGCAGGGACAAGCTGGAGAAGGGAGCATCCCTGAGCCAAACCTGGGGACTGAGTGGGGAGGTGGCCTTGGTGCCCCAGAGGGAGGTTTAGGAGAGGGGTGATGCTATCACAAGGATGGCTGTGTTTAAGCAGGCATTAGTAGACCACAGGAGCAAGGAAAGCCTTCTGGAAAACAAGAGTAATGCCATTTGCAAGGCTATCCTTGGTTCCCTCCTGACTGGGCTTGTTCCCCACGGGGTGCTAACAGCAGCACCAGGACTCAGCATGGGGCTCAGCCCCCCAAACTCTTTCTCCTGGCTCTCCTCTGCCCCTGCTCCAGCTCCTCTGACGGTGTCCCACCAGTAGATGGCAAGACAAGCCCACATTTTGGGGTGACAGCCGCACTGAGCCCCAGGAAGAGAGCTCTGTGCCAGGGAGGGACTTCTCTGGTGTCTAATATGGGGTTCAGCTCACCTTGGGGCATATCTCTCTCACTCCTTCAAGCTGTCCTGGCCCCAAAATTTCTACAGACTTGGCATTTTTTGTCTCCCTAGCCCTCAGTGCAGCCTGGCTGAAATTAATCATGGGATGTATGGAATGCTGGGGGAGCGCTGATGGGCAGACAGACAAGCAGTCAGGCATGTAATGTTTGGTTTCCTTAGGGAGTGGTAGGTAATGACTTTAAACTAAAAGAAGGTCAATTTAGACTAGATATAAGGAAGAAGTTTTTCATGACGAGGGTGATGAAACCCTGTCCCAAGCTGCCCAGAATGGTGGTCAATGCCCCATCCCTGGAAACACCCCAGGTCAGGTTGGACGGGGCTCTGAGCAACCTGCTCTGGTTGAAGATGTCCCTGCTCGCTGCAGGGGTGGGACTAGATGACCTTGAAAGATCCCTTCCCACCCAAACTATTTTAGGATTCTGTGAATCTAAGTAGGCTAAAAAAAAAACCCTATGGCACTGGAGCTTTGGGAGGAGCAAGGGGGAATGGCCAGATTGTAAATCCTTTAGAAAAATAACAGAAAGAGCAATTCTGGCCCCATGCAAACACCCTTGCAGGTCACCTGGCTGCGTTCCCTGCTTGAATTTGGCCTTCTCAGGGGAGATTTGGTTCACACACCCCCAGTTCCCACTTTTAATACTTCTGGGTTTTATTCCAGGAACCACTTTCCTCTCTCTCCATAAGCTTCCCATCCTGTCCTCCTTACTTACAGGGCCACGAGGTATCATGCACGGTTTAGGGCAGGAAATCTCCTCTCCCCAGGGCTGGGGACCACGGCTGCTAACCTCTCCCGGCTGCTGCCATAGGTTCGGCAGCAGCGTGGCACTTGCTTTTCTCCAACGGTGCCTGGAGCCACTTTGGGGGTTGCAAAAGCCGCAGCGTGACTGGGGGTCCCCAAGTTATCACTGTGCACACGGACCTTATCAGACACCTAAGTTTAACATATGGAAGAGATAAAGGGGAAAATGAAAGCTTAAAGCAAAACGCATCATGTTGCAGAGTAACTGCACTGCTCAGGTTATAGAGTAACGTTAGATTCACCCTGAAATGTTGATCCACAGCTGGACAGGGAAAAAAGGCAAG
This sequence comes from Phaethon aethereus, assembly GCF_964289735.1. Classification (NCBI taxonomy): domain Eukaryota; kingdom Metazoa; phylum Chordata; class Aves; order Phaethontiformes; family Phaethontidae; genus Phaethon; species Phaethon aethereus. The sequence goes on along the minus strand of NC_138576.1, from coordinate 3,586,688 downwards.
GAAAACAGTGACAACGTTTGCTTAAAAAAGTTATTGGGAAAAGGAGAGCTGGTTTCACATAAATGTGTGTATCCCAGCTGTGCACAATCATCACTTTCCCTTAAAAAACACAAACAAACAAACAAAATCCAGTATTTGGGAAGTTTTGCATCATCAGTCTCTGCAATACATCATGCAACAAGGCCTTCAAAATCCAGGGTGGAGAGAGGAGAGGACGTGGCAATGCAAAGCAGCTTTTTTGGCGTGGGCTGTCTGTCTGAGGATGGAGAATGTCCCACCTCCCCGCTTCTCTGAAATCGCTCCTTGAGCAACTCCCCTGAGGTCACAGAAGAAACCTGGACCAGGTGTACCTCCGACACCAGCCTGGGCCATGAAAAAGCCTTTTCCAAAGACTACTGCTCCAGCAGTGTTGCTTGCCCCACGCACGCCCCAAATCGAGGCACTCGCTGCACACCCAAGTGTCTTCCGCGCCCAGAGGAGCAGCAGTACTCGCCACCTCCACTTCTGCCTCCCGACCAAAGACAGCGCTAATTAATTAATGGCTTCTGGGGAGAGGACAAGTCAAGCCTTAAATTAAACTTCCACTTCAACAGGCGTCTCAGCAGGGATGGAGACCCTTGCCCTGGCCAAATGACCAATAAAGCTGCAACAGGCTCCACGTGTCTCAGAAGAGATGGAGACGTGGCTCATGGTGTGGCAGGTGGCTACGATGGGAAGGGATTTGGAAACTAGCATGGAAGCAGCTCAGGCCTTGGGCTCAGCAAATATCTAATCACCATCCCTGGAAAAAAAATCCATCATGAAGAAATGTCGGCCAGAGCAATGAGCAGAAATTTCTTGGCAATAACTGCAAGGTGTTGGAAGAGCATCTGGGCTTTGAGTTCCCCAATGGAGCTGCCAGCAGCATGGCTGCCAGTGTAAGTGGCACTCCTCTCACTATCTTTTTATCACTCAGAAGGTTTAAAGAGGGCTTTTCTTTCAAAAATGCTGCCTGGCCCTGAATAAAGAGTGTGTACTTTTAAGAAAGAAAATGATCCCTGAAAATTTTTACGTATTAAAACTCTGCAATTTGGTTAAAAGAAAATAACTTTATTTATTTATTTCAATTACAATTTTTAATGTAAACATATAACACCAGAAGATTGAAGAGAAAAAAAGAAACAACCCAGCGTCAATGTCATAAACAATTTTTTCCCTCCTTTGATGATGGAGAGTGCTGGGAGTGGGAAGAAATTTGGAAAAATCTTCCCAACTAAAGCTGAATCCAACCATGTTACCTTTGGTTTGCACTCCCTGCAAAGGTGAGAGGGTGGAGGGCACCACCAGTGCTCCCACTGATGTGTTTGTAGTGGAGCTGGGACACTGAAAGGGAGTTGTGGTGAGGTGGGGATTGGTCTCTTCTCCCAAGTAACCAGTGATAGGACGAGAGGAAATGGCGTCAAGTTGTGCCAGGGGAGGTTTAGATTAAATATTAGGAAAAATTTCTTCACCGAGAGAGTGGTCAAGCATTGGAACAGGCTGCCCAGGGAGGTGGTGGAGTCACCATCACTGGAAGTGTTCAAAAGATGTGTGGATGTGGCACTTCAGGACATGGTTTAGTGGGCATGGTGGTGTTGGGTTAACAGTTGGACTTGATGATCTTGAAGGTCCTTTCCAACCTTAGTGATTCTGTGATTCTGTGACTGTGTGTGCTTAGTTTTTTGGGAAGGACAGCTGGCAGAGAGCTCTGATCACCCCATATCACTGGTTACCCCAACTCCCATAAACCCTCTGGGAAGGTCTCAAGTTCTTATGTTCTATCTAGACAACATTTTTATGGAAATCCAAAACACCAGGGCAGAGGCTGACAGCCAAATTTCATGTCTTCCTCCTCCCACCTCTTTGCCTTCCTCTCTGGGCTCCCCATTGCACACCCATTTCAGCTGTGGCCAACTCCAGGACCCCCCAGTGTCCCAGCTACATGTGGCCTTCACACCTTCTCCACTTGGCCTCTTTAGATGGTCCACAGAGTATTATTGAATGGTTTAGGGAGAGAGACACAGAGAGATTGAAGTAGGGACAAGCAATAGGGAGACTTTGGTTTCTGTGTTTCTACCAAATGAGATGGCAGAGGGATGCACGTCAAGGTCATGTCCGAGCCCCAAAACGGCCAGCCAAGGGAAATCCAATGGTGGCGGGTCACAGCCTCCAGCAGATAGTTTAGGGGCTATGGTTCAGGGTCCCTCCTCCTCCCTGGGTTCCCAACCCAATGACACCTTTTTCCTCTTGTGCATGGTGCAACTGCCCTTCCCCATCACAACTCCCTTCACCATGGTGGCTGTAGCTCTGTTGCAATCTTTGGAGATTCAAAACCCCTCCGAATTGCCTTGGACCCTTGCACAGACACACACTGGATGGGGCCACGGTGTGTCCCCAGGGACTGAGGTACAACCATTCCCATGCAATGAGGATCTTGCTGGCCCCACTCTCCTGCCAGTTGAGGACCTGTGGGGTCACTGGCAGACGTACATGCCTGGGGTTGGGTGGGAGACATCCCCCTCCTCTCTCCCAAAGGCTCAGTGTCATCTTGGGCAAATGTCCCAGGCCCTGTTGCCAGGCAGGGAGGCTGGAGGTGGAAAATCAGCTCCTGGCACTGATCCCAGGACATGCTGACAACAGAGCAAATACCTCAGGCAGCCACGGGTCATTGGCAGCTCAAACATCTGCTCTGTCATCTCTGGCGTGTCTCAAGTGAGACCCTGCTGCTCTTCTGCAATGGATGGGGCAGTTTTTCCACCCTGAAAGAAGACAGCAAGCCTGAGGGTCAGCCAGATGAAGAAATACAGGTATTCTGGGCAGCTCAGCAGGGAAAGCAGCTGAACAAGACTCTGGGTAGGTCCTGTCCTCTGCTCAGTGTCATCACAAGGCTTTGCGAGTCCTTTGCCATTAGTGGAGGAGGAGATACTAATGGAAAAGTGCTGAAAGAGGGGTGGTGCCACGGTGCTCCAGGAAGGCTGCTTCATGGTCTGGTGGGAAAACTAGAGGACCAGCTGTCCTGGGCTTGGACGAGCAGGATCTGCACCTCATCGACTCCTTCTCCTGCTCTCAGCACTGGTAAAGATGGCTGTTATCTGAGCAGGGATTTTTTTGTTATATATATCAGGTTTCATACCACCTTCAAATGGAGAAGAGATTGCAAGAGGAATTGGGATTATTCCCAGTTTCCAAAGCGTGTTTGACTTCAGCAGGGCCAGCTGTGACAGCTACTGGGCCTTGGCACAACTTCAAGTCTGCTTAATCCACATATAACCATGGAAAAAAAGAAGTAGATGTAGGAGGAGAGATGACATAAAAAAGGAATAATATGAAGAAAGAGAAACTTCTCATTTATTGACCTTTCCTCCCTTCGCATTCATCAAAGGCGAGTGCAATGGGGAAGAGTGTGGAGGGACACGTGTGTCTGGCCGTGAGGGGGCTGGACTCAGGCAGAGGGAGGAGATGTCTATTTGCAAAAGGAGCATTTTTTATTTTATTATTAGACAGAATCACAGAATCACAGAATCACTAGGTTGGAAAGGACCTTCAAGATCATCAAGTCCAACCATTAATCCAGCGCCACCATGTCCCCTAAACCATGTCCTGAAGTGCCACATCCACACGTTTTTTGAACACCTCCAGTGATGGTGACTCCACCACCTCCCTGGGCAGCCTGACCATCCTTTCAGTGAAGAAATTTTTCCTAATATCCAATCTAAACCTCCCCGCTGCAAGACACAAATCCATACCAAACCATGTTTCCCTAGTGCTGGAACTCAATATACCACTTATTCCATGAAACGGCATCCTTGGGGTGATGTTTCTGTGTAACTAAGGACACTCCAACACTCTGTGATGAGCTCCCTATAAGGCACTCTACAGAAAATGTCATTTTAGCAGTTCATCAGGATTTAGGAAATGGTGGCAAACCATATCTGAGCAATAGCAGTGTAATTCCTCTATTTACCAAAGGAATGTATGAATATTGCTGTGGCCATACAGTAAAAAACTGTGAGTCCACAAAATTGAGATAATTAAAATATAAACAATGTTTATAAATAAAATATCGCTTAAATATTAAATGACTGCACTACTTAAATTAATCACAGATTTTTGAGCTCATACAATTCATACTAATTTTCAGAAGATTTTTTTCTTGAAATTATAAGGGTTAGAAAAATAAGGATTGTTTCTAAACCTCAGAGCCTCTCAGAATCACAAGACTCCAAGAGGCAGGCCTTTAAAAATGCACCAAAACTCATGAATCTTGGGCTTCAGATGCAAAGAACCGGCAGCACCGGTTGAAGGGAAAGCGGATGGTCAGCCCGTGAACTCTGGACTTTGCTTTCTCTGCTCTGACATGTTGCTTTTGCAATAGCTCTGCTGATGACGGGTCTTTACCCTGAGATTACGGAAAGGCTGAGAGATTAAGGACCTATTGCACCAGATGGGTAAGGAAAGCTCATCCTTGCAGCAATGCTCCTTTCTTGCCAAAAAATGATTGGCTTGCTGGTGTCCTTGGAGCTGCACTCTGACATCCCCTGCCAAAAACCTCCTCTGTTGAGGATTGGTCTAAAGGTCATCCCACCCATCCAGGAACACAGCGTGACCTCACTGCAGGAGAGAAATTCCTGGGGCTAGGTTTATCCTGCCAGGAGCATGGTCTCAGCCTTTTCCCCTGGGCAAGGAGGGGGCTGTGGAGGCCCACAGGACCGGGAACAAAGGCAGGGACATGCCAAGCAACCAGCAGCAAGGTAGAAGATACATCTGTTGAGCTTGAGGGCCAGGGGACATATGTTTTGGTTAGGGGAAGATATTCAAGAGCCTTCTCATGATTCTTCCCAAGTGTGGTTGGATGGCCAAGTCCCAGGACCTTGGTGGAAAGGCTAAACTACGGATGGCCAAGCCTGTTGATGTGAGGCCCCAAGGTGGCACATCCCAATCTTCACTGCTGTGCCAGATCCCCTTTCTCCTGCTTCTTGGCTCCCCATGCTGGACACTGAGACACCCGCACAGAGAGTGCAAGACTAACCTGAGCAGAGCCTGGGCCCTCTCTGGCTGGCACAGTCTTGCTATAACCATATATTGGACTTGTATTTGCCCTCCAACACAAGGTCACTGCATCAAAATTGCCTGCTGGGTATGGTTCTTGCTCTGGACTAATCACAGAATCATAGAATCATGGAATTTTTGGATTGGAAGGGACCTTTAAAAGCCATCTAGTTTAACCCCCTGCAGTGAGCAGGGACATCTTCACCCAGAGCAGGTTGCTCAGAGCCCCGTCCAGCCTGACCTGGGCTGTTTCCAGGGATGGGGCATCTACCACCTCTCTGGGCAACCTGGGACAGGGGTTCACCACCCTCATTGCGAAAAATTCCTTCCTTCTATCTAGTCTGAATCTGCCCTCTTTTAGTTTAAAACCGTTACCCCTTGTCCTGTCGCTACAGGCCCTGCTAAACAGTCTGTCCCCATCTTTCTCCTCAGCCCCTCCAAGCCCTGGCAGCTGCACTAAGGTCTCCCCGGAGCCTTCTCTGCTCCAGGCTGAGCCCCCCCAGCTCTCCCAGCCTGTCCTCCCAGCAGAGCTGTTCCAGCCCTCGGAGCGTTGCTGGGGCCTCCTCTGGCCCCGCTCCAACAGGTCCATGTCTCTCCTGTGCCGAGGGCTCCAGAGCTGGACGCAGCACTGCAGGGGGGTCTCCCCAGAGTGGGGCAGAGGGGCAGAATCCCCTCCCTCGCCCTGCTGGCCACGCTGCTTTGGGGGCAGCCCAGGACATGGGTGGCTTCTGGGCTGTGAGCGCACATTGCCGGCTCCTGTCCAGTTTTTCACCCACCAGGACCCCCAAGTGCTTCTCCATGGGGCTGCTCTCCATCTCTTCATCCCCCAGCCTGTGCTGATACCTGGAGTTGCCCCAACCCAGGTGCAGGACCCCGTACTTGGCCTTGTTGTACCTCATGATGTCCACATGAGGTTCCTGACCTAATCCCTAACCTATTCCCAGGAATGGGGTTGGCAGGTAATGTGATGAGAACAGACATCAGCTGTCATCTGGGTTAAACAGTGCTGTTCCTCCCAGTCCCAAATCCCCTTCTTACCCCAGGGCTATTTTCTTCACTCCCAAACTGACAGGGATTCGGACCCTCAGCTGCTTTCTTCCTCAGAAGAGCGGCAGATGGTGTCACTCAAAGCCATGGATCCACAGACACCCACAACCATGCACAGTCTGGGAGCTAACTCACAGGAAGGGTCTCATTTGCTCCTCTGGGAAAGCTTGGCTGAGAAACCTGAGGTTACAGCTGTGCTAAGAAATAACCCCTCCTGCAGCTGTTTTCCATTCAGCTTTATCTAAACCTTCAGAAGAGCTGAGGAGACGTACAGAGTTGTCTTCTAACCAACCAGGCCTATCTGACTCCAACCAGGATTCCAAGCCTGTTTTCCTTTCCTCTTCCATCTGTCCCTATCCACCTCTCATGTGGGGATCGCTCTGTATTTAAAGACCAGAGTGACTACAATAATATAGAGGAACAAGAAGACCTTCAAGCACTGACATCTGTAAGGGGTTTCTGCTTTTCCTGGTGCTCAGATAAGGTGTGCCCAAGCAGCCTGGGAAGATGTGACAGTTAGAGAAATTAGTGTTTCTGTGCTGGGGAAATGCTTTCTGGATCAGGAAAGGAGTGAAATTTCTCACATCTGAAATCCTCTGAGGCGAAACACATTTCAAAATAAAAGGCTGCTCTGGAAAAATAAAATTGAACATCCTGTCCTACTTCTATAGGGGAATTTTCTGAGTTCACACAAAAAAATGTCATTTATAGGAGATCTATACATTTTCCACATGAAATGACACTGAAACCAGCACTTTTCCATATTTTTTAAGATTGGCACTTTCATCTAGAAAAACACTTAGCAGTGAGGGCCTGCAGCAGCTCCAAGAAGATCTTAGTGGGCCCTTGAACTGGCTGGAGAATCTCACACCTCCATTGGAAGAATGAGAGATAAGCAGGGTGGCACCAGGCTTTACAGGGAGGCTAAAGGGAGAGAGAAGCAGAATAGAAATACTGAATGGCTTGTAGGACTTTGCTTCGCGTGATATAGGACCTCTACTTGAGGTCAGAAGAAATATTATCATGCCCTTTAGGTCTTCTCTGCTGTGGGGACCCATCTGAGAGAGGGCAGCACCGTGTGTAGATGGCACTCTGCCATTTATATTTTTTGGCAAGGAGATGAAATCCCCTCAAAGCTGAACGCTAACCTGGGCGCTGCACCTTCTCAGGAGCTTCAGTTTGCCTCTTTAGGAAGACTGCAGAAATGACATCTACTGGAAGATATTAAATGTATAGAAGCAACCCCTGGGTCAGGATGGATGGTGGTTGTACTGGACAACCACCCCAGTACTAAACTGGATTTCAGTTGGCTTGAGTCCTCAAAAACACACAGATAGTCACTGCCAGTTTGAAGGAAAACATCCTAAACTGCTCTCATTTGCAGCGTCAGGCGCAGGAAACGAATTTCTTTTCTGGCTGAGCAATGCCCACCCTAGATTTGAGTTCCACAATGGCGCTGCTGAAGCATAAATGTCTCTTGAATCCTGTCTCCTGCGGCAAAAGCCAGCCGTGTGTGTGCCAACTCTCTTAGCTGCTGTATGGCGTTACTGTCATCTTTAAAAAACCCGGTTTTATTCCAGAAGCTGGCCCTGGCTTGAAGAGGTAGGCATCAGCACAGCCTTCCCAGTGCAACGTAAGCGAAGCACGCAGGAAGGACAGCAACAGAGTATTTCTTATGACGCTGCTACCCAGGGGGTATGCACGAGCCCACTCCTCCGCACCCCTGCACGTCCCCTCAGCCCCAGCGTGCCACAGGTGCTCAGACCCGCGGCGAATTCAGGATCACGGACAATTATGGTATGAAGTCAAAAATAGCCTGAAGAGCACTCGTCTGGCCTGAGCCTCCAGGAGAAGGGCAAAGGTTTCGCAACGCCAGCTACCATTCACCTCAAATAGAAACAACCTGCCCTGAGGGTGTCAGGAAAGCCCCCAACCCTGCCCAAAACGTGGGGTGTCATGAGTGAGGGGGGCTGCCAGGCAAGCGTCCCAGCCCTCAGAGCTCCTGCCCTCTGGCTAACCCTGGTGCTCTCCTCTCTCCAGCTCCCCAGAGGCACGCAGGGCTCGCCAGAAATGGTATGTTAGAGCCTGACTCCCACCCGAGGAGCAAAAGGAGGGGTTTTCCAAAAGCACAGAGGTTAATCACCTGCAGCCCTCACGCTGTGTCACTGAGGGAAGAAGATTCCTCCTCTTCTGCAGCTCTCCAATGTCTTAAGCAGCTAAGAGCGGAAAGCAGCTACGTCTGTATGGGCTGAAACAAAGGAATTAAGTTTAACATCTTAGGAATTAATCATTGCAACAGGACCCAGACCCAGGCAGGATTTGCATTTTTATCCAAGGCTTGGGCAGTGACTTTGGGGATGAGAGAAAGAGCCTTTCCCTGGGTCCGGTTTCAAATTCAGCAGTCTGGGTATTAATAGTGCATCGCTACAGCAGCACATTAGTTCAGTCCCGACTTCAAAACCAAGGGGAAGCTGAACAAACACGCTCTGTCGGCACCCACACCTTGAGGAGCAGAGCTCCTTCCTTTAAAGCTTTTTAGTGTACGCCTGCCGATAACCACGGTGTCAGCGTTGCTTCAGCTCTGCGCGTTCCCTCTTATATGGGAACAGCGAAGTGAGGACAAGGAAGCCAGTCGCTGGCTCCAAGGCAAGCCAGCAAAGGAAATCTGAGAATTAAAAGCAAAAACGTTTGGAAGACTTTTGGTTTCGCTGCATGAATCTGATTATAGGGTTAAATATTCTTAAATCGCTGAAGAACAGGGTGAAGAGAAAAGGAGAACAATGGAGTAGTTGTTGTATAGAAGCCAGACTGAGCATGTGTAAAGAGTCAAACTAATGATCAAAGTGAAGTAGCTGGAAAGAGCACGGTGCTGCAACACCGGCACCTGTTCTGCAAGAAACTTAATGGGTGCATGAGTCATTAAGTCATGGGCAAGCGGAATGCTTCCTCCACAAGAAGTTCCCATCATTAGAAAGTTGAGGCGTAGGAGGAGGGAAAGGCCTTGTTCAACCTGAAGGGCATGTTTATCCATTGATTAACGAGGCAGGGTGGGCCCACAGTACGTTATTTGGAGCACACTCATTCTCACTGGTGTCTGCACAAACTTCTCCGGGTGACCAACACCACTGGTTGTGCAGCAGCTGGAGTCAGGCCCTGCACAGAAGCAGAAACGAGGACCCTACGGTCTTAAATTCTTGGCCTGTGTTTTTTAAAGCACCATTGCTCTTTTCTTGCTGTTTCAAAGCTGCACGTATCTAAAGAGCAACAGAAACACGGCTGAAGACGGAGCAGCTGGCTTCTCAACACGAGAAAGGGCTAAGAAATCTAGAAGCAACAGAGGAATATTTGAAACCCGGCGCCTTCTGGACAGCTGCCATTTACAAGCACAGCCCATACACCTGCCTACCAGCTCACTGAAGATGAAAGGGTAACCATGCTGTATCTGCCTGCGAGCAGCGGTCTGCTACACCAAGCAACTGGAATATTCAGCAGAAAGTTAAACGTACATACAAATGTTTGAGAGTCCCTGCACAGGCTGGGGGGGCTGTATCTTCCTCTGTGCCTCAAATCACGCATCGCTCTGCAGCTGAAGAAAAGGCTTCAGCACTAACCAGAATCCATCATCACTGCTCTTACATGCTCTAAACAAGGATGACAAAACAAGGATACATCTGCATAGGATTTTATTAAAGTAGGCATCATCCACAACTTACAATATTTGAAAAAATATTCTTTAACAACTTTTTTTTTCCCCCGAACAGGTAATTTAACAGCTACAATGCTCAAATGTCATGAGAGAAGTCTCTGCCCAGAAGTCAAACAGGTAGCAAAAGTTATGACATTTTGTACCACATCAAATTGGTTTAATACAGAAAATACTGTAACATAGTTACAACATAAGGTAATGGTGAAGATATGGAAAGAAACACATGCATCATTGGTCACAGGTTGAAAACTAGAATTTCAAACAGGACTCAGACCTTGTAGACATCTCTAATCACATTCCCTGACTATCACCACCTTGTTACCTCCAAACTCCTCTCTGTTGCCATATGGTTTATTTCAGATTTTACAAAATATAAGTTTCTTAAATGGCAGCTCCTAAAATGGTCAGCAACTTTTGGCAGGGGGAAAAAAAGAAAAAAAAAGAAAATTTTGTTGAAAATGCCATAGGTTTGAATTTTACCTTCACTGTAACACCTTATCCAAAGTTTTTGGCAACACCGCAACCAAGGACAGCGTGTTTCAAAAGAACATTCTTGCTCATCACTGGGGAGCTCTGAACAAGGGTGAGGGGAGCAGAGCCCCTGACTTTGATGGAAGTAAAGAAATGGAGTGAGACCCGTCAACAGCTCTTTATTTTAGATGTCTCATGGAACGGAGGCAATGAGGAGTCTCCAGGGTCTGAATTATGGGAGACTGTAACGGATGAGACACTTCAGCTCGTATTAAAGCCCTTCATCTGACAGCTCAGTATAACAGTTTACTAGGAGATAATCCTGGTTTGGCAGGGCAGAGGACAAAACCCAAGCCAGTCTCTCCTTGGAGGGTATGAATGGAGGGACAACTTTGCTGGCCCATTGGGCCAAATATTACACTTGAACAATGTGATAGTTACAACAGCGGCCAAAGGTTAAAAACTTCTCTTTTCACAAATGTAAACAATAAAAAAAAAGTTTCAATAACAGGCCACAACCTTAGAGGTTTTTGGGCTTAAATACCTGGGAAACGCATACTTTGCCAACGGATGAAACAATAAGATACATACAAAACCAGGAGATACAAGTTTAACAAGTGTTTAAAATAACTGGGTTTCACCACAGAATCTTCATTTGAAGGTTACTTTCATGAGAAAACATATTCCCTGCAGCATGTAGACTCCTTCACAAAGAGACAGAAATCTGGTCATGTCAGTTATCCACTTACTGAGGAAACACCACAAGGTTACAGAGTGTAACAGACTCGCAACTACCAAAGCATCACCACAGAAAACATAGCAGAAGTGTTGCAGGCAAAAAAATAAAATACTTGAATGTGTTCACCTACACACACTATTGGAGTATACAAGACAAAAAAGATGGAGAGCTTCATATAGGGAGTTTCCAGTCATTTTGAAAATGAAAGATATTTTTTCTTTGGAAAAAAACCAAACAAACAAACAAAAAAACCCCAAAAGTCCCCAGATGTTGTTTCTCAAGGCATGGTATAGCTATAGTAGCTGATGGCGCAGATTCACATCCATGGAAACTTGATATTTTACCTAAAATGGCTTTCCTGTCTCTCCTATTTGTCATTTCTCAAAGTCTCCTAAGTAGCTTTTGAATAGACATATCTTCTTTGCATGCATCTACTAAGACTCCCTTGTTAATCCCAGAATGTCTTGTGCATGAAACTCCATGAGCAGAACAGCCCTTAACTGTAGCTAGAAGATGGTTTCAGCTTCTGGATCCCTCTCTAAAGAATAAAAGCGTATGACAGTTACACATATATAGCATCTACAAATATACTTCCAGCACGTGTGGAAAATGCAGTGAATGTGAACAGATTTCAAAGGCTGACTTGACTCTACCATAAGGCTCCATCACCAGCCCACCTTTAAAACTTGCTCCAGGCAGTATGTCATTGTGCTAGCACAGGAAACAACTGGGATAACCAAAAGTAGTGCTAATTAACAATAAACCCATACCTGGGCATCACCTTCTTGAAATATGCCCCAGATTCACGTACATGTTACAGCTCTTCAGATTTCAGATCTACCTCCGAGGTTAAACCAAAGGCAGCAGCACTTTCAAAGAACAGGACAAAGCTTACCTTGTAAACTCTGTTTTTTTTAAAGCATAATAAGAATTCAAGTCCTATTCCCCTTCACATTTACAAGCATTATAAGAATAATGCTACTTTGTACGCCCTATGTTTAGAAAAGTGGATGTTTATACAGCACTATATATATACATACACATATAGGAACTATCGACCAAAGTTTGATTTCAAACCAGAATTGCAATGACCCCTGCAATTTGGGAACATGAAGTAGCTCTTCTGATCTCTCTTTTGTAAGCAAAGAGTAGAAAGGATCATATCTTACTACAATCTAACATCCTCCCACCAGGAAAACGAAAAACGTATCGTTAACTTTCTAGGATATGCCCAAAACACCAAGTTTGACAATATTGCCCCATGTTGTTTGCCAAAGAAGAGGCAGGCAGCAGGAATGACTGGAGAGTCATCAGCCAGGAGTAAGTGCTTTTTTTTTTCCTAGCTGTTTAAGTGTGAAAGTTCAAGAATTCTGTGTTTGTCATCAGTGCTGTGCTTAAGGACAGTACCAAATGATGTTGTTTACAGCTACAGTATGTTTCTGCCCAACTCTATTGCTACTTACGCAAATTAATAACTGACATGCTCTAAGACTTAAAAAATTATAAACTAATTTAGCCATTTCTTCCTGGTCCTCTGTGGAAATCTGGAAACATCTTACAAAGTACTTCAGTTAGCTTGAGCAATCCTGGAGTCAGACCCAAGGAAGCTAAACATCGTAGTCACCAACTCAGGGAGATCATAATCATGTTTCCAACCCCAATCCCTCCGGGCGTTCCCATCATCAAAGTTCATTGGCCAGCTGTCAGCTGCAGTGAATAGAGAGAAGAAACAAAGAGCATGTGGTTTAAGACAAATTTCTTTAAACTTCAAGATGCATCATCAGTGGCTATCTGAACTACTAAACCTGAATTTCAAACTTTAAGATTTGAACTGTACAGGAGCAGTTTGAAAGTGCCTAAAAAGAAAAGAAACTTTATTTTGCCCTTAACTCATAGCAATCTAAGTTCTTTTTCTTCCCCACTCCCAAGGAAGCTGATACTAACCTATGGCTTGCCTGACTGCATCCACATTGTAGGTCACCTGGAGCTCAGGAACATGCTTCTGCACCTCTTGCACCAGCTCTTCAGGAGTGAAGCTCATGGCACTGATGTTGTATGTCCTCATGCTCAGTGCCTCTGCAGGGGCCTCCATGACGTCTAGAGTCGCTTTCAGACAGTCATCAATATACATCATAGGGAGACGAGTGTCTGGCTTTAAGTTGCATTGAAATTTGCCAGTCTTTATGGCATCATGGAAAATCTGGACAGCATAATCTGTAGAAAAGAACAATGGATGCGTTTACTCATCTGCCTCAATCTGTTGTTTACTTCGTGACACCCAGCAATCCTCAGACCACCCCCCGAAGTCTCCTGTCTAAAATCTAGCAGCAGAACCCTGTGTTATTTATGCTGTATAGCAGGAGTGCAAGTCATTTTGAACTATTGCGATGCTATTCTAGCATTTGCACATTGCAGCAAGACAGCAGAGTTTAAAATGTTTTTAAAGGAAATGGTCTCAACGAGTGTAATTAATCCAAAATCTCTCAGATACTCTTTAAAGGCAAAGACTATGAAATTATGCCTTAGGCTGGAGTGGACAAAGTATTGTTCTAACACTGTTGAGAGTGCATCTCCACACTGATGCTCTATACTGCCACGGATTAGATTTCTACAAACACATTAAAAATTACTGTATTGGCTTATATTTTTGTTGTTCTTGCCTGCAATACTGAGACCAATGCACAAGTCGCTTACCAGTTGTTCCCCCACCAGGCTGAGAGTCAGCAGATATAATTCCTGGATACCTCAGGCAGCGGAAGTCTAGGCCATAGCGGTAATGGTAGTACTATGGAGGGAGGAGAGAAACATAGCATTACACATCAAGACTAGGCCACCCAACAAATTGATTTCATAGGAAAAATCTGCCACAGGATGAACCTTCATTCTGTAGCTGCTCCATGGCATGGATGAAAGAAAAGGAACTCCTGAACAGTCGCCATTCCCCACCAGGCAGCTGATCTCCCTGTTTGCCCTTTTCTAGTTTACATCCACATCAGTAGACATGGATTCTTGATATGGACTGGCTTCTAACATAGGGTCTAGATCTAGTGTTCAGAAACTGAAAATTCCTAAGTTTGTGAGATATTTCATGTTAATACAGTCTTCAGACCTGCCACTGATCTTCATAAATTTCAAGTGTGAGGAAATTGTATGTAAAAATATCAGCTTTAACAATGTTATGTTTATAAAAAACTACAAAGCCAAAAGAGAACCTGTGCATGTGCAGACTCCCATGGCTTTGACTTCAGCCTTTTTTTATTTGGGGGGGGGGGGGGGGCGGACCATGGGAGGGAGAGCAAAAGTCGTCATTGTCTAGCATGCTTTCGCAAGGCTTTGTATACTGTCATTTATGCAATGCCATTCATACTGGCAGATGAGGCAGACAGGCCAAAGTCAAAAGAACCAGGGAAAGAAATGATATTGAAAGTTAGATGTTTCCCAGCTTTCAATTCTTTGTACTTTTCCCCAGAAAACTCAAAAGAAGATATTTGTCCTTAAGAGCTGCCTCAGACTACTATTGAGTACTAAAGCCTGAAGGACGGAAAGAATGGGGAAAAGAACACTGCAGTGAGGAATCTTACAAAAGCAATGAAGTTCTCCCAGAACTTTCATGAAACAAAACAAAAAATTCTCACTTCTCCCATGAGCTCAGCGTGAACCTTGGAGACTCCATAGATTGTCCTTGGTCTCTGAATGCAGAGATCAGGAGTTGGATCTCGAGGAGAGGTGGGTCCAAAGGCTCCAATAGTGCTCGGAACAAAGAGTCTCAAATTATGCTCAGCTGCAATATCCAGAACATTGTGTAAACCTGGAACAAAAGGATTTATCAGAACATACACTGCACTTTCTCAAGCCTCTGTAGGAGTCATGAACTTGAAACCCTTGTCACATACCGGTAATATTTACAGCTCTGGCCAAAGGGACATTTGCTTCCCCAACAGCACTGAGCAAAGCACTATAGTGGAACAGCCAAGTTATCCGATTATTCACCACTATCTCACGTAAATTCTTGTAATCCAAGATATCCGCGAAGATAAAAGGACCTAGAAGAAATGGAACCAGTAGGGAATTGAATGCCAAGAAGAATGGATGTAAAAAAGTCCTACATGAAACTCAAATTGCTGCTTCTTGACCATACCTATATTCAGGATTTGACTGCATGGCAGAATGCACACCTAACAGCAGTGGTCAATAAATTAGTAAATAAACAGGAGAAATGAAGGGAAACTGCTGCCTTTACTTCAGCAACAGACTGATGCAAGAATGCCTGTTTTATCCAGTCAACAGCATGAAAACATGGAACATCTAGTATACACTATTCAAATGACTAAATACATCATTAAACAGTAATGACGAAGAAAAAGTTATGTAAGTTTCTAATGAACATAAAAGAATCCAAAAATCCTACTCTACATCCATCTTACCATAAAAATTGCCTGAGCATGGAAAAAACAAAGCACAAAATTAATTTCCAATTTGTTCCTTTCAAAAGAATAAATGCATCTCTTTTTACAGCAGGAGCACAACAGCCAAGCTCAACTTGACTCAAGTAGTTATTCTGGTCAACAAAGTGGCAAAGCAACAGTGGCAAAATATTTAGGAAAAGGGAAAAATAGACAGTAGAAATCAATGTACTGACAAGGTTTCAAAGCAGGAAGGCATTATCCAGAAGTTTAGAACAGGTTCAGTTTCCTCCACTTATCATTTAGACTTGGTAATTAGTCTATCAACGTCAGAGGTAAAGTCAAGATTTTTCTTCCATATGCTTCCCCAGTCACTTACCACTATAAAAAACATTATCCGCAGGCTTTCTAATGTCAGACAAGATCACATTGTTCTTTCCAAAGCGTTTCCTGTGTAAAAATACCCACATGGTATAATGAGTCCACAGTCTTCAACATAATTCCTAAGTTGCTATGCTGCTATTTTGTTTTGCAGGAGCAGTATCAGAAGAACAGTAATTTCTGCAATGAAATCATTTATTACACTAAAAAAACCCCCACTGATCCTTTAAATGTCAACGTAGCATCTTAGAAAATTAGTAAACTACTAGTAGCAGTGAAAGACTGTATAAGGAGAGGGAAATCCTGTAGAAAATGAAAATACATTAAGAAAGACCTTTCTACCCTCTTCTTTCTGAAAATATTACCGAAGAGATAACCTCCTCCCCTGCAGACAACAAAAAGCCACTGGGCTCTCTGTAACTGTAGCTACTTTTATATCAAAGTAAATACAACAGAGCAATCTCTGCCTTGTGCTTTTCTAATCAACAGAAGGCTGTCACAGAGAGCAAGTCTGACAGCATTGGAGTACATTCCAGCCTTCCATTATTTGGATGATTTTTAAACATATCATAGCAATGGTAGAAAACATTCAAACTGCAACACACTGTTGAATGCAGTGAGTTTGCTCACATTTGGTCATAGTCCAAATCCTCTGCAACAAACACTGCCTATGTGCAAACGATACTGTGGAGCTGAGTAGGCATGGATATGGGCCAGGGAGAGCTGTCGGAGCATTTTACATTTCTTGAAAAGATACCACGGAAAAAATAAGGTAACTGTGTACGTGAGGCAAGGGGAACAGAAAGTGACAAAAGAAATATGTTTTCTATTTACTCCTTTTGCTGCATCAGTCCATCTTTCACCAAATTATAAAAAACTTCAAGATCTTGTACCCTAATCTCTATTTTTGTTTGTACTTTACTAAATAGGACACCTTACTCCTGCAGTTACTTAACTGAAATTCTCAGAGATATAAAAGTCAGCAGCTGCAAAGCCAGGCAGCTGGGTAGTTAACAAAGGAATATGTATATTTTCAAGTGGATGTTTGTACTTTTTTCTCTCCCATAGAACCTGCACAAAATCACAGCCTTTGCCTCTCTATCAAGCACTCAAATCCAGCCTTATTTGGCTAGATCTAAAAAAAGAAAAGGGAAACTGACCACCCTCTGAGGATTCCGATTCTGAATACTTCCATTTAACTGGAAGCAAACTCAGCTCAGTGTCTAGTCTCTTAGACAAAATCATGTTATTTCGGGAATCATGACCAATGTACACACAGAAAGCATGTCAGTGAACCTAAACCAAGCACAGGAGTAAAAAATAAGATGATGGTGAAAATCTGAAATTATTTACAAAATTAAGAGGCAAAAAAAGAATCTGCAATCATCACTAGGATTCTTTTATAAAACAACTTTCCTGAAAATTATTGCTTCGAGAAGTGGTGGCTAAAGCTTGAATTCCCCACTAATAGCAAACCAGAGAATCCTGACATACCTCAGAAGCTTAGCAAGTCCCACTCCAAGCTGGCCAAGACCACCTAAAAGGCAACGCACAAGAGACAAAAATCATAGAAAATGTGGTATCAAAATACAGAGTTCCATTATTGCATGTGTCACGTCACAAATGAGTGCTATTTTTCTCAGCGAGTCAGAAAGCTTTTATATTTTTCCCAAGAAAAACCCAATGAACTCATTTTAGTAGATTTCCACAATAAAAACAGTAGGAAAGTTCACATGGCATTCTGATCTTGTCATCATACGGGGAAGATCATCATAATTCCAGAGTATCTGGCATATTTTTGCTTCCAGTATTCTGCTCACAAGGGAGGGAGGAGGGGAGTGGAAGACTCAATTGAGAAGCTGGAGCAGGAATACAGTTATGACAGGAATGCTGACCTGTAATTAGCACCCGAGGATGATCAGATTCGGAAAAAGAAACGGAGTGAAAGCTAGCATCGGAGGCCACCTGGCGGGGCGAGACTCCAATGCATCGAACAGGCACAATGGAAATCCCACATCCACAACCAGAGCTCTGAAGCAGCTGGCTGACAGCTCTGCTCACGTTTTTGACAATTGGCATCTTCCTCCTTCAGATATGCTGTCAGAATGAGAGAAAAGAGTCGTCACAAGTGACACAGCCATATTAAACGTTTTAAACACTCTCTTAGAAAACTCTGAAGGGTTTCAGAGAAGTGTGATGCAATCCAAGTCCTAGCTGACGTGCCAACCGAGAGCCACGTCTACTAAAAGCAGCCTGTGAAGTAACATGACTAGGGGTAATGCATTCACCAGAGTGAGCTCAGGAAAATAGCCCCAGCCCCAGCACAGAGTCCAGTATAATGAACAGTGAGAATATAGCTCAAGTTTAAGCCTTTTTAAAACAGTCACTAGAAACCTTGATTCCAAGCACAACAGACAGCAAATACGGAATTCAGTGGCTATGATTACACAGCTTCACTGTAGGTACTTCTGAGTGAAAGTCTTGCAGACTGCCATGAATAAGCAAACCTTCTTAGTATTGCATCAGCAAGATGCAGCTAAGCCAACACAGGCAGCAGTAAATCTCCTTAAAGAGCACTGCTTTGCTCAAACTTAATATGCATGATGGAAAGTACCCAGGAAGCAAACAAAGAAGCAGCAGTATTTATCCAGGACTCATGAAAATGTCCTAATTATTTCATAAAAAAAAAAAAAGACAAAAAGACATGATTCACTCATAATAACACACTGCAAAATATCCCTAAGTTACTCTGAGCTACATGAAAGTTTGGGTTTCCGTCTCTCCAAATCTTTCATATGGGGGAAGGAAATGGAGAATGTACCCCAAATAAATCCCACATGCATCCACAAATGGCCTTTTCCGAGGTTCCGGTTTACTTCTCTCAAATACAATTCTCAAAGGTTCCTCCTCATCCCCCTTCAAACAGCTTTTAACTCTCTTTCCCAAAGTGCTGGAATAAGTAAATTGACAGACAAAAACATATTTAAAATTAGCTTGTTCAAGATTACCCTGTCAACTACTTTCTTGTACATGTTCTTGCTGCATATATTATAAAAAGAGTCAAGGAGAAAGAAGACCACAACAAGAAATTACAGCAGCTAATTGCTGCAGATGAATTCCAGCACAACCAATTCTACTATGCATAGAAAAGCAAACAAGTAATTAATGTGGGTGTTCCTTTCACTTACGGCAACACACAAAGGTTGAGAATTTTCTGATACTTCAGGGAGTCCTGCTATTTAAGTACAGAAGACTTGCTCAACTACCTATCACATGCTTAATAAGATACCCCCCCACACACTGTGCATTATTAAAAAGCATATTTGCATATTTAAACTGAGCAAAGAGACTTATTCTGAGATGCATCCTGCTCCCCCTCTCAGACTCGTTTGCTCACTTGTTTATTGCCTTGAGAAGCATGGTCAATTAGTATCCTGATGAATTAGCCAAGCCTTTGCTGCAGCTCATAGCCACAAACCCATTAGAGGGATCAGTCTCCCCGATTACAGGCTTGATCTATTAAAGCTGTAGCTCTCCTGTCACAGCACTAGAGAAGCAATCACTCTGTCTTCTCTAGGCTTTGCACAAGTCTCTTGCAATTCCTTGTTATACACCAACATCTAACTCCACCTACAAAACAAGCTACTCCTTGAGCAGGGAAAGTGAAGTACAGGTCAGCTTATATTCAGCTTGTATTGCTGTTGGGCTACGAAGGTGATGAAGGGGACTGGAGCACCTCTCCTGTGAGCACAGGCTGAGAGAGCTGGGGCTGCACAGCCTGGAGAAGAGAAGGCTCTGGCAGGGGGAGGATCTTATCAATGTCTATAGATACCTGAAGGGAGGGTGCAAAGAGGACGGAGCCAGGCTCTTTTCAGTGGTGCCCAGTGCCAGGAGCAGAGGCCACGGGCACACAAAGAAACACAGGAGGTTCTCCTCTGAACATCAGAAAACACTTTACTGTGAGGGCGACCAAACACTGTCACAGGTTGCCCAGAGAGCTGGAAAAGTCACCATCTTTGGAGATCTTCAACAGCCATCTGGACACGGTCCTAGGCAACTGGCTTTGAGTGGCCCTGCTAGAGCAGGGGGTTGGACCAGATGACCTCCAGGTCCCTTCCAAACTCAACCATTCTCTGACATTCCACCAAGGCACTAATGAGATTTCGCTCCCCTGCAAGCCCACCTTCACAAAATAGACATACTCCTGCTATTTTTGAGACTCGGTCCCTGTCAAGCTTACTTGAAATTAGCCAATAGGTGCAAAAATAGGTAGCTGTGCAGGGGAAGAAGGCAACAGGCAGACATATCCAGACCATTCAATCTAGTAAGACATGTTTCTCCCTAGGAGACCAATGTTAAGAGTTAAAGGGCAGTGTCAGCCCTTTAAAGAGTTGTGACAATCCCTTCTTGTTTCAGAATGGGATAATAAACAACTCTTACAGCACTAAGAGAGACTCGCTGGTCTCTGTTGCAGAAAACTTCCCTTTTAAAGTACCTGAAAAGGCATTTTGAGCTCTTTAAACAAAGTACAAACTAAAATTAGTTGCTACTAAAAATGCCACGCTGGGATCAAATTCGTTTCCCACCCACTGGACTGGTTTCTCCAAATGCACCTGGAGTGAAACCACACAGGCTTAAGCTGAGATTTTACTTGCAAGTCCAGGCTGACTCAAAAGAACAGTAAACACGCTTTATACCAGACACTGAAAAAACCCTGGTTCACCAAGCAGCACAGCTGCCTGTAAAGATCATACCTACGACATGCATTTATTTCTATTTCAAGTATGAAGAGGGAAAAAAAATGGTGTAACTAGCTATTAAATTCTAAAATTGCCAACAAATGCACAGATATATAAAGAAATTACTAGTACACCTTAAAAACACTTCCCCAAACCAAGCATGAGATAAAGGTAGCCCTAACACACTGATTAACTCAAAAAAGCAGCTTGGACAGAAAAGCCCATTCTGCTAGATCAGAGTTTCCCATTTTAAATAACTTCAAGGAGATATTAACAGCTCTGAACACAAAAAGTATTCATTTAACTGATGCAAAAAGCCTTAAATTTTTTGATAGGTCTCTCTTTCTTACTATCCCAGAGAGGAATACTTCTGTACCGTTAGGAACCAAAGAGAAAAAAAAATTATACATATATACATATTTTCAGCACACACACACCCCCCCTCCCCCTTACCTTCTGACTAGTTTCTCAGTCTCTGGTTTTACTCATCAACCCAAACTGGTATCAGAAACCAGCTCTTTTGTTTTCTAGGTCAAGTAAAATGAGGAAGTTTTATTCTGAAACAGGGAAGTTACTTCCCCCACCCCACTAATTTAAATTAACAGCCAACGCTAATTTAAAGGATTAAGCAATACATGCGGGAATTTTTACTCTTCTGTACTCACCTGTCCCTCAGCTGGTGATAGAGCAGAAGAAGAGGGGAGATGGCAATTTATAGGACACTGCCTCTTTTGAAAGCCAATCAAAACCCGACAGAAAGTAGGAGTTGTCTCACACCTTAAAAAAAAAAAAAAAGGAGAAAAAAAAAAAAGCGTGCGCGTGAGAGCGGCAGCAGCCAGGGATATCACTTAGTTCACATTTGCTTGATTTTGAAATGTCTGTAACTTTGTGATAGACAGATGGCTCTGAAGCTATGCAACCAGCTCCTTTAACTGACAGAACCATACAACCTAGGGTCATCTCTGAAGGACGGGGTTTACACTGCATTGGTGGCAGGGCAAAGGATTAGCATACAGCAAACGCGTGTTCAAATGTAAAGCAAGAATGTCCCTCAGATAGCAGGAAATTTCTGAGTTTTATATGAAGATTAAAGCACGGGGAGAGAGAAAAGAGAGGGGGAAAGAAACAGGTTCCTGAAATGACTTTAGCAAGTTAACTGCCAGCTGCTGTTCCTTTGCAAGATTTCCAAAGTGTTACATAAGCAGCAAGCACCTGTTGCTCATGTAAAAGACAAAATCATGTTTATAGAAGCTAGTAGTTTCTTATGTATTAGTTATTAATAGAACATTACAGTGATAAGAAAGATAAGAAACTCATGGGTTTGGTCTGGAAAATCCCACAACAGTAAGCTTCAAAAAAATAGGAAAGAGGGAGGAGAGAGCGAGGTCAGAACCAAACTCCAAATCTCCCACTGCATTTCTGGGGGCTGCAGAGCTGCCAAGATGCCAGGGGATGCTCCCCCACAGAGCTAACAAAAGTCCAAACCCTGCTGCTTTCAAGGAACGATAGGATACTCTCTAGGGCACAGGATCTCGCAGATTCCCAGCTATCATTCTCAAATCACCTTCGTCTCCAAAACCATACAGTTTCTGCTTCAGACCTGAAGAAGGGCTTACGCACTTGGAAAGCTCCTCTACTTTTTCCAACTATATCAAGAAGAGCTCCAGTGGAACGATACCGCCCGCCTTGGGCATCCAGAAGATGTGGCACATGCCACCTTGCCTGTCCCTTGGTAAAGCCTCACTCCCTGGTGCCCAACTGCTGCCAAATGGAAAGTCCATCAGATCACCGCACTTGGGAGCGCTCAAGCTGCAACAACTAGGAGATACTCTCAGCTCAACCAACAATTAACGCAGCCTGGGTAGCTGGACAGACCAAAACCATCACGCATCCCATGCTGGCATTTCCTCTGGTTCGGAGAGCCCCGAAATGGGGTAAGGGGAGCCTGCGGCCCTCCCTGTGTCCCCTGGCATGGCAGATGGGCCAGGTCAGGGCAGAGGGGTGGCCAGGCTTGTGCTGTTCTCTCTGGCAGGCAGCTGTTGAGCTGTTGGCTAACCTCTGTTAAAATAACCTTGACGCACAGGCACAACCTCCGCGGCTCGCTTTACAGAGGTGACGCGCGCTGCCGCCGTACCCCTCGCAAAGCCCGCCAAGAAACGACGTCAGCCTGAAACAACCATGGGACGGACCAGACATCTGACCTCAGCAACCAAAAAAAAAAAAAAACCAACCCCAAAACGTCAGATCATACCAGCGCCTGAGCAGGGTGACGCTCTTGGAACAGCGTGATGCTCTTGGAGCGGGTAAGGAAAGACCTACTTCACACCGATGAAGCCAAGAGGCAGGTGCGAGTTACACGCGTGAAGAAAACCTGTTAAGCCCACGTCAGGCCTCTGGCGAGACGCAAAGGGGCCAAAGAAGGGCCTGAAGGCCAGCGCACCACTCCCAACCCGGCCCCAAGCCGCCGGCGGCACCCCACGCCGCCGCCCCTGGAGGAGACGGGGTGGCGGGGGGGCGGCCGGCTCCCTCCCCGGGCAGAGCCCTCTCGCCGCTCCCCGAGACGAGGCGGTGCAGGGCGGGAAGCGGCGCCCGCCGCCCCCTCAGGCGAGCGGCCGTTACGGCCGTTGATGGAGCGGCGCGCGCGCGCCCGCCCGCCTCCCCCCACCTCATGCATTCGGTCACGGGCCGGGGAGCGGGGCGGCCCCATGCTCACCCGCGGACCCCGCCGAGCTCCCGCCGCCGCTCCCCGCCGCCGGCCCCGGGTGCCGCTCGCCCGGCGCCGCGCCCCCAGAGGCCCAGGGGTGGCGGGGAGGCGGGGCCGAGGTCAGACGTCACTGCCTGCCGGGGAGGAGATTGGGGAGTGGAGTGATGTGACGTCAGAACGACGCCACGCGGGCGTGACGTCATGCCCCGTGAGGCGCGTGGCTTCCAGTGAGGAGGGTGGTCCTCCTTCAGGCCTGGCCCCAGCGGGGCACCGTGGGCCTGGAGGAGGCGGCAGCGGAGCCTCCTTGGCCTTGGTGAAGCGCAAACACACGAGGTCCCCTAAGATGTGAGGTCAGCGGTATGACCACATGGCGCTGGCTGAGGCCAGGTTTGCAAGGGACGTGGGCCGGTACGAAGGTCTGAAGCCAGGAGAGCCTCGGCGGCCCCTTTGCAAATGCCACCGAAAATAGTATTTCTAACTGCAAAGCATCCTCCGTACGGGGCTGCAAGGTAAGAATGTCGCAAAGCCTGTCTGGCTGTGAAGAGGGTAGGGCTCATTCAAGATGGAGGAAACTTCTGAAGAAGTGAAGAAACTTCTCTTGGGGATGGGGTGACCTGTTGCTCAAGTCCTTGTGCAGGATGAGTGCTGCTGCTGCTGATCCCTCCGGGTGAGAGGAAGGACCAGCAACCTGCGTATTTTGCCGAAGAAAACCTTTGGATTAAACAACTGTTGAGGAGGCTGTGGCAAATCATTGAGTTCTGCAGGATCTGTATACTTGGGAATAAGATTGTTTGATGATCAGCATGCAGATAGAAAATTCTTCTACCTCCATGAGGAGTTCATACAGATGCTCAAAAGCAGGTTCATTTATCAGAGTTAAAAGGCCACAAAAGCTTTTGAGTATTCAAAAAAAAAAAAAAAATCAGGCGCTCCATCATGAAGACAATAGAAGGAGAAAGTCCTCTAAGACCATGGTAACTATCTTCTGTGGTAATTAATGGCAGAACCAAGGTGGCCAGACTTCAGGAATAAATAATCTATTAGATATTTGTCTTTCTACATGGATGAAGATGAAAAAGCAAAAGCTGGAAGGTGTTTTATCTTCCTGCTTCCCCACTGTGAACAGTTTAAGACCTGTTTACAGGCAGAAACTAGGCAAGATGGAAAGACTATAATCTGCAAAACACTGTGAAATACAACAGACTTCAGAAAAGATAGGTAATGTTTCAAAAAGATACGTTTAAATGTGAAATGCAGCTCAAAAGAGGACGTCGGTTTGCCTTCAGGAGCACCTTCAAACACAGAAAGTAAGTACTGCTGAGAGCGAGGGTAAACACGACTCAAGCACTAATCATTTTTAAAACAGAAACTGATAAGCTCAACACCACACAAAAATGACTCCATTGTATGAATAACAATCAAGAGGGTCCAGCCAACAGAAAGGACTCATACTTAACACAGGTAATTACTGCACTTAGTTTCCTTATGCCTCAATGTTCTGCTTATAATAAATGGCCTTGAAAAATAACATTTTTATAAAGAATGGTTAGTTTGCAAAGCTCTGTGGGGTCCTTATCTGCTCCTTATGTGGCTAGGCAGGTATTGCTCATCACTCTGTGAAAAGAACTAAAGAACATAAAAGCAAACACAGGAAATCAAGCAAAGATCATCCTAGTTCAGTTTTCTTGTCTCTAACAGCAGCTTTTTCCCCACAATACTCTCACGGACCTCTGTGATCTACAGCTGAAGGACTTTCTGAACCAGACATGGTATCTTCACATTTCATATCTTTACAGTCACTCATCATTAATGTTTTTCTCCTCCACAAACTCTCCCATATGCTTTTCAAACTCTGGTAAGCTTGTAGTATCCACACTGGATAATATGCCTGCTTCACATGTAATTTTGTGCTCTCTAATTATATGTAGCTAAGCTGTTACATAACGATCCCCAACCTGCCTGCCAAGGGGTGAAATTCATAAGCAGGAGGGAAAAAGTCTTACAAACATCTCTGTGGCAAGCTAATCTTATCTCAAAGCCTTTGTTCTTCAAGATTGCTTGGGGAGTTGATGCTGTTTATGGTTGTGAAAGATAGAAGTGTTTGGAATAAGGGGAAAAAAAAGTAGTAATGTTGTTGCTAGAAGTAAAGTTCAGCAGAAGAAAGGAGGAGAAGGGTCTGGAGCTGTGGGAGCTCTTTGGACAAATGCTGCTGGTAATGAGAAGTCTTGTGAGGCGCGGCTCAGGGAAAGGAGAATTCAATCAACTTCCTTCTGAAAGCGGGCATTGCAGACTGCATCCCCTGTTCAAGAATTGCCATGGACCATCAAATCAGTGATCTATCAAACACGATATCCTGTTTGCCAGCAGCTTGTCTCCTTTGTCCTTCAGAGGCCATCCTACTGATCCACATACTCACAATGTTCCCCTGAGAAGGGGAACAACACACAAGCTTCCCCTGCTGGCAGCACCTTATGCTGTCAGAAGTCACCTACTCCCTCAGCCAGGAACAGCCAGAGAACCTTCATTTAGGAGTGAGATTCCCAGATCGAGCTCTGCTTCCTAGGCTGGGAAAACCTAGCACACCAGGACGCTGCTAAGCGTTTTAGAAAGTGTGACACGGGATCAGATTTAAGTCCAAATACTTTGCACAAACTGCTCCAGGCTCTCTAATCCCTTCTGGTTACTCATTAAGAACTTCCTGGTACATACAGCTTTACCAGTTGTCTAGGGAATGCCTGGACTGCATCTAACCATGTCATGCTACTGGATTTCTGCAGTTTCGGCCAAGTGAGGCCCCTCTCTAGAAGGATGTTCAGCCAGTACTTCGCCAAGAAATGTGCAGCGTTGTCCTTGCCACCTCCATACAGTGTTGCGGTATTATCACATCGATTTGGGGAGTGTCTGTGTATCAGCCCCAACAGATGGGATTGCCCTTCAGTGGGCTGTCTGCAAACAAGTACAGTTCAGGACATTTGCTTTAAGTAAGCCAGGCAGAGGTGGGTCAGGGAGAAGTACAACAGATGAGGGCAACAAATAGGATGTGACGGGCTGAGGAACAGAAGAGAAGGAGACTCACGGCCCTGAGGCAGGCAAAGGAGCGCAGAGAAGCTCTGAAGAGACCGAGTGAAGGAGACCATTGGAGAAAATGGGCAGAACTAGTGTACAGAGGTCCCAGATGACTGTATGAGCTGGCTGGTGTGTGCAGTCACTTCTTACCGGAGACTCAGGCAGCCTTTCCAGGATTGTTCACTGTAGGCTTCACTTCATTGCATTCCTACTAGGCTACCAGTTGGAGGCACCAGCAGGGATCCTGGTAACTAGAGACACCAGTCTCAGGTAACACACCTCCTTTGTGCAGTCCGAGGCCAGCAGGCATTCACAGGGCAGCCTTCTGGGCTCTCATTTTACCCCCAAGAGATCCCTTTGCTCCAGCTACCTGTGCGCCTCCCAGTCACGTGGAAAGAAGAAACACCGGTGCAAAAGTGCAAAGGAGATCAGCATTGCATGATGCAAACTGTAACCTGAGACAAGGGAGACAGTCCAGAAGCCTTGCACACAGATGGCTATCTACGCGGGGCTGACTCGGAAGGCATCTGACACCCCAGATCCCAGTTTACAGTGGGAGTAAGAAAAGGATTTGTAGAAGTTGCTTTCTCTGTTGTTGATGTAAAATACCCACACAGGTGCTTCAAATGAAGCACAGCTCCAAAACCTCAGCACAAAATCTTTGGAGGACATGGGAAGGGAAAATTTTCTTCAGAAGGTATGTCAGCTCATGGGACGTATTCCTGTGATTGAGATCCAAAAACGTTGAACCTAGGTTAACAACCCATGAAGCATTCAGTTTTGCACTCTTGTCCTGTATAGAAATTTACTAGTCGTGTTCCAAAACAACATAAAAAGAAATGTCTCCAATGGAAAGTGCCATCCTATCCCAGCTCAATATACCTGATATCAAGCAAATTCCCTTTCTAAGACTATTTTAGTTTTCACTTGTAGAATCTAACAGTATCTGAGTGTTAGCCTTACCCCAGAGTCTTAACAGTGGGTTCCTTGCTGTGGACGTGCAGCTCCACTAGCTTTATTCTCTACATGGCCTCCTACTTAGAAGAGCAAGTATGTTGATAGGATGACTTTTCTTCCTGGAATAGCTACGCCCATCTGCACAAAATCAGCCAGCAGACTCCTGTTGATATGCTAGAAGCTGCACAGGAGTTGGCTGAACAGCTGTAAATGTGAGTGTGTGTACTGATAGGGTGTATCTCCAGTTTTGAAGCATGGTGTCACAACTGTTAGGCTGTGCAGATAGATAGCATGAACATAATGACTCCTACAGTCCCTGTTCCAGTGAAGATCCTCTTGACTGAACAAAGTCCCCTCTATGCTGGTTTCTGCACCAAAGACCAACCAGGTGACTCATTCTTCTGGGCTGAGGCCTCAGTTAGGAAAGCCAGTTAAGACTTTGCATATACATGAGGCACTGGCCTTGATGGGGAAGGGGGAGACATCTCCTTGTATTGTTCTTTTAGAAAGCACAGCCTTGCTCAGAAACCCTGTAGAACTTAACGGGTCCTACTGTGCCACTGGGCTGGTGACCTCAGTAAGAGTGGGAACACTAGAAACCACAGTCTAACAAAAGAAGAGTACTTCTTAGCAGCTGTTCACGCAAAATAGCCACTGGAAGGATGCAAAGTCAGGAAAGGCAGCAGTGGAAGTTTGAAATGCGACAGTGATGATTAGCTACTGAAAGGTCAGTTAGGTACTACAGCCCTCTCCAATGTCGGGGCAGTCAAGGACCCAGTGATACAGCCTAGGAGAGAGGAGAGCCAATCGTATCTGTAATGAGCTGCAGTCCTGACCAGGAGTGTGGATGGTGCAGAAAAGCCCTTGAGCACACGGGCTGAAGCAGGCAAGGCTCATGGGAAGCAGAAAGAACAAGCTATAGCTTTTCAGCAAGAAACTGGATCCAAGTCTCACAATTAAGATGCTAGCAGATTCTTCCATGACCAGATCACTTACTTGGGTAAACCTATAAAGCCATACTGATCTGCACTCACTGAGAATGGCAGGTGCTCCACCATATTTATGGATGAATATGGATTTGGACCCCATTTCTGCCCTCGGACAAGTATACGTAATTCCTGTAAGAGGCAATGTATGCAGCAGTTTAGGACTATAACATGTATCTTTGGAAGAAAAAGAAAACAGCTCAGATGTCAGGGGAAGGAAGCTGTAGAATCTCCACACAAGGAAAAAGTGGTATAGCCCAATTCATTTTATTTCTCCTAAAAATTTTCATAGAAAATGTGTTGTTGAGGATATCAGTATGGGATCATACTGATCTGGAAGTAGTGCTGAGAGGTTGGCTCAGAGGAACCACAGGAACTGGAGAACATAACAAGGGGTAACAGTTTTAAACTAAGACAGGGCAGATTTAGCCTAGATACAAGGAAGAAATTTTTCACGCTGAGGGTGGTGAAATCCTGGCCCCAGTTGCCCAGAGAGGTGGTCAATGCCCCATCCCTGGAAACATCCCAGGTCAGGTTGGACAGGGCTCTGTGCAAACTGCTCTAATTGAAGATGTCCCTGCTAATGGCAGGGGGTTGGACTAGATGACCTTGAAAGGTCCCTTCCAACCCAAACCATTCTGTGATTCTGTTCTGTGCTCATGAGAACACAGAGGCAGGTAGTACTGTAAGATCACTGTATGCCAGGTTGTGTTCTAACATTTTTTTTTCTACAAGCTTTTGCCACTGCCCACTGTCAAGAGACAGGTTAATAAGGAGGTGGGCTTTTGCCTTGACTTCATATGGTCTTATGTCCCTCAGACCATAGCAGCCAGCCTTAATGCGTAAACTGGCAATTCTAGATAAAAGTTCCTGTTGTGTTCAAATGTGCCATGGTAGCCACAAAGGGAGACAAAGGAGGGAGACTGAACTTCACTTTGATGACAGTTCAGACACACAGAATGTGAAAAAGAGAAACATCATCTCCCTGTGGCACTGAACTGGTTTAATCCTGATGTTCATCATCCCCAGCAAATCTGAAACAGGCTGTGCTTGTGCACGAGGAGGTGTCACCTTCTGTTGGCAAGCAAAGGAGAACCTCTTACTGGTCAAAGTCAGTTATAATTGTTGCTCTGTGAGTGACTGGGCATCACACTGTCTTGCCACGGCTTTGGAGGAGAATAGATGGAGAAGATTTTATTTAGAAGTCAATCTTTTTGATTAAAACAAGGAGCTTGATGCTCTTTGGCTCAATTAGGTTTACCTTGGTTGTTTTTTGTTTTGGTTTGGTTTTTTAAGTGAGAGGTGAAGTGCTGTGTGAACCATGGATGCCTTGTTTTTAAGATCATTCACCTGGCATCATTCCAATTCTTGTGAGCTCCTGCAAAGTGAAAACACAGGTGTTAGCCCTTGAGGGAGGCTGAGAAGGAGGCATGCTGCTTCTGATAGCATCTTTCAGCCTGGCTGTTCAACACTCTGGGTAAAATCACTGCCTGAAGGGTGACATTTTCTCCAGGCAGGCTGGTCAGAGAAAGCAGGAGTTTCTGCAGCAGGTTTTATGCCAGTGCTGGGTGCACACATCCTAGGGACTGCAACGGCTGCAGCCACATTTCTCTGTGTAAGGGGAGTGTATGGCATCTCGCACTATAATGGACCAGGATAAAGCCTTCAGTGCTCCCCAGTTGCTTTTGTGTTGATGCCTTCTGATAAACAACATCTTATTGTGAACACAGGGTAGCAATCCTGCATGGGCAGCTCCCGTTAGAGACAGACGTTTCTCCTCCACAACATGAGACACATGAATACTGCTAATGCACTGATGGCAGATACTTTATCTGGTTTCTTTTATATCCACGATGTTAATCACCACCCACATGGTGACGGGTTTTATGAGAGGTGAGACACAATTAATGACAGTCTAGAGCAACACAAATTATAAAAAAAAAGGGAAAAGAGGAAGGGAACAGAGACAGTTCTGTGAAGAGCAGGAGTGGCTGGAGGAGACAAGGGGCCAATCTTACAGTGCAAAGCACTACCACCACCACAAAAAAAAAAAATTGCTTTTGAAGCCACATACTCAAATAGCAGCAAGATTATTCATTAGGACAAATTTTTAGCTGTAAGTCCTGGAAAAGATCACTTGGGGAGGGAGCAGAATTTCTGTTGCAAAGAGATTTAAGAGCAGGTTAGATAAGCCCCATCAGCAAAGATGTACATTTAGTGGATCCTGTCTCAGTGCAAAGAGAGGCTTAACAACCTCCTCTCTTCAAATTTAGCATCCAAGTCTCTCCTCATTGCTCACTACTTCTGTAGCTCTGAAGCCTTCGCAGTTTAGCTGTGGTTGCATATAGAGCGATCCTCCAGTTCTGTGTCACCCATAGAACTGTTTATGATTTATTTAATATCCAAGAAACATGTAAAATAGCAAGGGAACAGTTGTTTATCCTGAGAATGTATCAAAAAGGCCACTGATTAAAGTTTTGAATGTTACACAATCCCCCAGAAACCCTGATCTGCACTGCAACCGGCTAGTAGAAATTCCTAGATCTCAGAAAGAGAAGTGTGTGTTATTTTGGGGAAGGAAACAGCTTCATTTGTTCCCTGAAGACATTCCTATACACGGCCATTTTACCCACTGTCTTGCAGCTTCACATCTAAGCAAACAACAAGGATGAAGGATACATCCCAAATACAAGAATAATGATTTGAGATATATTTGCATGTATAGGTAACAAGCCAGGCAGGGAAAAATCAGGCCCTTCATGAACACTTGCCTGTACAGAGGCCATAATGTTGCTAAGAAATCCACAGCAAGTTGATGCTTGCCGTTAAGCAGGGTTTTCCTACCTCAGCGTGGATACGCAGAGCTCACGAGGGGCAGGCAAGTGCTCTAATTCAAAGGGAGTCTCGCTTCTCTTTGGCCAACTTTCTCGGTTTTCCAGCAGAGCTCCTGTAGCACACTGAGAACGTCACATGGAGGGCTCAGAACAGAAACAGTTAAGTCCCAACCAACCTCCCTGCCCTTCAACAGCTTCTATAAAGGCCAAATACATTCATCCTGTAACAAACAGGAGTAACCACAGCCAAAAACAAAAGCAGAAGGGAAATGTTATATACCCTGAGCAGTTGTTTTTGCAGAACTAGATCCACCAGTGGTGTCTGGGGTGCACACAGCATCCCTTTTTCTTCTTTGCTGGCCGTGACAGTACAGGTTTCCACACAGGCATTCATTTCAAGTAGGCTATGGAAATAAGATGGATAATTAGTGCAGCTAATGAGGACGAGTTTCCAGTCTAAGCAGGAGCAGCGTATCAAAGAGCTCTCAGGCCAGTAGAAGAGAGTTTGTTCACAGTAAGCCTTCTCTGTCCAGTAAATCATGGCCTGCTTTCCCCAAGGTCTGTAACCTTCTAAACAACACACAACCTGCTATGAAAACAAGCTCATACAGGTCTTTGAGGTGAGCAGATGTTGCAATACAGTAAGGGTTAAGGAATGTACCCTGTGAGACGTGAAAACCAGAATATCTTAAAAATTCAGACAAAGCCTCACACAAAGTTTATTACACACCACAAAGAACAATGGTCATTCATGCAATTAATTTAATTGTCCTCCTCTATCAAGATTCATCTGGATCTGGCCTTCCAGATATTCCACTGAATAACTGGGCTGTTAGTGTGTACCTGAGCTAGTGAATACCCGAAAACACAGCAAGGTTTCAGGCTCCATGAGAAAGGAGAGGCTTTAAGGGAGAGGAAGGCAAGCTTAATCCTTTACTTAGTTACAGTAAGAGAGAAAAGCCTTGAGTTTTCCCTTAGAGAAGATACTCCATAGTCACAGAAAGTCACCTTTTCCGTTCACATATCCAACAATACTAATTCTCTGATAACTTTCCAATCCAAACAGTGTCCATCTGAGGCTGGCAGCATCTGCTGTACCATTCTGAGGCAACTGCTGCTGTTGCTGGGATGCTCAGCTAAACAGAATCAGGCCACTCTAGGAACCTTTGTGTATGGATGGTTCCCTTGATGCTGAGGAAGAGAATGTTTGGAAGCCACAAGGCAAATCAGAAAGTTTTGGAAAAACATCTTTGATCCATGGTTTTTATAACTTTTTTTTCCCACTGCATTTAATGTCAACGCAGCCATGCAGCTTCCTAAGAAGCTCAGAACCCAAGAAAATGGGAAGTGACCATCTGATCCAAAATGAGTGGTCTACCATGGTCTACCTGGTGGTTTAGTCTCCTTGGAATGCTGATTGATTACAGAGCTTCTTGATAAATGCTTTTACCCAGTAAACACACAGATATCAGATGAATAGGGCAACGAATATACTCCTTTATAATTACAGTCTACGTTTATTGAGCAGGAAAGGTTCTGCATCACTCCAGTCCCTTCCTCATTGTCACAGACAGCCAGAGAGGAGTGGCAAGAGCATCCCTTATCTTACAGCAGCAGAGATAGTGATGTCATCCTAGTGCAAGTGACATCACAGGCCCCCTGTAACCATGGTCTCTCTGGACTATTTCACTAGTCCGTGCAAAACAGCCTCTGTAATTAGCAGAAACACACAGTATTGCCACACAGAGACGATCCCATCTCCAGTGCTCTTGTGGTAAGAAGCAGCTGGGCTCAGCAGCATGGCAGAAGCAAGTATCAAACACGGTGGTGGAAGAATAAGCCATAATGATGGCTCTGACCAAGGTGGGCGCTCTGAGAGAAGAAGGGTAGAAGATCACCTCCCCCTGCCCAAGAGATGGAAACTTGTCGAATGCCAAATGGCAGCCTTGAAACACTGAATACTCAAAATGGTGTACTGTGGAATACTCAGATGTTCACGACTCTGACATCATTGTTTCTTCCCCCTCTCTTCCCACTGCCATAGCTGGCCAAGAAGAGGCCTCAGGTAGGGTTGGCTGGAGCCATTACATCCTGAGATGTGCCATTCATCAGAGTCATTTTCCACAAGGGAACAAAGCAGAGGAGGAAAACCCTGTAATTAACTTAAAGCCACTTTCCCAACTCTATTTACTGAGCACATTTGTTAAATAGCCTTCAGAAAATAAAAAGTGGGTTTAGGAAAAGCACTCAGGTTTCATCTGATAATGTAACATAAAGCTTCCCTGTGAAGGGCTCAAACCCTGTAAGATCTATGACTTTCTGGTCTGGGAGTAGATGCGCAACTGCTCAGTGTAGCCAGTTTAGTGCATTATGGTCCAGGGAACCACTGGGTTTCATTGTTCTTGAAGAGTGTAACCTCCATGAACTGACCTGAGAAAAGCATGCTAAAAACATATCAGTGCATTTTATGAAATCTGCAATGCCTCATGGACTTAAATTCTTCATCCCTGAAGTGCCCTGTTCAATTAACCTCAAAACTTTCACTCTAAAATAAAGCTGACTTTTAGCAAAAGACCCCAGAGGGAAACTTTAGGACAGAAAAGTTAAAATGCATTTAAAAATTAAATCTAGAATGGCCAACTCTGCAAAACAGAGCCATTACCACAGCTGCAAAATCATTTATCAAGTGCTAGGAGCATGCTTGATGCATCCAAGAACAGGCAGACACCTTTCCCACAGACTCGCCAGCCTCTCACAGCTGTTAAGATGGAGCAGAGCAGCCAGCAGTAGCATGCAGACTGTCAGTGAAAAATCGGCTTAAGAATTTCTTGCCTTTGCTTGAGGGCAATAAGGCATTGCGTTACGAGCTAGGGAGAGGCAAAAGCATTTAAGAATTCCATTTTTCATGCAGAATTATTAGATAATCTTTATAATCTAGCACGATGAGTCTAAGAACTTTGCTCTTGAAGTTTAATAGTCCTCTTATTGAAATAAAGGCAGTTTATTCCTTCCTCTCAGTTGACATCTCTCAGGCAATGGGTGCTGTAGATGAACTTTTCAGGATCTTTCTGCATTTACAGTGATGTCCCCTGTAGGACAGATGAAAGAGTTGGAATTATATTTTCTTAATTAATATAATTTTGCTGTCATACCTGCAGACTGAACTGTAATTGACATTTTTCCATCCTGCCCACTGGCAATATGAGGACTGTTGGAATGGGGAAGGGAACTGCATGCTGCCTTCAACTCTATTTATCCACAGCTTTTTGCTGGAGCAAGATACAAACATACATCAGCATATGCTTTAGCTAAAAACATAAGCTTGCCAACTCAAGTAGGTTGGGAATTTTCCATCTACAGAAAAAGCAATCGCAGCAAAGAAAAAAAAGAGAATTGTCCTTGGGGGCAAAAAGGGGATTTTGCCTAAATCATTCGTTTTCTTTCCATTCCCTTAAATCAAAAGTCAACACTTTCTTGAACTAAATCCAAAGGGTTTCAAGTCATCTCAGCATTAAGTTGCATGACTTCAGGCCACTGTTTGCCTGCTGGGACTGCAGCTTTGGGTGCCATACATTCGTAGCCTTTCCAAAATAAACAGGAGAGCCAAGTGCTTGATCACCAAGTCCCAAAGGCAACATGGATTCAAGAGGCAATTTGCAGAGTATAGCTCCATAGTGAGTATTAAAAATGACAATCCAGATATAACTTCTGCCTCAAGAAATCGTTGAGCCGCTTATGACTGAAGTCTGGGAAATATCCCATTCCCTATATTCTCTCCTTAAACATCCACTGTTGACGGTTGCTGGAGACCAAGCAGGGAGATGCTTGTACCTTCTCTGACCAACACGGTCATTCTTACACACTTGCGTTAAGCCAGCTCAGCTCTGTTTCTCATGGCAGTGTCCTGCTCTGGGGACACATTGTCTGGGCATGAGTCCAGAGCATGAAAATATGACATATAAAATATCCCAAGCCCCTGTGAGCATACAGCTCAGTGTGCTGGAACCTTTAGCTCAGCAACCCAAAAAGGAATCCTGAAATATTAAAGGACTTTTGTTAAAGGTACCTAAAGGAAATAATCCAGCAAGCTTAACTAAATATAGAAAAAGTGTCATACAAAAACATGCATTGTATACTTTATTTTTTTCAAGGTCTTAATTTTCAGTCAGGACGAAGACCAACATTAAACTATCAGAAACAATTTCCTGGGAGGGAAACCTTTCACAGAGCTCTGCTAGCAAAATAAAACCCTGCACTGCACACCCAGATCTCCCCAGCCTTGAGATCAGAGGCAGAGTCAACCACATGTGACAGCTATTAATCACATCACTTAATGCCTGGCTGGGCAGTACATGGGCACAGCTACAGGGCATGAGCAGAAGACCCTGCACAAAATACTGCACCCTGATATGCACTTAACAAAAGGAAGAAGCACTTCAGTGTCACTGTCCAGCCATTTCAAATGGAAGAATGGTTTGTCATCAAGTCTGCCAAAAAAATCCCCAGCCTTTGTTGTAGATACAAGATTCAAGTCAGTTCAAGGTTGGGACAGAGCCTGACTTAAAAAAAAAATGGTTTTTTTTTCTTTTTTTTTTTTTCCCCTTCTTAAAAGGAGAGTGATGAATGAAATTGGTTTCAGAGCATTTCAAAGTTAGAAGAGCAAAAAAAGCAGGACTGGCCACTATTTCCAAGGCTTTCAGACACTAACAAATGGCCACTTTTTAAAACCTCAGCTCACAAAGTGTAGACATCTTGGAAAATCATGATATAATAAGCTGCAGTGGGGAAAATCTTTTGCTTGCTGTAGAAGCCAAGCGCTCCCAATGCCAGGCTCCCAAGTGCCTAATTGAGTTTGAAAGAACTGTTAAGTACCATTCA
Source organism: Phaethon aethereus (assembly GCF_964289735.1). Taxonomy (NCBI): domain Eukaryota; kingdom Metazoa; phylum Chordata; class Aves; order Phaethontiformes; family Phaethontidae; genus Phaethon; species Phaethon aethereus. The sequence goes on along the minus strand of NC_138576.1, from coordinate 3,550,710 downwards.
CAAAACCAGCTGTCTCTCTTTTAAAGAGGAAAAGCTACAGTAGGAAAATAAAGACAAAGAACTCTCCTGTTGGACTGCAGAGCCTTGAAAAAATGCATTTAGAGCCCCTGGGGAAGCTAATCTGTGGGAGTATCAGCAGTATCGTTCCATCTGCTATAGACCGTGCAGTACCTTCAGCAAACTGAGTCAAACTAAACGGTCATCCGAGTCCTGTATGCCGTCTCAAAGGCCACCAGCAACCAGCCAGGGCATAGTACATGGAGAAAGATATAACAGCTATGCTTCCGTGGCATCCTGATAACCATATTGTTCAGGGACTACAAGTGACAGCTAACATCTTTGTATTAAATAACCCTTAATGGATGTCTCTTTCCCGTATTTAGCTGCTTTTTGAATGCATATCATGTTTTGATCTACAATGTCCCATGGGCACGAGCTCCTCAGGTGAACCACATGGCCTACCAAACACCACCTCCTTTTTGTTTCAAGTGCCACACAGTAATTTCATCTGGTGCGCCTTAATTCCTGTATGAGGCAGAGCAAATCGTTGTTCCTTACCTTCTCCATGCCAGTATTTCATAGACCTCCATCATATCATCACATCAGCAATCACTTTTCTGGGCTGAGAAGTCTGCCACCAAATAAAAAAGGGAAGAACAGAGCCTCTAGCATGACTCCATGGCTGCTCTCAGGAAGGGCACCATGGATCCAGCCTTGCCGTGAGGGCAAACAGACCTTACCTAGCACGCTGCAGAGGTAGAAAGAAAAGATCCTGTTGTCTCCAGGGCCCTGCATCCTACACATGCAGTTGTGCATGTGTAGGACTTTTTCTGCTTGGGAAGGATGATGCGTGGAGCACCTGAAGTTGCCCACTGGTGGTTTTACTGTATCTGCTAGCCTGACTCATTGTAAAGTTCTCTTCTACACCAGTATCATGCCAGGATGGCAGATCCCCAGACTGACAAAGAAGCAGGAGTGATTTAATAACCCAGTTGCCTCCTTCAGCAGTGAGGCAACCATCTGGAGCATTGAACTGGCATGAACACAAGCTAAATGGAGCTTGCAGTAAGCTGGCCCTGAAACTGCCCCGTCCTCCAGGTTCAGCTGCGATCCAAGGCCTCCCCAATATGGCCCAGCTGGATAACCCTGCCTCTGAGAGCCGAGGAGATTGCCAAACTGTGAGAAAGAGCACAGAGGCCTGCACGATAAGAAAGGTAAAACCGAGGACAGAGGTAGGATTCTCGAGATGTGATAGGTAGCAGCTCAAAAGGTGCAAGAGGAAAAACCTCAACATGGGAAGACAGAAATTCCTGAAGGGGAGAAAACCCAACCCTAGATGGATGATGGCATCTCAGCAGTGTGGATGACACATTCCAGCCAGCAGCAAAAGGCCAATCCTCGCACCCAATGGGTGCCCATCTGGGCAGCAAAGACACTTTGGGTGTCTCTCTTGGTGGTCAGCACAGCCTTGTAGCTCACTCGTCCTTGCTTGTGTGTATCCTGCTCACAGAGTCTCTGTGCAGAGCAAAAGGTGCCCCCAAAAGTGCTCCAGAGAGAGAAGGAGGGTTACAAACTAGCAAGAAGCTTGTATGTTTTATATTTTTCATCTTATCTGGATTTTAAGGTTATGTGGGTTTGGGGTTTTTTTGTTGTGGGGTTTTTTTTGTTTTTTTTTTGTTTTTTTTTTTTTTAATCCATATCTGAGAGACTGCAAACAAGAAAAGCTAGTCTGAAGTTCAGAAACACGCTAACGGAGGAATATTGGAAATGCAAAGTAAAAGAGCCAAGGGGAAGAGAATAAGACATGTTCCAACAAGCTACTCTGCCTCTCAAGGCCATGATGACAGGGAAGTCAGATCTGGGCCAGGTGTTAAGGCAACATTCTCATCAGAAAGAAATCCAGGGAGCTGAAGAGAGAGAGGACATCAAAAGGTTGATTTTAACTCAGGAAGGGGGACAGCATGATCCTCGTATCACAGCACCCTTTCTTCCTCACTCATAGAGGGGGTGCCATCCTGTAACAGCAGTTGTAGATTTAAGGATGCTCCTGATTTGGAGTAATATAAGCAGCCAACATCTACAATGATCTGATTTTTTTAGTAGTTAATCCTATTTCTTCTCTTCTCCCCCTCCCCAAATGGTTCCAAAACAGCAACAGTTTTAACACTGTGTCACTCAGGCACAACACAAGCCCAAGCAATGGCACTGTACAGACCATTCCCTTCTTCTAGGAGGGGCAGATTATTAAAACATAGTAAGCTGGAAAACTCCAGAGCATCTTTTGCACAGTGTGTAGTGAGGCACTCCTCTGAGCTGGGACTTACGCATAGCACTGCCAAAAGAGCCAGAGTAACGACCAGAGCTGCTGGAATGACTTCTGCTGTTGGGAGTCTCCAGCAGCAGAGGAGAACCGTCCATCCTCTCGTAAGCAGCATGGTGCCAGAGAGCTGATGTCTACAAGAGTGCTCTTGCCACTCTCACCACTCTGCTTTACACCACTGCCTTTCAGGACACCTCCTGGAGACACAACAGAGCTCTTGCCATAGAGACATGCTATCCCTTTGGTTTGCTGCTCTTCACAGTACCGTACTTTGTGGGCATGAGCCTTGTATTTCTGTAGACCAGTTATTTTTAGTCCTGTTGATAACTGTGCAGATGTTAAAGTGCATGGCTTTCTGTAATGTTAGCAGTGGGCAAGGATCGAGGTGTACCCTCTCTTCTCCCCTTGTAGCTCCACTACATGCTTGAGAGCTCAGACCTGGGTTAGTGCCTAGAGCTTTGATCAAAGATATACAATAGCTAAGCAGTCTCTGTCCCAAACAGCAAACAAGAGGCACATGAAAACAGGGAATTTCATCTGGACTCACTCAGAAAGTGCACTTCTTTGGCCAAGACTGATGCAGATGAAAGTAACCCACCTGAGATGACAGCAGTCTGTGGCAGTGGCAAGAGCAGGACTTCAGTCTCCCAAACCCCAGCCCAGTGCCTAAAAAAAAAAAAAATAATTAAAAAAACTAGTTGTCCTCCAGTCTACATGAGGATCCAGTTGCAGTGACAGAGCCTTAGATGACAGATCATTAATCCACGTGGGCTTTCACCTTATAAATATTCTCTGTGACTTAACTGTTAAAAGCATCATTGCAATATTTAATAGCACAGATGCTGACTCAGGCTGCAGGGCTTTTCCCTTTTGGCTGGGTTACTTTTCCTTACCAGTTTTTCGAATCCAGTGTGCCACGTGGAATCAAACACAGCTGGACCAGCACAAGTGAAGAGGAAAAAGAGGTGGAGGAAGCATTTTAATTCAGCATTGCCAAAGCCTTCCCCATTGTGAAATGGCAGCCTTGCCAACTGCTGGCAGCACAGCCAGGATACTTTATGTATCTGATGTTTCGCAAGTGTCCCTTAAGGATCTGTGGAAGAAAAACATTTTCCCAGCATGAGAAAGCCTTCCCCTTGCCCCTCCAAACCTAGGGAGCTACAGGGCGCTGGTTTCTACACTTAGCCCACTGCAGTCCAAATTACTCTTTTCTCCCTGACAAAACTGATTAAATGAGAAACAGAGAATCCTCTTCACTCCAGCAGCAATGTCATTGAGTCTTCAGGGAAAAGAGGTTCAGGTCAAGTGTAGGTCTGAGTCTAGTACACCAAGCACTGCACTTACTCAAAGCCACTCCTACACCACATCTAATCCACTGGTTAACACAGGCTTCAAGACTCCACGACCATGGAGGATATGGCCACAGTAGCTTAGATTCTCCAAGCACCACAAAAAAATGGCAGCTGATGAGATGAAGCACAGTACAGAAAAGGCAAGCAGTTCTCTGCTCAAAAAAGCCCTAACTCTGAAACAACCCTTATTCCTGCCAGAAAGTTTTTGACAAATAAGTTTTTATTTCATACCATCAAGGAATTATAAGCCAAAAGCAAATGGCTGAAACAGAAAATACCCTGTAGAATTGTTGCACTTACCTTGCTGGGGCATCACAATGAATTTTTTTCATGTCAGGAAAGAGACACCAAGAAGCAAATTCCCTGTATCTCTTGTACTTTTGAATTAGCCGCTTACCAAAAGGATGAGGGCCTTTTTCCCTACACACAGCAGTCACAGGCTACACCCTTCAACCCTGAAACCATTGCCCTGTACGGTACCGCTACAGATTGGGATGTACCTAGTGCAGCCAGTACAGTGCAAACCCTGGGTCAGCATCTTCCCAACACATGTCCCCTGGACACTTGAATATCCACCTCCTCGCAGAAGGCTCTCCTCTTCCCACACACACTCCTTGTGTGAAGATTTACAACCTAGACACACATACCAAGCTCAGACTATCAGAATAATTTCAAAAAAGACATCCCAAGTGCAGAACTGCGTGAAAAAGTAAGTGCTAGAAACTCCTGGAGCTGAAGGTGGCTGGGGAGATAGCCTCTGGCAAGCTCCAAGGCTAGGGACTGTAGTTATGTCTCCTTTTAAATCAGCATAAGTGATCCAGTCCACTAGCTTTTGCTTTAGGCTTCGGCAAGTAATGAATCAGCTTTTAGCTACTCGGATCAAGTACTCAAAATTACACAGCGTTGGAGTGCAGCAATCAGGCCCCCGAACAAATATGCAACGTGCTTTATTTCTCATCCTACAGTTCAAAGGGAATATTGCTGTCGGCACTGTGGTACAGCTACGAATCAAATGGATCCTCTACATACAATGACAGTTCCTGTAAACTGTTACAACCTAACTGTACAAGCTGTAACAAACCTGATTTTAGTAACTACACCCAGTGTCTTTAAGACTGACAGAACGTGCGTTTTACCACAGTAAGTCAAACAGTCCGTTTAATGGACATTTTGTTCTTACGGCATCCCTCATTTGCAGAGCTGCAGCCCTCACGCACACTGCACCGCCACATAAAAGCCTTCAGCATGTGCAGCAGAGTGCCTTACCTGCACAGCCATGACCCACGATGCTTCAGACTGGCTAAAAGGGAAATGGTAGTACAAAGAAGAAAGAGCTTCAACTCATTTTGTGTTAACAGGCACAGAAGTACGTTTTCCCTAAAAAGCAGCAGGAGCAAACACTGAATTTATGCAACCAACCTGCTGAATTCCCATAGGAACTTTGGAAACTTTGTCTTTTTTTCCCCTGATAATTTTATCCCAAGCAAAAGTTTTACTCACTAGATTAGCAACTTGAAGTTGTCCAAAACCCACAATATTTATATGAGAAACAGGTTTTCTTCTCTTCCGTGTAGTGACCGGGTTGTCTGCCAGTACTTTAAGATACTGAGGAAGCAGATTTTGAGCTTTAAGAGTAAACCCTCCATTAGCATGACCTGCAGCATCAGATAAAGCGATTTAAAGCCACCAGCAACACTCTTGCAACTGAACATCAAAGAATCATCATCTCCGGCTCTGAAAGACAAATGCCACAGGCTTGTCTTGACATTTACACAGCAGGAAAAACTGTGAGCAACCCAACACAGGCCAGCATCCTTAAGTTACATTTAATGCACAATAGTAGATCCTCCTCATTGTTTTCTTTCATTGCTTGGGGAAAAGCCAACAGCATGGAAGAGAGCCCTGCAATGGCACTAAACAGAAACACTTGGGTTTTTGAAAAGGACATGCCAAGAGCCTCAATCTGCTGAGTTTTAGCTTTCTCAAGATCTATTCATGCCACAGTATGTACAAGATACTAGGATTTGGATGCTGCACAGTCACCATCAGCCAGAGGAACCTGATATTTAATTGAGTGAGCTCATGGACGTCCCATCCACAGGTGTTAACTGGTGCCTTACCAGGCTGCTGCCTTTCATGATGCTTGTAGGAACATAATCGCCTTCTTATTCCCTACCCTGCAAAGCCTCATCAAAGTTGGTGAGCAGCTTAAAGGGGTGAGATGGGACAGATCTGATGCCAGACGACTTAAGAAAGGGTGGCTTGGAAAGCCAGGCTAGAGTTCAAGTGGGTCACAGATCGGGCACCAAGCAGAGTCTACCTCTGTCTTCTCCAGTCCGTCCCATCAGTGTTTCTACACATTGAATCAAAACATTGTGTATTACATGCAGATAACATGGGCTAAAGAAATCCATCACAGCTGCCCTGAACAGCCTGTTTGCACAGTGCAAGTTCTTTAAAGGCATCATGTTTTCATGAGTGGTATCTCAATTGTAGTTTGAATCCAACACATGGCTTTATATCCTTTTGAATGTTCCAGAACCTCTATGTATTTGGTTTTACACCATTAGGCTAATGATGCCCTCTTACCCATGCTCAAATAAAAACATAACTGAGGAAAGTTAAATAAAAAGAAATTTCAACACTTGATCAGACAGTTATTTTCTCCCCTCCAAAAAGCAAGCTTAAACCAAATCACACTGCCTGATTATAGCTAAAAATATTTTAAAATAGATCCCAGATGAAATAGAGTGGACTTTTGCAAACATTTTGTACAACTAGGGTCTTAATATCAATCTTTTCACATCAAAACTTTCAGCACCCTTCACTGTGTTATCATACGGGACTGCACAAGCTGCAGGGCAGCATACACACCCACAGTCTCCATCTGCTGAAATGCCAAAAGCCACAAAAATTCTTCACCTTCCCAAGGAGTTGCAAAGACCACGAATGATGCCGTAGGGAAACAGACAGCCCGGTGGTTCACAGCCTACTGAACCACCAGGCAGAAGAGATCCCGGAGTTTCCATGGTTCACAAACCTCTGTTTCCCAAGAGCTGTTTGTCCTTTTTTTGCTCCTTCTCCTGGCAAGTACACCAAAGCACCCCGTCTCCCTTAAAAAACAATAGGTAACCGTGACCCCAGGTCCACTAATGGACTTCTTGCAAGGTTTTGCTTCAGTCCCAACCACTCTCCCTTGGAAGACACCTGCCTGCCTTCCTTTAGGTTCATACAAGCATAAAATCTTAGTGAATTGAATTGTTTATCCATCATGTGTGGAGCTAGTGCCAAAGGACCAAAACCATGGGAGCAGAGCTCTGTAAGCCACACACAGACTCAGGGACTCAATCTTCTCCTTTCCATGCAGCCCTGCAGCACAAACCCCTCTTCTACCATCACAGTGTGTGCTCAGCTGTAAAAGAAAACATGTGTGAGCTGAAAAGAACCAAAGTTTCAGGCAAGAACTTACATCCAAGTCACACACACGCATCCCTCCAATGGAAAGTGAAGGCAGCACTAATAAGATTCAACATGTAATTAAAGAACTTTTTAGTCTTCAAGGTTTTAATTTGAACAGACATTTCTACTATGTTCTCAACATATCTACAGCAAAGTTTACAGCCACTTTGTATCTGGTTTTTTTGCCCCCCAAATGGCTAAGCAATTTGAGCCATGATAGTTTTTCTCAGATTTGTTACTTATTTTTTTTTTTTTTCAATATATTCAACACCACAGCAGCTGGGATTCTGTACACATACAGCATACATCTAACAATAGCACACAACTCCCAGCCCTGTTACTTGTTTCATTAAAAAAAAAAAAAAGACTGATGCAGTAGCCAAGTCCAATTAACAGTTCCAGATGTTTGGACAGAAGTGCACTCATCACTTAAATTTGTACTAGATAACAGATACATAGCACACATCACACAGTGCTATTCAAGGTCACACAGTTACCAAAAAAAAAAAAAAAAAGGAGTGCTAGTAGAGACATTTTCCCCTCGTACAGGAACCTGGACACGATAGCACTTTCCAAAGCTTTAGCAAAGCATACATTAGATGCCAATATGCTGTACAGTGCAATTTAAGTTATATCATATGCAACATGGACAATAGTGCACTTAAACTGGTCGCCACATTCAAGAGTTAGATCAATACAATCAAAATATTGAAGGTACATATCTTCCCTTATGAAAACTGTACAAGTTGGTTCCTTTTCCCTTTTGTTTTTTTTTGGGTAAATAGCAGAGTGTCCACATTGATTGACCCCGGAGTTTGCGGGGGGGGGGGGCCCTCAGTTTCCAACTTATTACACAAATATCTATGTGCAAAATAGCAGAAGCAGGGGTGTCAGCAAGAGCATAAGGCAGTGTCAGACTGAAGAGCCAGAGCTGGGCACTGCCACAGTGCTTACAGCTCGGGAAGACGCAGGTAACCTGCAAACAGGACATCAGCAACTTCAGGGGGAAGAGTCCAGCAGATATCCCCCCCTAAGAGGAAGCAAGACAATCACTGAAATTAAATATGTAAATAAATACAGTGGACATGCAGGTAAGCAAAGAACTGGAGTGCTCCACTGTGTATTACACCAGTAGCCACCAGACTGAAGCCTGGGAAGTACTGGGAATGAAAAGGGGAATGTGCAAGTAGCCTGACACAAGAGGTCTGTGAACTGTCTTCTCCCAGGAGGACCTGCAAGGGTCCACACATTGTGTCCACTTCCATCACGTGCAATACCTTGCAGGACTGCTCCAGGTAACGTCTCATTAAGGCTATTATTGGCAGGTTGACTTAAGCCTCCAGCTCCTGCTGTTTGCAGCGATTACAACGTGATGCATGGCAGAGGAATCAGGGAAGAAATCACATGATTTCACATGAAGGCAGTGACCCACGCTACCACCAAGCCAAGGCAAGCACACAGCACCCGGGTGTGGATTCAGTCCTGATACACGAGTCGAAGATGAAATGCCAGCTCAGAATTTTCTGCCTTTTGTTAGCTGTCACAGCTGGTTACCCAATTTCCTCGGATGCCTGCAGTTTGCATGAGACTAGAGCAGCCAGGCAATTAGATCAAAAAAAACCACTCCTCTTTGCTTCTCTATTATTTAGATCAATATATAATTACTATGTTAGGAAATTGCATAACCTTTAAGTGTGATTTATGTATAGTCTATTATGGGGAAAAAAGTGCCTTCTGAATCCTTCCCATCTGGCTAGTGATAATGTGTTCGGATGTACAGGAACAGCAGAAATTCTGAATTGGACAGGGATACAACATCCAAGCAGGCGCAGATCCCATAGACATAGTTTTAAAGGGTGAGCAACAATTTTAAGGGCTTACATTTGCAATATGCCCAGCAGTTAGCTCCAGAAGCCAGAGTTTGGAGGTGGGAGAAAGGCACGGCCAACTTGTGCCTCCCCTGTTACACAGTACGGGTCACTGGCCACCCTGAGAAGCATTCCCTATGTCAGACTTGATTTAGTGAACAAGACTGTTGCTCTCCAAACCTAAAAAGAAACTGATATTACAAGTAGGGGGAATTATTCTTCTGCCTTAAATGAAGAACTGTTTAAAGGGGATCTTTTTTTTTTTTTTTTAAGATGACTTTAGGGCTAAGTTTAGGTTAGTCAAGAAGAAAATTCAGGAAATAAGGACTGAAGCAAAAGGCATTAAGGTAGCACTTGATCACTACCACATAACTTTATACAGCTTCCTTGGTTATAGAACTTTTCTTAGAATATATTTAGTGGTTACATGATTTTTGCAGAAGATTACTCTCCAGATACTTCTCTAACAACAAAAGATCCTACATTTTCACACATATCTATCTTTATGTGAAGTGGCTTTTAAATAAGGGCAGCTTCATTCCAAAACAGCGTAAAATGTCATGGAAGCTCAACAGTTTCCAAAGAGATCAACACCAACCTAACACAGCTCCATTCATCTCAGTAGAAATGGGCTAACAGCAAGTGCCTTTTAAGATAATCCCAGCCACATGCACTGTTGTTAATTCAAGTCTTCTCAGTCATGTACTGCTACCAATGGAATCAAGCTGAACAAATGCTGAGGTGAGTTAATATTTCAGACCCACTCTTATCTGTCTTTATAAAGGAGAAAAAAAGTAATCTCTAGCGAGAACTCTGATTTTATAAAAGCAGATTGCAGTCACAGAAACACAAAGATCAGCTACAAAATACAAAGTTGCTTGGAAAAAAGCTTATCCCTAAAGCCTTTAAGCAGTTTTAGCAGCTACAAATGATCTAAACTATTAGCATTTTTGTAGTGTGGCGGCCTCCTAATCTGCAGCAGCTACCTGATATTTTAGATCCCCTTGACTTCCAACTTCTGCTTTTGATGTTTCATGAAACATATAGTAAGAACATGAGAGGAAGAAGTGCACCAGGTGGAGAAAAAGCGTTTTGTTGAGCTGTAGATTAAGTGCTACTCTTGCACCCCAGCAATGCTGTAAACCTGTTCAAGTGTACAAAACCAGCCAGTGAAGTCTGAAGTTTCAAGGGGGCAGCTTGACTTTTGCAAGTGAACACCTCTGCCAACTACTTAACCTTTACGTTTTCCAAGTAGAATAAAAAAGTTTGTTATTCCTTAGGAGATATTTGTCCATGAGGGACAATTCCACCTGAAGGTCATGGCTTAAACATTAGCAGCAGAATCCCTACTTCACTTCTGTATTGCACTGAAATTTCTTGCTCTGGTTTGGTATTCAACTTACTGCTCCCAAGCCAATGCTTAACACAAAAAACCCCAAGTGTTAGATGTGAAGGCTACTGAGAGTATCATATAAACTGGTAGAACCAATAGTTAGATTACACCATTTTCTAGTTTTTCTAGGAAACCAAAGGACTAAGCTGCCTGCCTTACTCTTGGAGAGAAAAGGTGCTTTCAGACAAAATGCCTTTACCTATCTATACGTAATTTTGTATTTTAATCCTGCCAAGTGTTTAGAGTTCAACAAAACCAGAAAAAGTCCAAAATAAATTTGAAACATCCCGCCTCTTGGCTCATCCTGGTCATCCATACAGCTGGGTGCAGGTAAGAGTTCCAGCTTCTACTGACACTGTACACAATTTTGAGACAGAAAGGCTGCCAAGAGAAAACACTATGCCCAGTTGGGTATGTCTTCTGTAAACAAAACAAAAATGCCTCCCAGAAAGCAGGGAGGTACATAGTGAAGTGAAGGTTTCAGCAGCAGGAGGACTGAGGGTCAGCTGTACCCAGAGGGCTCTGCAATACATGCACTTTCCATGTTTAGTCTTTAATGTGAAGGGGACTGGAAAGGAACGACCTGAGGCAAAGCCCTGCCAGCTCACAGGTTCTCCTGCATCCTATCATCTGTTTCCATCTCTGCTAGCTGCCTCCTCAATGCATTAACCTTTGCCTGAAGTTCTTTGTTGTATCTTATGATGTTGATCATTTCTTCATGGGCTTCGTCTAGAAACTTGGAAGGCCTGTTCCACCGAAGAAAGACACCTGAAAGCCCAGAGACAGCACAAGACAGAAGGGTTTCTTGTTAAAAGAAAGAACTGTTATTGATATACCATCAGCTCTCAAGTAACGTGCACACAGTTTATGCATTTTTTTTTTTTCTTACCCTCCCCCCTAAACAGCACTTAGAAATACTGACCCTCCTCTCCAAGTTCACCATCTATTAAACAAGGTTAATAAAATGAGGGGCATTGATTCCTTTCTTACATACAGATCAGAGCAACTCATATTCAGTCTACCCTGCCAAGACAGATAGTGGGATTGAGTGCACCCTCAGCCAGTTTGCAGATGACACCAAGCTGAGTAGTGTGGCTGACACGCCTGAGGGATGAGATGCCATCCAGAGGGACCTGGACAAGCTTGAGGAATGGGCCCAAGTGAACCTCATGAGGTTCAACAAGGCCAAGTGCAGGGTCCTGCCCCTGGGTCAGGGCAACCCCCGGTATCAGCACAGGCTGGGGGGTGGAGATGGAGAGCAGCCCCAGGGAGAAGGGCTTGGGGGTCCCGATGGGTGAAAAGCTGGACATGAGCCAGCAATGTGCGCTCACAGCCCAGAAACCACCTGTGTCCTGGGCTGCCCCCAAAGCCGCGTGGCCAGCAGGGCGAGGGAGGGGATTCTGCCCCTCTGCCCCGCTCTGGGGAGACCCCTCTGCAGTGCTGTGTCCAGCTCTGGAGCCCTCGGCACAGGAGAGACATGGACCTGCTGGAGCGGGGCCAGAGGAGGCCCCAGCGATGCTCCGAGGGCTGGAACAGCTCTGCTGGGAGGACAGGCTGGGAGAGCTGGGGGGGCTCAGCCTGGAGCAGAGAAGGCTCCGGGGAGACCTTAGTGCAGCTGCCAGGGCTTAAAGGGGGCTGATAAGAATGATGGGGACAGACTGTTTAGCAGGGCCTGTAGCAACAGGACAAGGGGTAACGGTTTTAAACTAAAAGAGGGGAGATTCAGACTAGATATAGGGAAGACATTTTCCATAATGTGGGTGTTGAACCCCTGGCCCAGGTTGCCCAGAGAGGTGGTCGATGCCCCATCCCTGGAAACAGCCCAGGTCAGGCTGGACAGGGCTCCGAGCAACCTGCTCTGGGTAAAGATGTCCCTGCTCGCTGCAGGGGGGTGGACTAGATGACCTTGAAAGGTCCCTTCCCACCCAAACTATTCTATCATTCTATGACAGCCTGCTTGCTTCACTGTAATTAACTCTTCAGTGTTGGATGGAGAACATATTGTACACAGGTTATCCTGACCAACATGGCCAACAATGGAAAAACAAAAGTCTTGGTTGATATGAACAAAAGCCCAAGGACTGAAGAACATCTATAGATTAAGCTATGTCACTGCAGAAATACTGTGCTGAGAAGTTAAATGGTACTAGTATGGCTCCCTGGCAAAGTAGCGTGTCACCAATCCTCAGAAGGAGAAAGCATTATGCCTCTGGGGATGGCACATGCCAAAAATATTTTGAAACAGTGTTCAAAGGGAGTGAGATCACCATCAGCTGAGACAGACTAGGCACAGAGCAGAGACAACAGGAGTGAACACTTAAAAAGCTTTACAAGTAGCCACAAAAATATATATTGTCTGTAACAGAAAAAGCAAGCCTGGCTTACCTTCCCAGAGCTGCAGGCTCTGTGGGGCAACAGAAGGCCAGATGACAAGGCTGTTGGCCTCAAAAAGAGGATTCTGGAATTTGCTCAGCTCTTCAGACCTGTTCACCCAGGACCACAGGGACATCGTCTTTTGTGGCAGCTTCAGTTTAGACCTAAAAAACCCATAGGAACAAGTTAGCTTTCACTTTTATACTGTAAAGACTCATTTTGTTTTGTCAGAACCCCACAGACTAGAATGCCACAAGCTTTCCCACCAGCCCAGACAATTCAGGCTAATCCCTTCAATACCTCTCATCAACATGGCACAGGGTACAAACCTAAAGCAATTTACTCAACCTGGCCAATTACAATTAATTTTGAAGAAAAGATGGGGAAATAACATTTATAAGTTGGGTGAAAGCTAGCTGCCTTCTGTCTAGATGAAGAATCAGTCACCTCCCCAAAACAATTCGACTGCCAGGCTTTGAAAAGGATCGAATGCCTGTGTTAAGATAGAGCTGGGAGGTGTGGTAGGTCTGCATCAAGGGAGGATCGTAGTGTGATTCTCAGCGTTCATTAAAGCAGTGTTATTGCTGGAATTGTGCAATGGGCACGTCTGATTAGGTCCCTCTGGTGGCAGGAAGCATCAGAGCACAGAGGGAGAGTGCTGTGTTCCTGGGTCAAACCCACCTCCAGGAGTTACACAGGGGTCTGTATTCCTTAGATTCTGGCAAACTTCATTCTGCTTGCACTAGCAAATTGAACTGCCACCCTGGCAGGGAATTCACCATCCCTGTGAATGCTTCAGGCAGTACAAGCTTAACATCAGACTTCAAACATTTTCTGTGCTCACAAGCTGACATGTTCAGATGTGACAGGCGGGTTATTACATGTAACATTCAATACTCTTTCAAATTTCATCTTATTAGTTTCAAGTCTAACTTGGTTTCACAGATGACCAGTTCAGCAGCCCTACAGAAGACAGAAGAGTCTCTTCTAAGCAAAGATTACTTTAAGGGCAGAGAGGTTTATAGGAAGCTTTAATTTGCCTTCCTTATCTATAATATCAGTTCTATTTTTCCCTTCTACTCATTCAGTGGTCTTTAGGTAAGCAGGAGACCATCAGACACGGTCCTACTGGAGTCAGGAGTCCTGAGAACAGAGCTGCCAAGTTCAAAACAGGAATCCAGACCTCTCCAGCAGCTGCCATCTGCCATGGGAGGCTCCAGTCCTCCAGGTCTCCACCCTGTTTACTACTCCCAGCAGCCCTACTCGGGGCATGCCTAGAGCTGCCCCACTGGTACAGCACAGCATCTAACCCAGGCTAGGATTCAGAAGCTAGGTGCTGGTCTGCTCAAGTACCTTAAACACCACAGGCTTGTAAGCAAGCTCAGCACAGGACCATCATTACCTGACAAGTTAAGACTCCAGCAGAACGCAGTCCTGGCTGCTTGCTTTCAAAGTTGCACGAGCATCCATCTGAGAGCTCATAGCATTTGCTCAAAATCTCAGCCAGGGCAGACTGCCAATTCACATTTCTCCGAGTCACAGGTTACGGCTGGAGTGATTTGTGGTCCTTCTGTTGAAGTTGTATTACTCCATGGCCAGAAAGAGCTCAAACCTAAATCAAGACTCTCATAGCTAAACAAGCAAAACTTTTGCCAAGGTTTAACTGTGAGGCAGATCCTTCTGGGAGAACCTCCTCCATGTTTTCCACTTTCAGCTGTTAGCAGATGATGCAAAAAACAAAGCCTTCCCTTCCTGGGGGTGTCAGGACCACCAGGCTACAGAGTCACGTTCCTCTCTGACAGTTAAGGTAAGAACCAGACTTTCCAGCTTCGGCCTCTGACTGCCTTGACCTTCTCTTCCAGGCCTGCAGAGACAAGTTTGCTTCCACAGCTATGACTCACGTCATTGTTAACTCTAGCTGTTTATTCTTTTATGGAAAGAGTTTCTGCGTAAGAGACTATATAAACTGGTGAAGGGGTGGAGATTTTTCAAGGCCACACAGGGAAACAGAAAAGACAGTCTAAGGTATTTGCTTGGACTTGGAGAAGACTAGTTCAACTCCCTGACCAAGCCACAGATTTCTTTAGTCACAGTGTCTCATTTGTCAGGGACAAGATCCCTCACATTGCAGCAGACTACGTAACTGCAACAAGAGCTCACCTGTGCTAGCAGAAACCACACAAGCACCTTCATCCTTTTTGAAAGAAAGACTTTTTTCCAGATACAGCCTGATATTTAAAGGGTTCAAAGCAAGCATCCTCACCAACCTTTCATTTTCGTTGTTTCCCAGGAAAGTCCCAAACTGTGAAGCGTAAGCATGTTCAAAGAGCATAATGAGGAACTGTTCGTTGAATTCAAAAGAGCAAGGGAACTGACGAAGGATTTGCCACACACAGTCCAAAAAGAGGAGAAACACTGGGGCCTCCCATTTCTGCTTGCTATTTGAATAGGCTGATTGGGCACAGCGCTGCTGAAAAGGGTGACCAGCCTATACATAAGAATCAGAGAGAGCATCACACACAAAGTAATGGGCTGTGAGTACATGTAGCAAAAAGACTTCAGAGCCAGTTCTGTCCATGCAACTATACTATTACTACTCTTTTCTACAACCGTAACTTCATCAAGCATCCAGTAACAAACTGCTAGCCACCATGACCAACTTTGCTGCCTTTTTCAGGCTATGTAAATAGCCCTGTATTTGATCAGAGAATTTTATCAAGAACAAACTGGTGTAGGTGCACTGAAAGACCACGCTGAGGATATTAGCTGCAAAGAGTACAAAGACTGCAACTAAGATTTTGTCTTTTAGTCTGAACTGTGTTCTCTAAAGAGATGTTCACCCTGAGCACACAAAATAGGCAGTTCCCCAAACCCCCAAAAAACTACCATGACAGGCAGAGACTCCAGTGGAGTACCAGAGGTACAAATGACTCAGTAATGATGTTGCTCTTAGGACAAAGGCTGTTCACACTAATCGGGACTGCACAAGGCCCAACCTGTTTGCTGCCTCTCAGGCTATTTCTCAATAGAAGTGTCATGGGAACAGATTGCCGTTTTGTCAACAGGCATTTCTTACCTGTAGCCACTCCCTCACCACAAGAGATTCAAAGCCACGTATGGTCCTGCACCTTGGATCCAAGATAATCTGTGCCAGAGAAGTTACCTGGAGTGTTGAATCAGTTCCTTCAGTCCCATGCACTAGCACTGATGCACCTTCCCTGTGAGAAAGGTAGAAAGGAACGGAAAGAGTGTGAATGAGCACAACACATCCCAAGGATGTATGCATCCCAGCGGATGCCAGCGCATCCCATGGACCCCAGTGTTGTTACCCTGACAATGCTGAGGTTTTGCTGGCTCTTTACCCCTTTATCTCTCCCATAAGCTTACTCCCCACCCCACATGGAAGCATACCACTTTCTCCATCTCAATCCTCACCAACACTAACTAGAGATCTGCATCACTTAAGGTTTAGTTTCTTGCTAAACGTTATGGAAATCCAGAGCCTTTGTCACGTTGACTGAAGATGCACAGTGAGATCTCTTTTGTGGTTCTCACTATTTTGAATTGGTACCCCTGTGAGATATAGCATGGAAATGCATCTCAAAATTTGCTTGTGTCATTTACTGTTTTGCTAAGCACTCCAAAATCTCCCCATGAGCACTGCAGTGAAGACATATCATCCTCCCAGATGCTCTGCAAAAACAATACTATGAGATTCTTACTCAACCCTGGGCTTATTTGCATTTGGGTTTCAACTGGGGTTTACTGCAAGAACAGTAAGTCAATAAGCCAGTTCAGGAGAAAGAAAGAAAGAGGAAAAAAAGCAGCAAAGCTTGGCCTCCAGAAAGGCAGCGGAGTTACTCTGCTGAGCAAGGAAGCTTGTCAAAGAGCCAAGCACAAAGGCTTCTCACTCACCAGCCAGCACAAGTGAATCAGCTGAATGATGTGAAGAGCAGAGGGAGCTCGGAGAGTTTGGGGCAGGAAGGTTTTGCACGTTGACTTAGCACACACAGCCCACATGCTGTCACTCTCCATATCCAGTGGGGACTGTCCAGGACAGCCAATTCCCTGCCTTCTTCCTCCACCCTAGGCTGTGTTTGGATACAATATCAGGATCTCATCCATGTGCTTCTGAAGGAAGGACTGGATGGTATTAAATGACATTAATTCCCCTTACTCTTCCCAAGCTTTGATGCAATATCTCATTTCTGCCAACATCCTTGCATTCAGAAAGATAATTAAATGCAGGTTTTAGTTCTTTCTGTGCAGAGACCCAGGCTAAACAACAAAGCATGGGTAAGAAAGATCAATCTAGAAAGCAAGTAACCCTGTAGATATTACTTGCTTTTTGAAGTGAAAAGCATTAAAATCTGTACCTTAAACACTGCAACATCTTTGTCTATAGTCCTATGTCTAAAACAAACCAAGTGCCTTTATGGTACAGATAATCTGCAGATACTTTCTCTCCTCCTCCCCCAGGCAGTGGCATATAAAGAGTCTGCATAACAGCCAAGCACAACTGCAAAGGCTAACTGCAATGCACTCCTCAAAGTGGGGCACACCAGGATAACGCTATTTTCACCTTTCATCTTTCAGGTCCCAGACCTTTAAGATGCTGCAAGATCTGCCCCAACCATTCCCTTCCTATGGCCAATATAACTGAACCATCCTTGTCAGCTCAGCTCTGATCTCCAGGCTTTGAATGAGATGGGCCAGGCACCCATGCTGAGCTGGCCTGCCACAGCTCCAGGTAAACAGAAAAAGCAAAGCTAAGGTTAAAAATGATGAAATTGTCCACTGTCCCAACAAGCCAGAAGAGTTTCATCATCAATCTTTCTCATTATACACATGCGGGAAAGAGTTACAGATAAAACTACTGATCAAGAGCAATCCTTTTCTGGCACAGTCAATAACTAAACAGGCACCGCCAGTGCTTTTAAAAAGCACAGCAGCTCATATTTTAATGCAGCAATGCTCTTTTACCAATGAGACGGCATTTCAGCCTACTTGTTTATCTGTATAACACGTCCCCTAGCTAGTAGGAAAAGCTAGGTTTTCCCTGTTTTGAGAAGGGTTTTCCTCTGAGCCACAAAGAAATCACATTTAGACCCATGCATTTCATCTTACAAACCTTGGCACCTGAGGTCTGAACACATTTTGATGACAAGTTAGCCACGTCAGCAGTATTTATTAAAGAAATGTCAGGTTAAAAGAGGTCACAGGCACTTAAAAGGGATGAATAGGATTGCTTACATAAAGCTATGGGGATAAAACTTTCAGAAGGAAAAAGCACTGGACCACTTCCTGGAGGAAACAAGAAAATGCCATTGTTTTAATCTCTAGAAGCAAGATGGGGTATTGGAAACTTTCAACTAAAAAAAGGACTTTAAAAAAAAGCAAACCTCTGTGTTCTCACTTTACTAGGCTACCAAACAACATTTTAGATGGGCGCATTCTAACCTAAACCTCCAATAAAAATAACTAAATCAGATTGGTCACATCAGACATAGGAATATACCTTAACTAGATGATCTAGTCCCTATTCTCTGTCAAGGTTTCCTCTCTCAGGCTTGCACTTCTCAAAATGCAAGCATGATTTATTGGAGGAACACTCCTTAACCATGATGAAACAGTATCTTGCATGGATACAAGAATGCCAGTTCACAGCAGCCAGCCACTAATACTGAAAGTGGAAATAGAGGTATTTAACAAGCAACCCGTAACCAGGGAATGAGAAACTCAAGGCTTTCTGAAAAAGATTTACCTGTCAATACACTGAGCAGCTAGACAAGCTGCAGTTAGTATCTCCTTGATGTGAGTCAGCCAGTTGGAAGCTTCCAGTTTACTGAGCCAGCGGTCCATATTGTGCGACTGGTCATTACAAGCTTCCACAAGTTTGATGAGGCTTTCTTGCAGAATATTGAACCTTTGGGAAAAGCAAAATATTATTGAAAACATAAGCAGTAACACAGCAACCAGGACAACACACTTACAGAAATATACTGATCTGAAAATAAAGCACTATGATTTATATGCAGTTATTTTAAAAAGTACAACCCTATAGAAGTCACATCTCCTCAACCAGCAAAACTGTTTCCACCAGGAACCCCAAGCCAGGGCTAACTGCTGGCAGAATACCACTCTTTGGATGTAAGTAGTCTTTTACCTTTCAAAACAAATTGCTTTGTAAGGCATTACAACAGTATGGCCTTTTCCTTACCTCACCTGAACTCTGTGTGTGTTGAGTGATATCTTACACTTTCCATGTAAAATGTGTTTCAGTCATCTCACTCCCATTACCAAATACAAGTGTGA
Source organism: Phaethon aethereus (assembly GCF_964289735.1). Classification (NCBI taxonomy): domain Eukaryota; kingdom Metazoa; phylum Chordata; class Aves; order Phaethontiformes; family Phaethontidae; genus Phaethon; species Phaethon aethereus. The sequence continues at coordinate 3,531,630 of NC_138576.1, read as the reverse complement.
CTACAACCTAGCACAGACATTAGCAAGTGTCAGCCAAGCTTCAAGTGCTGCACCTTCATTCTCTGTACTACAGCAGAAGTTTTGGGGGAGTTTTAACCTGTACAGCTGCAACATTCATCTGAAAGCCACCCCCCACAAGGACACAACTCCACTGTAACACAGAAAAGTTTAAACTAGACTAAACTTCTCAATGTAGAACCACACTAAGATTAGTTTGGCTAATTTCTTAAGAATGCAAGAAAAACAGGGGGGAGGGAACACATTTCGTATCACTTCTGCATTTGTTGCATTACGTCCTCAAGCCCTGGAAAGCTGGTATTCAGCATGCAGCTAATAAAACCAGATGCTTCTCTGGTTTTGTTTCACACTATGCCTTCCAGGAGCACCAAACTACTGATGGATCAAATGCCTCTTAATGGTGATTCCAGCAGGTGCTCAGGTCTAATAGAGGATGCAGCTAGCAGACTAGATCTCAGAGAAGCCGACAAAGCCAAAGAGCATGAGATACTTAGTCTTTATATATTTTGTTTTATTCATTCCTCTCTGATGCTTATATCCACCTGTAAAATAATCAACATCAAAATCAAGTCCACATAAAATTTTTAGACACAAAACCAAATAGTTCAAAGCAACAGCCAGGAAATTCCTTATATTAGCTCCTCAAGACTGGCTTGAGGATGAGGGGAGGGACTGCTTCTCAATAGCTCCAGTTACATTACTGCAAGCCCACGTAGAAGGATTGCCAAAAGCTAAGGCTTAAGAGCAGTTGAACAACGCTGGACCAACAGTCTATTTAACTTAATAACTTGTCTCCAAATGACCAAACGGTATTAGATGTCCAGAGAAGAGTACTGGATAAGAGGACTGCGACTGCCACAGAACAAATCCTCACCTGCAGAAGTTTTCTGTCAAGGGACATGCTCATTCCTGTGCACTACTACAAAGGGGAGCACAGGAAGGCTGGAGTGCGGTTACAGACGGTCAGAGAAGGAGATGGCACAGGGAGGCTGCCTGATGTCTGAAACCTGCAGCAGGTTGTTCAGAACATGTAACCAAACACAGCTTTCAAAAGCCAAATATCTGTATCATCCACATACCCTGATTGTGCCAAAAAAGGAACACAACCCTGCTGACAAGAACCAGGATACTCAGCCACTTCTTACAGAAGCAAATACTTTATGGAGCTAACATGGCTCTGACAATGCAACCCTACAAAGCCAAGCACAGAGGAGAGCCTGTGTGATTTCACCCACCTCTCAATACATTTGTGAATCCTCCTCCACTGGGGATAGTGCACTTCTTGTTCAAAGCCCCCTCCTTTGGCTCTGGCCTGCTGGGCAACATTCAAGGACCTCGTATCAATGATGTAACCACGCTTGCCAGGCCGTAGCGTAGCGTTAATAAGCTTCTCATCTTCTTTACATCGTCTTCCATTCGTACCTGTAAGAGGCTGGCTACTTCGCATCATGACCTGTGGAGACAGATAACCATGAATTAGGCACTGGAAATGAGAGATTTAAGACTGAAAGCCACTGATCACTTCAGCTCCAAGCCAAGAATGGAGATTTAAACTCACTACGCAAAGGACACCCCTTCACTAGAGGATTTCTTAGGGGTCTGTAAATGTGGATTGCAAACCGATGCATTAGGTAACTGGGTCTCAATGCCAGGCACGGAGAATGGCTCTCTAGAGAAGCGTGCTGCTGAAACCCACACAAGGATGCTCCTGTTTTTCTTTAGAACTCAGGTCATTGTGACAATGCTTATAGGAGTGAGATAGCTCAGCCTTAAAAAGCTTCCTTTATCAGCTCAGGGGTAAAATTCAAGAGGAAGCCAGCTCTTCTCTGTGGAGTTGAACCAGCAAGCACAGCTCTCGCCCCACCTGACTTTCTACTTCTGTCTGCCTCAAGTTTGATCCATCGCATCTGGCCACAGATGTCCTCATCTGTACTGCCTGATGCACAGAAACATCTCTCCAGTTCTTTCTACAGCTGCTGTTCTCCCTTGCCCCGAATACTTCAGTTCTTTTAAGTGCAATCCCTTGCAGGGACTGAATTAATTTAAAAACAACCAAACAAATTAGAAATCCTTGAATTGAGCAATCACTTGGCAGGCCACTTTCTAAATCACAGGTGTCTTCTTCAAGGCTTTAACCCTTTAATTATTTCTGTAGTACCATCTCTGTGAGCCACTGAACTGGCTTGCTGTTGATGGCTCTTGTATAAACCAAAATTTTCAGGATTGTCATTCAGGCCTCTTCCCAACTGTTTTTCAAACACTCAAGTCATTCATGTGTTAAAGATGCCTATTAGGTACAGTATTATGCGGTGGCTAGACCAATAAACCCTAGGTCCACAGATTTATTAGCTGAGATTTCTCTTTAGTAAATGCCTTTCAATTCAGCAGGCACCCCACCAGCTCAAATGATAAGTAAAATGCAAGGGCAGCCAGTCAGCAACCCCAGCCACACTCAAGAACTCAGAGCCAGGAGAGCAACATGACAGACAGCATTACTGTCACAAGTTCAAGCACTCTGAGCCAAACTATTATATTCCTCACACTTGAAACATGCACAATTTGGAGAGATAATTGAACAAACTTTCTTTCAAGGGTTTTCAGTCAAGCTGAGAAAAAGCAGAAAGCACAACTGTTATGAAGTTGGTGGACGGCTGATTTTAAAGCAAAGCAAAAAACCCAAAGGTACTAAGTTGAACTAGACATCCTCTAATGAAGGGCTTACAAATCTTGGCTGCAGGAGGTGAGAACACATTAGAGCATTTGACTCAGAAGCCTGCATCAAGTTTACAAGCTGGAGGTTGGATATGCCAACATCCTCAGAACTGGTTACATCAGCAAGAGATGCAAGGTATTACTCAAAAATTTCATAAAGTGCATTTCTTAATTATAGCGTATCAGTCACTCAATTAGATTTTGGCTCATCAAAAGGTGGTAAAGTCTGCGCAACACCAAGAATTTGCTACTCCTGAAACATGTTATACTGACAGGCTCAGAGAACAGATTGTTCCAATCGCTTGTTCGACAGTTACACAGCAGAAGTGGTGCTGGCGCTGGGCACGCTTGCTGTCATCATGACTATTATGAAGGAGACAGCCCACCACCCAGAGACAAGACAATGCGGTTTCTGCCATCCTTTCAGCATGAGGCCTCTTGGCAGACAAAGCAAGTAAGGGTGCCAGCAGTAGCTTTACAAGTCTCATCTTGCTCTTACCGCTGTGAGCAAGCTCATGCCACATACGCGCCAAACAAGCGGATTAATAGCTATTTCTAGGATGGAGATTACTCATTCCATCACCCAGAACCAGTTTCACTGCATACACTTAATAAGTTGGAAAATAAAACAAGCAAACATCTCATGAACTGTATTAAATCTAGAGCACAAGTTGTTTTTTCATTAAACAAACAGATTCACAGACTTCCCTCAGGTACAACCATTACACAAATACAGCTTACCATCCCATTCTTCTTATGATAATAGCTGAGAACTGGGAAGCGACTGCCATGGCGAAACATGGCAACTTTCCGAAGCGCTTCATCATCAATGGATTTGGGGACAATGACAACTGGAGGGTAGGAGGGACAGACAGAGAATTCCTTATTGACGCAGCTGAGACGCCATTCATCTGTCTGAAAAAAGATAAGACCATAGAGGCTTTGGGTTACAAAACAGTAACGCCGTAACATACTAGGGAAGAGGAACTTCCATATTCAGAACAAAGCACGCACCGAGTAACATTGGTGATTTATTCTGTTTGCACCACAGATGAAAGTTCAGTTGTCGCTATTGGCATAATCACTTTTGTTCATCTGGGAATATGGATTCCCTGTAATAGCATAACTACACTAATGGGTCAGATCAAATCCAGTACCGTATCTTGCGTCCACCAAAACCAACATGGTGAAAGAGATGCTATTCAAGAAAAGCAAACAAACCTGGCCAACTGTCTGCAGCACACTCCTCATCCCCTACCTCTCAGATGTTGTATTACAGACATTAGAAGGTATATCCCTGCCTAGTCCTTTTAATACTCATTTATAGGTCTGCTGAGCAATTTTTCCCCACACACACACCCCTCAATGCTGCCTGCAATCATAATATCTTGTTGTAGAAGCTCCCCGAAGCTCATTACACAGCATGCAGATAAAGCTTATAGGCAATGGAAGAAATTACCAGGCGACTCTGATTCTTGAGGTGCAGGACTTGAACAATGGTTCCCCATCTGGTTTATCCACATCCTCAGCGAACGGCACAAAATAAGTCCACGTGGTCAGAAATGGGCAATTGTGGCTTTTAATTATTTCACAGGCATAGCAGACAGCATGTCTGCAGTATGCACTACAATATAACTTACTGCATTTGCAGATAGCTTCAATCTCATAGGAAGGAACAGCATGGTATGTCTCTCAGGGAGACCCCAGAACAGAAGTGTATTCCTACATCAACAGATTTAGGGAAAAAAAGGTTTAGATGCAGGTGACATAGGCTCAAACCTCTATCTGTGCTGACAGAGTTATTAACACTGTCCACAAGACAAAGGTGGCCAAGGGAGGCAAGAATGCCCACTAACTCCAGACGGTGAAGCTGCTTTGAGGTTAAAAATCAATTTAACATTTCCAACTTGGTTCTTTTCTATGGGCTCTGCTTTACATAAAGCAGTACAACTCTTCCACCAAAAGCACCTCCCGGAACCGGCACAGCATCTAAGCACAAAGGTCTCACCATGAACTCCTGTTACATAGTTTTTCAGCTTCCAACAGCCAAACACTTATGAAAGAAGTGCTGAAGATTGGCAGCCTGCACCCTCGCAGGCACTTGGCATGAGAACTCAGGCTACCTGATACCCCCTGGGTCAGACACAGGATTTGGCTCTATCTCAGGCAAAACTAAAGGTCAATGAACTGCCTCACTGACAAGGAGTCCTGGCTTACTGCAGTCCCAACTGGAACAGCTGACTCTGCCCTAACTGCAGCCTCAGATAAGTCCAGCCTTCATGGAGGGCTTGCTGCTTGCGGGCTAGTACCACACCACTGCCTGCTGCATTAAGGACATCATCCAGGTACATCAAATGGCCACGAGGCATATATTTTCCCCAGAGGCACACAGCAGAACCTTGCCTTAAGCTTGGCAGGGAACCGAATTCATGGTCCTCGACAGCAGGATGGGGGCTTGGCTGGGCTGTGTCTTCAGTCATTGCATCCTTATCCTGTATTCCTTATGGCCAACAAAACCTGCTGGTAGAAGCCTCGGTGGGGAAAATGACCCAGAAGCATCTATAACATCTTCTGATTTTAACAGCAGCATTAAATTCTTAAAAGTAACAGCAGAACAGCAGTCAAATTTGCCTGTAAAAGCTCCAGACACAGAGAAATTAAAATGTAATATATAAACCTTTTGAAGAGGAACAGGCAGCTGCTATCAAGGTATCTTTTCCTATTTTTTTTTATTTTTTAGTTCCTGCGCACTGACATGACACAGGTATGAGAAAGCAAACAAGACCTTAAGTAACTCCTCAGCTGAGGTGTTTTCAGTACAGACTGGGAAGCATTTGCGTGCTTCTGCAGCAGGCAGGGACCTCATACAGATGCCACGAAAAACTCTGCTCCTTTGCGCTCAAAGAAAGCTTCAGCTAGACAAAAACTGTAGGGGGATAAAGTAGGTATCACAGGAAACAAGAGAAGAGCATGACAGTTAAATTAAGTAAGAGAACACACAAAAAACCAACATCAGTTCAGATAGGTTGGTTTAGCATGCATTAATTACACAGCTCTGATCAAAGTAGGTCTCTTCCTCTTTCCTTTCTGCCAGAGGCTTACTACCTCTTGCCTTACACCTCTGACTGGTACCTGGTTATACTGGTACGATGGAAAACTAGGATCGATTCAGAAAGGTTTTCTGGCAATGAAGCCTTTCCATCAAAGGCTGAACAAAGCTGAACCAATTCACAACACTATTTCATCATCAGTAGATCCAAGGCACAGAATGTGTGGCACAGGAAACAGCAAAATTGCCCCTTTTGGAAGCAACCCAAGAAAAAGATGCTGGGAAAGATACAGGTTGTGTGTATCACCATCTTTAAGAACAGCAGTCGCTACCTGTATTCAGTAGCCTATCTGGACAGTCTTGCACCAGCCCCATTGTAAGCTCTTTTCATTATTCATTAGCCTCAAAACAGCTCTTCTGAACATCTACATTTTATAAAAAGCAGAGGTTCTCCCAGATGCAAAGTTAAATTGCCTCCAGCAATCACATCATAGGCAGAGATGAAAGAAGGTCTGGATCACATACGGGAGGCTGACTGGTCACAGCTCATGCTTTTAATGCACCAACAACAATTTTTTTTTTTTTTTATAGCTTTTTGGGGTGTCTGTATTAAATTACAGCAGATTTCATATGACGGTGTGCAATTTGTTTACAATGAAAAAAATACGCATGGATATAAAATGGAACTGAGATACCTTACTGCCACATAGGACGTAGAGAAGGCAAAACCAGAACTCTGCGGTATGCTTTTTGAGAGACTGGCTGTCACCGATATCACTACTATGAAAAGGAATGGAAGAGTATTGACCTGATTTATCTCCCACTTTAGTAATTTAACTCTGCCCATAACCTCCTCTCCTCACCATTTATAACACGAGACAGATGATACTGTTATGTCACCCAGTTATAATTTACTGTTACATGGGAAGGAGTAGGAGCGAGGCAGCGGTTAGCACTGTTTGCCTTCTGTAGCATAGCTACTTCTGTAGAGATCCAGTTAACCTCTGCAATGCCAGCTTCAGACTGCTAAAATATACTCCAACATGAATCAGATCATAGTAACACTCAACAATGCAAGTCTTTTCTTGGCTTTTCCTTGGGGTATGTCTGCAATTTGGAAGGAAAAACTGCCATTACTAACTGGAAGAGCGAGGTAACAGCAATTCAACTATGGGCAGCAGCAAGTGCAGATACAGGAAGCAGTAAGGACTGCAGTGAAAAAGAAGAGGTGGACCTCATCTTCAGATGTCACCAGATAAGTATGCTGCGTGAAACTCTGAGAAAGTACATAATTAACAGTTACTTCTTCCAGGAAGAGATCTGTACTTTAAGGAAATCAGAAAAAGTTAATTCCAGTTAAAGCTAGAAGCAGCAAAGGATTGGGGGCTAAGCAGAAAGGAGAGAGGACTCCAAATTAAAAAAGAAGTTAGTCAGAAGTATTTTTTTAAACACAGTACAGGATTAACTCTTACATGTCTACTTTTCTGGTCCTAGCACTTGTTTACTAGGAGATAAGTAAAAGTGAAGAAGATACTAGTTTTCAAACGTTACCAAAAGGCTATAACAACAGTTATCCTTCCTCCCAATTGCTAGGAGAGGTCGTTTTCCACAAAATAACATGAAACAATTCAAGTTCTACTAATAAGCCTTAAAAGTCAAGGAACCTGCTGGACCTTGATGGAATCTACAAAGCAGCAATGATGGAGGCCATTCCCAAGAAACAGGCAGAAGGCAACAAGCCCTGTTAGGAACAGATTGTGCATGGACAAGAAAAGCAGTATAACAACAGATGCAGGCAAAGATTGATGCTTGTCTGATAAGAGCAAAATATGGGCTATCCACACCATTGCAAACTGAGCCCAAACCCAGAAAATACAGGGTTTTTTTAATCTGCTGCTGGATAATAGGTAAAGCACAGCTGAACTGTCCAGAACCCTGAGCTCTTTCCTACAATAAAAAGGAAAGAAAAAGACAATGAAGAAATTGTGTGGCAATGAAATACCTACATGTTAATTATGCTGTTATTGTATAAACTTCTCTTCACTTAAAAAGCTGATTTTCCAAAGTTACAGTTTGCAGTATCCTACAGGTGTAGAAGCTGGCAGAAGAGAAACCACTCCACCCTGACCTATTAGGTCTTCTCTGACTCCTCAGAAAAATATAAAAACCTTGCATATACTCTAATTCCATTCAGTCACTCACTACTTATGCAGTAGCACAGTGAAGAATAAAATTTCTTTAACACACATTTCACCCGACATACCTATAACCAGTCCAAATCTTGTGTACTACCCAGTGCTTCAAACAAAAACAACACAAAACTAAAAGCTGGATGAGCAAACATTAACTATCCTGTGCATCTTTTACTCCATTCATATATTTGTCTATAGTATCTTTAAAGTCTCATGTCACAGTACAAAAATTTGGAGCCTACAGGCACTGCGGAGTTTTTGCTGTGACATTTTAGTGAAATGTTGAGCCAATTTCTTCAGATGACTTAATTCTCAGCAGAACTACTTTGGTGATACGTTGCATTTATCAGAACCGCAGTTCATGGAAAGCCACTTGACAAAAGCCCCGCTGACCTGGGCTGTAGGTTATTCCCAAGAAAATAAACAGGTAGCACACATGGCAACAGCCCTCAGCAAGTTGCAGCCCACTGAAACTTAATTCCTCCAATTTCTTTAGATCAAATAAAGTCATTTGCCTTAAGAGTTCTTCCCTTAACACCTTCATGGACTAAAAGCAAGAACGTTGTGATAACAGAGCAGCCTCCCTAATCCTGGAGCTCAGCTGCAGGGGCAAAGTGCTTAAGACTTTGCTATCAAATTCTAGGGGCAATGCTAGATGACACTTTGTCAGATCAATGCAATGGAGTAAAATCACATGGGGGGAATGTGTCTTGGGAGAAAAACACCACATTTGGCACAACATATGCCAACAGATAAATTATACAGTATAACAACATGATATATTATCTAAGTTTTTTAATGTATTACCTAACTTTTTTTAATCTTAACTTTTGTAGTTCTACTTTGCCATTACAGAATGTGTCAGAGTTTTACAACAACTCTCCTGTAGCAGACAAATGTAGAATTAATACATTACTAGAGCTGCAGTGTGGGTGAAATGCAGTTTTTGACAAGTTGTTACCGTATTGGGGAAGGTAAGGCATAACAGATTTGTTGGAGAGGGATGTAACCTTCTGAATTCTACTCATTTGACTTATGAGAGGTGACAAAAAAATAGAATCAGCTATTTCCTTGTTCTAGCCTGTCACATAAGAAAAGTTAATTACAGAACAACCATCAGAAGTGATTTGATCCCTGAAAACTAAAAAGGGTTTCAGATATTCAGGAAATGCAAATCATTTGAACAAGACTTTTGTCATCATTTTGTTAAAAAGGGGTTACATCTGAAGTTTTGGGTTAAAAGCCAAGAATTAAATCAATAGCTGTTAGACATGCATATTTTAAAGAAATTAATTATTGCCCTTGAAATGTAGCACTATAAAGTAATTAGGTCTTTAAATGTAAGCCTTCCAAGGAGCATATGTTCAGAAAGCCAAGAAATTCACAAATAAGCCATCAATGCATTTTTAAATCTCTGAAAGAAAAAGAAAAAAAAAAAGCATATCAATGGATCCATGTTAGCACCTGTATCATGCTGGTAAATACAACCATGAGAAGTGATTTGATGCCTGAAATTTAAAAAGGATTTCAGCTACACACAGGAAGCAAAATGTGAACAAAAGTTGAACCATCTCCTGCGATCTTTCATTGAGCTCCAAAGGATTTCCTTCCGCTGCCTTCAGTCCTGCTCTCACACTCCTCCCTTCTCACCAGATTGCACTTCAGCTTCTGGCCTTTTAATTCACATCAAAATGCCTGTAAGTTTCCTCTGCTGAGCTGGGAAAGCATCTGCTGCTTTGCCTCCAAACAGGAGAACTCTGATCACACATTTGGCTTCCCCAGCTGAAATCAAAACCAAAACTGTGGTGCTATTTATTATAACAGGTCAGTTTGTATGTCTTTTGACAGCAGATGAAGATAGGACCTGTGAGAATACTCTAATTATGAAGAAAAAATAGAAAGATCTCTGAACTCCTGTAATTTTCTAGTGATTTCATCATATGAATCTGGTCAAGCTAATCATATTATTCAGTTATTAGTCATAAACAGGAAATGATAAATGCTGCAGACAAGCTGGGTTGCAGATAAACAAAAAAAAAAATCAATGTTCTATGATGCTGTACTAATGGATCTGGTCTCAGAAACCTAAGATGATGCAGCAAGTGCACACATTTAATGTGAAACAAAGACTTGGAATACAGAGATGCTAACCCAAGGCACTATTAAAACAGGTAGGCTCCTGCAACCATGCCAGTTCCCACTGTATCAAATTCAGCATCCTAAAATGAAGTCTGAATAACAGATAAAACAGGCAATGCCACGAGAACAATTCCTACCCTACAGGTACCAAAATAATATCAACATGTGCTCACAGCACCTGGAAGAATAGGACTGGAAATTTACTGGTCTCTACACCCTCCGAATATTTCCCCAGCATGAACTAGAGCTAAAAGAGTTTCAAACTGGGCATCTACTGTTATCATCCTAGAGAGCTAAAAAAATCCTTAGCAATTTAAGAACAGCCTCATTTCAATTAAGGGGTTGACAAAGATTCATCCCACTCCAGATGCAAAGTCAAGTACAACAAACCCAGGCAAAAGGTCTTAAATTTGTTCTTACGAAAAAAATTTCCTACCTTCATGTCCTCCCAGGTAACTTTTAAATAGGCCTCGAAACTCCATTTGTACAAGGTGAAACACAAGCGCTAAATAGGAATATTTAGCGAATAAACAGAAATGCCTAATGTTTATTGCCTGACTATTTGAACAACACTCACTTTTCACGCAGGCACCAGACAGCTATTTTTACCATCCAAGACTTCCAGTCCAGATACTACTGGGTGAAGTACTTCACAAACTACTTGCACAAGTATATCTGAGTGCCTGTGCAAATCCTTAAGATCCAACTTACCACTGAACTGAGGAGCTCAAATTCTTGGTCAGGCAGAAAAGAGCGCCAGCCATCTTCAACAATTTCAAACATGGGCCGGTAGAAGAAGGGATACATGAGAGTAACAGAATCCAGGGTGGAAAGCGCCTGTGCGGGCAAGAGAAATAAACAGCTACTTAATTCAAACTGCTACTCTATTCCAAAAAAAACATACAGCAAATAGTTGTTGTCCTCTAATATTGGTGATGCAAACTTAAGCCACCCAAAAATATACGGCCATTAAGCTTGAAATACTAAGTTACCTGCAGGGTAGTTTAACACACATAAAAACCCAGTAGCACAAATAACAGCAGACTGCAACAGGCAATCTAACTGAAACTCAGGGTTTGTAGAGAAAGTGTCATTTCTGCAGGCTACACTACGAAACAGCACACCAAAGGACAAGAAGGATGCACGGTGAACAGGTATAACTAACAGAGCACATCCTACATGGCATTTACCCGATCACTAACAACAGAGCTTAAACTCAAGAACATCACTGAAAAGCTTCCTAACTGGGGAAAAAAAAAAAGCTGTTAAGGTTGAGGTCAGATCAAGATCTGAGAATGCAAGTGTTATTTATCATTATGAATTCTTACCTCAATAGAGCTAGCAATGTTCAAACACTCCTCCATTCCAGGTATATCCAGTTGAATGATTCGCAGATCTTTGCATTTTATAATGATGGTACCCAACGAGCCCAGAAACCTACAGCAAGACATGAAGAAAGAATCTCTTAAGAACAGGATCTTCTAGGTATGAAGAGGTATTACAGCTCTTCCTACAACACATGCCTACAGGACAAAATTCCATTAGTATTACTAATTACCTGAAATATCATCTTTCAAAAAAGATAAACAAAGCCACCTCTTTATTTGGTATTAGCAAGTTGTGGCCCACTTCTTTTTTTAAATTACATCCTTGTGATATGGCAGTGAGTGGAAATAAGTGTTATGAGATAAAGAGAAGCTAGAAGGAAAACTTCTTTAAGAGATGAAAGAGAAAAGGTGTGTTCAGGTATTTTCTGATAGTACTGGAAGGTTCAGATGGAAGTCAATGCATTGAAACTTTGAGGATTGTTAAAAACATTTAATTTTTAAAATAACATTTTAGTCCCACTGCATTATACTCCCTTGTCTTTAACAAGAAAGTTTGGTTTCTGATACCTGTAGTGCCATGGAGCTATTTGCTCTGCAGACCTCAGAGAAGTTATGGTCTTATCACCACTGGTTGCAACTCAAGTCAACTCAGAAAAAAAAAAAACCCTCTACATCACAGAACACAGCTCACAGGCGCCCTCTCCAGCCTTCCTTTGCTACCCGAAAGCAGGATGATGCTTGAAGAGAAAGCAAGTGTTTTCTTTATGTTAACTAGCCACTAGTGTCCACAGGAATGATGCAGATTTTAGTTCACGGAGCAGTGAGCTAAGGAAAAGCAGCTGGGTCTCCTCATACACCACAGGAGGGCTTGCAGCAGCCAAAGGTGATGCAAGAAGCAGAAGCAGGCAAGACCCGAAGGACCAAGTTTCAGTCCCTCATGGCCTAACCCTCAGTCAGACCATGCATGAACAAGGGCAGAGCTGTCCATGCTCCAAGAGGAGACCTGTTGCTAAGCTTTGGGTTGCTTCACCTGTGCTACAAAAGGTGCCTGTAATTTATTTTAGAATTATTATTACAGCTGAAAGGTTATTATCTATTTCTTCTGTGACAAGAAAGGTTAACATGCAGAACCAATTATCATTTGAGTAATGCTGAAGGAAGAACTACAGACTTTTTGACAGAAAAGTTCTGTAACTCCAGCACAGCCAGTCTGTGCATCATTTGACCTCACAGATCCCCAACGTCATAACACAGTGCAGCTACGACACATCACCAGGGCTATGTTTCCTCTCCATGTTTCTCTAAGAAAAAAGACCACGGGAGATCACTAGAGACTGTTCCACTTCTCAACAAAATCTACAGGTCATACTGAAGTCACCTGAAAAGCTACAAAAATTTAAGCAGCAGTTTGATGACCATCTGATAATTACGGAAAACACTGTTACATACAAAAGACACTCATATCATAAAAGCGGAGGAAGAGATTTTACGAACATGGCACAGTGTCGTAGTTGTTGTACACTAATTGTAGAATCTTTGGGTGAGAAGGGACCTTTCAAGGCCATCTAGTCCAACCCGGTGCAGTGAGCAGGGACATCTTCAACCAGAGCAGGTTGCTCAGAGCCCCGTCCAACCTGACCTGGGGCGTTGCCAGGGATGGGGCATCAACCACCTCTCTGGGCAACCTGAGCCAGGGTTTCACCACCCTCGTTGTGAAAAATTTCTTCCTTAGATCTAGTCCAAATAACCTGAAGTAACGCCAAACTGGACCTTTCTACAACCTATATTGGCTTAAAAGTCTTGTTACTCTATTCTCTCTAGCACTGAGGACATAATAGTATCCTTTTATATGGCAGATTTTAATTGCCGTAACATTCACACAAAGCTACTCTCAGGGACAGAGGGGTTTACTCCAGAGACCTTCTAGAAACTAGGGCTGGCAATAAGGGCTGCAAGTATCTCCAGACATAGCTAACTGTAATAAATCATGTACAGAGCTAGCAATGCACTACTCCCTCACCATAACTTAAAACCTTCCTTGCTCATTTGGTATTAACTTACATTGTAACTGCAACTAAGCTCATTAAAAAGAAAGAAAGAAAAGCTTGCCTATAATAATTTTCAAAACGGAGCTACGGCTGGTTTAGTACAAGCAGTAGGAAGGAGATGAGGCCAAACCACCCTGATGACTGAGCAGTACTAGATGGGAACAGATTTCCCGAGGTTTCCACCAGTCGGTTTCTCTCCACCCTGAGGCCAAGATGCAGCATTTCTCAGAAACACTCAAAGAAATCAGGAATATGGGAAAAAACTTAAGCAGCATCCAATACTGCACCCATTCTCAGATTCTGAGGCAATCTGATATTTTTAATTGCTACTGCTTGATTTTCCGAGTCTTGCTGGCAGAGAGAAAAATCTATTCTTCCAGAGTACCTTAAAAGGCAAGGAAAACAGGGGGTGGACTTTGTAATTAACAAAAAAAAATATTCTGAGCAACCTGAAAAAAAGGCCAAGGTGAGGAAGCAGAAGACAATGACCAGGTGAGATGGGACTGCCACTCAACAAGGGAAACGTGACAGGGCAACGGTACACGTGAAGCAGACAGAAGTGACGGTGAGAAGATTAATCTCTGAAGTCCCTGCAACAAAAGGGGATGGGCAAGAGTAAAATGGAGTGCGGCAGCTGTAACTCAGCTCTACCACATCAGTCCCACAAGGAGTACGCTGCCAAAGCGTTACTTGGAGTAAGGGGATGATAGTGTCGAGCAGCAGGAGACTGATCTGGGACTGAGAAGGTCCTGAATCCACTTCTGCCATCAGCTCTGCTGGGTGACCCAAGACAAGTCATTTCATCAGTGCCCCAGCTTCCAGCTCACTTGAATGGTAGTAGAGATGCATCCTTTATAAAGTGTTTTAAGAGCTACTGATGTAATCCACTGAACAATTAACAGAGAATATTGTTGACAAAAGTGTTTAAACACAAAAAATCCAACTCTATATATGCCAAAAAAAAAAATCTTAAGATGCAACAGTCAAATATCGATATCCAAACAGAATGAGAATCAACCTGCCAGTGCCAATATTCTGCCCCAGGCTCTAACCGACTGTCCTTTCTCCTCTCCAGACCTGGATTTGGGACAGCTGAGGTGTGAGCCAGTCTTGGCAACCATTTTTCAACCCATCATGAAGCACAAACAATTAGCTATGGATAGGCAGCGAAATTAGGAGGCATACCTTTTCTCAATAGAATCAATATTGGAGTGCAGCAGCCACAGCTCCTCAGCATTATCTTGACGCCGTGAAGAAAAAATGAGATGATGGCCAGTCAAACACAGTGTCCCCTCCACGGCTGGGTAGAAAGGGCGGTGCAGGATGACATTGTCCGCTCGAGGGGTCTTGATCAACTCGGCAAATTCCATGCTTGCTTGCAGAACGGAATGGGCCTGGGGAGGCCTTCACCACAAAAACTGGAGAGGTGACCTCAGCAACGCCAACAGGAACGGGATGGAGAACCTGGGACAAGCTCGGGGTGGCCTACCACCGGCAGGCAGCCCCGTGCGATGCCACCGAAGGCAGGTGGGGGCATAAGCCAAGGGGAATCCCTGTCTCCCGGCACGCTGGAGAGAGCCAGCCCGATGCCGGGGCGACGGGGAGGGAAGGATGATGGGGGGAGAAGGGAGGAGCGGGGGGATACCACAACCCCCGCTCAGAGAAGGCCGACGCCCCTCGCAGGGCTCTCGCTCCCAGCGGGACTGCCAGGCCTGACCAAGGGACACACTCGGCGACTGACAGAGAGGAGACCGGGGGGCGGCGCAGGGAGACCTTGGTGCTTGACAAAGATTCAGGGAAGCGCGGGGGCCCGGCGCAGACGGCCGAGAGGGCACGGGATGAGCCGGGAACGGCAACCCCGGACGGCGGAGGGGGAACAGACGCCGCGCCGAGCCGCCCCAGGACGCCCGGGCCCCGCCGCTCCCAGGAGGCGCCCGGCGGAGCGATAGCGGCCGGAAGCGCACGAGCCCTTCCCCGGATGTTGGGCGCTCACGTGATCCGCCAGGCGCCCAATCCCCGCCCGTGCCCGCCTTCTGGGGGCGGACCGCCTGCCCTTACCGGAAACCGTGCTGTCGCAAGAAGCCCGACGCGCCCCACGACGCCACGACAACCGTTCCGCCGCCTCATAGGGAATTTAAGGGAGGTGGGCGGGGTCGGAGGAGGGGGCTGGGACGATAGGGGCGGTGCTTTGCCGTAGGGGAGCCAACGGGGAAGGGAATCGGCGAGGGGGCGGGGACCTCAGGGGCGGAGTTTAGAGGAAGGGGCGGGGCGATGGGGGCGCGCCCTGGGGCGGGCGGGCTGCGGGGCAGCACTAAGGAGTTTTCCTTGCTGAAGCACTTCGGTGGCGGTTGCTGCCCACGAAGGCGGTCAGCAGCCGCAGTTTGAGTGCAGAACCTGCCTGGAATAAAATACTGACCTCGCAGAGGCCCCTACTGACCTCATCCCAGTGCGGCTCCGCTCTTGCTCATAGAAAAGGCCAATAATTCAGACCTCCCGCCCCACATTTGCATTTTCTGAAATACCCCCCAGATGCTCATGCAGCTCTTCTCCAAGACCACCCGGCCGTGGCAGAGGCACCGCCTGGCAGCAGGGTCCCCCTCGAGCTGCCTGCTCCGGACCTCCCCCAGCATAGCCTTCCTCCACGCTGGGTCATCACCCAACTGTTTTTGGTTTGGGGTGAGCAGCGGGTGAAGGGAGACAGCTCCATTCCCTGAAGGGGGCTCAGCAGCACACCAGGGCTCCAAGTGATGACTTCCCTTTCTCTCCACTCCTCTCCATTGCATAAGGTCCAGCCTTGAGGTCAGCATCTTCCCTACACGCCTCTCAGCAGCACTTCAGCCCTATCTCGTATCCCCATCTCTAGTGGCATCAATATTCCGTTACATTATACGCTGTTATGTGCCGGGTTTGGACATTTCCCAGCCTGCACGTCCCTATTACTCATCCTGGGAAGGAGCTCTCACAGCCCCCTCCAGCCCTTCGACAGCCCCCACACAGCTCACTTGTTATCTCTCATCTGCTGCTGTATTATTCCTGCTCCCAGGTTCCCCAGTGCTTTGGCTGCACCTCTGCGATAATTAGACCTCCTGATTGCCAGAATGCGCTGCCTGCACGGAGGACAGGCAAAGGCAGATGTGCCAATGCAACCCCTGCTTTAGGCTACGTCCCTTTTTTAATTCCAAGCATGAGTCCCAACCTGTGCTGCGATCTGAACTTTCCTTAGAACCACAGAAGGATTTGGGTAGGAAGGGACTATTAGAGGCCATCTAGTCCCACCCCTGCAGCGAGCAGGGACATCTTCAACCAGAGCAGGTTGCTCAGAGCCCCGTCCAGCCTGACCTGGGGTGTTGCCAGGGATGGGGCATCCACCACCTCTCTGGGCAACCTGGGACAGGGCTTCACCACCCTTGTTGGTAAAAATTCCTTCCCTATATCCAGTCTGAATCTCCCCTCTTTTAGTTTAAAACCGTTACCCCTTGTCCTGTCGCTACAGGCCCTGCTAAACAGTCTGTCCCCATCTTTCTCCTCAGCCCCTCCAAGCCCTGGCAGCTGCACTAAGGTCTCCCCGGAGCCTTCTCTGCTCCAGGCTGAACCCCCCCAGCTCTCCCAGCCTGTCCTCCCAGCAGAGCTGTTCCAGCCCTCGGAGCATCGCTGGGGCCTCCTCTGGCCCTGCTCCAGCAGGTCCATGTCTCTCCTGTGCCGAGAGCTCCAGAGCTGGACGCAGCACTGCAGGGGGGTCTGCCCAGAGCGGGGCAGAGGGGCAGAATCCCCCCCCCTCGCCCTGCTGGCCACGCGGCTTTGGGGCAGCCCAGGACACGGGTGGCTTCTGGGCTGCGAGCGCACGTTGCCGGCTCTTCTTGTTATCCCTACAGCCTTCGGACAGGGCGGACCACTCTGGTTCTACCACCCTGGGCACCATTTTCCCTTGCCAAAGGGGACAGCTGTGGGCTGTAGCCCCTCCTTTGTAGCGTGGTGCCTGCCACGACACGGCGAACATCCTGCGGCGGGTGGTGGGGACGTGGCCAGGCGTGCGTAAGCTGGAGTGCTTCTCCCGGGGCTATCACTGTATAGTCCATCCCCAAAAGTGCGTCAGGAAAGTCAGAGAGCTCGAGCACGGCTGAAAGCCAGACATCCCCACTGAATTTGTCGGCAGAGGGGCAGGCAGGGACGTGGTCGGCAACACCAGGGAGCAGCTCAGGGCTCAAGCAAGCCAGGACTATTCCCACGCCGTTTTGGAGACCAAGAAAATCTTAACATTGACATGGCCGGAGTAAACCTGAGGTCCAGAGGAGAGGTCCTGGCACGGGGCGGTTCACTAGCAGTTGGGTTTCACCAAAACCAGTACGTCAGCAAGATCAAAAGCCGAATTTGAGGTTTGTAATGCTGAAATCCAGCACTACCCTGAGAGTACTTGCGAGACTGAGAAGGGCTGCCTACAAGCCCCCGCGCTTCCAAGCGAAAACAAACTTCTAAGCAGTGATTAAGAAGATGAAGGACCCTTCGCACTGAGAGCAAGTACCAGACTTCTCCAGAAGAGGGGCCCTGCTGCCATGGCCGCTCCCCAGAGGGGGAGGCTGGACGGGGCGGGTGGATGTGGGCTCTGATGCAGAACCACAGGTCTCGCCCACTTGGAGAAACTCCGATTCCTTAGCCTCCATCTGCTTTATCTTTAAAGAAGAACAAAGCATGAAAATCAGGTCACCAGACATTTCTAGGGCTCTCTTTGGAGGCGATGAATAGCCCCTTGGTACCGTCCTGCCCATGATTACTTTGGTGGTGCAAGCTCAAGGTTGTTCAGTCCCTGCGTGATGGAAACAGCCTGGAACTATCTGTGCAGATGCAAACAGGCAGCTTTTGATGACAGCCTGTTCTAGGCAATTGCACACGAGGAGGATTGCATAGGTGTTTAGATATGGTGACCTGAATTTTTATACTCACCTCTGGTGGTGAGTTCATTCTGAGTTTGTCCAGGCTGTTACTTGCTTGTCTTATTAATGCTGGCAGTTTAGGTGGCTTCAATATCTGAGAATGATTTGAAAGTCTAATTAATGACATTTTCTTCTCATAGATATATGCAAAGGTTCATAATAATGAAGATTAATTCTCCCCTTACAGCGGTTTGCACTGATCCACATAACCAACCCCTCCAAAAGAGAAGAGGGGTCTCTCCTAGGTCTGGAGTGACCAGGGCATGGGAGTCCCACATGTAACTTAAAATAAAAACGTGTCTACACTGCTGCTTTCAGTCCAGTGCTGAGATGACCTGGAAGCAGCACAGGACTAATCCTCTCTGCATTTTACTGTACAGACTGGGAAGCTTTTGGTATGAATCCAGAGCTAAACACGAACTCCTGTTCTCAGGGCATCAGCAGGACTGTTAAAGTGCTGCTGGCCTGTCCAGTTTGTACTGACTGAAGATAAGAAGTTGTTTCACTGTCCCTCACCACGCACAGCAGTGATGGTTGGACTTGATGATCTTGAAGGTCTTTTCCAACCTTAATGATTCTGTGATTCTGTCAGATCCCTCTGCGATTACGTAGGGAGGGACAGTGCTTTGGGGATATCCTCAGCTTCAGGAGAGGTGCCTGGGCTCCCTGGCAATCAGTGTCTGGGTATTAACCATCCTGGACCTTCTAGAAGACATTTCCTGGGCTCTCACATGTTCACCCTTTCCATCCCCATGGCCCCTACAGCCCCCATCCTCACAAAGCACCACCAGACCCGACAGACCAAAGGACAGCTGCTTTCTCGGTGGGGTGGCCTCCATCTCGTGGAAGGTGCTGTGGGGAGTTTTATTTATTAAGAGCATCCTCAGAAGAATCATAGAACAGTTTGGGTGGGAAGGGACCTTTCAAAATCATCTAGTCCAAGCCCCTGCAGTGAGCAGGGACATCTCCAACTAGATCAGGTTGCCCAGAGCCCCATCCAGCCTGACCTGGGGTGTTTCTGGGGATGGGGCATACCCAGCTGAAGAGTGGCTGCAAAGGAAAGCAAAGGCTTCGTCCCCATGGGCAGCAGGGAAACAGCACTGTCGCCCCAGTGAAGGAGGGAAAAGGAAAATTTGGGCAGTGACTGCACACCCCGGGACTAATTATAAACCTAGCACTTCCCCCACGTTAGTCCTGATCAGTCTGCAATCCCCAGGTGTTGCGTGGAAGCGGATTGTCTCTCTCCCAGCTCAGAGAAAAAAAACCATTAAATATAGACCCCAAATCGAGGGCATATCAGATATCACACTGACAAAAAGGAGCAAGAGGTGCTTTAGAGATGTGCCTAAGAAGAGGAGCGACCGACGCGCAGATGGATTTCACTGCCTGCCTTTTTCTGTCTTTTTGCCATGTGCTTTAGGGAAAACGAACTGCTGTATGGCAAAGCCGAAAGACTTGTACTCAAAAAAATTCGGCTCAAATCTCATCTCTTCCAGAGGAACCTCTGAATATTGCAGTGAGAGTCATCCTGCTCTTTTGGACTCATTTTTCCTCCTGTAAAATAAGGATCAGTAACGTTTGGAGCAGGTTCCTTCCCTTCCTGTGTTTCAACACTGCCTGGTGCAATACAGCCCTGACATCGGTCAGTAAACGCTGCTACAATCTTCTGAAGAATGGAAGATGTACGTGAAGAGCACAACATGTCTCTGGTGCAATAAAACCCCACCGGGTCTGACAACCTGTTCTGTTGGTCCTACACAAATGATTCTGTCCTGCATTCCCAAACCCACAGCTGCCGCTCCCGACTCGAGGAGAAATAACCCAACCCGCAGGCTGGGCTGTGCACACCAACGTTTTTGCTATAACCTCATGGCAAGGGGGTAGAGATTTCCCTGCACGAGGGAAAGAGCTTGTACAGGTACTCACGAGGATGCATTTGGTTCATAATAACAGCTAATGGGTTGATTGGAGCTCACCAGCTGCCATGCACCGTAAGCCCTTGCTTGCTCTGATAAAGTGTCCTAAGAAACCGCATCCCTACCAAGCAGGAGTAGCGCGCACGTCCAGAGAGCGTCCAAGCAGAAGGAAATTCTATGGTTCTATTCTATGATTCTAGTCTATGATCCTAGTCTATGTTTCTATGACAAATGCAGCTAATCAGAACTCTTTACCAAATGCCCAGAGATTCCTCCTGCCAGACCCCTAAATGCCTGGCCATCTGCTTCCCTCTGCCCCATAACGTGTCTTGAAGACCTTCGCCAAGATGCTTGTCTGGTCTCAGCAGGAGAAGGGGGTCTTCCCACGTCTTCCTTTCCTGGCTGGAGAGCAGGATCAGAAACCGTCTGGGTCTCCGGCCACTCGTCCCGCATCTCCCCGGAGGACCCCAGGGCACAGGGCAGACCCCAGGGAGTGGAGGTTCCTCGCCCCGGTTGCTCGCAGTTGGTCTGGGTTCACCGGTGAAACCACGTCTCCCAGATCAGAGGCAATTATCATGATTTTAGGCTTTTCAGCGAGCGAGCTCTCCCCCACTACGCATGCTCGTACCAGCAGGGTTTCGCCTGTGAAATCCAAGAAGTAATTGGCTGCAGAATAGCAGAGAATCACCCTCCATATGCTGCAGTCCCATGATCATTTACCTCTTGGATGAGCACTAGCATTTTTTAGGGCTCTCTATCTGCTTGTTTTCATTCCTGAAATAGATTGTGATCATCTTATCCAAACACCCATCCGCTTTACCCTCTGATGTTTTCCTAGGAAGAGGAATTAAAGAGCAGCAAGCGCAAGGTAAGGATGTTTGTGGCTGAAAATCATCTGTGATTGCAGTGACCACATCCGTAGTGGTAAATCCAAGGCAGCCGTGAGGCCAGCTGGCACGGTCAAGCCATATGCAGTATATTAAGGTCTCCTGGCTTCCCAAAAAGGGCTCTACAGCGGGCAGCTTGCTGCGCGTTAGTCCCTGTGCTATCTCCTGAGCTCTGCCTGGGAGCCGGTTTGCCCAGACCAAAAGCGTGCCAGTGACTGTGCCAAATTTTATGTCTCAGCCTGGTCCTGGCACTGCTTTGTTTACTGGTGTGGATGAAGCCAGGGGGTCTGGAAAAGAAAGAGGTGGAGAGCAAAACCCTCCCATAAAGCAGCAGATAAATTATTCTGTTTATACGAAATTTGCTAGAATAGCGGGAGAGTCAGCTGGAGCTGATTTATTTGTTGTTGTCCACTTGACATCCGTCAGTATGTCGGAGCACACAGCACTTCCTAAGAGCTCCCACCCACCCTTCTCAACTAAACCCTGCCTGAAATATACGGTTTCCCACAAACCAGGTTCATCTTCTTGGGCAGCTGGGAGGAGGGAGCCTGCAGGCGTGGGAAAGCTTCCCAGTCAGCTCTCCTGAAACCACAGCAATGTCAAACTGGGGATTTGGCAACTGGAAGGTGAGTGGGCAAGTCTGAAGTCAGACCGCAGGAGGAAGGAGGCTGGCATGTGATAGAGCAGACGTATGTACCCAACACCACAGACACAAGTGTTCCTTGGGTCTAAGTTTCCATAATAAATTATTTTTAGCAGAATATAATTTTATTTTTGCAGGGAATAGCTAGTTTCTGGTGAAGCTTTTCCATTTTGTCATAAAGAATCCTGGGCCACTGCATAACACCCAGAAACTTAACATTTTTTGCAAAGCTTCCTGTCTTTTCCATCTCAAGGAGTTGTTTTTTTTTTTTAGTTTTCATTTGTCAAACTGGGAAATGTCTGGACAATGAAAAGGGAACTCTAGATTTGCTTTCTTCTCACTTTGGGAAAATCCTTTCTTGTCATGGAATTAGCCAGGCACTCACCAAGGACAAACCTACAGGTCTCTGCACTCTTGGAGTACCTTCAGGGCTGGCCATCCGAAACACACGGACATCTTGATGCCAAAGCTGTACGTAATTATACTGAGTGAGAACAATTGCTCAGGTACAAATTGTCCCCAAAACTTTCCCCAGCACTCATTACTACCCATGTGGGAAGGGTAAAATATCTGATATCATCTGCATTTGGCCTTTTCAGACATTGTTAGGGAGCAAAACCCAACCTTTTTCATCAACTCAAAAAATATGGAATTCTGAAGAAAACATCAACTTAGGCCACTGCCTAGAGGTCTGATAAATATTTGATGTGTTGATGGGCCGTGACCTGTTTTATTAGGTGGAAACATGGATGTTTTTTGAGAGTTTAGTTCTGGACGTGATTTAACATTTGGGGAGCCCCAAGATATCAGTGTGG
Source organism: Phaethon aethereus (assembly GCF_964289735.1). Lineage (NCBI taxonomy): Eukaryota > Metazoa > Chordata > Aves > Phaethontiformes > Phaethontidae > Phaethon > Phaethon aethereus. The sequence continues at coordinate 3,508,955 of NC_138576.1, read as the reverse complement.
TGGGAGAAAAACAGAAAGAGAATGTGGTAGCAGAGAAGAGAAACCCCTGTGGTTATAAAAGTTTTCCGTTAGACAGCAACGTGAAAAAAGGGGCATTAATGAAATGATCTTGACCTGCATATGGTTTTAAGTGGAAAGATAATTAAACAGAAATTTATACAGCGACCACAGTTTGCAATAGAGATAACTATGGTTTCTCTGGAGCCCACAAGAAAGCATTAAGGCATTCAAACAAACAGGGCTCTTCTTCCACCTGTTTCTGAAGGGGCAAATGAGGATAACATGAAGGGATAAAACAAATTGTTTATGAACTAATTTTTTATTATTACTGTTTAAAAGCTGTGGTGCTTTGCAAATACAGTTCTGGGTGCTTTTCCATAGGCTATGGTCAGGTTCTGAGTCCTGGGAGGTACAATTGTTGGGGTAATTCTTCCTGACTTTTCAGCTGGGTTCTTGGGGTCCTACTGAATTTAGGAAGTTACCAGATCATTCCTGAGAGAGCTGCATCATGAATTGCCTCTTGAAGAGTATAAATTAATATATCTTCAAAATCAAACCCTCCTAGACTTGATGGAGACTCCATGAGGGTTTCTGCTTAAAACAAACACAAAGGGTTTTATGCAGGAAGATCAGAACTGATGAAACCTGGCAAGCTGCCCCATAAGAAATTGCAGCCTGGTTAACTATTAGTTCATCCCTAACAAAGTGAACATGCTTGTCACAGTTATGTGAAGGGACTTAAGAATTCATTTCTTCCCCCTGTGTCTCAAAATGTGGTTATGCCACAAATACATCTGATATAGCTGTGGTCCTTCATCACAACCTTGACGGACAGAGAGGAAAATCTCCAACTGAAGTATTTTCTGAAGACCATGTTTCACAATGGGTTAAACAGGCAACACTGATAGGACCCACGGGACCATTTAATCAACTCCAGGATGCCCTTTTGATGCTCAAACCCACCAGCATGGAAGTCTGACTCAAAGGTTTAGAAAGTTTTGCTTGAGTGGGCAGAGGGACTTAAGGAGCTACAGGTTTCATAGACCCAGTACGAGCCTCATTGGAAGAGAGTGGACAGAGCCAGCAAAGCCAGCTCATGTCTAATTCAGAGAGAGCAGTGAACAACCTGTTTTGGAAAACAGGAGAGGAACAGAAGCAGCCGACCACCTTCTTCCTCTATGGACCCTCCTTGGTCATGAAGTCAGCCTGAGGAAATATCTTTATGCATCAGCCATACTTCCCACATTTTCCTACAAATATCCATAGATTTGTGCATGTTGGGTTACAGTAGACACATCTGCACATTTCACTGTCTGTCTACAGGTCCCATGAACTTCACAACCAGGGAAAATTGTTTTAAGTATCAGGAGCTGGAACTGTATGCCGGTGTTGTCAGTTCAGCAGTGACTGCTTAGGTTGTGCTGAGTATTTAAGATCAAATATGAATAGGCTGATTCAGGGTTTGCTAGCTTGAGTGTCTAGAGTACCTTGAGGCTATGTCTGAAGCATTGCTTCTCAGGGAAAAAAGGGTGCTCAGCGTGGGAGTAAATGTTCTCTCTGTTGGATGTTCAGAAGTGAAAATCTTTTCCTTCAGAATCCAATTAACGGTTCCGGTTAATAAAGAACAAATGGACAGAGTACCCATGCTTATATGTGACAAAGAGATTAGAGATAGGGTAGCCCAGTAGGGTCAGACATGCTCCTACAGGCTGAAATGCCTTTTGTTCCACTCCCTGTTGTAGGGAGTGGGATAAATTTAGAGCAATGACTCGTCCTTTTTGAAATCAAAAAGGATACAGAGAAAGTGAGCACTGGAAAAAGTCAAGCTGTGCTATAACACACCAACAGTGCTGAAGCAGAGTAAAAGTCTCTTTAGCCATAAGATCAGAGACAAAGCGGAGCCGCTATTGTAGTACGATGGTTTTGCGGAGAGCATCAGCACAGCTGATGGACGAATATTGTGCTGCATTGTTCAGAAAATCAAAAATAACTGGGGATGGCCTCACTGGAGGTTAGTCCCACAGAAGGGGAGAGCCTGATTCAATACCATCCTTCTCCAAATTCAGAAAAGTGGCATATAAAACTGGGCTGAAATAAGAACTTCTCAGGAGCATTTTCAGTCTTGTGACTCCACTGTAAAATTTAAGAACAGCCAACACAGTATTACAGTTCAGAGCAAGAAGAAAAAAAAAATCATCCAGGTGAGTATGATCTGATCTCAGTATTATGCAAGGCTTTGAGAACAAACAGGTGAGCAAGAATACGACAGAAAATGCATCGTGGGTTCTCTGCTGAACAGATTTCAACAGACCGACCTGATGAAATAGGGTTTCTTAGTAAAGAGAAAAAAATCAGATCTCATCAAATGCACTTTAATGAAGAGCATTAGTAAAATGTTCATGAAAACTACTTTAGATGAAGTGGAGGGGATTAATAAAGGCACCGTAAATTGGCTGAAGTACAACCTTGAAAAGGAAAGGGTCAGGCAGGAGGGAGGTTACTGAGAAATTTTCTCAAGTGTCATTATTATAACAAAAACTCAGGTGTGAAAGAGTACTGAACCCAAAGCTGGCATGTGCCATCAATACAGGAAAAGAATAAGGTAACACACAGACAGAACTGGCCATCATAAGGACTGGAGTTACAGAAACGAGATGAGATTCAGTGTAAAAAATCATGAGACTCATAGTGTAAAACTGTTCACGGTGTGAAATTGTTGCTCATGTGCCAGAAGACTAAAACCAAGACTCTGTTCTTGCGAATACCTCATCACCAGGATGGATAAAAAGAAAAGCTGTATTATTCTGATCACAGCAGAGCTCTGGGCCAATTATTTGATGTAGCTGTGGAGAAGGCAAATACAACAGAGGCCTCAGACTCTGGATAGAAACAGAGCAGGACTCATGCCTTTATTGATAACTTTCTTGTACTGAGGAGCCCAAAACTGGACACAGGACTCCAACTACAGCCCCATAAGTGCCAAGTAGAGGGAAATAATCACCTCCCTTGACCTGCTGACCATACTTTTGCTGATACAGTTCAGTGTGCAGTTGACCTTCACTGCTGCAAGGATACCCTGCTGACTCATGTTGAACTGAATGTTTGTGGTTGGTGATGCTACTGGAAAGAAAATATTTTGGAAAAAGGATGTGGATTTACATTGTGAAATGGAGGAAATGTCACCTTGAGGGAAGATAAGGAGCCACATCAGGGCGGCTTATCAAAATTCTGCGCTGAGGAGTGATTCAGTTCAGTGTACAAGTATCTTCACAGGGAGAACACACTAAAAAAAAATACAGCTGTTAAATTTAACAGAGGAAGGCATAACCTCCTGATGCTTCTTCTTAGTTTGATAGACTAAACTGAGAAAGAAAGCTTAGTTCTTAAGAGTGAGAGTGGTGATGTCTTAATTTTCTGGAGATCTTCAACTCATCACTGGATGCCATTCACCAGGGAAACTTGTCACCCAGAGTGCAACTCCATGGCTTTTGAAACCCAGAAGATCTGATTATATTTTCTCCTCTTTTTTTCTTTAATACATAGAGATGTTGTGATCTTGAGCTACCCTAGGGTGCACCCATACTCTGATTTAAACAGTGCTGTACTCTTAAATGGTTGGCATAGTCCTGGGAGCTGTTGTGTCCCAGGACAACTAGCCCCAGTACCACCAAATCCCAAGTGCAAGTTCAGGAGTTACCATGGACCAAGGACCATGCCCAATAGGCATTTTGGGTAAAGCCACACTGTTTTGGATGTTGAGAGAGTTGAATATCATCGCGATGGCCGAGACAGACCAACTGGTCCTTGGACCAGGGGACGGGCTCTGATGCTGTTTGTAGCAAATGAACATGTTTGAGCAGGTCAGCAGAAAAGTAAAGACAGCAAGATGAACCAAGGCTGCAAACACCCTTACCTCCACAGCTGAGCTAAGTTACCCTTTTGACATCTCCTTGCTGCACAGCATAAGGTTCAGCTGACTTAGACATGCCAAGGACTTGGCTTCAAATTTTCAGCTGCAAAGAGCCGGAGGAGAGGAGTTGAGAGATTCCAGTTCCCTTTGCTGTCTCACTATCTAAGCTGTTCACTCCCTTGTCTTTCCATCTTCTGGATCAGATGAGCCAGGAACAGTGGAAAAGGGAGGTTCTCTGGGCACCAGGAGCCACAGAAATAAACCACATCTTCTTGGAAGAACTAAGTGAGGCTTTTTATCTGCTTGAATGAAAATTAACAATGAGAAGGTTTCATGGATAGCTTGTAGGTATCTGATACCTTTGAGAGGTGATATGATGGTGTAGAATAGGGTAGGATAGGATAGTTGTCTTACTGCCCTCCTCCCCCATTGAAAATGTGCCCAAGCCCAACATTAATTTATTACGTGTGAAAAACAAGGGGTCTAGCTTAAAAGCAGCAAAGACCATCATTATTTAAATTGCTGGATAATTGATCTCTAGTTTTGACGAGCTGTCAAGGTACCCACTTTCTTCAACTGCATCCATTGCATCTGCCTTTCCTGGAGCACCTAATGAACAGTAACATATGAGTCTAATTAATCTGGGAATTACCATTGCTGCACAGCAGAAATACTCAGTAACTAATACTCTGAAGTAGGCTAGAACAAGTCTATGTTCACGGCTAAGCATTTTGGGAAAGATTCATGAAAACTGATAATTGCAAGGTAATGGACAAGGAAAAATAAACCCAGATTTATATTCATAATGGTGGACTCTACATTTCTTATTACCACTATTGAAAATATTTCATTTGCTGGTACAGAGGCAGCCTGTGTAAAAAAAATACAAGGATTACAGAGGAGGAGTATGGAGGTCACTACTCTTACCAGGAAAAAGCTGGAAAGAAATAAGCCCTACAAAAACTTCTGTACAAGGTGACTGGGAGATCTCCCTGGGGGCAAATAGTTCTAGACTTTCTGAAGGAAACAATCTGGGAAGTAAGGAAACAATGTGGGAGGCGAGGAAACAATCTAGGAGGTTCCTGGAGTGTGTGGAGGATAACTTCCTGACACAGCTGGTGAGTGAGCCCACCAGGGGAGGTGCCTTGCTGGACCTGCTGTTTACAAACAGAGAAGGACTGGTGAGAGATGTGGTGGTCGGAGGCCGTCTTGGGCTTAGCGACCACGACATGATAGAATTCTCAGTTGTGAGGGAAGTAAGGAGAGGGGTCAGCAAAACTGCTACCATGGACTTCCGGAGGGCAGACTTTGGCCTGTTCAGGTCACTGGTTGAGAGAGTCCCTTGGGAGACAGTCCTGAAGGACAAAGGGGTCCAGGAAGGCTGGACAGTCTTCAAGAAGGAAATCTTAAAGGCGCAGGAGCAGGCGGTCCCCATGTGCCGTAAGAAGAGCTGGCGGGGAAGGCGACCGGCCTGGCTGAACAGGGAGATTTTGCTGGGACTCAGGGAAAAGAGGAGAGTTTATCACCTCTGGAAGAAGGGGAAGGCAACTCATGAAGAGTACAAGGATCTCGTTAGGTCAAGCAGGGACAAAATTAGAAAGGCAAAAGCTGGTGAGGGGTCTGGAGCACAAGTCTTATGAGGAGCGTCTGAGGGAACTGGGGTTGTTTAGTCTGGAGGAGGCTGAGAGGAGACCTTATCGCTCTCTACAACTACCTGAAAGGGGGTTGTGGCGACGAGGGTGTTGGTCTCTTCTCCCAAGTAACTAGTGATAGGATGAGAGGAAATGGCGTCAAGTTGCGCCAGGGGAGGTTTAGACTGGATATTAGGAAACATTTCTTCACCGAGAGGGTGGTCAGGCATTGGAACAGGCTGCCCAGGGAGGTGGTGGAGTCGCCATCCCTGGAAGTGTGTGGATGTGGTGCTTCAGGACATGGTTTAGGGAACATGGTGGTGCTGGATTAATGGTTGGACTTGATGATCTTGAAGGTCCTTTCCAACCTTAGTGATTCTGTGATTCTGTGAAGATAAAATATAAGTTACATAAAGGCTAGATCGTATCCAATTAAAAAATACAGTGAAAAATATGTTTTGTGAAGAAATATAAAAGATCCTTCCCCTCCTCTGCTGGCTTTTCTCCAGCTCTCCTGTTTCTCCTGTGGTGCAGAGTGCTTCAGCATCTCCCAGCAGTGGTATCTGTAGACTCATCCAGACTCACCCTTTCTGGCCCTTGTGCCTTAACTCAAAGGAGGAAATCATAGCTGTTAGTTTTGCATCCAGAAAAGATGACTCCACACAAACACTGCAGCTCTGCATGCTGAGCCAACGTTAGCAATGCATAGTGGTGTTTATTTAAATTCAAATGTGAATAGCTTGAGTGAGGGATTCCCTGTTGAACATTTATAGGAACATACACAATCAGTATCTCTAAAATAAACTCTGCATCTGAAAAACAAACCGACAGTTGCTTGTCAAGAAAAAGCATACGAGTAATGACTTCTTTTGCTTCAAAATTCCAGTAAATGGAATTATTTACTTTAAAAAGTTATAAATGGTCAATTGCAGAAATGTTATTTCCCTGTAGTGGTCATGGGAAACAAGGAAAAGATAGAGTGAAAAGCAAAGGGAAAAGGCAAAGAATGAAGGAAGGGTCTAGGGGGTATGAACATGTACTGGCAAATAATTGGGGGAAGACATAAATAAGAGAGAATGAATGGTGAAAGCTGGAAAGAGGGCAAACAACTGACAGATGAGAGACCGGGAAGAGTCATTCTCCAGTTCACTCTTCAACAATCTTAACATAAAAAATGTATGGCCACTGGAGACTGTATTCAGAATTGCCCCACTGCAGATACCCAGACAAGAAGACTGTGAAGGAGGTAGTTCTTAGTTTTGGTGTTCCAGCTCTCTCTGTCCTCTCCAGCATTCTAGCTGCCGTATTACCTGGGTGGGCATAGAGAAAAACAAGAGAAAAGCAAAACAGTGGAGAAAATGCTCATGCCCGGAGGCCAGCGGAGATCTCGGGAGCAAAGAACAATACTAATCAGAAACAAAAATAGAGACATAGGTGCTTACAGATGGACTCCTGCCACGAGCGGCGTGGCGGGAGGAGCAACTTGAGCAAACCCATCTCCAAAGAGGCGTTGTTTGCTTTCCGGCATGTGCAATGTCACCCCGACCCACTGGTCCCACTCACAAAGGCACCTGGCAGCCAGGTCCATGCTCCAGTGGGCTTCTCCTCGCCACTCACCGGCCACTTTCAGCAACCCGGACGTGCGGGGGCACTTCCCCCTCCTCCAGATCCGGCTGCCGGGACTCGTCCGCCAGCACGCATGGAGCCGCCGGGCACAGCTCTGCCCGACCCGGCGCCAGCCGGGGCTGCCGACAGCAGAGCTGCTCCCCAGAGGTGCAGGAATTAAGTCTGAGCACCCTTCTGATAAGCTCTGGACACTGTCTGCAAGGCACGGATACAATGGACAATGCTGGGGCATCAGATCCATCACAGGGAATAGTTTTCAGGGTGCATTCAATACCCATCCAGTGCATTGGCAGTGAGGTTCCTCAAGGGTCTCCCCAAAACACGCAAACTCTGCAACATTTTCATCACATTAATTTGGCTGAGTATTTTGTCTCAGTTTTGGTTAGTTTTTTTCAGTATTGATCATGGCCTAAAGGAAATGAAGGAAAAATCATTTATGAACAGGAGTTAATAAATTTCCAGTTACCATGGTGATGGTAGAAGGACATCTCAGAAGGCTGTTCCAAGTCCTGAACAATTCAGAGTCTTCGTTAAGAAATTGCAGAATGCAATAAATACTGTGCTTACTGAATTTGCAAATAGCAGGCTGAAAGGGACTGCAGCACATTGGAGGACACTGGAGATGGACTTTTTTTGCAAAAGACAGGAACAATTGGTGGAGAAGGTGGAATAAGCAATATCTGGCAACGCAATGATTCTGCAGGAGAGGCGTAGGCCTGCAGTGGGCAACGAGGTGCGCATCATGGTACGATGTCATCCTGTTATGGAGAAGGCAGAAATAATTCTTTCTAAAAAAACCTGACAAGGTTATCCCTTGTCAAGCACTCAAATTAATCCATTTCTTACTCCAAGCTGCTTAGACTTCCAGGTCCTGTGCCCTTTACTGCTTAGGGCACCACACTTCAAGATGGGGTGGAATGGTTTGAGAGAACTGATATGGGTAAGGGACCAAGAAAATGCTATCTATAACAAGAATCTGGAAGAATTGAGATCATGATCATATGCTGGAATAAAGAGTACATAGGAAGGGAATAGTATGTTCCCCGTGACTAGGGCGGTCCAGGTGAGAAACAGTGGGCTAAAACTGCAGTGATGACAGTTCAGTGTTGTATATAGGATGGCATTTCTAGTGGGATGGAGAATGATGTCCTGAAGGAGGGGAAATGATGTGGGGGAGGCCAGTTATTGGTAGTATTCCCAAAAAGGCTTGGCATCTTACTGAAAGGGATGATTTAGAATTGTAAGGAACTCTGCCTGGGGGGTGTGGAGCAGTGACTCTGAGGACACCTACAGTTCCATGCATTTTCAGTAACAACACACATGAAGTATTTATGGTTGCATCTTTGTTGGTAAACTGAACAGTGCCAGGGCCAAATCTGTGGTCCTGAGGCCCGCCCACATCCATCGTATTAAACGCAATTCCACTCAAAGCAGAATGGCCACATCCCAGTCATGTTGGAAATCACAGAATCATTAAGGTTGGAAAAGACCTTTAAGATCATCAAGTCCAACCATCAACCCAACACCACCATGTCCACTAAACCATGTCCTGAAGTGCCACATCCACAAGTCTTTTGAACACTTCCAGTGATGAGTCATACCTGTCCCATGGAGACTCATGAAGCGTGGTGAGAAATGTGTTTGGGGAAAGTCAGACACAGAAGAGCAAACCAGGCTATAGCAGGGAACCATCTAGCCAAGTGTCTTCAGTCTGATGGGGGCAAATAGCTGATGCTTAGAAGAGTGGAAGAACATGGCAAACATACAGTAGCATGTGTTTGGAAACATCTATGATTCCAGCAGTCTGAGGTTTGGGGGGGTTGTTGAATTGTATGTAAATCTGTATCATTGAGCTGAATGCCCCTCAATGGATTTTATATATTTCATGGAAGTATAGAGTAATGCAGGGTAGAAGGGAGCTCTGGAGGTCATCTGGTCCAACCAGCTGTTCAGAGAAAAGCAAACTTCAATGTTAACTTGATGGCCCTACTTGCTTTCTGAAGACATTTACAGTTTCTTTCTCCACAATATCCATGGCAATGAGTGACGCCATCCTGTTGTGTGGTGAGTGAAGGAAGAATTTCTTTGTTCAGTGCATTGTACTTTTGTATGCCATCTCCAACTTCTCTGGTTATGAGAAATAGAAAACCAAATTTCTCTCTTTGTAAGGACATGTACAGTTTTTACACCGCTGTCACATATCCCCACCTACTTGTCTCCCCCTGGAGTGGAAGAGTCCCAGTATAATGACTGTCTCACTGTCTGAAAATAAGTCCCCAGCTTTCACCACCCTTGCTGCCATCCTTTGTACCTCTTCTTGTCCTACTCTAGGTTTGCAGAGACGGGGACACCGGCAGTGCGCACAGTATGCAGCACGAAGTATCCTCGAAACTGTTAGCGAACACACTGATTTTTGTCAGTGCCCATTCCAGTAAATCCGAACACTCAGTTTTTCTTTCTGGCTACCTCTGGACACTGAGGTGACTTTTTTCCTGAAGTGCTCTTTGGGAGCCCCTCTTTCTTGCAAAGTGAAAGTAAGTTTGCCATCATGGACTTTCATTTGCCATCTGCTTATGCTGCCACTCAGTGCTGAGATCCTTCTGCCTTGCAGACTCCTTGCAGCCAGCTTTCGTTTCACTGCTCTGAAAAACCTTCTGTCAGCATCAGAGCTCCCCTGGCAGCAGGGATCAGGCTATCTCCATCGCAGAAATTAAGCATACTTGAGACCCCAGAGCTGTCTGGAGGTTTTGTGAGGAAGAGGTGATGATCAAAGTGTCTTCAAGTGGTCAGCTCATGCAGGCTGCCGGGAAAAGTCTCGCAGCTTCTGCCTGTCAGTGGGGTAAGAGAGGACAACAGAACAGGCTACATTGAACATGGTGTTTTCTAAATTTATCAGAGGTATTTTTCAACCATGGTTCCCAAGAGGGTGATACATTGACATTGGGTCCTTCCCAAGCCAAGGCTGCTCACACCAGAGCCCCTCTCATCTTGTCCAGCCCCACATGGTGACAGGTCTAGAGAACAGAGGGAGAGTTATCGGCACTCAGCCCTATTGCATGCAGATGCATCTCTGCCAAGGGTTGAGAAAGGCCTGAAGCCCTTTGATACTGATCTTCTTTCCTATCAGGTCCCTCTGCCCCAGCAGATCTGTTCTATCTCCTCACCATTCGCTCCTGTCACACTCAATGGTTTTCATTTGAATTGGGTATTGATACCAGATCTGGGGAGAGCAGAGTTTTGCCAACATAACCAGGTGCAGGGTGGAGGGGCTGGTGGTTGTGCTGTGCGATGAACCATGAGAGGTCCCGTGAGCAACAGGACCTCCCCCAGAACCCTCCTCTCTGCTCAGAAATGCAATATAAATATGAGGATCCCCAGCCTTGCCACTCAGCAGCGTCCAGCTCAGGCTCTCCCCAACCCTCCAGCCTTGCTGAGATCCCAGCTCAACTCCAGCCATGAGGTTCCTCTACCTTGTCTTTGCTGTCTTCCTACTGGTCTCCTTGGCTGTCCCAGGTAAGAGGGTGAATTGTGTTGGAAGGTGAGCTGGACAACGGTGGGAGAACTAGAGTGAGGAGGGTCAGTGGGCCATGCTTGATAGGCAGCTTGACCAAACGTGGTCTCTATTGGCTTTAAAGGCTCTGCTTTTGTTGCCCACATAAATATGTCTAGTCCTTCAAGCATGCAGATGGGTGCTGGTGTCCTGCAAATGCAGAGGTGACTTCGTTACCCCAGGTTGTCTTAAATGGGTCTTTATGTTCATGTGCAGACATATGAGTCTTTAAAGAAAAAAATCACTATAAAGTAGTATGAGAGGCACATTTAGGATATTTTAGACATTTTTGACACCTTATAGGTCAAGGTGAGCTGGGCCTTGGTGTAATTATTTTAGCCATGGAGTACCAAGCAAGTGGTGGATGTCCTTTTCAGAGACACCAGCTTCATGGATGTTTCCTCTGCTCAGATGGTGCCACGTTTTGTGTCAAACCAGTTCTGAGTATATCTTCAGGGTCCAGTTACCTCGCATTTTTAATGTGCAATGCTGACAGATATTCCTCCAGTTCTGGTTCTTGCCTCCCTCTTCAATGAATGAAAGGGAGATTTGGGGCTCAAAAAGATTCACAGTCCAATATCCATTCACTCTGGACATAATTTCCCAGATATTTTAGGCCAACAGTCTCCCACCCTGGTGCCTAGTGTTTGGCACCTAAATCTCTTTTACCACATGCAGGTCAGATTTCTGGTTACAACAAGAACTGCCACCTGTGAAACCCTCCATATTTTTTGGAACACCAACTCAGTTTTTTGATACTATACTGGTGTTGCTTTTGCTGTTTTGCTCTGAAAACACTGATCCTGTCTCTTAAAGAGAGGTGCAAGACATCTGTAGAGTCTTGCATAGATGAACATCTTTATGAACTTTGCTTTTGGGTTGTCTCTCAATGTGGGGCATGAATGTGCTCTCCTTGGGAGCATCTCTTTCCCAAACTGTGTCATCAGCTGGCCCTGTAGTCACCAGCTGTGGGGAGAAGGATGAACAAGGAGTTTCTCAGGATTGTGCTCTTCAGGGTCCCTTCCTCCTTTGGGACTGGGTTTGGGCAGGAGCGTGGACATGTGGGAGAATGGAGCAGAACCTCCCTAGGAGCAGGGTCTCATCCTTCTGACCACTGCCACGCTTATACTGGGAGGTCATGGGAGGGCATGAGAGTGGGGCACAGCAGAGGCACCTGTCCTGACCCAAGCACTCCCCGTCTGTCTCCCCTTGCAGGCTACGGGCAGATAAGGAAGCACTGCCCCAAGGTGGGGTACTGCTCCAGCAAGTGCACCAAGGCGGACGTGTGGTCCTTCTCCTCCGACTGCAAGTACTACTGCTGCATCCCGCCCGGCTGGAAGGGGAAATAGGAGCTGAAAAGGAAGCACCTAGGGAAGAGGAAGCACCGTGGTGGCTTTGAGAGCAACTTCTCAACTGTCTAACTCAATTGTCATCCCCTCCTCTCAATAATTAAAAAGAGAAAAAAAGGGAGATGTAACCCTGGTGTGTGCAGTGTGGTTACCTGTGTCCCCATATCCCACATAAAGCAGGAGGACAGGTTCTCCAAGCCCAGCCCAAAAGGCCCATTAGCACATCTTTGTTCTTTTTGCAGAACATTTGCTAAACATATGGAGTTTTCCTCTCTGTTTCCTACTGTGAATTCAGTCAATGGTGGGTGAAAAACGTCTGGTTGGAATAACAACCTCCTGGGTGTCCGTTCCCCACTAAGCCTCACAGCAAAACCCATGGGTCTCATGTGTGTGAGGGAGCCTGGTTCAGTCCTGTTATTGCCATGGCTGAGTAACAAGCAGGAATGGATGGGTGCAGTATTTCACACTTCCTTTGGCGTATTCCAGAGACCTTCTCTAGAAGCATCTTTGGGAGAGCATCGTTCCTGCCTTCTAGTTCCCAAAGGCTTCTCTGCTAAGACCAGCTACAGGAGCATCCACTGGAATCACCCATAGGTGCCTGCTGTGGCCATACAGCAGCCCTAGCAGGGTCTGTAAAGGAGCCATGATGATTATGTCCATCCCCATCTTGGCCTGTGGAGTCACAATTGGAACCTTCCATATAGAAAACTGGGCCACTGTCTTTTTAATACTGTCCTGTTTCAATCTGCCTGTGTCCTAGATGTGTTTTCGTGAGTGCTGCTAATGATCAGTTCTACTGCAATCTTGTAGCATCTGAAGGTGTCCTTGGATTGTGAGGAGAAAGAGCTACAGGGTTGGAGAAACCCAAGAGTTGTAAGGGAACAAAATGCAACAAATCAGGGACTGGTGAAAGTGAAAAATGTTGATAGAGGGACCTAAAAGGGAGCACTGAGAGACCACTCATTAATGACCCACAGCTGCTGAAGGTGTTCAAGAAGCTACCTGCAAGCATGATAAGCACACACTGGCCTGTGGAAAGCTTCTACGTCTTTCTCATCCAGTAAATATGAGTGGTGTCCCTCAGGGGTCTATATTGGGACCAGTACTCTTTAATATCTTCATCAATGACCTAGGCAGTGGGATCAAGTGCATCCTCAGCACGTTTGAAGATGACACCAAGCTGAGTGGTGCAGTTGACATGCCTGAGGGACGGGATGCCATCCAGAGGGACCTAGACAAGCTCGAGGAATGGGCCCAAGTCAACCTCATGAGGTCCAACAAGGCCAAGTGCAGGGTCCTGGCCCTGGCTCGGGGCAACCCCCGGTATCAACACAGGCTGGGGATGAAGGGATGGAGAGCAGCCCCAGGGAGAAGGACTTGGGGGTCCTGGTGGGTGAAAAGCTGGACGGGAGCTGGCAACGTGTGCTCACAGTCCAGAAGCCACCCGTGTCCTGGGCTGCCCCCAAAGCCACGTGGCCAGCAGGGCGAGGGAGGGGATTCTGCCCCTCTGCCCCGCTCTGGGGAGACCCCCCTGCAGTTCTGTGTCCAGCTCTGGAGCTCTCGGCACAGGAGAGACATGGACCTGCTGGAGCGGGGCCAGAGGAGGCCCCAGCGATGCTCCGAGGGCTGGAACAGCTCTGCTGGGAGGACAGGCTGGGAGAGCTGGGGGGGCTCAGCCTGGAGCAGAGAAGGCTCCGGGGAGACCTTAGTGCAGCTGCCAGGGCTTGGAGGGGCTGAGGAGAAAGATGAGGGCGGACTGTTTAGCAGGGCCTGTAGCGACAGAACAAGGGGTAACGGTTTTAAACTAAAAGAGGGGAAATTCAGACTAGACATAAAGAAGAAATTTTTCCCACTGAGGGTGTTGAACCCCTGTCCCAGGTTGCCCAGAGAGGTGGTGGATGCCCCATCCCTGGCAACACCCCAGGTCAGGCTGGACGGGGCTCTGAGCAACCTGCTCTGGTTGAAGATGTCCCTGCTCACTGCAGGGGGTTGGACTAGATGACTTTGAAAGGTCCCTTCCCAGCCAAACTGTTCTATGATTCTATGAAATGCATATGCAGCTTGAATATGGCAGTATTATATATATATATATATATATATATATATATATATATATATATATATAATGGCAGTACCATTCCCAATGACCTCTGTGGACCTTGCATGAGAAATGGGTAAATGGAAAGGTGAAGAGAAACACATAACCAACATCTCTGCAGTGGATTAGAAAAGGGGCTGCAAACTGCCTGTTTTGTTTTCTCACTCAGTTGTTCCTAGAAGAGGAACAATTTGGAGAACCTAGAACATCTCTGACAGCATCAGCTCTGACCTCCCAGTGAACTTCGGTGTTCTCAAAATACCTTCTCACCAACTCTGGAGAAACTATAGGTCTCTATGTTGTAATATTAGGCCGCTGTTAATAATCTCTTTCAGGACGTTCTCTGTGCTATTGTTCCAGGAATTGATTTGGTGTATGTGAGCCCAAGTATTTTACAAGTCTCGAATCACCCATGTGTCTTGGTACCCTGAAGTCATGGTGGAAATTCTTACTATTTCAGCAGAGGATACTTTCCTCAATCTTCATCTGTATTTCTCTTCTAATACATTTTCTTAGACCAGTGAGTTATAGTAAGAAAAGCAAAAAAGATGAGAGACCTTAAGACTTGGGGTTCACAGGGGTCCAGACAAATCTGGAAAAGAAGCCATATTTTTCAATGACAAAGCAGAGAGAGCCTCATGTTTGTAGACTGCTACGGAACATGTGCAGGAGTGGACTAATGAAGTGATCATTAATTGCTGTTAGTTTTCATCTAAAACCCCATCACTTTAATACAGTCATTTATTCACCCCTCTCATGTGAAGCTTTCATGGTGTTCCACATCTCGAAAGGACAGGTATTTTGGGAAAAAACTCTTTGTCTTTTGTATCTGGCAGCTAGAGTAACTTGAGAAATTATGGTAAGTACCAATTAAAACAGCACCATAAATAACAGCTCCCAAAGGAAGGGTGTTTTTCTGAGCCCTGCTTCTGGAAGCCGCAGGGTGATAATAGATTGGATCCTGGGTTTAAGATTTTTTTTTTTTTTTGCCCCCACTGCTTTCCTCTGTATCTTATTTTTAGTGAAATATAATGACTTCTGCAGAAACATTTTAAAGGAAACAAGCTGCATAGAGCAGCAAAAAAAACACTTTCCACACAAATCTGGAGTTACCATATTGTCTGGCACTATACATTTTAAAGATCTGTCTTTTCTTGTAGTGACAGGCAGTACATCTGCCCTGGAAGAAAGAGGGATGCAAGGCATAATGAAGACGTCTGGTCCAATGATTCATGCTAATATGCCCATCTGCTGCTCTGTCACTCGTACCTACGTACAATCGCAGGCAGCGATAGGTGCAGAGTCTGCTCGGGCTTTTTTTGTGTCGGGACATGGACCTTTCTGGCTGAGTGTAGCTTGTATAAGTAGCAAAGCAATGGCCCGTCAGGGCTTTTTCTAGTTGATGCTTCCCCGGTAAGAGGGAGGCTGAAGGCTCACCAGATCTCAGATTTCACTCTCCAAATGGCACATAGAAGTCTTGGAGCCTCCAACTCTTCCCTCATCTTGCATGGGGATATTAGCTCTCATTAAAAGGAGGTGAAAACTTTCTCCCTGAAACAGAGATATCAAAAAAGAGCAACAAAAGGGTCCAAAAATTTCTGGCTAAAATTCCCAAGATTTATCAAGCAATACAGTGTAATGATGCTGTTCCCTAGTCTCTGTTCCTCTCCTAACTACTTGCATTCCCAGTCTCTACTGGGCAATATAAAAACCAACATAGAGCCATTAATTCGACATATAAAATTAGTTTGATTTTTCCTATGTGCATCACTCTACATTGATCTGCACTGTATCTCATCAGCCAGTTTATGAGCCAGCCACTCAAAACAGCAAGATCCTTCCAGAGCCGTCACCTTCATTACCATGAACAATGCAGCACCAGTAGCAAATTTTGCCACCTTTCTGTTAAACCCCTTTTCCAGATCTTTTATGATCAGATTTACCACTGTAGCCCAAACAGCGACCCATGTGGTGCCCATGAGCTCCCTCTCCTGCAACTCAGCCCCATAGTGTTGGTCCCTGCCTCCTGCATCCTGATCTCGCTAGTCCTCAGGTCCACTGCCTCCCTTCAGGGAGTTCCAGCAGGTTTTTAGGACAGGGTTTTCCTCTGTTTTTTTCCTACATTGTCATATGTATAACTGGTACAATCATGGCTTACAACCCTGTAGAACCTTTTAAGTTTTGGGGTTTTTCTTTGTAACATTAGCATCTCTCCACCTTCACACAGTAAATCTTTGTTAAGCCGTAGATCACACGCTGCAGTCAGGAGGGCGGCTATTTCATCCTTGAATTCCCTTAGGACTTTTGGGAGAAGTAGATGTGGGTGCTGGTGATTTGTTGCTGCTTATTTCCTCTCTTCCACCTCCTTTACATTTAAGACAAGTCCTTTGATGAGTCCCCACAAAGGAGAGTTCAGCATGAAGACCTCCCTTCTTTCTTGCAAGGTGAACACAGCTGCATATATTTCATTTAGCTTCCATGGAGTGGCCTTAGCTTTTATTAGCTTTAGTGCTCTGCCCATCTCCTGCCCTACACGCTCTTCATCAGGCTTCCCATTCTTGATGCATTTGGGAAAAAAAGACTTATTTTAAGAAGTTTCTTCACCTTTTGCAAGTTCTTCCTGCAATTCTCTACTGAATTCCCTTATTGTGTTTTACATTTTGTCAGGTACAGTTTATTATCTTTTCTGTTTTCCGTGTTTGGACACAATTTCAGCTGCTTCTCTCTAACAACCTCCCTCATCCCACTGTTCTGCGATGACCTTTTCCTTTTGCTCTTTCTCAGGGCTTTTTTTAATAGGTGTCATACATTTTCTCTGAGTCTCCAATATAGTGGCCTTAAATAGCTCCCACAGTGCTTGCAAAGAATCTGTTTGCAAGGATTTAACTCTTTTAGTTGTCCCTTTTGTCTTCTTTTTAACCATTCCCCCATTTTTATGTAGCCCTCTTATTGAAATTAAGCACAAAAGTAGTGGTCTTTTCATCCTTTGCTGCTCCTGCAAAGATGTGGAGTGTAAGTACCGTATGATCTGTGCGGCAGAGCAGCTCTCCCAGGGTACAACCTTGAACCAAGCCCAGTGTGTTAGTCAGAAGCAAGTGCTCTTTCTCTCTTGTTTAGCATAGCAAAGGCATTGCTGGGAAATCACTTGTTATGTCTTTGTCTCCTACTGCTAGGTCAGTGACCCTGTAGCTGGTGTTTTCTCCCTGTAAACATATGAAAACCCTGTAATCCAGTAATTTATCAGTACTGGCTTCATAAGGTAGAAATATTCAACTGTTTCACCTGTAAAAGGTGCTTGCCAGGACATAAATCTGTTTCTTGGCATAGCTAGATTTTATAATATGAACAGATTGAAATTAGAAAGAGACTATATTTTTAGCAGTAATGGGGACTGACCACGCTAGGGAAGATATGTTTTCTCTTTTTCTTGGACATCTGTTCACCCCTGGATACCTTTGTCCAAGAAATTCACTTCTGGGCAACTAATCCCCTCTAAAACAAGGCCTGGGCACAGTTTCTGAGATGCACAGTACCAGATCTCTACCCTGGCAAGACAGGACTGTGTCTTCCAACCCTATTTTGCACCATCATACCCAAAGCACCATCCAACGTGCAACAACTAGCACACGTTCAGTGTGATGCTGTAAAATGTGTGATGTCGGGGGTTGCTGTTTTAGGGTCTATGCTTTTGCTCACCCTTCTTCTGAAAACCCGAAACTGCCACAAGCACCTTCCATGTGTGTAATATCATTTGATTGCATGTCTTTTTTTGGATGCTAAAGCACATGGAGAACAGGGAGGTGATTTGAAACAGCCAGCATGGCTTCACCAAGGGCAAGTCCTGCCTGACCAACCTACTGGCCTTCTGTGATGGAGTGACTACATCCGTGGACAGGGAAAGAGCTACCAATGCCATCTCGCTGGACTTCTGTAAGGCCTTTGACAAAGTCCCCCACAACATCCTTCTCTCTAAATTGGGGAGATATGGATTTGATGGGTGGACTATTCGATGGATGACGAATTTGTTGGATGGTCGCATCCAGAGGGTAGTGGTCAATGGCTCAATGTCCAGGTGGAGATTGGTGACGAGTGGTGTTTCTTAGGGGTCCATGTTGGGACCAGTACTCTTTAATATCTTCATCAATGACATAGACAGTGGGATCAAGCGCACCCTCAGCCAGTTTACAGATGACACCAAGCTGAGTGGTGCGATTGACACACCTGAGGGATGGGATGCCATCCAGAGGGACCTGGACAAGCTCGAGGAATGGGCCCATGTGAACCTCATGAGGTTCAACAAGGCCAAGTGCAGAGTCCTGCCCCTGGGTCGGGCAACCCCCGGTATCAGCACAGGCTGGGGATGAAGGGATGGAGAGCAGCCCCATGGAGAAGGACTTGGGGGTCCCGGTGGGTGAAAAGCTGGACAGGAGCCGGCAATGTGTGCTCGCAGCCCAGAAGCCACCCATGTCCTGGGCTGCCCCCAAAGCCGCGTGGCCAGCAGGGCGAGGGAGGGGATTCTGCCCCTCTGCCCCGCTCTGGGCAGACCCCCCTGCAGTGCTGCGTCCAGCTCTGGAGCCCTCGGCACAGGAGAGACATGGACCTGTTGGAGCGGGGCCAGAGGAGGCCCCAGCGATGCTCCGAGGGCTGGAACAGCTCTGCTGGGAGGACAGGCTGGGAGAGCTGGGGGGGTTCAGCCTGGAGCAGAGAAGGCTCCGGGGAGACCTTAGTGCAGCTGCCAGGGCTTGGAGGGGCTGAGGAGAAAGATGAGGGCGGACTCTTTAGCAGGGCCCGTAGCGACAGGACAAGGGGTAACGGTTTTAAACTAAAAGAGGGGAGATTCACACTGGATATAGGGAAGGAATTTTGCATAATGCGGGTGTTGAACCCCTGTCCCAGCTTGCCCAGAGAGGTGGTCGATGCCCCATCCCTGGAAACACCCCAGGTCAGGCTGGACAGGGCTCTGAGCAACCTGCTCTGGGTGAAGATGTCCCTGCTCGCTGCAGGGGGTTGGACTAGATGGCCTTGTAAGGTCCCTTCCCACTCAAACTATTCTGTGATTCTATGATTCTAATTTTGGGACAAAGAGAAATAAACTTGTGAGCAGCCTTATGCTCTGTTAAATTATCCTTAGGACATGGGATAAATGTGAAATCCAATAACATTAAAAACTTTATCAGTTTAAAGACTGACCAAGGGTCCAGGAATCCTGATAAAGCTGTGGCAGTGGTTGGATTTCTTAATGGTATTTTTCTTGGTAAGAGTAATGAGTCTTTTTTCAAACTATGTGCATACTGTGAGATATTGTGAGGGGGTCAACATCTGGTCCATGGGGGCTGAGATCAGGCAGGGACAGGCAGCAGGTAAATGTCACAATTGATACAGGATGGTCCATCAAGAGCCACAGACTGTTGTCTTCTAAGCACTAATTTGTCAAGCTTCACCTGACCTCAGACTACAGGATATGAAAGAAGGAAGAATCACCTAAAACAACACTGTGCTGGTGAGAAGACTTTCACAGACACACAGGGTTGAAATTTTGATAAAATAATAAAAATTGCACAAGGAAACACTGAACAACAGTAAAAAAAAAAAAAACCTTTGGTGTTTCTTTCCCATTTTTCCCTGAGAAAAAAAATAAGAATTTTGTGAGGAGAGTGAAAAGAAAAGCCATGTGAAAGTGAATGGACTGCAAAATGGGTTTTAGAAGTGGTATCTCTTGCTCTGCTGCATCTCCAGCCTTCAAAATGTTTTCTGCAGCTAAAGAAAGTTTCCAACACCGGTAGTTTACTCTGAATTTCTGTTGTTGGAGAATGACAGTTCCCCCTGTTCCTGCCTCTATCATCTGCAGCTGTGCAGCCTCCTGGGGCACCGTGTTGCAGCCTCTTGGGGAGCAGAGGGACCCTGCAGCTGCACTAAGCAACAGGAGGGAAGGCATGGTCCTGTTTTGGGGGATTCAGCCTGGAGTTTGATATGAGTGTAATGCAAGGAGCGGGGGAGACAGGGCTTCTTCATCTTTGAATCCCACCTCTTTTACAGGCAGAAGGTTAGATCTGGGATCCCCAAGAAGACCACACTGCTCCCAGCAGTAGAGAAGCTCTCAAAGACATGGCATGTGGGGTTTTCTCTAAAAAATAAAGCTGCTCACAAGCTTATTTCTCTTTGCCCCAAAAATTAGAATCATAAAGTCATAGAATAGTTTGGGTTGGAAGGGACCATTAAAGGCCATCTGGTCCAACCCCCTGCAGTGAGCAGGGACATCTTCAACCAGAGCAGGTTGCTCAGAGCCCCGTCCAGCCTGACCTGGGATGTTTCCAGGGATGGGGCATCGACCACCTCTCTGGGCAACCTGGACCAGGGATTCACCACCCTCATTATGAAAAAGTTCTTCCTTATATCTAGTCTGAATCTACTCTCTTTCAGTTTAAAGCCAACATTGCCTGCTACATGGTCATTTGGTCTCCAG
This sequence comes from Phaethon aethereus, assembly GCF_964289735.1. Taxonomy (NCBI): domain Eukaryota; kingdom Metazoa; phylum Chordata; class Aves; order Phaethontiformes; family Phaethontidae; genus Phaethon; species Phaethon aethereus. The sequence continues at coordinate 3,488,328 of NC_138576.1, read as the reverse complement.
TGGTTGGTAGCAAGCCCCTCGGAGCAGCTTATGTTGCATGTACAGACATGAAAGGTGGATTCACCTCTCCGGTCAGCAGCAGAGACACTTCTGCAGGCACTGTGTGTTCAGACTCCCCATGTAATTGGAGGAGTTTTGAACCAATACAGAAGTTAGCTTTGGGAAGAAATGACTCTCCCTTGAACTACACGTACTGGTTGTAGTGCCCAGATCTCTGCTGACCGCAAAGGATGCTGCAGAAGAGAGGAGACACAGACCTTCCCCTTGCAGAAATTAAGCAATCTTTCTGCAAGGGAGAGGTTTATATCCTCTCTCTTCTCTTGCAGCATCTTTCAGTCTGACAAGTAGCCTTTTTCTGGGTTTGAATGGCCCCATGGATAGAAACTTATTCTGTTTCCTGAAGTGTTTGAGAAACAGGGCTGTTTTCTGTCCCATGAGACAGACAGGGAGTTGATCCTTTTTGACACAAACGTCTCACCCTCCCATATTGCTCCTGGGACTTGTCTGGCTGCCCTTTGCCAGGATGCCCTGGGCCACCCACCACCATATCGCTCCATGTCCCTGTCCCCCTGCAGAAAGCCTGCGGTGAATGGTTTATCACATAGTGGAGGGGGTAGGAAAGGAGACACTGAAGAAATCCACCTTGCCTTTTCTTCCATTAACGGTGACCCCCAAGGGAATAATCTGGTCACAGGCTACATTGAGAAGTCACCTACTTTGTGCTACAATGTCCAGGAGAGCCATGGGACCACGAAACCTGAGTGTCTGCACTGGGATGAGGATGCTCTAGAGGCACCCCAAGAGTGGGATTTTGGGGGCGTAAGGGGGAGACGATGGCTGTTTGCCTCCATTCTCTACCCCTGCAATGGGACTGAGGTCCCCAGTGCAGAGGTTGAATGGGACTGCTAGGACACTGGGGGCTGTTGCGTCCCCTAAAACTGGACTGGGATTCAACTTGTGGAAGAGGAAGGCACAATATTAGGCAGTCAGTCCTCTCCCAGCTTTTGCTACCACCCTCCACTGAAGCAATGGGAAAATCCCAAAGCTTTTTCTCTTCCAGTGTGTCACTTCGGTGTCACGGGTTTGGGGCTGTCAGAAATGTCCGTGTCAGAAGTGTGTCGTGATCATTGTCCAGGGAGGTCTGGCTGCAGAACCTCTCCTGATGTTGCCTTCCTGGGAGAGAATGAACAACGTAGCACACAGAAATCATGTCTACCCATCTTTACTTCAAAGCAGTGACCACCATCTCTATCACACCGTGAATACAGTGCTGGGAGCCCCACTGTGACTGCTGCTCTTTTTCCACGGATGGACAATCTTGCAATCATTTTCCCTTTTTGGGTGGGGGGATGCAGCAATACATCTTCCCGCAGGACTGGCTGAATGTCCACTCGTCCCTTTTGGCACACATGTAGGAACAGTACCCGTTACAACTGCCCTTAGGCTGCCCGTACCCTGCGATGGGAGAGAGAGAGAGATGGGTTATAAGAGAAAATGTCAGATACCGTAGGAGGGCAGAGCCCTAAAACCTATCTCCTTGCTGGCTCCAGGGTGGTGCTGACACACAGGGTACCTTTGGGTTTGAACTCATACAAGATAGGACCCATACTTTCTGTCCCCATTGAGCTGGGAGACCGCTGGACTCTTAAAGGTCCTCTCTGTACGTTTGTCAGCACTGCAGCTTGCTGGCAAGATCCCTCTGCACGGGCACGAGACACCGGCATTTGCAGTGCAGCATTCATCTCCTCCCACATTGGCCGTGCGAGCTAGGTTGGGTAAATTATGCCCTAAAGTGCCTGTTTCTGCCCATTCGTGCTGACGCTGCAGGGAACAGGGAGTGAGCAGCCAGAGCTGAGCTCCACCGCCAAAGCTGGGTGAGATGAACCACCTCCCTCTTCATCAAGGCACAATGGCTGGATGGGGGACAGGCACACGTTACCCCCAGCCTCCGGGATCAGCTCCTCTTTCTCCCGCCTCCACGCATTGCCAACTTACCTGGGGTGGCCAAGGAGAAGAGCAGGAGCACAGCAAAGACTGCGCAGAGCACCCTCATGCCTGGAGACCAAAGGAAATCTCAGTGCACTGGTAGCAAAGCGGGTCTGAGATGGCCACAGTGGGGGATGTTGGAGGCCCTGGATTTTATAGAGGGATTCCTGCCACGAGCGGCGTGGCGGGAGGAGCAACTTGAGCAAACCCATCTCCAAAGAGGCGTTGTTTGCTTTCCGGCATGTGCAATGTCACCCCGACCCGCTGGTCCCACTCACAAAGGCACCTGGCAGCCAGGTCCATGCTCCAGTGGGCTTCTCCTCGCCACTCACTGGCCACTTTCAGCAACCCGGACGTGCGGGGGCACTTCCCCCTCCTCCAGATCCGGCTGCCGGGACTCGGCCGCCAGCACGCACGGAGCCGCCGGGCACAGCTCTGCCCGACCCGGCGCCAGCCAGGGCTGCCGACAGCAGAGCTGCTCCCCAGAGGTGCAGGAATTAAGTCTGAGCACCCTTCTGATAAGCTCTGGACACTGTCTGCAAGGCACGGACACAATGGACAATGCTGGGGCATCAGATCCATCACGGGGAATAGTTTTCAGGGTGCATTCAATACCCATCCAGTGCATTGGCAGTGAGGTTCCTCGAGGGCCTCCCCCAAACGTGCAAACTCTGCAGCATTTTCATAGAATTGTAGAATCACAGAAGGGTTTGGGTGGGAAGGGAGCTTTCAAAGTCATCTAGTCCAACCCCCTGCAGTGAGCAGGGACATCTTCAACCAGAGCAGGGTGCTCAGAGCCCCGTCCAGCCTGACCTGGGGTGTTTCCAGGAATGGGGCATCCACCACCTCTCTGGGCAACCTGGGACAGGGGTTCACCACCCTCATTGCCGAAAATATCTTCCCTATATCTAATCTGAATCTCCCCTCTTTTAGTTTAAAACCGTTACCCCTTGTCCTGTCGCTACAGGCCCTGCTAAACCTCATCTTTCTCCTCAGCCCCCTTTCAGTCCTGGCAGCTGCACTAAGGTCTCCCCGGAGCCTTCTCTGCTCCAGGCTGAGCCCCCCCAGCTCTCCCAGCCTGTCCTCCCAGCAGAGCTGTTCCAGCCCTCGGAGCGTTGCTGGGGCCTCCTCTGGCCCCGCTCCAGCAGGTCCATGTCTCTCCTGTGCCGAGGGCTCCAGAGCTGGACGCAGCACTGCAGGGGGGTCTGCCCAGAGCGGGGCAGAGGGGCAGAATCCCCTCCCTCGCCCTGCTGGCCACGCGGCTTTGGGGGCAGCCCAGGACATGGGTGGCTTCTGGGCTGTGAGCGCACATTGCCGGCTCCTGTCCAGCTTTTCACCCACCAGGACCCCCAAGTCCTTCTCCATGGGGCTGCTCTCCATCCCTTCATCCCCAGCCTGGATTAATACCGGGGGTTGCCCTGATCCAGAGGCAGGACCCTGCACTTGGCCTGATTTTTACCACATTCATTTGGCCTGAGACCTATTTGTATATTTTGCCTGAAATCTTTCAAAAATGATTATGATGCTGATTAAAGGGGATGCAGGCAAGTATGTAAATGAAGTTAAGGTAATTAATTGCCACACCACATCTGATCTGTTCTGAGTCCAGTGCTATCCTGTCTAATAATTTTCATGGTTGTCTAGAGAGTATGCTTACTAAATTCACAAATAAGAAGTTGAAAGGGACTGCAAAGCCTTAGAGGACAGGATTAGCATTCCAGTGGAGCTTCTCATATTAAAGAGATAATGAAAAAAATATAATTAAGTAATAGGGAAAGCTACCTTGTCTATACAGACAAGAACAGTTACCTGGAGAATACAGAACAAGGAGTTTCTGGCTGTATCGGAGTTCTGCAGGGAAAATTTGGGTTGCAGTAGATCATAGGCAGGCACAAATGAGCAATGTCATGGTGTTGGGAAACCAGCACTAATTGTCCTACAAGTATCAACAAAAGCTGAGTTTGTAAAACACGGGATGTACCCACTGCACTGTGCACCCCTTAAAAGTGCATCCATCCAGTTTTGTACAACGTGGTTCAAGAAAGCAGTGAAAGGGCTGAAGGGAGCTCAGAAAATGACGGGAGGTCAGGAAGGTGTGACCTATAAGAAAAGACTGAAGCAAGTGGAATAATGATGATCAAGAAAGAGAAGACATGGAAAACATGAAAGTCCTCAAATCCACAAAAGGCAATACATTGGAAAGGGATAAGAAGTCAGTCACTCCAGCTGCAAGGAGAAGTCCTCACTTCAGGTATAGGAAAGGCTTTGCCACAACAGGATCATACAGCAGCAGAGAGGGTTGAATAGGGGGAGTGTGGAAATACCGTCGCTGAAGGTCTTAAATAGAAAATGGACAAACTCCTGAGAACAACACTTAGGAACAGTGGTGATGAAGCAGACAAGGTGCACAGTCCCCCTCACTCTTACTTTTACTTGGTTTCTGTACTCAGACAAGATCAGAGAGAGGAACGTAAGGCTGAGGCAAGTCAGAATGCAGAGCCTGGTTTGGGCAGAAGCGAGTGAAGGAGTACAAGAACATGTGTTTTCACTTGGTAAAACTCCCCACCCTCCAGTAACATGACTTTTGCTGGCTTCCTCAAAAAGGTTTTATATCTAATCTTTTATTTTGTACTTGCTTCATTAATTTATAAATTGCTTTTTTAACACATCTGTCATTTTGACCTCTTGAACTACTTGGGGCAACAAGTTCTACATTTTAGCTATGCTCACTGTGAAGGAGGACGTCTTTGGTTACTTTTTCAATAAATGCATGATTTACCAGTGCATCCCACCTTGGCTTATGAAAATTGGAGAACCAGAGTTCTCTCTTCCTTAAGCCTCCAAAATTTTTACAGCCTTGTGATACACCTGCAATAAGTGTTTCTTCCTTGAGCTGATGAGTGCCATTATATTTAATTTTATGACGAGTCCCCAGCTCTGCCACTGTTCTTTTAATCTCTTGTTGCCCTACTGTAGCCCGTCAGGGATGGGGAGATGAGCAGTGCACACACCACAGTGCGGTACCCCACCGACTGATGCAGTGAGGCAATGTTTTCTCTTGTTTTAATAATTTTCTTAAAATTTCTTAAGGTACAATATTCCATTTTTTAGTTCTTTCATGCTGTTTTCAGACCACTCTCTTCAAGGACTCACAAACCTCCTTCCTAACTGGCTTTAGGTAATTTAGACCCATTATTTGTACAGAGATTATATATTTTTACAAGGTCACAACCTTAACATAACTGACACTGAATCAGCATTTGACACTTTGCTGCCCTGTTACTCAGCGTTGTAAGATCCTTCTGCTGCCCTTTGCAGATTTAGGTTTGATGGTATTCAGTAATTTTGCTGCAGCAGCTTCTGTCCCTTCACCAAGCACCTCTCTTTTCTGACTGTTTATAGAGCTACTACACAGCCCAGTGAACTGAGGTTGGAAAAGTTCTTTTTACAGAGCTTTCCTCATGTTTGAAACCCCAGGATTGTGAGGAAGAGGTGATGATCAAAGTGCCTGCAAGTGGTTGGCTCGTCCAGGCTCCTGGGAGCTCTTAGCCCCAGTACCCCTGCCCCATCCATCAGAGGGATGAGAGGGGACAACAAAAGAGACTACATTGAACATGATGCTTGCTGAACTAATCAGAGAGATTTTGCAGACATGGTTGCCTTCACAAGTGGAGATGGGAACATGGGTCCTTTCTAAGCCAACAGCCCTGCATGGTGACCAGTCTGGACAATGGAGGGAGAGTTATCGATGCATCGTGGCCACAACTCAGGCCTATCGCATGCAGTTGCATCTCTGCCAGAGGTTGGGAAAGGCCTGAAACCCCCTGATACTGATCTTGTTCTCCCCTCATCATTATACCTGCAGATCTCCATCAGGTCCCTCTGACCCGTCAGCCCAGTCCTAACAATTCTGCTGTTGACAGCCCCTATTCCTTTGTGCTCTCATCAAAGCCAGCGTGCTGAAATGGTATCTGATGTTGGGCAACCAGGTCTGGGGGAAAGAGGTAGCTGCCAGCACATTTGGGCACATGTGGCAAATTCTGGTGTTTGTGCCATCGCTGCACGTCCAGACACAAAGAGCATGACTTGGATGAATTCCCCTGTCTCCCCAGCATCCTTCGCTCTGCAGGCAAACGCTCTATAAAAAACAGCAGCCGCAGCCTCCCTGTATACCTCCCCCTCCCTTCGAGCTCTTTCCGACTCCTCTCTCCAGCCTCGCTGAGATCCCAGCTCAAGTCCAGCCATGAGGTTCCTCTACCTTGTCTTCGCTGTCTTCCTACTGGTCTCCCTCGCCACACCAGGTAAGATGGCAAATAGGGCAAGATGAGCTCATAGTAGCTGGGATTCTCTCAAAATAACTTTGGCTCTTGAAGATGTAGTTATTAACATTTGAGGTGACTGCTATAACCTGGACAGGTACTTTAATGACTTCTTTCAAGGGACAATGAAATAAGGACTGCCTCAGAGAGATTTGTGTAGGAATAACGGAGGTTAAAACTTTGGTATCCAGTTTGGGAGTGAGCCCAGGCCAAAACATTGCCAGAGACTGGATGTGGCCACATCTCTTGGGGACTCAGAGAGTTTCATAGTACCAGAGGAGACTCTTCTGTGAAACTCAGTTTCAATGTCGAGGCTCAGTCCTGGGTACGTTTGATTTACTGATGTGACATCACTATTGCTGCTAATGCCTGTTCCTGAGATTCTAAGGCTTTCTGGTCCCTTTACAGGAGTCAAAAGGGGATTCTGGGCTGAGATCACCCAGACAGGCATTAGAAACCCCCTTTGCATATCAATTCTCATCCACCTGGGCCAAGTCTTTCACTTGGCCCACTTTTAACCACCACGGTGACTATTTGGTGCATGGCTGCTGTGGGGCCAATTTCAAGATCTTTGCAGCATCCTTTCATTTCTGAGTAAGAGAGAAATTTTTAAAAGCATGATATAAGTACAGAGACCTGAGTGGACAGCTAAGTTTTGAAATAAACTTGATGTAGCTTTTGCTGTTTTTCTCTGAGAACACTGCTCCTATCCCTTAAGGGGAGGTACAAGACAAGGAAACGCACATGCGCACAGATGAGCATCTTTACGAAGTTGCACAGATGATCATCTTTATGAACTTTGCTTTTGGGTTGTCTCTCAATGTGGGGCATGAATGTACTCTCCTTGGGAGCATCTCTTTCCCAAACTGTGTCATCAGCTGGCCCTGTAGTCACCAGCTGTGGGGAGAAGGATGAACAAGGAGTTTCTCAGGATTGTGCTCTTCAGGGTCCCTTCCTCCTTTGGGGCTGGGTTTGGGCAGGAGCGTGGACATGTGGGAGAATGGAGCAGAACCTCCCTAGGAGCAGGGTCTCATCCTTCTGACCACTGCCACGCTTATACCGGGAGGTCATGGGAGGGCATGAGAGTGGGGCACAGCAGAGGCACCTGTCCTGACCCAAGCACTCCCCGTCTGTCTCCCCTTGCAGGCTACGGGCAGATAAGGAAGCACTGCCCCAAGGTGGGGTACTGCTCCAGCAAGTGCACCAAGGCGGACGTGTGGTCCTTCTCCTCCGACTGCAAGTACTACTGCTGCATCCCGCCCGGCTGGAAGGGGAAATAGGAGCTGAAAAGGAAGCACCTGGGGAAGAGGAAGCACCATGGTGGCTTTGAGAGCAGCTTCTCAACTGTCTAACTCAATTATCATCCCCTCCTCTCAATAATTAAAAAGAGAAAAAAAGGGAGATGTAACCCCGGTGTGTGCGGTGTGGTTACCTGTGTCCCCATAATCCCACATAAAGCAGGAGAACAGGTTCTCCAAGCCCAGCCCAAAGGCTCATCATCAGCAAAAAAGCCTGAATATCCACTGACAACAAGCTGCAGAGATGCCAGTGGTCTTACAGGATAGGAATTGGGGAAGAAGGTGTCATTTTCCTCTTGCCTTCTCTATGGCCTTGAACACAACCCTCTGGAGACAAGAGAGACTCTTGCAGTTCCTTACTGCTTTTTCAGGCTACAGGTTACCTGTAGATGTCTTAAAAAATGTGGGTAGTTCAGCAGTGTCTCCTCTAAGCATATGACAACCCTTTTCCATGAAAATTTCAGCAAATCCCCAGAGGTGGGCAACAGAGAAGCAAGCAGTCCCTCACAGACCATATACAATGGGTTTTATGTCCTCTCTGTGCCCAAGTCCCAAGAGTGCTCATTCAGTGCTTCTCTTTTATTTGCAGATCCATACTGTACTTAGGGTTTGGTTTCTGCTCTCCCTAGCTCAGACTGGTTGTGTTGGAACAGAAAAAGGTCTGGAGCAGTGCCACGAAGGTGATCAAAGGTGTGTGGAAGCTCTGTAGCAGGAGCAGTCATGCACCTCTGCATAGACCAAGCGTTTAGAGACTCTCACCACTGGATTGGCAGTTTCATACTTTTACACCAGCCTAGGAAAGGCAACGCAGTTTTTAGGCTTCTCAGTAAGAAAACTAATTCTTTCTGCCACATAGCTATAGGTGTGAAGGTACAGCTGTAGTATGGGTATGTGGATATAAGCAGGGAATAAGAGTCTGTGGTGTGTTGACCCTGGCTGGACGCCATGTGCCTACCAAGCCCCTCTATCATTCCCCTCCTCAGCTGGGCAGGGGAGAGAAAATGTAACGAGAAGCTCGTGGGCCGAGATAAGGGCAGGGCATAAGGGATAAGGCCGTCACGGGCAACACAGACTCGACTTGGGGAAATGAATTTAATTTATTGGAAATCAAAATCAGGATAGGATAACGAGTAAAAAAATCATAAAATACCTCCCTCCTGTCTCCCTCCCCGGCTCAGCTTCACTCCCCATTTCTCCACCTCGTCCCCCCAAGCGGCGCAGGGGGATGGGGAATGGGGGTTGTGGTCAGTCCATCACACGTTGTCTCTGCCGCTCCTTCCTCCTCAGGGGGAGGACTCCTCACCCTCTGCCCTGCTCCAGCCTGGGCCCCCCCATGGGTGCTGTCCTTCAGGAACAGGCTGCTCCAGCCTGGGCCCCCCACGGGTGCCGTCCTTCAGGAACAGGCTGCTCCAGCCTGGGTCCCCCCACAGGTGCCGTCCTTCAGGAACAGGCTGCTCCAGCCTGGCCCCCGGGGGGTCCCAGGTCCTGCCAGCAAACCTGCTCCAGCCGGGGCTCCTCTCCCTCCCCACAGGGCCACAGGCCCTGCCAGGAGCCGGCCCCGGCGTGGGCTGCCCACGGGGTCACGGCCTCCTTCGGGCATCCCCCTGCTCCGGCGTGGGGCCCTCCCCGGGTGCGGGTGCAGATCTGCTCCCCGTGGAGCTCCATGGCCGCAGGGGCACAGCCGGCCTCCCCAGGGGCTTTCCCGGGGGCTGCCGGGGACCCTCTGCCCCGGCGCCTGGAGCCCTCCTGCCCCTCTGCTCTGGGCTGGGGGCTGCAGGGCTGCTCCTCTCACACCTTCTCACTCCTCTCTCCGGCTGCAGTTGCTGTTGCCATTTTTTCCCCTTCTCAGCTCTGCTCCCCCAGAGGCGCTGCCCCCGTCGCCGATGGGCTCGGCCTTGGCCAGCGGCGGGTCCGTCTCGGAGCCGCTGGCACTGGCTCTGTCAGACATGGGGGAAGCGTCTGGCAGCTGCTCACAGAAGCCACCCCCGCAGCCCCCACAGCTGCCAAAACATGGCCACGCCAACCCAATATGAAGTCCAGCCGTGAAACAGCTTCTACAAGGAAAAGCTGCTACAACCAGCTCTTCTCTCACTTGTCTGAGGAAGGGTCTATAGGACATTACCCACCAGCAGTGGCCATTTGCATGTTTGCTGGATGGTATTTTTCCAGGAGGAATTCGTTCTGAGTTAATGGCAGGCATCTCTGAACTATCTAATGGATACAGTGGTTGTTATTGGTAGAGGAGTCAAGGACCAGAAGAACTCTAGTGACCATTTCCCTTTGAGAAAGAGGCCAGCTAAGGGGATGCACCAGGAAAATTTGGGGCAGTTTAATCCTTCTTCTGCCTTATCTTTTCCGCTGCTTATGTCCTGCTTTCTTACCTTGCAATGCAGTGGACATACTCGGTGCAGAGAGGAGAACGACTGCAAATGGACTACACGGACTGGGATCTGCTCAGCATCTTAGAACTCTGCTGTCCAAGTCGGATGTGAAGGCCAGAGTGGAAGATGGTCGCAGTCCTTTCATGTCTTTGTCCACCTGGCACTCTCTGTAAGATCAAAATGGAGTTTAGGGAGAAATAAACTGAGGTGTTTACATGGAAGGATTTACAGACATGCTAGTGGTTGATTGAGTTGCCTAAATGAAGATGTCTAGTAATGTGTGAGGCACCAATGATTGCCTGGGATATCTATATGTGGCTGGCAGGTGTGACATGGAACCTATGGGAGACCATTACCCTCTAGACACAGATGGAGTCCAAGCTGGACTTCTCAAATACGCACCTAAGATGTCTGAGTCATTGGGAATAGTCAGTTCAGCCAGTAGCGTTGAGAGTGTTTAAAGCATGGTACTTACCTTATCAACTTACCTTAAATAATGCCCCCCCTCCAGTAAGCTGACCCTCCCAGCTCCGTGGATTGTATTGAGTCGATCTCCATTGACTATCAAAGGAGCGTAGACATTCATAACAAAAGGAGACACCCACATGAGAAATCAAAATATAGATGTATTCATCTCTGAATTAATCCCACTCAGAGTGGATAGACTTGGAGCAAGTGCTGCTGCAATTTCTGCTCTCCAGGGCAGGTAGCCCCAGCCTGCTTTCAGGCAGTTCTGGAGGGAATGGTGTAATGCAGTGCCAATATTGTTCAGTTTGAAACATTCACTCATTGCCAGGGAACACAACCTACAGTCTCTGGTTGAGTTCAGTTATTTCTTGGACTGGAGGTGCTGTGGTAGCTATTTCTTTGCTTCTCCTGAAGGGAGAAGGAAATGAGGGAAGAAACACATCAGTCACAATCTGATATAAATGTAAATGCTAGGACTTCTTCCCAGCTCATGGTGAAAGAGACTTTAGGTGGACAATGAGGCATAAACTACTTGCCACTCTTCTTTGGTCATGTCTGCACTTAGTGCTTTGCTATATTCTGTTCATTTATGTTTACAAAGTCCAACACTCAGAGACTAGAAATGAGTTGCTATTTATCCTATCTGCAGAAAGTGGCTTCCAAATCACTTGGACATGGTTGATGTAGGAGAGTAGGAGAAACTTAGGAAATTTCAGGAGGTGTCGAATGGTGCTGTCTGTGTTCAGGCAAATTAATTGATCTCCAAATGACATGGGCCTGTTGGAGCGGGTCCAGAGGAGGGCCACAAAAGTGCTTCGAGGGCTGGAACAGCTCTGCTGTGATGACAGGCTGAGACAGTTGGGGTTCTTCAGCCTGGAGAAGAGAAGGCTCCGGGGAGACCTTAGTGCAGCCTGCCAGGGCTTAAAGGGGCTGATAAGAAAGATGGGGACAGACTTTTTATTAGGGCCTGTAGCGATAGGACAAGGGGTAATGGTTTTAAACTAAAAGAGGGGAGATTTAGACTAGATCTAAGGATGAAATTTTTCCCAATGAGGGTGGTGAAACACTGGCACAGGTTGCCCAGAGAGGTGGTAGATGCCCCATCCGTGGCAACATCCCAGGTCAGGTTGGAGCAACCTGCTTTAGTTGAAGATGTTTTGATGAAGCTCATTGCTGGGTGGGGGTTGGACTAGATGGCCTTTAAAGGTCCCTTCCAACCCAAAGATTCGTTGATTCTATGATTAGCTTAGACTGGTGACCTCACCTTCAGACAGCCAGTGTTTTTCTGCAGGAAAGATATTTCAAGTTTATAACAACTTGCATGTCCCTTGCCACAGCATTTTGGAACCCAGCAGAGGGTCTAGGTCTTGATATACAGTTGGGAATGCATATGGTGGCATTAGCCAGTGTAGTACCAGTCTTCTGAGGTGTCTGTTTTGGAAAGGAAGAAAGGGTGTCAAACTTGTTGCTATAATGTCTACCACAACCATTCCTACAAGTCAATGCTTGACCAGGACTGATAGTCCCAACTGTCTGTGCTAAAAGCTTTGGCAGCCACACTGGGAGGAGCCCAGTTCCCAAGGAAGAGATGCCTGCACAGGCTACATGAGATGCCTTCAAAGAGCGAGTGACAAATGGGCACAGAGTGGATGTCTCATTGTCAGATGGCCACTGGGTTGGAGTGACATAATATTCTGTTAAGCAGCAAACAATGTGTCCTTGGACAACAGGGAAGTCACGCTCCTCCTTAACACTGTCCTCTCTGTCAAGAAATTACTATAAATATTAGGATCTCCAGCCTTATTCTTAGCAAACGATTCAAGATCTCTCTAGACGGCTGCATCCCAGACCTGCTGTGATCCTGGTGGATATCCAGTCATGAGGATCATCTACGTTGTGTTTGCTGTTTTTCTAATGGCCTTGATGGTCACCCCAGGTAAGGTGGCAAATTGTGTGGAGCAGAAATGAGGGATAATAGTCAACCATAACGGAATTAAGATTAAAAAAAGACATTTCCAGGAAAGTAGGTGTGGGTGGTGAGTCTTGTACAGAGGTTTTAGTTGGGCTTGGTTCACGAGAGTTTTGGGGTGGAGTTCAGCTCCAGAATCACACCATCCTAGATTTAGACATCCACCATCTGGGGGTCTCCGTGTGAACTGGATCCCATCACAGTCATTGGACATAAATCGATAGAGTTAGAGCAATGCAGTTCATCTCAAGCTAAATACCCAGGTATGACTATACTGATGAATTCAGCAGTGCCAGGGCTGAGGTCTCAGCTTGATGTTTGAACTAAGTCTTCCACATCATTTAATTGACAGCACTGTCACTAGTTCAATTTTGCTCTTGGCCCAAATAGCATGGACTCAAACCATTCCTGAGATGTGCTAACAGTGGCCAGAGTCCATTCCCAAGCATCAGTGCGGATGTGGACCCTTTATTTTAAAGAGAGAGTTTACTGTGTGGTGGTGGTATTTCTGTGCTGTTGATCATGATGAATTAGCCAACATAGACATACCTCTCTTTCTTTCTACAGGCAAAAGTCAGTCAAAAAAGAGCTGCAGTGGGTATTGTTCCAGGACATGTGCTAAAGGAGAGAAGGAGGAGCATACTGAAGACTGCAGGAGGATGTACTGCTGCCTGACACACAGGAAAAAGAAGTAGAGCAGAGACTTCTGGTGCTGAGAGGAGGAGTGGAACAGTGATGTTTGCATTAGTGTCTTCTTGTTTAATGGAAAGGGAATTTGCTCCTCTCATTAAAAAAGACCTGTTCTCACCCTGAAGTGTTCTGTGTGGTTCATTGTCTTCCAAAAAGTTGTGTGCAGAGGATCAGGAAAGATCTGATAAGTCTTGCCAGACAAGTTCATGTTTATGGAGATGATATGGTCAAGTGCAGATACTGCACTTTCTCATACCAGCCTCATCACAAAAGCAGTCATAAGTGAGTTTCTCAGTAGTCTGTTCATGTGAAGTTGCACCTTTGTGTGGTTCAAGTCCTGCAGGGATGTACAGGAGCAGAGACAGTGGGGTGGTATCAGGGAGAAATCCACTGTATGCCCCATCACTGTTCTCCAGAGGCCCATCCCACACTTTGCCTGAAATGATCTATCAGCAGTGACCATTACCAAGACTTTGCATGTTCACTGCATCCATCACCAAACATACTCACAGTGATAACCCTGAGTCGTGTCCTCTAAGCTCAGACTTGCTCATTGTTTGAGTTGTGGTACCAGCCAGCAGACCCCAGCAGGTCCCACAAAACCACTGAACTTGATTCTCTGAGAGGTCAGCCAGCACCAGTTGAAAGCTGTGATCACCAAGGTATGCAGCACACTGCAAACGCCATCTTTGCCTTGTAGGACCAGAGACCTCTACACAGGTTTTCATTACCTCTTTTTCTGGTCCAGACAATCTGATCCAGCAGCCCAGACATAATCCCATGAAGGTGATGGTTTCTGTTCACAAAGCCCTTCCACATTTCTTTAGAAGATGTATTTAACATGTGAGTAACCTTACAGGCATCTGAGATGTCCTAGCTCCAATCCTCAATCCCCTGCACCGCCAATACATTGGGAACGAATTCTCTAAATTCATTTGTACCCCATGTTGTTGATGCTTCCTCCTGTTCTTCCCCCACCGTTTGTCCATAGGGAGTTCAGAGCCTGCTTGCTCAAAACAAGAGTCGGGTGAAGGCAGCAAATTCCTACTAGAGCCTTCGGTTTGGACTGCGGTAGGGTCTTGATCCTGGAGTCAATATTTCATGGGCAAAGCTCTCACTGACTTGCATGGTGCAAGATCAGGACTGGAATGAGAGGGGGAATACGGTAACGACCATCGCTTTGTGAACAGCTCTGTCCTGTGCTGCAGAGGCACTTTGTACGCACAGGCTCCTCGGGACTGAGTGGCTGGAGAATTAAGCAGGAGGAGAGACACAATCTGTCACATCTCAGATTGGACCTAGCTAGGGCTGGTGCAGCCTGAAAATTGTGTTGCAGCTTCTGAATCTGCAAATGGCTACTGGCAATTAAATATTATCCCCGGATTGATTTTGCTTTTTTCCTTCAGCAGCCTTGTGTCATTAGCCCGTTTTCTCCAAAACAGGGGAACTCTCTCAATGAGTTTGCACAATGGGGTAGATAGCCCATGGCGTCCAGGCTGAGTCACGAGGAGACTCTTCCCAAGGACACAGCATGGGGAACTTGCCCTCCAACTGCTCATTCTTGGCCAAGGCAGCATCTTTTAGCATCACTGAGTCCACTTGAAGGAGGAAAATCTGGTCAATGTGAAAGCGATCCGTGACTGGTAAGAGCAGAGCTGCAGCCACTGACAGCAGCAAAGAGCCCGACGTTGTGTAGTGCAGCGCTTAGAAAATATAAGTAGTCGGGGAAATACATCCCAAACCCCAGAAATCGGCTGTTTGGAAAAATTCCAGAGGGTCTCACCATGGGTAAGGCATGTCCTGCCAAGGTGCTAAATAACACCTCTGAGACACTTGCCTTCCTGACATTCATTTATATCTCACCCTGCCGGAGAAATCCAACCAGGAATGTGCAGGGAACACAACGGCTCGAACCTGCCCCCTGCAAGGCACATCGGTGGCTGTTTCTGCTCAAGCCAGGCACTCTCTGCAGCCTCTTTCAGCTTTTCCCTCCCATGTCGAAGCAGCAGGGCTTGCTCCCATCTCGCATGTTCCCCAGGCATCAGCCAGCCTCGCTGAGGTGGGATGGTGCTGTACACATCAGGCAGTCCTCCACGTGGCCCCTTACCTTCACCTTTTTGTCCTCTGCTTTTATTTAAACAGGAATTTAAAATGCCCAGACATGAAAAGAAACATTTTGCCTGATCTCAAAGGAATCCTTTCTTTTTTTTTTTTTTTTTTTTTTGACAAACTGAAAAGGCAAAAACTTCATTTCTTTTTAGATCAAAGTCAATTTTGTTTCAGTTCTTGGAGTTTGCCAGTGAACCAGAAAATCCACTGCATGCCCCACTCCGGTTCAGAGAGCAGGGGCACGCACCAGTGCTGCAGTGGGAAGCAGAGCGCACAAGCTAGACGAGAAGGGAGTATCCAGGGTTCTTCTTTGCTCACTGTTTTCTTGGAAGACAAAGCATAAAGCAACCCAAACCAGCTTCATGCTTCCGTTCATCACTGTGATTTTCTCCTCTTTTCTAGTAATGCCTTCAGAAGGGCACTTAGAAACCCCTGCTGTGAGGTATCGTGGATGCTGAGACTTCACCTTGGTTCAAAGGGAGACTGGGTGGGTTTCCTGGAGGGGAATTCACTGTGGCTCAGGGTATTGCCTTCTGCAGATGTCTGACGCTAATTTTTCCTTTCACTCCCATCAGTTTCCTCAGCTGCGGACTCTGGTGTCACCTCCTACAAGGCACAGGTGAGTTACCCTAAGCACAGGGGAGGAAGGGCTCTCCTGTCTCTCTGAGGGGAAGGAAATTATGGTTTTGCTCAGTTCTAATGTACAGCAAAGGGAAATTATTTAAAAGCTCAAAATATCTGAGAAAAACACTCAGTTGAACCCAAATCTTTTCCCTTCCCCAGCTGTCCTCCATCAATCCCAATTTCACCTTGTGGGACATTTATTTAAGGACATTATTTTCTTTCTATGGAAAAATACCTATGAAAAAATGTCGGTAATACCGCTATCACATTGCCATTTCACTTTTGCCCTCATTTCTTCCCCATCTGCATTCCTGGGGCATAGTGAGATACTTTAGGAGGGGCAGGAACATCTATTTAGAGAACTAGGAGTGGGACTGATGCCTGCTGCTTGTGCATTGCCCAGCTTGCTGGTTGCTGCTTCCAACGTACCTTGAGGACACACAAAATACGCCGTGAATAATGACAATTTCATCTTTTAGTGAGGTTGGAGTCAACAAGGGTCAACACAGAGCCTATTACAGGTCTAACTTGGATGCAGGTATCAGTGATGGACTTCCCTCCTCATCTGACGTGTCAGTTCACTTTTCTGTTTGGAAATACCTGAGAATGTTCATAAAGGCAATTTCCATCCCACCTAGTGGTGCTGCAAAGCACCCTGGCAGGATCCCCCACATGTCCTGACCACCACACAGGCCAAGAACTACAGCCAGCCACAGTCAGTGCTTATTTCTGGGGTTTTCATTGTTATCATTGCTGCAGTTATTGCTTTTATCACTGTGGGAGCTCTTTGAAATGGTCCCCATCCCTGTGCCCTTGTAACACTCGATGCTGGGCAGTCAGGGAGCAGAGGACAGCAGAAGTCACCAAGAGCTGAAGACTTACAGTCTTCGTCACAGAAGCCAGCTCAGCAGAAAGCCAATGATTTTACTTCCAAAAGTTATATTTACCTCCAAAAGTTTAAGGTTACTCAGCAGAGACAACTCCTGTCTGGCAGGGAGGCTGCAAGGCCAGGTGAGGACAACAGAAAAGCTGCCCACCGGTGAGGGACAGGGGTGGCGGACGGGTGTGGGATTGCTGACACACCAGTCATGGACACGGCCCGGTAGTGCCAGTTGGCGTCAGGGACAGAAAACAGGCCCTGGCACTGTTTAATTCACTGGAAGAGATGTCTCCAGTGTGTCCAAGGCCACAGGAGTAGAGCCAGAAATACACTGCGTGATTTATTTCTCTTGGACTGGTGAACTCAGAGAAACAGAGGTGGGTGAAATAGAGCTGAGGATGTTGTTTTGTATTTGGGTCTGCCTGCAGATTCCCATAGGTTGCAAATGTAATGGGGAGGGAAGGGTGACCTGGTGGAAGGGATGCTTGGAAAAGAAAGGATTTTATGTTTGTATTCCCATATTCCACTTCCAAAGACAAAGCCTGGAGAACAAAGATACATGAGATGGGGACATGGAGCGGACCTTGCTTCCAATCCTGAGGAGGTCCTGCAATGAAAACTGACGAAGTGGAAAGCTCTGGGAAGGGAGGTGGGGATTTGTTGAGGGGACACACTGGTCTTTTGTGGTTGGGTGACCAGTGGCACAGTGTGCTTTGCCACATGATGAAGGCACTGGGTGGTAGAACTCTCCCCCACCATGTTTTTGGGTCCTTCTGCAAGGAAGGACGATTTGGGAATAGAGACCAGAAGACAGCTGAGACCACAAGCCAGTGTATTCCTGGCTCCTACAGCCTCTTCCTCCCCAGGTTCCCAATCCAACCACCCCCTCCCAAAGGAGCTGCTCTGAGCACTATGGATGGTGAGGAAATTCTGCAGCAGCAACTCAAGCTGCCAGGTCTGCCAGCATAAAGGCAACTTGGCTCGTACAACCAAGAGGAAATCCAAATCTCTCTTCCAGGAGGAGGCAGGTGTGATCACTTTTCCAGGCAGAGACGCGCACTAGCAAAACACCAAAAGCACTGCTAGAGACACAGCTTTTAGAAGGTTTCTGCAGCTTTTGAGCTCTGTCTCCCATGGGCCGTGCCGGCTGCAGTGTCAGTAGTGAAGGTGAGACGTATGTCCTGTTCAGGGTCCAGACAGCTGGTGAGGAAGAAGATTTGGGGAAGGCTGCCATCTTTTGGATGACTGCAAAATAACGGCACCTGCTTAGGAAAAGCTGCTCACAGACCCTAGAGATGTCAGCTCAAGCCTTTTTCTTGGAGGACGAGTTGCAGTCGCAGATGACTGAAGTTATTCCTGCTCGGCTCTTGCCTCCCACAGACCAATCCAGATATTTATTTACGGCAGACTAGGATCAGATCTGGAAATGATCTGGCAGTTTTTCTGTCTAGCCCTTCGTGTCCTTCAGCAGTTGTTGCATCTCCAAGGATGGAGACGCACATCTGGAGAACAATATTCAAGCTACCTTCCACCTGGCTGGCTCAGGTCCTACAAGCAATACAGAGGATACAGGTGGAAGAGGTGCAAGTAGGCTTGGTACATTAGTTTTTGGGGTTCTCTCTCTCTATCCCTGCTGCTGTTAGGTGATTTCAGGGGTTCATTTTACCTTTCCAGAGAAACCTTTTTGGTGTTTGTAATTGCTATACCTGCTCTCTCAACCCCTGGGGCATAAGCTCCAACCCTGGCCACCTCGGTCCTACACTCCCCTGATAACCTGTCCCCTGTGTCCCCTCCACCACTCCGTCTCACAGCCCCAGCTGCTCCATGGTCTTAAATGCATCAGAGCACCTGCCCGCCTGGTGGCCCACTTTCCTGCAGATTAAACATCCATCTAATGGCCATAAGCTGCTTAAATATGTCTTGGGCAAAGCCCCTTTGTGAGAACAAATGGTTCCCTGCTGGGACCACTGCTATGCCCCGACACCAAAGCATTTCTTATGGATGTGTCATCTGTTTTCTTTCCCTTTTGTGCATCCAGTCTGTTCATCTCCTTCCCACGGGCATGAACGTGTTACGGGACGATGATCAAGCTGACCGATTCTGGGAATATCTGGCCCAGACAGTAAGACTTGGGACTTTTTTCAAAGGGAACTTTTTATCAAGATGACTTCAATCTGTTACTCAATTTTTGCCTCCAGAGGATGTATGATATAGACCACTGTCCCTCTGCTGCATCCCTGCTTTGTTATACATAGTGAAAGCAAATATTGCCTCTAAAATCTAAACAATAATACATCTTACCATGCTCTGAATATCCAGCAAATAAATAATAGAAAAGATCCAATACAGAATGGAAAACACTAGAAACAAGGCAAGGAATTCCAGCAACACTCTGTGCCCTAAAACGAAGGGGATTCATGCAGGGCATATGCTGTTAGAGCGGGACAATGGGATGCGCACATCATGCGATGCTAAGCTCAGGCTCCTAAACCACGGCTCCTTGAGGATTAGCGAAGGAAAGCGTGTGGGGGAGGAGGCTGGAATGGAGTAACGGGGAAGGCTTAGCATTGCCAAGTATCATGGCGTTTGGTGGCTGTGATCCCCTTTGGGAGGGAGAGGTCTGGTAGAAGGGAAGGGCTCGTGGGCTGCGTGGGAAGGTGAAAAAGAGGCAAGGTGATGCGATTGCCCAGAAATACATTCCTGTCCAACCTGACCTGGGGTGTTGCCACGGATGGGGCATTGACCACCTCTCTGGGCAACCTGGGACAGGGCTTCACCACCCTCACTGGAAAAAATTCCTTCCCTATATCCAGTCTGAATCTCCCCTCTTTTAGTTTAAAACCGTTACCCCTTGTCCTGTCGCTACAGGCCCTGCTAAACAGTCTGTCCCCATCTTTCTCCTCAGCCCCTCCAAGCCCTGGCAGCTGCACTAAGGTCTCCCCGGAGCCTTCTCTGCTCCAGGCTGAACCCCCCCAGCTCTCCCAGCCTGTCCTCCCAGCAGAGCTGTTCCAGCCCTCGGAGCATCGCTGGGGCCTCCTCTGGCCCCGCTCCAGCAGGTCCATGTCTCTCCTGTGCCGAGGGCTCCAGAGCTGGACGCAGCACTGCAGGGGGGTCTCCCCAGAGCGGGGCAGAGGGGCAGAATCCCCTCCCTCGCCCCGCTGGCCACGCGGCTTTGGGGGCAGCCCAGGGTATGGGCTACAGTCCCTCAGCTCCCACCACTCATGGTGCTACAAGGGCCCACAGGAAGGAGCACAGTGGCATAAGGGAGATGTGGAGGAGGGAAGAGAAGCAGAATGGCCAGCAAGGGCAAGGAGGGATGCAGGTAGGACAGGCTCCAGGTGCAGAACATGACCAGAGACCAGAAAGGAGTAGGTCGCATTAACCAAACTGACGTGATGGCTTCATATATATCTCAGGACTTGGCACAGGGAAGGGACCTGTGGCTTGAAGGGGGCTAAAAATAGAGGGAGGAATAGTTTCAGGGAATGAAGGCAATTCATCCAATGCTTGTATGACCAAGAGGATTTAGAGGTGGTCCTGGAGAACTGGTCTGGTCTGGTGTTTTCCTGGAAGGGAAGAGTTGGGTGCTCAGAGTCAGTTGCTTAGAGAATCAAAAAAAAGATATGAAGTGCATCCAAAGTTGCTCAGAAAGGCACATGTACCCTGGGTAAGAAAGGGTCCAGTCTCACCAGTTCCAAGGCCGAGTCTGATGGAAGATGTGGCCCGGGCACAGATCTGTTCAATCCTCCCTAAAGACCTCTCTGTGGTGGGAGTCCCAGGCCCACTTAGATCTGTTTACAGCTATGTTGCAGGCATTACTGGTGCCTCCAGCATGCTTTTGCAATATCCACACACCACACACCTTGGGGCATCTCCCAACCCAACATGCAGCCAAACAGCCCTTCCAGCATCCTTGGATAGGCTTCTACAGCATTTGCCTTGAGCTTGACTTTAACCACCTGCCACTGGGTTCACCCATGTCCTGTTACACCCTTGGAGGGTGGATTCAGGCCTCCAGTCCCTATTTTGGATGGTTCTCCCTTTTGGAGGCATTTGTTGACTACAGAGGGAGTGCAGGATGATGAGGCCCAGGGAATGTTCTTCCATACTCATGGACCCTGCTTGCAAGCCACCTTGGGGGACAACGGCCTGAGCTATGCCAATATCCCTGTCGTGGTTTAGCCCCAGCCAGCAACTAAGCCCCACGCAGCCGCTCGCTCACTCCCCCACGGTGGGATGGGGGAGAGAATCGGAAGAGTAAAAGTGAGAAAAATCATGGTTTGAGATAAAGACAATTTAATAGGTAAAGCAAAAGCCGTGCACACAAGCAGAGCAAAACAGGGAATCCATTCACCACTCCCCATGGGCAGGCGGGGGTTCAGCCGTCTCCAGGGAAGCAGGGCTCCATCACGCATAGTGGTTTACTGAGAAGACAGATGCCATCGCTCCCAACGTCCCTCCACGACTTCCTTCTTCTTTGTCCCAGTTTTATATACCAAGCATGACGACATATGGTAGGGAATATCTCTTTGGCCAGCCTGGGTCAGCTGTCCCAGCTGTGCCCCCTCCCAGCTCCCCGTGCACCTCCAGCCTCCTCGCTGGCGGGCCAGCACGAGAAGCTGGACTGTCCTTGACAACAGTCAAAACATCAGCACGTTATCAACATTTTCTCATCCCAAATCCAAAACACAGCCTCACACCAGCTTCTGTGAAGAAAATTAACTATCCTGGCTGAAACCAGGGCAATCCCATAAAGGTCTAAACCTCAGGGCTATCTGCGTTCCTCTCTGCTCCCCCCAGACCAGACCAACCTCTGTTTAGTCCATTTGACCCAGGTTTGTTCTTGCCCACAGGCACAGCTGCCTCTGCAGAGTTGACCCAGCTGGGAAGATGGACAGGACCAAGCAGGCTGTAGGGCAGCAACCCAAGGAGCAGTATGGTGGTGTCAAGGCTGTGTGCTGTGTCTGTCTCATGCCCTGCACTCTTGTGCAGGTCATTGCTAGGTGGATCTGAGTCACTTCGCTCTCCAAGTGTCCTGGGCTTCTGCACTAAGCACAGAGATAGGGACCAGGCATGTAGATGCTGTAGCTGTGCTAGTCCACAGAGACCTCTCCAGAAAGGCTGATGTGAGCAATGACCCAAGTTGTACCCATGTGTATAGGGCAAGAGCACCTCAACAGACTCTCTTCAGAGATTTAGAAATCTCTTAAGAGACTTAGAATTTAAAAATGCTCTCATGCATGCACCAAAAAAATAGGGCCAGGCTTGCTCTCTAGTCCTGAGGCCTTTTGGCACAGTCTGGCCATGTCTGTGCTATTAAACTCTCGCAGTCGTCAAAACAGGGTGGTCCCTTCAGATAGTCTATTGGGAATGGTCCCTGGTCTACGCTAACTCCTGAGCTTCCCAGGGTTGTTTGGGTCAGTGCTTGTTCATCTGGGCTGAAACTAGCAATTTAGCAGTATGGGTGACTACCTGTGCCCCAGATTTTATCTCCCAGGTATAGACATAGCCCCAGGGAGTTCAGCTTCAAGTATGGTAGAGTAGGACAGTGGCCATGTGGACATTATGACCAGGACTTGAGCAAACCAGAAGGACTATAAAGCAAAGACAGACCTTCACCAACAGTGTCAGCTTATAAAATATGATGCAAAATTGTAACCCATGCAAAGAAAAGAAGTCTCCTTTTTGCTGTAAAAGTGAAAATGCTGCAACGAAGTAATTACTCCAGCCCTGGCTATCCAGTCAGAAAGCATCAGGCATTCTGAGCAGCGCTGAATGAGGGACCGACGGGACTGGCTGGCATTTCATTCCAGCTTCCTTTCACTTGAGCAATCCGCTCTTGAGACTCTTGCTTTAGTCACTTTTACGGCTCCTTGCACTCAAGGCTGGAGCAGCATGTGCTTGAAGAGATGCTAAATGTTTTTTGTGGCATTGTTTTTCTTAAAACTAACATTTTTTTCCTTCTCCCTGAATAGCTGTTCCTCCTGTTGCTTGTGATACCTGGTATA
This sequence comes from Phaethon aethereus, assembly GCF_964289735.1. Lineage (NCBI taxonomy): Eukaryota > Metazoa > Chordata > Aves > Phaethontiformes > Phaethontidae > Phaethon > Phaethon aethereus. The sequence goes on along the minus strand of NC_138576.1, from coordinate 3,465,596 downwards.
CTTTCACTGAGAACTGTGATCTCTAGCCAAATTATACTCTGAATCACTGACTTTCTTCTTGTCTATAAATTTTCCCCGAAGCTTTAACTGGGTGCACTCCTCATCTTAATTCTTCTCCTGGTGTCAGCCCTTGAAATGACCTTCCTTCTTGCATTTGTATAATAGTCATGTTCTTTTCCCAAACATATCTGAAATCTTTACCCAGAGAAGCCAAAGGATATATAGGACAATTCATGGGTGATACTCACCTTTGCTCCAGGGTGCCGGAAAAGCCAGAAGAGCAGCAGAAGTATAATCATGTTGGAAGAAAGAAAACAGTCAAAAATCCAGAAATGTTTTGTAAAGGCAAAAGAAGAATTTGAGGATATTCAAATGAAAAAAAAAAGGGAACAACAGGCCTGAAACTCCCCTTCCATTTTACCCTGCCGTGTATAAGTCACTGGATGTCACTCGTTGAAGGTAAAGTTCAATGGAGGTGCAGAAAATCAGAGCTCCCTCTGCTGCATATAGCCAATTTATGGACTTCACTGCCAAAGAAGGTCAGTGAGTCAACTGCTGTGACTGGATAATTGCATGACCGTGAACATTTGTAGCTCTGCATGCGAAGATCCTGTAATAAAGGTAATCAAATCTTGTGCTTCAGCGCACAAATGGATCTTCTGCGGCAGCCAGGAAAGAGGTTTTCCACCCGCACACCCAGAACCGTGCAGTTAGTTTGGTGTGCTGTGCAGGTAACCTCTGAAGCCTCAGGTTTTGGCCATTGCTTGGAGGCAGGAAGCAGGATTTGATGAGCCAGTCGTCTAACAGGGTATGGCAATTCCTACAGAAGAGCTGGGGAGATCACAAAAAGGGAAATGTGCGATCGATGTGCTACCGTGAGCCATTTTGCTGCCACATTTAGAAATATAGGCGGTTCAGGAGATAGCCTCAACAGCAAGCCATAGTCAGAAACGTCGAGAAAGGACCAGAGGGCACTTATGCAATGGAGTCTGAAATATCCTGGGAGACTGCAGGTGGCACTTTGCCCAGCTCAAGAATGAGGACTGATGAAGAAGCCCTCAGTCCTCGGTGAACACTAAAACACTGAACCTCCCTCCCATGACAAGTCATTGGTATTCATGTTAACGAAAAGACCAGCCACAGTACTACCAGCACTGCAAACCAGGGAAGAAACATAACACCCCAATGGGTATCATGCTGGGGGTCAAATATTGTGGTCTACATGCATTTATGTGGATAAATCTTGGAAATCGGAATCTGTGCGGGCCTACCCTAAGTAAAATTTCCAAGAGAAAAAGAAGTAATGTGGCAATAAGACAACTCTTTGAACTGCAGCATGAACAAAGCACTGCAGAGCTGGGATGTTTGGAGGTAAGAAGATGGTACAGACAAGCAGCATCTTGGAGAAAATGGCATCATCCAGAAGCATGAACACCGGTCAGACAAAAACGCCTGCTGTGGCTGGTACAGGGAATGCTGAATTAGTGCTTTTCAAACCTCAATGTCCGAGTGGCTGTGCCTCTGATTACAAGGACCTAACCTCTGCGTCAGGAGGCTGTGAAAGCCTGTAACTTCAGCGGGTCAGCACAGACTGGAGCAGAAATGGATGTTTCCCAGCAAGCAGAGAGCTGTGAAATAATCTATTGAAAACCAGTGCCAGGAAACTGTTCCCATCTGATACACAGTAATTTTGCACAGTGGTGAAGGTTTTCACACATAGCAATAAAGAGTGATTTTGGAAGGCAAATAGCTGAAAGAGCAGTTGCACCTGAAAATGAAGGTATCACCTCCGGTCACGATTGCAGCTCCCTGACGTAGCGAGACAACACGAGCCCGGCATAGGATTTCCCACTGGGGTACCAGCCGCCAGACTGTTACACTGCCTTCACACTGTCAAATGCACTCGGATTCGCGATTCGCCAAGCACTGGGTTAAAGTACACAAGGCTCTAAAGGAAACAAGCTTTGCTGCAGTGCTGGCAGTCAGCTGTGACATTCACCGATCATTTCTGTGCATAGGGTCCATACAGCCTACTCTGTCCAGCATCCTTCACCGGTGCAAGTTTTTTGCTGACATATCCAAGCCCTTCTGAAGTAAAAAACATAGGTCCTGGAAAATGGTTGGGAAGGCACGGATTATTCAATAATATTTTCTGAATGTTGAACACAAATTAAGCTTGATCCAAGAGGCATTAGATGGAGCCATCTTGTCCCAGTGAAGGGTAGATCTGGAGATCATCAGTCTCAAGACTCTCTCACTGAGGTTTCCTTAGTTTCAACTGATCTATGTGCATCTGTTGCTGTGAAGAAGCTGCAAGCACCTACATCAAAGTCTCTGCTTATTTAAAGCTTTGCCACAGCAGAGCTGTATATTTTTCACACTGTTTAAGAGGTCAGTCCTCAGCAGACACCAGTAACAGGCTGAGTGGCAGAGCACTCATCCCTATTTCCCAGCAGTGATGCCCCTGAGGGAGTGTGTGGCAGAGTCTACACACTCACCTGCTGAGATCCAAGCTGTGGTTCATGTGCTTTGGGTGGGAAAGCCAGAGATGAACACAGCTTCATCTATCAGGAAAAATCCAAAGAGTGGGTGCACTGAGGCCAACGCACAGCCTGCCTGAATGAACAATAGGGATGGAAAATATACGTGCCCCAATACTGAAAACCTTCTCTCTCCTAAAGTTAAGTGCATATATGGCTTTGACTCTTAGGTGAGGCCCAACTATCAAGTCACCCTTTACCATAATCTCTATTAACCAATTCAAGATAGACCTGAAGGCTCAGGAGGAACCTGAAAGGTCGTTCCACCCACATTTGCTCCTGCAAAGACAGTGATAGCTTGCCTCTCCTGCAACAAATGGGATGTCTTCTTGCACTGCACTTCTCTGTACCTAGATGGTTGTCCTTTGCACCGGGAAAGCCAAGGTCCTGATTCAGCAAAGCATTATACCCCAAATTAATCTGAAGCCTGTCTGTGCTCCTTGGAAGAGGCACTGAAAGCTAGTGTTTAAATACTGCCACGTGGGCATGTCTCGGGCACGTGCTTCAGTAGGGATAAGGATTTAAAAGCTTGGTTTAACCAAGACCTGATAAAAGAGCTGTCAACAAAGAGGTGGAAACGGCAGCATGCCTTTCTGCACCAAAAGCACACGCGAGCAATGCAACGGCATTGCATTCCCTGCGCGGAATATGGGGCAAGGAACGGTGTCTGCCAGTGTGTGTGCGCCAGTCCCTGGTGCGTCACGACGCTACCACGGCTCCTGAAAATAAGATTTTGCTGTCTCGCATCCAGCCGGCCCAGCCCAGCTGCCATCTTGCACCCAGGCCTCCCGGCAGCCGCGAGCCGCAGCACGCCGCGCAGAGAGCAACTTGCTCGCACAAGTGGAACCGGCGACTTCTCTCCTGAATGTTAATTAATCAACAGCCAGCACGACCGACGCGCTGCGCCTTCACAGCACCTTGCGAAGCAGTAAGCGGCGGTTACTTGAAAGTACATACAATGAACGCCATTCCTTGTGATGAAAGTGTTTTCTCTAACGCAGAGATTTCTCGGTGGGATTTTCTGACCAGTCTTACGCAGGATCAGCAGAACTACTCTCAGTGTTCAGGTCTATGAATTAAGACTCTCTTTACATCTCAGAGGAATGAGAGTTCTTTCTTCTCTTCCAGGTGAAATACGAGAGGAGACGAGGAGTGACTAATCAAGGCCGCACAATCTCCACTGGAGCTAGAAGGACAATTAAGAACTTTTGGGGTCAAGGTAGGTCTCATTCAACAGGCACAGTTTTGCAGTCCTTACGTGGACAGTTGCCCCATTGGATTCATTGCAAGTACAGTGATCTGTAAGATTTAGATCAAGAGTTATTGTTTGCTGCTGTTTCAGCTGCTGGTTTTTTTTTTTTCATTCTGCCCTGAAAGTGCCAGAGCTTGTTATTCTCTCACAGATTCAACCTGAGCATTTGTGCTGCAGAATCCCCTATGCCCCTTTTTATCAACCTAACTATCAGATAACTGAGTTCCTCATGCTTCTCTTTGAGGAATCCTTGCTATCCTGCTTTGCTTGACCTCTTCAGGCTTCCCTCCGTATTGCACTGACCATCACCTGAGGAGAGCAGGAGGTAGGCTTCTCTGGTACTGGCTGAGCTTCCCACAGGAGATGCAGCAAAGAGTGCTGTGTGACATCTGCTCATGCTACCCAAAGACCAAGCACACCGTTCATAGCTCTCAGGCACTAACAACCCACAAAGTGAGACTCAAAGTGTCACCTAATCAAAGCATTCAGAGTTGTTGGGGGACAGCTCTATCTCTGAACATGACTTTGCTCACTCTGCCGAGTCTGGGTTCCTCTTGCCTAACTTCAGCTGTCTAAAAGTTAGATTTCTTGTGCAGTCAGCAGAAAGAGGACAGGCATCTCCAGAACATGGTTCATCCTGTCCCGAAGTGCATGCCTAAAACAGGGAGAGGAATTTTCTTCTAGATGACCTGGCATCCTCTCCATGTCCTGCAGTCTCTGAAGGACCAGCTTGAACAAGACACCCAACTTTTACATGGCTAAAACAAGGTGAGATCAATTCCTGTGCCTAGCCTAGTATTTAGGAACCTTATGGGGAAGAACAATTTATACAAGAGCTTTTATGCCTCTTCCATTGCTTTATTAAGCAATCTTCAAGCTATTTATAACTTCTTTCCAGTCTCTTTAAATGCCACTGAAGTCGCTGCCATCATAAATCAGAGTCATCAGAATTGCCTTTCAAAGCAGAACTTCTAACCGAGAATGAAAGACATCACTGTGATGTCAGTGAAATGACAGTGGATTATACATTGCAGAGGTAGCAGCACAGGGTCTGCTCCAGCCTCATCTCGCAGTGGGCCAAGCTGATGGACTTGTGGTGTGCATCACCCTGGGGAGCAGTCTGACCTGAGAGCATTACAACAGCTGGGCTGGTGCAAGGGTTCACCCAGTATTTTCCCCCAGCGTCAGCCATCAGCAGGACCCAATAAGAAAAGTAAGAACAGGGGAAGCACGTATAATACACGTACTAATTTCCCACTTTCCAGTCATTTTTAGCTCAGGGGATTCCTTGAACCTGTTGCTATTTGTCTCTAATGGATTGTTCTTCCTAGTTATAATTTTGGAAGAGATGGTGAACCGTTGGTCCCTATTCACAATTCGCAACTCCTCCAGGATTTTGCAGTCTCTGCTGCACAGAGCTCTGGGTCAGTCCATGCAGAACACATCAGGAGTCCCACTGGAGAGATTTGTCACCGTCCAACCTTGACGGCTGGGTGTCCCAGTGGTTCCCATGCTCCAGCAGTTTAGCATGCAGTGACCTGTTTCCAAGCACTGACATGACCGGTGATCAGCTGGCGGTCCCCAGTGATGACTGATCAGCTGATGAACGAAGCTTTTCTCTCAAAGAAATGTGCGTCAACCCTGGAGTGAATCTGCAGCCTGTGTTGACTTTGAGTCCCGAGTGAGCCCAAGCTGGACAGTGAGACTAGGAGATGGTGATTTATAAAAGAGCTTGAAGCGGTGAAGCAGAAAAGAGCAAAGGGAATAAAGGCTCTTTTATGTCTTTCTGGTTTCTTGAGGAAACAAGGCTTGGGAGATCGCTTCCTCAGAGTGCCCATCTGTGGTTTTTCCATGTCCTTATCATTCCTACCCCCTCCAACAACTCCTTCATCCCTTGGGCAGTTTCTACTAGATCCCGAGGAGAGACATCTGATTAACCTCTTCTCCCAGTCAAGGCTACAGATTACAGGCACAGCTCCAAAGGAAGGGAAATCTTAAAGCTACTCCTTGTTCAAAGATGGTTGGTTTCACTTCATTCGTTTGGATTATTTTTGCCATCAATAATTTTGTTTGATTAAAAACAAACAGCATCACTGATATGCATATATACATTTTAATTTCCATCATATAGTATTGCTCTGCTTGTGGGTTCGATGTATCTAAGTTTGTGATATTCCCAAAGTATTTGTCATGTGCTGGTGAACTACTCTACCTAAGCAGTTGGGGAAAAGGACATTGGAACAGGTTGGAGAAAGGACACATTCATACCTGAAAATGATATGTGAAAACTAGTTTCAATGGCTATTCGTGTGTTAGAGCAAAAATCTCACTCTATAAATTCCAGAGCTGAACACAATGAAATTGAAATTTATTTTCAGTATCAAAGAAACATTAGAATAAATCCTATCGTGAATTCAAAGGTAGCAATACCTCACGTCTGTGTAGCATGCATCCTCGGAGGGCTTTCTAGACGTTAACTCACGTGTGTATCATGAACAGCCTATGAAATAACTTTGTTGGCCCTTACTAGGACTCTCTAGGCTTGGTCTTTTCTGCTTTAGTATGGATTTGGAGTATGGGGTTTTTTCTCCTATGACCGACAGAAGATGCTTCTCTCAAGGGCATAAAACAAAGTCCAGTTTATATCCTGCAGCGGAGTTTCGCTCACCACTGGTACTTCAGGAACAGGTCTATAAACACAGCAGCTAACTCTGCTTGGCAAGGGTAGATTTTCCCCACCAGTGCATTACTGCTCTGTGAGAGTGGCCTGACAAACCCATTGACAGGACATAAGGGAAGATTTAGGAGTGGTTTGCAAGCGTAATAAATGAATCCCTCGTTGAGTTGACTATACGTTCCTTGGATCTATCAAGCAATCAGAATAAACCCTTTGGATTACTTGAGACAAATGCCTGTCTGCACAACAAATCACTGCAGATTGCTTATGACAGCCAAATGAGACATCCTTTCAGAACATCACCCAGCAACTCTCACACAGCTCTGGACCACATTATAAAGCAGGAGTTAAGAAATTTAAAAACCACCTCAGCCCCTTACACGTCTTCTTTCACAGGATAAGGACAAGTGACTCCAAATGTGTGTGGGAATGCCTGCTCTTACAGGGCAGTTTGGCCAAATGTTTGCTACAAGGCATTAGAGCTTTTGCATTGTCTTTGACGTTTCAGGTTACTAAAGGATTATATCTATAGACTGTAGTAATCCCTGTATATTTAGAAAATACATGCGTGGATCTCCAAACATCAGACATCTGCCTCATGGTGCCGCACATCTGCCATTCCTGTGGATTTTTGAACAATTTGATTTGATGAGCAGGTTTATTTCAATGGAAATCTGCAAATAAGAGAAGCTCCCATTCCCTCCGTGGCCGTGTCGAGTCTGCAGTTTTATAGCTTAACATTTTTATCCACGACAAAATACGCAGTCAGTCTGGACATCACACAAACATGCATAAATGCTCAATGATAAATAGGTGGAACACACATACATGCGCACACATACACACGCTAAAATCTGCTTTGCTAAAAAATCTGTCTCTGAAACAAATGTATATTTTTTAAATTAGCATTTTTTAGAGACACTAGCTGCATCTTGAGTGCAGAGAACACATTATTTTGTAGGCGTTTTCAGTAGCACAATACCAACCCCTATTTTTAACTATTGACTAATTACCAGTAGATCTTAATTACATGGTGTGTGGAGGCACTAATAAGTTTACAAATCTGCCAACAACACTAAACACATATGTCTTTCCAAGCATTAGCCTCCTTCTCTTTTTAAAAAAGCCCTTTCTCTTTTTTCCCCCTCCAATTTGGCAGCAGAAGATACTGGAAAAGGCTGTAATTGTGGCTGATTAGAAGGCGAGCATCTAAACACCCATCCTTGCAGAGAGAGGAATCAAAAGAGAAGCCAGCAGAGCCTGGAGAACTTGTCTTTTCAGCAGGGTGAGAGAAGGGTTGCCTTTGGAGTAGTTGACTTTTGTCTTCTGTGCAAGCTTCATGGAGCCGTGTGAAGGTTTTATTTATTAGCTCTGTTTAGGAAACAGGGGCATGATATGTCCCATATTTTGTGACAGGGATGAAAATCAGTATGAAGGGCAGCAATGCAGAAGGAGATGCCGGTTCTGCCCATGCCACCATGTCCTGCTCACAGGAGCCTCCCAGATCTGGCGCACACGACGGCTCTATTGCAAACCCAACCGTGACAGGATCTTCCCCTGGCCCCAGCTGTCCTGCTATGGACGTGTCCACAAAATCAGACACTCCAAAACTTCAAAAAACTCTTGCAAAAAACCCCCAACTTCCAAGATAAGGTAACTATTTCCTATACTAAGATGGATATAATCTCTGAGAAGCAGCATGGTGTTATCTTACGCAGTTACTTTTGAGCTTCTTATGCAAAAAGCTTTTGGCCCTTCCAAAAGTAACTAGCTTTCCAGGAGTTCCCCCTCTGTTCTGCTTTGCTGGGTTATGGCACAATGCAGCCAAATCCATCCCAGGGTGATGTTCTGACTGGCTTTTCCGCTCTTGTTTGAGGATTTTGACAAAGTTTTTGCACTCTGAGCTCCCCTTAGATGTTTTACACAGCAGCTGGACCCTCACATCTACCAAAATACCTTTCAGAGCCGGAGCCCACAAAGATGCCCGCTCGTGCAGACTCTTCCAACAGCCCCGAGTGGGGCTGAGAGAAGCTGTGAGCCACAGGGGATGCTCCTTTTGTGCAGAGTGGGTCTGCCAGGGAGGGAAAGCGGGTCCTGCAGCACTCCTGTAAGTCCACACTGGCATTGGCTTTCTTGGGGAGGTTTGCTCCGTCCCAGTGAGAGGTTTCACAGGGATCTATGAGGCAAAGAGATCGCTGCAGTTATCCGATCCTCTGGAAGTCACAGACTTTCACAATCCCCTTCAAAACTTGGTCTACCTCCATCTGAAGCCAGGGGGATGTGCATGTACACGATTAAAGAAATGTGCATTTGATAATTGGAGTTCCATCCCTTATAATATACCTAATAATCAAACCATACTTTATCATGCAGAATTCCAAGTTCTTCACAAACTTTCATCCTCTTGAACACCTTCATGTCGGTGACCACACTGTCACGCACAAACTTCTCCTCACTCATCCTGCTCCCTGAAGACACATACCCATTTGCTATCCGTGCAGAGTCTAGCACTGGTCAGGATTTAAGATCCTGAAAGTGGTTTTCTGTGGCACGTCAGGGATTTAGTTTTAATGAAATGTGAGATAAAAAACCTCCCTTTTGTGTTCCCAAGAGCAAACGTTCCCATGTTCTGCACAAAGCACCCATGCACTTCTACATGGTCCTTCCATCTCAAGCCACAAAGTTGATCACTGTGGTCTCTGTTAGCATATGAAGGTACTCTTCCAGGAAAAGAGCATTAGGAGGAGGTGCTTGTTTGACATCAGGCACAGAGGATGTCTGGGAGCTATTGAAAAATCCTTCAAGTAAATGTTTCCAAAAGGGCAACTCAAGTACTGATGACTATTTGCTCTGCAGATCGGCATAGAGAAACATAGAATCATAGAATCTTTGGGTTGGAAGGGGCCTCTAAAGGTCATCTAGTCCAGCCCCCCGCAGATAGCAGGGACATCTTCAACCAGAGCAGGTTGCTCAGAGCCCCGTCCAACCTGACCTGGGCTGTTTCCAGGGATGGGGCATCCACCACCTCTCTGGGCAACCTGGGACAGGGGTTCAACACCCTCCTTGCCAAAATTCCTTCCATATATCTAGTCTAAACCTGCCCTCTTTTAGTTTAAAACCGTTACCTCTTGTCCTATTGCGACAGGACCTGCTAAACAGCCTGTCCTCATCTTTCTCCTCAGCCCACTTTCAGTCCTGGCAGCTGCACTAAGGTCTCCCCGGAGCCTTCTCTGCTCCAGGCTGAGCCCCCCCAGCTCTCCCAGCCTGTCCTCCCAGCAGAGCTGTTCCAGCCCTTGAGCATTGCTGGGGCCTCCTCTGGCCCCACTCCAACAGGTCCATGTCTCTCCTGTGCCGAGGGCTCCAGAGCTGGACGCAGCACTGCAGGGGGGTCTGCCCAGAGCGGGGTAGAGGGGCAGAATCCCCTCCCTCGCCCTGCTGGCCATGCGGCTTTGGGGGCAGCCCAGGACATGGGTGGCTTCTGGGCTGCGAGAGCACATTGCCGGCTCCTGTCCAGCTTTTCACCCACCGGGACCCCCAAGTCCTTCTCCCTGGGGCTGCTCTCCATCCCTTCATCCCCAGCCTGGATTAATACTGGGGGTTGCCCCGACCCAGGTGCAGGACTCTGCCCTTGGCCTTGTTGAACCTCATGAGGTTCACATGGGCCCATTCCTCGAGCTTTTCCAGGTCCCTCTGGATGGCATCCCGTCCCTCAGGTGTGTCAATCGCACCACTCAGCTTGGTGTCATCTGCAAACATGCTGAGGGTGCACTTGATCCCACTGTCTAGGTCACTGATGAAGATATTAAAGAGTACTGGTCCCAACATGGATCCCTAAGAAACACCACTTGTCACTGATCTCCATCTGGACATTGAGCCATTGACCACTGCCCTCTGCATGCGACCATCCAACAAATACGTCATCCACCGAACAGTCCACCCATCAAATCCATATCTGCCCAATTTAGAGAGAAGACTGCTGTGGGGGACCATGTCAAAGGCCTTACAGAAGTTCAGATAAACGGCATTAGTAGCTCTTTCCCTGTCCACGGATGTAGTCACTCCATCACAGAAGGCCAGTAGGTTGGTCAGGCAGGACTTGCCCTTGGTGAAGCCATGCTGGCTGTTTCAAATCACCTCGCTGTCCTCCATGTGCCTTAGCATGGCTTCTAGGAGGATCTGTTCCATGATCTTCCCAGGCATAGAGGTGAGGCTGACAGGTCAGTAGTTCCCAGGGTCCTCCTTCTTACACTTTTTAAAAATAGGTGCAATGTTTCCCTTTTTTTCAGTCTCCAGGGACTTTGCCTGACTGCCAGGACTTTTCCAATATCATGGAGAGTGGCTTGGCAACTACATCAGCCAATTCCTTCAGGACTCTGGGATGCATCTCGTCAGGTCCCATAGACTTGTGCATGTTCAGGTTCCTCCGGTGGTCCCAAACCTGATCTTCTCTTACAGTGGGAGGGTCTTTGCTCCTCCAGTCCCTGTCTTGCAGGCCATCTCCTCGAGAGGTGCGGGAAGAGAGAGACAGTGAAGACTGAGGCAAAGAAGTCGTTGAGTACCTCAGCCTTCTCCTCATCCATTGTTACCAATCTGGTGGCAAAGGTTTCTGTGTACTGTTCCCAGCAGCTGAGTGTCGAACAAAAAGGACCATCACCCTGAGCCCAGCCTCACCACAAGTCTCTGCACACTCAACAGCACTTATTACAAGAGGTGAGCACTTGTGGGAGGTTTAATGTTGCTTTAGAAGCTGTACAGACACTAGTAATAATATCTGAGAGCTCTCAGAAGCAGGAATTTATAGCAGAGTTGCTGTATGGGATGACTTTTAGTATAAATAATTCTAATAAATTAACAGAACAAAAATTAATCTTGCATTTTCAAGTGCAAGTATAACCAAAGAGTGAGGAATGTGCATATTCTTGGGAAAAAAGTTGGGGACATTTTCAGTCTGAGTCCACACTGCTGTTGATCTCCTGAAGTATTTGCCATGGAATCACTAGATAAACTTGAGTTTTACAACTACATAAATGAGAGCAGGTGTCGCCTTTCCATATCCATATTTCTAAATGCAGAAGGGTATTTCTGTCTGGGATGATTCAATGTTTATTTTTACATGGTGGAGCAGAGGAGATTATTGTCATTTGCCTTGATGAAGGAGGTAGTTGTCACCTTCCCATTTTTCCATATTGAATCTTTGTTAGCAAATAACATGTCTTGAGTAAAATGAGAGTAGGAGATAATTTAAATGGGTGCCACACTTAGCCTCGGCAATGAAATTACAAAAGTGAATCAACATGAAAGCAGAATCATTTTTCTCAACAATTTAGGTAATTATGGACAAGGCAAGCATTAGTTTTTGCTGCAAAGAAACTGAACCAGTTACTCTGGTATCTTAGGGCAAAACTTCAGTTCCTTAATTAACAGATTCAGAAATATTGTGTGTGCTGGCAGATGGAAGAAATTATAAGAGGACTTGCCAAACTGGATACGCTGGTGATGTGCACACCACAAAGAGGGTCTTTGCTCGCAAGCTAGTGGGGTTTATTGACAGGGCTCTAAACTAGCCAAAAAAACCCATGACAAGCTGTGGGATGACATGCCAAGCTTACAGGGACGGGGTGCTAGCAGGGCCACTCAGCCTGATGCATCAGAGAAAGACCCTCAAAGGATCTAAAGGGTGCTCCTCTAAGAAGGTGACATGGCCGACAGCCTAGCTGAAGTGCCTCTACACCAATGCACGCAGCATGGGAAGCAAACAGGAGGAGCTAGAAGCCACCGTGCTTCTAGAAAGCTATGACCTGGTCGCCATTACTGAAACTTGGTGGACAAATCCCATGACTGGAGTGCGGCTATTGATGGCTACAGGCTGTTCAGAAGGGACAGGTGAGGAAGGAAGGTTGGAGGTGTTGCCCTCTATTTCAAGAAATGGATGGACCGTGAAAAGCTGTCTCTGAGGAGCAGCCACGAGCAGGTCAAAAGCTTATGGGTAAGAACCAGGGACCGAGGCAACAGATGAAAACTTGTGGTTGGTGTCTACTACAGGCCATCCAATCAAGGGGAGTCTATAGACAAAGGCTTCTCACTCCAGCTACAGGAGGTGTTGCGATCGCAGGCTCTCGTCCTGCTGGGGGACTTCAACCACCACAACATCTGCTGGAGAAGTAGCACGGCAAGCTGTAGGCAGTCCAGGAGACTGGATTCAGGGATGGGATCAGGAAGGCCAAGGCGTGGCTGGAGCTGAACTTTGCAAGGGATGAAAAGAATATTAAAAAGGGCTTCTACAGGTCTGTCAGCCAGAAAAGGAAGGCCAAAGAAAGTGTAACCCCTTGATGAGCAAGACTGACAGACTGGTAACAACGGATGAGGAGAAGGCTGAGGTACTGACTAATTTCTTTGCCTCAGTCTTCACTGGCAGTCTCTCTTCCCACACCTCTCAAGTGGATGGACTGCAAGATGGGGACTGGAGGAGCAAAGTCCATCCCACTGTAAGAGAAGATCAGGTTCAAGACCACCTGAGGAACCTGAACATGCACAAGGGGGTCCTGGTGGGTGAAAAGCTGGACAGGAGCCGGCAATGTGCGCTCGCAGCCCAGAAGCCACCCGTGTCCTGGCCTGCCCCCAAAGCCGCGTGGCCAGCAGGGCGAGGGAGGGGATTCTGCCCCTCTGTCCCGCTCTGGGCAGACCCCCCTGCAGTGCTGCGTCCAGCTCTGGAGCCCTCGGCACAGGAGAGACATGGACCTGCTGGAGCGGGGCCAGAGGAGGCCCCAGCAACGCTCCGAGGGCTGGAACAGCTCTGCTGGGAGGACAGGCTGGGAGAGCTGGGGGGGCTCAGCCTGGAGCAGAGAAGGCTCTGGGGAGACCTTAGTGCAGCTGCCAGGGCTTGGAGGGGCTGAGGAGAAAGATGGGGACAGACTGTTTAGCAGGGCCTGTAGCGACAGGACAAGGGGTAACGGTTTTAAACTAAAAGAGGGCAGATTCAGACTAGATATAGGGAAGAAATTTTTCCCACTGAGGGTGTTGAACCCCTGTCCCAGGTTGCCCAGAGAGGTGGTGGATGCCCCATCCCTGGAAACACCCCAGGTCAGGCTGGACGGGGCTCTGAGCAACCTGCTCTGGGTGAAGATGTTCCTGCTCACTGCAGGGGTGGGACTAGATGGCCTTTAATGGTCCCTTCCCACCCAAAGATTCTGTGATTCTATGATTCTCTATCAGAAAGCACAGTGTGTGCCTGAACCAAGAATTCAGAATTGCAATACTTAATTTTTAGACAGTCTGAAATATAGCCACATGATCATTTCTGCCATACAGATGAGAGACCTTAGGAGTCCATTTCAAGCCGGGCAAATCTCATCTGTCCCCCAAGCTATTAAAGAACTTGTGCAAAGCCGCGTTATTTAAAAGCATTTAAAAAATAGAGAAAGGGAAATGGTGATGCTTTTAATATGGTGAGAGAATCAAAGGAAGTAAGAAATAAAGTGTTCCTGATATGCTACAATCACAGAATCACAGAATCACAGACTCACTAGGTTGGAAAGGACCTTTAAGATCATCAAGTCCAACCATTAATCCAGAACCACCATGTCCCCTAAACCATGTCCTGAAGTGCCACATCCACACGTTTTTTGAACACTACCAGGGATGGCGACTCCACCACCTCCCTGGGCAGCCTGTTCCAATGCTTGACCACTCTCTCAGTGAAGAAATTTTTCCTAATATCCAATCTAAACCGCCCCTGGTGCAACTTGAGGCCATTTCCTCTCGTCCTATCACTAGTTACTTGGGAGAAGAGACCAACACCCTCATCGCCACAACCCCCTTTCAGGTAGTTGTAGAGAGCGATAAGGTCTCCCCTCCGCCTCCTCTTCTCCAGACGAAACAACCCCAGTTCCCTCAGCCGCTCCTCATCAGACTTGTGCTCCAGACCCCTCACCAGCTTCGTTGCCCTTCTCTGGACACGCTCCAGCACCTCAACGTCCTTCTTGTAGTGAGGGGCCCAAAACTGAACACGGGATTCAAGGTGCAGCCTCACCAGTGCCGAGTACAGGGGCACAATCACTTCCCTATTCCTGCTGGCCACACTATTCCTGATACAGGCCAGGACGCTGTTGGCCTTCTTGGCCACCTGGGCACACTGCCGGCTCATACTCAGCCGGCTGTCAGCCAGCACCCCCAGGTCCCTTTCCGCCGGGCTGCTCTCCAGCCACTTCTCCCCAAGCCTGTAGCATTGCATGGGGTTGTTGTGGCCAAAGTGCAGAACCCGGCACTTGGCCTTATTAAACCTCATACAGTTGGCCTCTGCCCATCGATCCAGCCTGTCCAGATCCCTCTGCAGAGCCCTCCTACCCTCCAGCAGATCAACACTCCCACTCAGCTTGGTGTCATCTGCAAACTTACTGAGGGAGCACTCAATCCCCTCATCCAGATCATCTATAAAGATATTGAACAAGACTGGTCCCAGAACCGAGCCCTGGGGAACACCACTCGTGACCGGCCGCCAGCTGGATTTAACGCCATTCACCACAACTCTCTGGGCTCGGCCATCCAGCCAGTTCCTCACCCAGCGAAGAGTAAACCCGTCTAAGCCACGAGCCGCCAGTTTCTCCAGGAGAATGCTGTGGGAGACGCTGTCAAAGGCTTTACTAAAGTCCAGGTAGACAACATCCACTGCCTTTCCCTCATCCACTAGGCGGGTCACCTGGTCATAGAAGGAGATCAGGTTGGTCAAGCAGGACCTGCCTTTCATGAACCCATGCTGGCTGGGCCTGATCCTTTGGCTGTTCTGCAGATGCCCTGTGAGCACTCTCAAGACCAACCGCTCCATAATCTTCCCTGGAACAGAGGTCAGGCTGACAGGCCTGTAGTTCCCAGGATCCTCCTTCTGGCCTTTCTTGTAGACGGGCATCACATTGGCAAGCCTCCAGTCTTCTGGGACCTCCCCTGTTAACCAGGACTGATGATAAACGATGGAGAGTGGCTTGGCAAGCTCCTCCGCCAGCTCTCTCAGTACTCTCAGGTGGATCCCATCAGGCCCCATAGACTTGTGGGTGTCCAGGTGGCTTAGCATGTCCTTGACTGCTTCCTCCTGGATTATGAGGAGTACATTGTGCTCTCCATCCCCGTCTTCCAGCTCAGGGGGCTGAATACCCTGTGGATACCTGGAGTGGCTATTAAAGACTGAGGCGAAGAAGGCATTAAGTACCTCAGCCTTGTCCTCGTCCTTGGAGACAATGTTCCCCGCCATATCCAGTAGGGGATGGAGATTCTCCTTGCCTCTCTTTTTGTAGTTAATATATTTGTAAAAACATTTTTTATTATCCTTTACGACTGTGGCCAGACTGAGCTCTAGCTGGGCTTTTGCCTTTCTAATTTTGTCCCTGCTTGACCTAACGAGATCCTTGTACTCTTCATGAGTTGCCTTCCCCTTCTTCCAGAGGTGATAAACTCTCCTCTTTTCCCTGAGTCCCAGCAAAATCTCCCTGTTCAGCCAGGCCGGTCGCCTTCCCCGCCAGCTCTTCTTACGGCACATGGGGACCGCCTGCTCCTGCGCCTTTAAGATTTCCTTCTTGAAGACTGTCCAGCCTTCCTGGACCCCTTTGTCCTTCAGGACTGTCTCCCAAGGGACTCTCGCAACCAGTGACCTGAACAGGCCAAAGTCTGCCCTCCGGAAGTCCATGATAGCAGTTTTGCTGACCCCTCTCCTTACTTCACTCACAACTGAGAATTCTATCATGTCATGGTCGCTAAGCCCAAGACGGCCTCCGACCACCACATCTCTCACCAGTCCTTCTCTGTTTGTAAACAGCAGGTCCAGCAAGGCACCTCCCCTGGTGGGCTCACTCACCAGCTGCGTCAGGAAGTTATCCTCCACACACTCCAGGAACCTCCTAGACTGTTTCCTCTCTGCCGTGTTATACTTCCAGCAGATGTCCGGTAGGTTGAAGTCCCCCACAAGAACAAGGGCCAGCGAATGCGAGACTTCTGCCAATCGCTTATAGAATGTCTCATCTGTGTCTTCATCCTGGTTGGGTGGTCTGTAACAGACTCCCAGCAGGATGTCTGCCTCATTGGCCTTCCCCCTCATCCTTACCCACAAGCACTCTACTTGGTCTTCACAATCTTCGATTTCTATGCAATCAAAACACTCCCTAACATACAGAGCCACCCCACCGCCTCTCCTTCCCATTCTATCCCTTCGGAAGAGCTTATAGCCATCCATTGCAGCACTCCAGTCATGAGAAGCATCCCACCATGTTTCTGTGATGGCAACTACGTCATAGCTGTCGCGCTGCACAATGGCTTCCAGCTCCTCCTGTTTGGTGCCCATGCTGCGTGCATTGGTGTAGATGCACCTGAGCCGGGCTATAGATTTCAACTCTGGCACGTTGAACCTACCCCTAGGTTCAACTCTAGTGAGCCCGGTTTTATCCCCTCCCCCCTCCAATTCTAGTTTAAAGCCCTCTCAATGAGGCCTGCCAGCTCATGAGCAAGAAAGAGATCTTTCCTTAGTTATGGAATAAACAGTATTTATGCCCAATGTCTTTATATCACTCAATTCCAAGTGGCAAAGCCAGATGAACGGTTCTCTTCAAAACAGGTAAAAAGTCCATGTTGCTGCCTGGAACTAGAGCCTGCTCCTGCCAAGAGAGGATGAATCAGAAGGGGACAGGGGCATGGAGTGGGACGGTCCAGGGGAAGCCAGCTGGCTACTTCTGCAGCTGTTGGGAAGGAGCTGACAGCTCTTAGGGAGATGGATCTTGTCCGTGCCTAGAACCAACATCAGTAATAGGTACATGCGGATGTGCAGTGGGGGCCTAACCCTGCTCCTACCAAAAATAATGGCAGAATACTCTGGGCTAGATGCGGTTTCTGAACGTCTACTGCCACTTGAGATGCCCCAAGATAGCTGGAACATCCTGCTCCAAGACTGACGGGTATGATGCAGGAGGTACGGGAGACCCAAGTCCTCTTGGAGCATCAGCTGGAGGCCAGGTGAGATTCCCCGGGTCTGTCAAATGCCACTAGATGTCTGCACGTGGGCAACTGAACAGAGCCATTGGTGCGCTCCTTCACGCTCAACTTCCTTCCCAGTTGCGATGGGAACTCGGACACTTAACTCACGCATTGATGCAGACACTCCAATTGAATCCAGCTCCCACAGACTTAGGATAAGGGCTCTACCAGGTCAAGGCATTTTATTCAGGACCATAGAAATGGTGGTTGTAGCAGAGCCAAGGCAGGGGGCAAAAGAATTACTGCGTCAAAAAGGACATGTAGAGTGAGAAATCCCACGTGGTTCATGGTGAGAAGGGCTGCAAAGGTGTAACCAACATAAATAATAGGAATAAAATGGTAATGGAAATTCTCTCCTCAGGATAAAAAAGGAGAGAAAAACAAGGAGACCTTGTGTGGACAGAGCTTTAGGAAAACAGTCTGTGGAGGATCTCACAACATCAGTGGGGAATCAGGGGAAGATGATTTCTCTGGAGTACCTTGACTAGAGGAAGGACCATGAAGAGAGGAAGTAGAGACACTGAGGTGTAATAGCCCACATTAGAAACAAGCAATGCTTGGGCTGATGTTTCAGCTAAAGGGAGATGGAAGAAGCTACAGTCACCAAAACAGGTACCACCAGCAGCCTTTTCCTTGTTTTCCAAGGGGAAACCCAGGCAGGTTGGGATTCGTGCAACATTCTGTCTTTATTTGGTTTGATAGAAAAGGTCATGCATTTAATTAACAACTCTGCAGTGACAGCATTAATTACAGGAAAATACTTTATTCTGTTACATGCATGGGTTTGGATGAGGTTTACAGCATTATCAGGTAGTAAAATCAGCATCAGGGGGTGTGTTTGGAAAGGGGGGGTCATGTTACAGGGAATACACTTTACCTTAGTTAAGGTGTGAAATCCAGCTCTGCTTCCTCCCATGGCCCGTGGCTATACATTGGCTCTCCCCGTGACCTAGAAGAACAGAAAAGCTATATGCTACGTGCAGTTCCTATGGGGACAGTGGCCAACCTTTGCATGCACCCAGTTCAGAAGGGGAAACATCATCTGATAACTTTATTTTTCACTGAGCTCCGAAGAGCAGTGTGGCACACTGACAACAGCAGCCAGCTACTCTATGAGATACGTCCCTGCCCTTCATAGTCAATTAAATCATCGGAGCCCCATGGGGGGAAGTAGGAAATGCTGTCTAGCTGCTTTTCCTAAATCCCAGCTTGGAAAAGCACCAAGCAAGTCCATCAAACTGGAGGTCTTAGCTGTTAATGCTTTTCCAAGGGGAGAAACATACAGTTCCCTGCACCACTCACCACCTTTTTTGCCTGATGAAGTCACGTTGCATCTTCCTACCCGGTAACCTGTACCTTGAAGAGCACGACTGAGGGGATTAGCCTGTGCTTGGTTTAACTGGAAAGCATCAAGTACCGCCTTTGCAAAGAAAAGGCAGGGAGGTCAGAAAGCTTCTTGCAGTCACCCTCTTCTGCACAGGCCAGTCCCCCGGTGGCCCTACGATCACGCTTCCAATGTCACTGGTTCAGCCGATTGCATCTAGACGGTGTCCCACAAAGGCATGCTTCTGAAAGCGGAGAGACAGGTTCCTTCTGACGCGCGGTAATGAATGAAAGCAGTGGCAGCTCTCGGGAGATTAAAGGAAGCCCGAGGAGAGCTGAACAAACCATGTTACCGCAGGTAAGATCTAGATAACAGGAGCCATGAAGTTTGCTAATGCACACTTCCCAAGACCGTACTAATTCTTAAAATTGTCAGGAGTTGTAAAGTGATTTAAGTAAGTATAATATTACTGTCCAATAGAGAAAAGTTTGGGATTCATGTAATTATATATTTAGTAGCGAATCATTATCCAGCTTTTATCATGTAACTCATGGGGACCTGAACATCTTTTGGTCCCTATGTTTTAGGGACGTTAATCAAGCTTCACAACCTCTGTAGGTTATATCAGTGACTCTGTTTTGCCAAAAATAAAGCCAGAAAGAGGAATTTGTTTTTAAGGAATAGCCTCTTGGTTTAGATGCCTTCCTCTGTGATAGCCGCACCCTGCTAAAACCTCAGAGAGCGAAACCAGTGTGGCTCACAGGGATATTCACTTTGACAAGGACGTGCCCCTGGTTGGACTACTGGAGCCTAAACATATTCTTTAATTTGAATGTATTTCCTGGAAAGTGTAAGTCATTCAAAACCACTCAGTTGCATGTGAAATTATAGAGTTGTAAGGAACTGGGATTAAAAGTCAAGCACCTGGTCCAGCTGTGAGAACACATCACGTTCAGTTGTTTCAAGATATCAGTAGGAACTAACACACACATGATTATTGGCAGTCACTGATAACACTTAGCCCAGCTGATTGCATTGCTAAATGGAAAGGTCAAAAACTAAGCTCTCAAATAAAAAAGTGCTAGAACTGGAAAGCTTCACCAAACGTTCCTCACACTCTCTTAGAGGCAGTTCTTAGGACAACTGACAGCTGGCTTTTCAATACATAACACTTGGCACCTTCTGCTCCCTTCCTAGAGAGCCTAATGTCACAAAGTGCTGTCACAGGGAGACAAGTAATAGCAAAAGAAGCATCGTGTTAATCCTCCCCTGATATATACACGTAGCATTCAAAAAGTCTAATAGAAAGTACAGAAGTTAATCAGCGTGTAGACATGGCACTTCGGGACATGGTTTAGCGGGCATGGTAGTGTTGGGTTGATGGTTGGACTTCATGATCTTAAAGGTCTCTTCCAACCTTAATGATTCTGTGATTCAGTAACAGAAGGACTGACCTAAGAGTGTTTTCTAAGTCAAGCTCACACAATAACTCTTAAGTTTACCAACATATTCAACTTTTAATACTGCAAAGACTTTAACGTTGTGGCGAAGGAAGCTCGAGTTTTTTCTGCCTCATGCATGAGTAACAAAGCCACCTGCTATATTCCAATGGTGGATGCTTTATTGTTAGTGATGATGCATGAGGCAGAAATAATGCAGTTTGATTTTTAGAGACAATACCAAGTTGAGCTTGCAAGGCTGTCAGCCCACACTCGTTTGACTTGGGAAGTGAGCAAACAACATGGAAGTAATTGATGGAAACTAATAACACAATAAGATGTCATTTTTCTGACCTACTTCGCATAAAGTAAATCCTTATTAATTGCAATTATCTGTGCACGCCAAACACTCAGCTGGATCCATCCCCCTGTTATTTAAATGAGGTAGTTCCAGATCTACAGAACTCTGATTCCGGCTTACATACATCTCTCTGTATAGTGTTTGTTCCCCTGATCTGAATAAATGCCTGGAAGATGGAAGACCACACAGCTCAATTAGTGTATTGGTCAGGAGGAAAAATGCCTTTAACCAACTGGCACAAGAAGGTTATGATCCCATGCCTTGGTTTGCTGGCTGCTGCTGGAGTACCAAACGTCTTCCCTTCTCGGTGTCTCGCTGGTGCTTCTGAAGAATAGAAAAAACATGAAACGCAAGGCACAGACAGATCAGCTCTGAGTGCTGCAAGGGAAAAACCCTTGCTAAACATGTTTTATAAATACATGCAGATCTAAGGGTCACCCAGAGTTTACCCGGACCTCTGGACACAAGTGCCTCCAGCGTGATGGAAGCGTGGGTTGCCGCTTAGCACAGAGAAAAGCTTTCTCCTCTCAAACATGGGAGTTAAGAGAGATACCAACACGAGTGTGATTGACACTCGCAACTTCCAGAAAACCCTTAAAAATACATAGTGTTGGCTAATAAAAGAAACAGGCTCTGACTAATGACTCTTCTAGCTCTCTGTAAGGGCCGGTGCTACAACAAAGCAGGACTGCAGCTTGTCTTGATTGGAGGGGCAAAGCACCTTTCCCATGTCCTTGGCTGAAGCGACCATGCAGCGGTGGCTGTGGGTACCAGGGAAGTGAGGGGTTTGTGGGGTGCTTTGAACATGGCTGTGTCTCTGCTGTGTGATAAGTGAGTGAGCGGGAGCTGGAGAACATCATGGGATAGTCAGGAATTAAGATGTAAGCGGTGGAGATATCACTTCTGGCCACCCACGGAGTCATGTATCCGTGACTCATTGCCTGATGCAGGAAGGAACGTATCATACCACGCACCAAAATGGACAAGATCTTTCCAAGGAGAGATAGATGATCTGGGCTGGAAAACCTTGCAAGGGCTTTCACCCCAATAGTTTATTGTTTCAAAGTGGTACGCAATTTCCTATATAAAATTATCAAGCTATGTGTTGAAAACTAGTTACTTTTTTTTTCAGTCTCTGTTACTCCTACTGGGAAGGATCTTCCGATTTCTAGACTAAATATATTCATGGCCAGTTCCTACTCATTTACTCTTCTGCTGTTGCCCTTCAGTGTCATAACGCCTTTCCCTGCGCTTGCATTTACTTTCCAGGGTGTATTTATAGGCAGAAAACATATTCCCTCTCCAGTCTCATTTTGCTAAACTAAACAAGCCAAATTCTTTCAATTCACGGTAGAAAGACAGACCGTCCTGATCTCTGATCAATGCCTTGCAGGCTCTTCCCTGCACGTATTCCAGCTTGAATTCACCCTTCTTGGACACAAGCGGCCACAACTGCACCAAGAAATTCAAAGGCAGACTCAACAGTATATTGGATCATGTCACATATTGCCCGAGAAACTGCTTTTCTCATTTAGTGTGCCAATGCTAAAATCCTTAACTGCTGTCTTCTCCCACCGGTATGTCTCATCGCAGAAGTTTGGGTTGTTTTTGTGTCAAAACAGATGACTCTTCTGCCCCCTTATTGGTTCATAAAATGCGATGTGCACCTACACTTCTATTTAAATAATAAGACTTAATAGTTTTATTACTTCTGTGCTGTTTTGGTTTGGTATTTTTTGTTTTTTTCTTTCAAATTATATGTAGCAAATTTGCCACACAGAAAAGTTTGAAGAAATGAGGAATGCTTCCATTTATATCTCATCATACTGCAAAACAAATGTTTAAGCTTCATACGGGTGCCTCTCACCCAAGAATACAGGTCCTAGGCTCCTTTTCCCTTAGCGCTATGAGAATTAATATACATATTTACTGCTTAGATTTTAAAAGTGTCAAACAGGAGAGGGATTTTATGTTGTATATTATTATACATGCCTTATGCACATGAATTTATCTTTGTCAAGTTGAGGGCTGGCGCTTGTCTCATTTATTTCCATATTAATATTTCTTGCCACAGCTTAAGTCAGCAGAAAATAAGGGACTACCCGCAACATTTGAATTCAGCGCTGTGGGGACCTACGGGATCATGTCCTCTCCGATCCCATTATATCTATTACACCAGTTTTCTTCTTTATAAAGAACTTTGTGCCAGAGTTTCATGTGCTACAAATGACTTTGATTTGGCCACATACGGGTGTGCATCAGAGTGCCTTCATCCGGCCAACACACAAAGCTTTGCTTTCTCTTTCCTTTCTTCTGTTTCTCTGTGACAAGAGGACCCAACCGCTTCAAAACCAGCAGCGTCTTTCAGACTTCGCAAAACTTTTGAGCTCCTTCGACATCACTCGGAAAGGCCAAATACATGTTTCCTAGAAAGCTTATTTAATGTATGCAAGTCCTCCCATTCTTCTCAAGATGAAATTAATTTTCCCTCCCTGGAAGAAGCATTTTATCTGTACTTATGCACCTTTCCACCTGCTTGTTTTTTTTTTTTTTCTCCCTGTTGAAATTTAGACTCTGCAAAGCAGCAACTTTGGCAGCCAGTTCTGGAGCCCTGAATCTATCAGACCTGATAGTTTGCCAGGATAAAAAAAAAAAAAAAAAGTAACAAAAGGGAAAGGGCAGAATTCAAACTCCCACAAAAAGAGGCAGAGAGAGAGCAAAAGAGCTGGAGAAAGAGCATCTGGAAGGCGCACGCTTATCAAACGGGAAAAAAACCTGACGGAGGGGGGACTGTAACCTACAGAGGACAGCACAGGACAGCACAGAAAAGCTGGATATGATGAATGAACAGATGTGAACGTGTAGAAAGGAAACTGGGGAGGGAAGGACCTTGAATTTGGCTTCCCCAGCCTGCCAACGGGTCCTTCGGTCGAACACCTGCCTGGGGTGCAGCGCAGCCCCGGGCAGATCCCAAAACCGGAGCTGGGAGCCCTCTCCTCAGCTTGCCAGAGGTTTGTCTCCTCCAGCAAGGAGCTGGGCCCATGGAGAGGAGCCGTCTGGCTTGCCTGACCCCGGAGGAACAGAGTGGGTGAAGCCGTGTCTCCCAAAGTGGGCGAGGAAGGGACAAGTGCAGAGGGCAGAGGATGGGGGATCCTTGTGCTCAGAAGGACCCGGTAGCGGGGGATTTGGGAGGTCACCGAGGCCACGAGAGGTCGCGGTGCTGAGGCGTGCTTGGAGAACGCTGCTATGCACTGGGGGACCTACGGGATGGGGGTGGGACAGGAGCCCCCTTCCCCAGCACGGCCATGGGGAAGGGAAACCCAGAGGAGAGCCTGGAGCCTCCCGGCAGGGAGCAGGGAGATGCTGGAGGTGGGAAGGGGCAGCAGGCTGGCCGGGGGGGGGGTGGGCTGAGGACAACCTGGGAATGGTGGTTCTGGGAGTTGAGGGTGGGCGGGTGACGGGGCGGTCGCTCTGCAGGACGGGGACCTGAGGCCAAGACCGCGGGCTGGGGAGCGGATCTGGGGGTGGGATGGGGTCAGCACAAGGGGCCCCAGCCCAGGATGGTCTGGGCGGCGGGTGGGTGCCGGTGCCAGCGCACGCTGGTTGGGGGAAGACGCGCGATGGATCCCGCGGGTGCTAAGGCAGAGTGGCCGGGGAGAAGCGCAGCGGGCGCCGGTGCGACGGCAACGGGGCAGAGGGCCGCGCCGGACGGGGGCAGCGCCGGGTCCCGGCCCCGCGCCGTCCCGGCCCCGCGCCGTCCCGGCCCCGCGCCGTCCCGGCCCCGCGCCGTCCCGGCCCCGCGCCGTCCCGGCCCCGCGCCGTCCCGGCCCCGCGCCGTCCCGGCCCCGCGCCGTCCCGGCCCCGCGCCGTCCCGGCGCTGCCCCGCTCGGTCGCTAGGCGGCCCGGCCCGTCCTGCGCGGGCGCGGAAGCGCCGCCCCCGGAAGCGGCGGGCGGGCAGGCGGGCGGGCGGCGGGTGGGGGGGTGCCGGGAGCGGGGACGGGGGGGGCAGAGCGAGCGAGCGCGCCCGGCGAAGGGGCCGGAGACGCGGCGGCGGCAGCAAGATGGCGGCCAAGTCGGATGGCGGCGGCGGCGGCGGCGTGGGCTTCGCCCAGCTGCACAACCTGGACGAGGCGGCGGCGGCGGCGGCGGCGGCGGGCGTCTGCGGCGGCGGCGGCGTCGGGGCAGCGGCGGCCGAGGGCGCGGAGGAGCCGGGCGGCAGCAGCTCCTTGCACATCTGCCACTGCTGCAACACGTCGTCGTGCTACTGGGGCTGCCGGAGCGCCTGCCTGCGGAGCCTCTTCGGGCGGGCGGCCGCCGCCGCCGCCGCCGAGCCGCTGGCCCCGCGCCCCGCCGCCGAGGGGCCGCCGCGGGCGCCGGAGGGCGCCGAGGCGGCCGAGCGGCCGTGGCTGGACTGCCTATGGATCGTGCTGGCGTTGCTGGTGCTGCTGGGGGACGTGGGCACGGACCTGTGGCTGGCGCTGCACCACTACGGCCGGCGGGACTACGTCTGGTGCGGCCTGACGCTGGCCTTCGTGCTGCTGCCCTCGGTGCTGGTGCAGATCCTCAGCTTCCGCTGGTTCGTGCAGGACTACACGGGCGGCGGGCTGGGCGCCGTGCAGGGCCTCACCAGCCGCGGGCCGCCCATGATGGGGGCCGTCGGCCGCCGGGGGGGACCCGCCGGCGGGGTAGGAGGAGCCGGCGCCACCGCCACCCCCGGGGCGCAGCGCCTCTGCAGGATCTCCGTCTGGGTCTGGCAGTCCGTCATCCACCTGCTGCAGATGGGCAGGTCTGGAGGTAAGGGGGCGGCCGGGTCCCGCCGGGAGCGGGTGGGGAGCGCGGGTGGCCGTTAAGCGCGTTGGCCGACATGGCGATGGGTCGGCGCACCCTGGGCGCCGGTCGCTGTCCCCTGGCGGAGGTGGGGCGGATGGGCATCGCTGTCACCTCGTGGTCTGAGATGGACGTGGATCACTGTCACCTCACGGTCCAGGGTGGACGTGGGTCAGCGTCACCTCATGGTTTGAGGTGGGGGACGGTCCCCTGGCTGAGATGGGGCAGATGGGCATCACTGTAACCTCATGGTTTGAGACGGATGGGGGTCACTGTCCCCTGGCTAGGTGAGGCCAGTGGGCTTAGTGTCACCTCTTGATCTGAGGTGGGGTGGGTGGGCATTGCTGTCACCTCTTGGTCTGAGGTGGACATGGGTCAGTGTCACCTCATGGTTTGAGGTGGAGGGGGGGTCACTCTCCTGTGCCTGACATGGGTTGGATGGGGGTCGCTGTCACCTCATGGTGTGAGGTGGGTCAGTGTCCCCTGTCTGAGGTAGGACCGATGGGGGTCATTGTCACCTCATGATCAGAGGTGGATGTGGGTCAGTGTTACCTTATGGTTTGAGGTGGAGGTGGGTCACTGTCCCCTGGCTAAGGTGAGGCGGATGGGCATCGCTGTCACCTCATGGTTTGAGGTGGATATGGGTCAGCGTCACCTGATGCTCCAAGGTGAACGTGGGTCAGTGTCATCTCATGGTTTGAGGCAGTGGTGGGTCACTGTCCCCTGGCTGAGGTGGGGCGGATGGGGGTTGCTTGTGGTCTGAGATGGACATAGGTCAGTGTCACCTCATGGTGTGAGGTGGTCATGGTCAGTGTGATGTCCCCACGTGAGAAGGAAGGGAATTTGGGGGTTACTCCCACTTTGGGTGAAGAGAGACCCAAAGGGAGGAGAGATTCCAACAAAACGAGCCTGGGGGGCTGAGGTGAGGGACATGGGGGTTGTTGTCACCTCATGGTCCGAGGTAGATGTGGGTCAGTGCTCCCCCGGGTGGAGGAGGTGCGAGGGCCCGTCTTGTGCTGAGAGGACATCCAAGGGGAAGAGAAGTTCCCCAAAATGTGTCTGTGGGGCTGGGGTGGGAGGAGTGGGGTTTGTTGGTCCAAGCAGGACATGGGTCAGTGCCCCCCTTGTGGAGATTTGGGGTGACCCCTGCTTCACTGAGGAGAGATGACCCCCAAATGAGTGTGTGGGGCTGGGGAGAGGGGAGTGGGGGCTGCTATCACCTCACACCCTGGGGGGGACACGGGTTGGTGCTCCCCACAAGCATGGGGGGTGGAAGAGGTTCTAGCTCTGAGGGGCTGTAGATGGTGCCTGAAGAGATGAGCTGGGTTCTTGCAGCACCACAAACATGGGGCAGGATGAGGAGGGGGGGATGGAGCTGCTCTTCCTACAGGAGCTGGTGGGGGACACACCCCACGGGTGACGGGGTGGAGGCAGGCCCGGGGCTGGGGGTGACCCTCACACCGGCAGTGCTGCAGAGGGAGGCCCTGTGGCCCTGGGTGGCGCTTGCCCCACCGCTCCCCTCCTGGAGCCGGGCAGTGGGGCAGCCATGGAAAGGCCCCACAGAAAGCGGGGGGCTGCTCCAGCGAGGGTCGGGGGGGGGGGGGTGTGTGTGCGGATGGTGGACCTCTGGCTGCCCAGCGCTGGGATGTGGCTTTTCCAGAGTGTTGGTGTCCTCCTGGCATGGATCAAGCCCCCCATAGATGCTGAGGGGGTGAGGGTCACAGTCCCCGAGAGCTTCTCCCCACCCGGCGGGGGGGGGAGCCCCTCGGCTGGCTGCCCCCTCCCAGCACCGAAGGAGCGGGTTGTGGGAGTGGAAAAACGCAGCGCGATGCCTCGGCTGTGGCTTTGGCGAAAGAAGAAACCAAGAAACGCTCTCCTCGGCCGGGCGGCGGGGCGGTGGGGACGGCGGTGGGGTTGCCGGTGTGAGGCTGAAGGTCGGGGACGGGGGCTGGTGCCCCCGCCAGCAGGAGAGGTGCTGGGGTAGAGGAGACGCTGGCCAGAGGAAGGGTCTGGGGAGTGACCCCAGGCTCCGCGGGAATAAAAAAACCCATCCTCTAGAGTGAGCTGGAAATTGCGTTATCCTCCCCAAAAAGAGATGTGGGAGGAGGCGGGGGGGATTCTCCGGGATGAAAGCCTGTAGGTGCAGACACTTCCACAGAGATGTCGGTCTTACGGAAAGGGGTGTTGTAAGGACAACTGGGAAGACCCGGCGTGGCCCAGCGTCCTCTGAGACGGGACGCGGGTTAATAAGATGGAAGGGGTGTGAGGTGCGGGTGACGGAGGGTGGAGAGACGTCTCCGGGTCGTGTCACGGGGTGCTGGATGCACCCCTCCGCCCCACGGGTGGGTTAGACTGTGGGGAAGAGGCTGCAGGTGGGGTTGGTAGCTTTTAAAATAATCCTTATGGAGAAGACGCTGAATTTTTTTAAGGGGGGAGGAGGTGGCACGTCACGGTGAAGCGGTGGGAAGCCCTGGAGGGGCTCGCCGGAAGGGTTAATGTCCCTGCCGTGATATTGCCCAGATGATTTAATGGGACAAAAATAACCTCGCTGGTGGATTTTAGGGTTTCTTCGCTGGGGTATAGATGAGGAAAAAAAAAGGGGAAGATGGAAAGTGATGATTGGTGGGGAGGCCCCCCCCCCCCCGATCTGGGTAGCCGAAGGGGTTAACCCTGGTGCCTAATGACATCGGTGAAGAAGTGGCTGGAGTTAAGATGGAGACAGCATGGTTGAGCCTGGGGGAGGGGTGCGTGGGTGGAGGCAGGGGAGGGCCTTGACACCTCTTCTGGGGACACGGCTGGCTCTCCGTAAAACGAATATACACATCAAAGATTTTTAGTTTTTTATTATTTTATTTTTCAGGAAGCCGAGGGGGTGAAGGGGAGGAGATCCGTGTGGGAAGGGTGCGTGAAATGTGTACCTGGGAAATAAGCCCACGGAATTGTGCAGCTCAACAGCAAATACATATTTCTTCTGCATCTTCAATGTCATTTGTGTGGCGTTCAAAGCACATTTGTTCTCAACTTCTGCTTGGGGGTTTATTCTATTTCTGGTTTTTTTGTTTGTTTTTTGCGTCGAGATTTGGGCTGGGTGATGCCTGCGAGGATGATGAATTGGTACGCGACCCTTTCCCCTGCGTTCCCCGGTACTCCTGAGTGCTGATCCCATCAGCAAAAGCAGTTCTCGATGCAGATGCTCCTCTGGCAAGTTGGATTTTCCGCCCCCCCCCCCCTTGGAGCCAGGCAAAAAGAAATAATCATATATTAGCCGGCGTTTGCCAAAACGCCCCGTGCCATGGCACGGGGAGGGGGACACCGGCAGAGATGGGGGGGGTGCATGTGGAGGGGTGATGCTTTTTTTTTGTAACGTGAAGCAGCAAAGCTGAAGTTGCCCCGACTTTTCCCAGCTTTGCTAATGCAGAGGAAAAACGTTTTTTTCTGAGGTTGTGCAGGGCTGAAAGGGACTGAAAAGGAGCTCTGCGGACCGGACCACGCTGGGTGAAATAAAGAGCTTTCTCTCCTGTTGATCGCTAATCCCACTAGCGCACAGCTCCTGCTTTTTAGGGCACGCTGGGCAGCGTGGAGCTGACTCCCAGTATCTGACCAGGGCATGAATTAACTTCATGGGATCTGTGGGCTAACCTCCACGAGGGTGTCTTTTTGCATTCCCACTATAGCTATTGCAAATGCCATGAAAATTAATCTTGAATGCGGTGATGGGACTAACACTGGGAAGCGCTGCTTTAGCGGTGTATGCCTGCAGCTAAATCGCTTCGTGCTGGTAAGAAGTTGATACGTGGGGACAAGGACCTAGGACGATGTAAGTTCAGTGCGTAATGCACCGAGCCTGGTTTCCTGCATAATCGCGGATACGCGCCGCGACCGCATGTAGCGTAATGGGGCTTGTACGCGAGGTAGAGGCTGTCGTGGCTGTCGCTCAGCGGCTGGAAGCAAAGTCGTAGGGAATAGAGGGGGCAGGTTGGAGTTGTGCAGAAATCCTCGTCCTCAGTTGCCAAGGGCTTGCTTCTTGGTAACTTTAGGTAATCTGGGTTTTGGTTTGGGGGATAACACCATTCCTGTAGGGACTGCTTTTCCTAAACAGGGGGAAGGCTTGCCAATAAGATGATGAATAAATAACATTTTATGGCAGAAATATAAACGTACGTCGGGCGCTTATTTTAGCAAGATTGTCTCTTCGTTTTGTCAGGATTGTGGGAGAAGTAGCAGCTTTTTTTTGGGCAGCCTGGGTGGGGGCTTTGTCTTCCGTTCATGTCCTCTCCTGTCCTATTCAGAGAGTGAATCGTGCCCAGGCAGGAGTGCTGGGGGCCAGTGCAAGTACTGAGGGGGGTTTTAATGATTTTTTTGTGGTTGTTTTTTGCTTGGTTGACAACCAAAGGCTATGTTAATACTGTCTGCCTATAGCAGCTGCTGGAAAGAAAGTATGCGTATACATTGTAAAAACGTGCGTGTGTGTATACATATATATGTATACAGATATTTTTAATTCTTGCTTGAAGTAGTATGATCTCAAGTGGCATTCCCACTGATAAGGTTCCGGTCCTGGGGTTTTTCACCTTGATAAATCTACAGTTTTCACCTTTCATCTCAAATTTTCTAGATTATCTTGAGGACTAGAACAATTCAGCCACACTTTCCAAAAAGTAATGGATGCCAGTTGGGCACACGACGCTCACTACTGAGCTGCTCCACTGCAAGCTGCAGAAGGGTTTTTCATTGAGGAGGGATGTCGCAGTGCTGTGGTTTCGCTGGAAATAGGCTGAAGGCAGGTCGGTCTTCAGAGGGCTGTTGCTTTTGCCGAAGCCGTTCAGCTGGGTAAATTCAGGAGACAGTTTTGACTTGAAGTTTTCTTGTCTTGGATGGTTGCATGAGTTGTCTTAATGACAATTAAGAGTACAACTTCTGTGTCTGATGTACCTTTCTTTAACCTCTGTTGTTAAGTGGGTTAGTGGGTCATGATTGCTGTCCCGGAGCATGAGGTTTAGAGTATACAGCATGATCCTTTGCGTTGCGGCGTGCTATTAAAGAAAACATTATTGGATTCCATTGGATTAACAGTATGTGGAGTTTGAGCTAAAATGAATGCTGATCAGCTGGAAATTGCTCTGTGTCTGTTCGGCTGTCAGTAAGGGTAAGTTTCGTGACTTGAATGTGATACTTTGTGGGTTTTGTTTTTCAAACTGATTTGAATAGGTATTTAGAAGAAAAACATTCTGTAAAAAAAAAACAACCAAGCAAAACAGAACAACCCTTGTCACTGTTTTGACATTAAAAACACCTTGTGTATGTTTGTGATTAAAAGAAAAATTCCTAAAATTGAGACGAAGACTTGACAACTTGTTTATTAGTGGAAAGACCAAATCTATGAGTTGTTCGTCTTTCGGCGTGCCTGGAGGTGGAAGGATGAATCAATGGGTTTAAATGGAATATGTGGTATTTAATGCCTACGTGATGAGTGGGCTTAGACTCTGCTAAAATACTTTGCTCTGGGATGAACTGTGAGTTAGATACATGCTACTTCGGATAGTTTAGAAATACAGGCAGCTACAACTCTTAAGATACCTGCCCAAGTCCCTTGGAGTGGGAGGCATCTGCTTGTCAAATGACAGATGAACAAGAAACTGCTGACCTAACAGTGCCTTGTTGTCTTGGTTTGGGATGTTCAGCTCCGTAGAGCCTTTCTGTAAATTTACTGCCTGCCCTGGCACACTCGAATATTTTTTTCAGCTTTTTCTGGTTAGCTTGTCTGGCAGCTAAGTTTTTCCCTTTAGCCAAGTTTTAACAGCTTGCTTTTATAGTATGGAGTTTTGTCAGCTTTTGACAAGTTGGCAGAGGGAAGACATTCTGGGATAGATGATAAATATGTTCTCCCTACAAAATCAGGTCTGGGGTATAACTTTTTTTTTTTCCCCAGCAAGGTTGTTCTCCCTGCCAAAAAGCTTACCTGCTCTGCCTCCATTTCTAAGAGTTTGCCGTGGCATCTCTGTAAGTAAGCGTGGGGCTGAGGGTGTAGATGTCCAAAGGCATTGAATCTGAAGTGCAAGGCAGGTAGATTGTGTGTGGGGGAAAATAAATAATCATCATCATCATCATGAAAAAAGGCTTTATCACTTGAGTAGGGTCTCCATTGGTTGCGAGGTGGTGGTGAGGCTCCGTGTCTTGTTGAGTGCTACCCACTAGAGGGGGTCAAACCACAGATGTTGAAGCAGATCTGCTGTGCCAGCCTTGGGAGGGCAGAGTTTTCTCCAAACCTTTTCTTGGACGAAACAAGGTGCTGCCCTGACCTGGTGGGAGCTCGCCTTCCCATGCAATTCAGTGTTGCTGCAGTGACAGCATGGCTTGGGTAGGTGGGTTAGCAGAATTCAGAGGAGAAACTGGAATTTGGTTTCCTCTTGGACTTGGGGATGCTGTTGAGGAAGAGCCATGTGGGCACTAGGTACCTGGTAAGGCGGTCGTGCAGTGACAGAAGCTCATCACCTCTCTGCCATGATATGTGGGGAGGAGAAAGGGGAAGCAGAAATGCTGTGGTGACCTGACTTTCATAGAAAAGTTTGGGTTGGAAGGGACCTTTCAAGGTCATCTAGTCCACCCCCCTGCAGTGAGCAGGGACATCTTCAACCAGAGCAGGTTGCTCAGAGCCCCGTCCAGCCTGACCTGGGATGTTTCCAGAGATGGGGCATTGACCACCTCTCTGGGCAACCTGGGCCAGGATTTCACCACCCTCATTGGGAAAAATTCCTTCCTTTTATCTAGTCTAAATCTCCCCTCTTCTAGTTTTAAACCATTTCCCCTTGTCCTGTCGCTACAAGCCCTGCTAAAAAGTCTGTCCCCATCTTTCTTGTAAGCCCACTTTAAGTCCTGGCTGGCTGCAGTAAGGTCTCCCCAGAGCCTCCTTCTCTTCTCCAGGCTGAACACCCCCAATAACTTCGTTTTTACTAGGACCAGCACAAAGTTTCCATGGCTTTCAAGGTGAAGACAGTGGTGCTAAGTATTTTCAAGAGACGATCTCCAGGAATCTCAAAACCATCCGGGAAGACAGCTGCTTTGAAGTTGGGCTGCAGGCTGCTTCCCTAAATGCTGCTATCCGCACGGTCTTTGACCAGAACATCTCTTTTCCGTTGATCAAGCCTCATGCTGAACTCTAGGAAGGAGAGTCGTGCCTTTTTTTCCAGTTGCCCTACGGCTTTATCTCCAATACCAGCGGCAACCTGAAAGCCCTCTTCCTGGTGGAGGGGAGGCAGCGTGCAAAGGGAGGGAGGAAGGATGGCTCACCTTTTTGTGCATTAAAATTATAAGCTCTCTATATTCCACCTTTCTAGACACTTCCATTTTGCTTTTAGCTGCACTGAGCTAGCTTTATTTCTTGCAGTGGTTCTCCTCTCAGTACAAATGTAGGTTATTCAGGGAGCATTTCTGTTAATGAAAAGGATGAAGGTAGAACTGATGGTGATAAAGCATCTCTTTGGAGGAGAGCTGCTTTTGCTGTCTTGAGACTGCAAGGTACAGAAATTGGACGTCAAACGTGTAATTTTCCTTGGTGACTGAAGGTGAGCCTACAGAGAATTCTGGATCCCTCACAGTACCTCCTGGTACTTTAATTTTCCTTTATTTCCTGTGAATCCTGACTTGATTTTTAGCACCTCACTGTCACGAGAATCAGTGGTAGTACACGCCAGTGTTTTATCACCTGAAAGCTTTTAGGAAGAACCATGAATCAGAGTAATGCTTTGCTATAGCTAGAGATGAAATTAAATTGCAATTAAAGGTATAAGCAAAGAACATGTGACAAATATTGTTACTTCATTGACCCACCTTCTCTGATGTGCTGGGATTCAGACTGATACCCTAGTCTGCTATGACTGCTTTAGGGCACTGAGATGCTTTTCCAAACCAGATCCCAAGAAAATGGGGAAAGAGCTTTCCTGGGGAGAAGGATCTTTAGAAAATCCTCAAACCTAGCAGCAGTCTGCTGGCAGTGGGAGGAACAGCTTGCATTTCTAACCCTGTGGAGCAGAGCAGCATGATCTTTGCAGAGCAGATCAACAGGCACATACCTTGTCCTTGGGGGACTGGTGGTGCCTGCAGGTCAAGGATGCTCCCCCGGAACGGGGCCAGAGGAGGCCCCAGCGACGCTCCGAGGGCTGGAACAGCTCTGCTGGGAGGACAGGCTGGGAGAGCTGGGGGGGCTCAGCCTGGAGCAGAGAAGGCTCCGGGGAGACCTTAGTGCAGCTGCCAGGGCTTGGAGGGGCTGAGGAGAAAGATGGGGACAGACTGTTTAGCAGGGCCTGTAGTGACAGGACAAGGGGTGACGGTTTTAAACTAAATGAGGGGAGATTCAGACTAGATAAAAGGAAGAAATTTTTTATGTTTGAGGGTGGTGAAACCGTGTCCCAGAGAGGTGGTGGATGCCTCATCCCTGGCAACACCCCAGGTCAGGCTGGACGGGGCTCTGAGCAACCTGCTCTGGTTGAAGATGTCCCTGCTCACCGCAGGGGTGGGACTAGATGGCCTTTAATGGTCCCTTCCCACCCAAACTATTCTATCATTCTATGAAAGCCTCCTGGGTTGTGGGACTGAGCATTTGGCTGTGTCCCAGGGTGGCTCGTAGCAGCCCACTGGAGCTCCCCTTAGTTGGATTTTTATTTTTACATTTTTTGCAACTCTGCCCACCCTAGGAATTTGTATTGCCCAGCACCATATACTTCAGTGTCTGCCTACGATTGGTTATATGTATCTGCTGTAGTGCAGGAGCCACGTTTACATTGCTCAGGCGGCATCTCAAGAGTTGCTATTTGTCCACCCTTAGGCAAAACTGACCCATGGACTGAGTACTCCATTTAAAGTATGCACATGCTTGAATGGCTACGCTTTTGTTATTTCAATATAAATGGGTGTGTTATTCCTGCCATCAGTCTCGAAGCCCTAGTTGAACCAGCAGCCCTGTTAGAGCAAAATCGGATCTTGGCCAAGAGACAAAAAAATAGAGCGAAAGGCAATCTTAAATGTGTCCCCAAAACTATAACAGGACCTGAAGACTCTGCTTCTCCTCACGTCTCCTTTCTCCTGAAATCTGTGAGAGCTCAGGTTCACCCATGAAATATTCAGAGTCTGTCCTTAAGTGACTTCAGCTGCACAGAGGAGCTTTTGCAGAATTGGCAGCTTTGCTGAAACCTCCTGTATTCGAGCCCAGAGCCTTTATCACGAGGACCCCCTCCTCCTCTGCTCTGCCTGCGCCGTTGCAGGTTGTGATGCTTTGGTTTACCTGCCGCAGAGGCTGTCGAGGATTTTTGCATCCCAAATAAATACCCGTCTATCGTATCCCCTTTTGCACAGGATGGGTTGAGGGAATAGGCGTGTTCTCGCCTCTCCCAAAACCCCGTGGGGAACAGTCCTAAGGCAGGAATGCATCACAAGCGCTGCCTCAGTGCCACGCCGTCGACGGTCTGTGGACGGGGACTAAGGAAAACAAGCCTGTTGTGAACAGGCTTAAATTAACGCTGCAGAGGTCTGCGCTCGTGCTGGAAAAACTCAGTACGCTGTTGTGCTACATCCCCCTTTCTACGTCCGCAGGTTGTTTTGGTGCGGGAAGAATTTGCTGTAAAACCCCCACCAACTTGGCAGAGCTCTTATGAGCAACTCTTCGGGAGCCACAGCGCAAAAGGCGCCGGCAGCTGGAGCTGCCTTTATCACCTTCCTAATTAAACCCACGGAAAAAGCAAAGCAAACCCAAGCGACAGAGACGCGTGGCCGGCTGCCCGAGCCTCCTTCAGCTCGCGGGTCTCGCTCGATGGAGTTCGCTATGGGGCAGCAGTGGGGCGGGGGTGCCAGGCCGTGCTTCTGCTCGCACAATGGGCACTGGACTTCACAGCTCTCTACGAAAATAAAGGAGTGATGGGCTCCCCCGTCCTTTCAGTGCGGTGGCTCAGGAGTGTCTGCTAAAGCAGGGCGATGACAAGTATCGCTGTGAGTTTGCAGAGAATTCCAGTGTCTGGGAAAATCACAATTTCCCCATTTTCTGTTGTAAAGGAAGAACAGTTTAACTCTTCGTGCTTGGTTCCCCCACGCAGGCAGTCCTGGATGACAGGACTGGCAGTAATGTGTTGCCTGATGTACCAAACACAGAAGACAGCAGTAAAGCACCAGGAGTGGTTTTGAGTTTGGGATTGGAATTCATCCCAGTTATGTCTAAGTGAGGGAAAAAAGAGCAACGGAGGACGATGTTGTTGAAGTAAAAATTGTAAAGAGTGGTATAAGCAGAAGGCATTTAAATAACGTAAACAGTCTGGCATAGAAGGAAGGATGGGAGGCATTCCAGAAACAAAAGGAAAATAGTTTTAAAACATGGCTGAAAATACACCAACTCTTGAATTCCAGAGGTTATCTCAATTAGCGCTTTTTCAATGTATCTTTACAACAGAATTGTAGGACTTCACAAAAGAAAATAGAGGCTATGAGATACGGAGAAGTGATATGAATTTGTTTAATTAAAAGGATGAAGGGCTCCCTAAAATAAGATTCACTTATCTTCTGTCGCAGGGAGGAACGAGGTTATATTCAGAAACCCGCAGCTTGTAGTGTTGTGGAGAAAGCGTGGCGAGCGCCAGGGCTGGGCGTGAGAGCCCTCTTCTTCAGCGTCGGCCGTTGCCTGCTCAGTGGCTTTCAATAGCAAATCCCTTCCCAGGGGATTAATGTGCTATTAGAGCAGAATGGTATGATTTTACATTTCCATGAGGATTTTGTTTGATGTTCAGGGAGCAGAAACTGGACACTTTCCTCCAATTAAAAAAAAAAAATTAATCTATCGGAGCTTTCAGGTGCAGGGAAATGCTCTTTTAACTGGGCATCTGTTTGCGTGGAACTATGCGTGCATGTGCTTGATGTTCTCTTTGGCTTTGGAGGTGTGCTAGGATGTGTCAGAATTTATGTCCAGCCTCAGCCCTTGGCATGGGGGAGAAGCATGCATTTATATCCGGCCATGTTTTAGGAAGTGGAGGGGGAGGGAGCAGGGGCCAGGGAGGAGAGACGACCCTCATGCAGATCTAAATTAAATAAGCCCCCCTGGATGTATATTAAAATGTTAAGCAGCACTAAGCTCTGTATCCCAGCTCAGCAATATTTCGAGGCACTTTATTGCTTTAATGGAGGGATAAAATAGAACCTGCAATTATAGTAATTTTTTCTAATTGAATATTTTGCTTTATTCTTTCCCTTTCAAAGCATGACTGTAACTACTAGCCTTCATAAAGCTTTGGAAATATTTATACTTTCCCTTTCTGACGATGGGTGTAAGTGCGCTTTTTCTTGGGCAGACCGTTTCAGTCCCTCATGGCTGGGGAGCAGAACGGCTCTGGAAAGCGCTGGGCAATAAATGTTTCTCTGCTCATTTTAACCATCGTGCCATTATCACTGGGAAATACTAGTTTCCCATCTGGTGGAGAGGGGAATGCAGTGTTACAGATGAAATGCTTTCTGTCACTGTACATGGGCTTGATGTGATTTTGTTGGGTGTCTTTTTAATGAATTTATTGCTCATGTAGGACTAGTGCTTGACAGCTGTATCCAGTCTTTGATCCCCAGGCCATGTTCTGCGTGGGCGGGGGAGATCCGTGATTTCTGACACCTAGGCTGAGTTTGGGGAGGAGGGTAAGAAAAAAGCACTTTCTGGATCTTGCTTGAGCAAGATGTAAACGGCAGGTAAAAGCAAAAGCTGAAGGGCAAGGTCCTCACCCAAAACCATCTGAGACTGGTGGGGCAGCCATGCCGACAATAGGGACGGGGAATTAGACTCGAATCACTGATGGTATAATAGGGTGTTGACTGAGGTTTTTGAAGTAGCCATTTTCGGTGACACAAAATTCCAGATTTTCAAACATAAGTTCCTACCTCTGGCTCAAGCCTCAAGTGGGCAGAAAAATGCAGATAAATTAACATAATAATTGCGTTGTTCATTCTCTGTGCTGAATCTCTGGTTTAAAGAGGGAGATTTGCTGATACTTGCTCCATGCGTACACCCGCAATGGGATGCTATCAGTTTTACGCTGTTGCAATAGCTGTCTTCTCGTCTAAAGGGGACTTTTGAT
Source organism: Phaethon aethereus (assembly GCF_964289735.1). NCBI lineage: Eukaryota > Metazoa > Chordata > Aves > Phaethontiformes > Phaethontidae > Phaethon > Phaethon aethereus. The sequence continues at coordinate 3,428,071 of NC_138576.1, read as the reverse complement.
CCGATAAACTGGTTATCTCGTTTAAGTTGTCCTTTCATCTGGCGTGGGTGGTGTGTGACGGCTGATTGAAGGCGCGGTATTGTGGTTCGTTTATGAATATTAATTAGGAATGGAAATAATTTGGAACGGCGTGCGCCGAGGACTCGCGAAGCACCGACTGCAGGAATGCATCTGTTCCTCCCGCGCAGCAGACGTGCGGCTACGAGTCCTCTCCCAGGGAAGACGCGAACTTGCGTCGGGGTGTGAAGTCACCGCAGACGGGCTGTCACGCCGACGCGTTGACTTGGTGATGCAGCAAGAGGTTTCTGTACTGCTTTGTGTCTCAGCGTTCGCTACGACTGGGCTGGGGAAGGAGTGGTTTCTTCGGGGAAAGCTGCGGCAGCGCCTCGCCAAGCCATGTGCATCAGAGCCAGAGCAGGAGCTGGAGGTCGAGGCTCTTGCGTCGCCGCGCGGCTGCGGCAAAAGGCAGAGCGACAGGCTTTCACGCCCTTCTTCTTGTGAAGGACGTCTTTTCTCCCGAATGCTTAATCTTACCTTAGTCCTTGTCAGTCCTCTCCCCTTGTCACACGTTGACGTAAACGCGTTGTACCACCGATGCCAGGAAAGACTCCAGCCCAAAATGTGGTACAGCCTGCTTTTGGGTGATAACAGAGCCTCTCTGTGGGTCTGTCCCATTACTTTCCTCTCCTTTTGCAAATAATAGACCCACAAAATCCTACCGTGTGCGCTCTTCAAGTGTAGACCCCTTTCTGTCTCTCTGCCTGGGAATTCACCCTCAATGGCCACGTCCCTGCGAGTGAAGTAATGGCAGGATCTGTCCTCTGACCCGAGACGGGCTGGCGCAGCGTGGCCGTTTCTATCACGTTAAGCTTTCTTGGCTTTCGGGAGAGGGTGGCTGCCTCCAGCCTGCCAGCTGGGAATGGCTTCTGGGCTGTGCCGACTCTTGAGCGATGCTGAGGAGCTGCTGGGGTCAGGGCTGGTAGGTCCTGGCCAAAGTTGTGCCAGGGATGGTCCTATAGCGGTTGAGCTGCAGAGGCTGCAGTGTCCTAATGTACAAGAAAAAGCCCAGAAGGATACAACACTTTGGAAGGAAAATATTCCCCTTAGGGTTATTAACCCTTAGGGTTAATTTTTATTTTCTTAGGAGAGTATGTGGGATTTTTTTCCCAGCTGGTGAAGGTGTATCCAGCCTATCAGAGTTGGGTAGGTTGGGTTCCCTCTCCAACCTAGAGTCTCTAGCAAAATGGTGACACCCTGTCCCAGGTTGCCCAGAGAGGTGGTGGATTCCCAATCCCTGGAAACATCCCAGGTCAGGTTGGACGGGGCTCTGAGCAACCTGCTCTGGGTGAAGATGTCCCTGCTCATGGCAGGGGATGGGACTAGATGGCCTTGAAATGTCCCTTCCCACCCAAACCCGTCTGTGATTCTATGAAAATCCACTTCTGGCTCTCGAGTGTGGACACGTGGTTTACCTGTTTGGGTCTAAATTTATTTTATGACCCATGTGTGTGGCTCCAGTAGTGGAGACCACATCCCGTCATTGGATTAGGTTGTAAATAACCGCCTTTGGGAGATTTATATTCAGTATGGCATTTTAGTATTAATGCTTCGGGGTGAAATCCAGGTGAGCGATGGGGAAAGGAGAATTCACTAGGCATGTCCATCCAGCTGAGACCCCAGCGCTCGTGTCCTCGTGAGCCCAGCCAGCTCAGATGCTGATGGGGGTGGACGTGGATCGTCATTCCTGCAGCGTGCTTCGGCGTGCTTTGCTCCGCAGCGAGGGCTTGGTGGGTTTGAGTTGGGACCATCCCGGGAGCGCACTGAGCCAGAAACGTGGATTTCTGGGGTCACCCATCTTCACCCAGACCCAGCTGAACTCGATTTGCGAGTTAATTATTTATATATACACATTTTAAAGCGAGCTGAGTAATTAGCTGGTTTACTTCAAAACTCCTCAGAGCCCTTAAAAACAGCGGTTTAAAAATGGGTCGGTCATTCCGCTTTCTTCAAAGCCGGGTATTGGGAAGAGCCGTCCCCGACGGGCGTGCTCCTCTCGCCATGGCTGTCAGAGGGCCGTCGTCTTGATCTGCCGGCTCCGTTTGGCCTTGGCTCCGTTCCCGGCCTGGCCGGGTTAGGCCTTTGAACCAGCACACGCTTCGCTTTTCAGTTGCGGGCTTTAGATCCGGGATAATAAAACATCGAAGTAGGCTATCCTGTTGTGGGTACAGAAAAATCAGGACACTCAGTAGGACTTCAGGGAGTAATAATTTTGTTCTATATTTAATCTCTTATTTATCGCAGCGTCGGTATGAGACCACTTCATTTTACTACTTTAACTGTATCTAAGAATAACGGAACGCTTGAAATCTTGAGAAAGTGGCTAATGCCTGGTGGTAGCGGATGGGATCCAGCTTTAATAGTTATTGATTTGTTTCAAAAAGCTCCCAGTAATATCACATCTTAGCTCCTGTATATTGGGAGTTAAAATCCTATCGGTTATTTAAGATTAGAATTAATTCTAGATTTTCAACTTAATCATCCTTCAGTAGGTGAATACAGCCAGGACTTCAGGTGTCATTTACAATTTTGCAAAAAAATTATGGTTGGTCTGCTGCAGTTTTATTGTGTGAAAACCTTGGCACCCCGAAATTCAAATGTTCTCGAGCATTTCCTCAGCTGTTCTGAAATTGATGTGGCTTCTCTGATCGGGATTGCAAACACCAGTTCGAAATCTGCTTTTCAGACAACGAACACAAGAGGCAAATGAACATTCTAGGGATGATCTTACTGCTTGATCGTTTCTGATAAAGCCCCGTATCTCAGAACGTGCAGGAGAGTCTGCAGAGGTAGGGTGAAAAAACCCACATATTCTCATAAGAAAATAAAAATTGACCCTAAGGCGAATATTTTCCTTCAAAAAATTCAGGAGAGTAAGAAGTAAGATTAAACACTGCATTTTAGTATTAAAACCCTGCCTGGGTAACTTAGCATTAGGCAATTAGTTATTCAGGCAACCTGAATAATCCCTCCATCGGTGTGCTTCAAAATACCGCCTTAATTGATGCTTTATTACCGTTTATGCAGAGCGTTGTTTTACTGCGCTGGAGTTTAATAATTCCATTTATAAAAACGTGGGTTTTTTTCCTGGTATGGCCTGTTGCACAATTACGACTTCGTTAAAGGCCGTCATTAGTTTTCCTTGTTCTGATCAAGCTCTGCCTGGAATGAAACACTGAATTTTCTGTTTGAACAGGCAGATTGCACTGTAATTCCCTGCTGCTCCTTTAACCAGGAACCAGCTCTTTGCGGTTCCTGGGAAGTGACCAATTTTTTAGCAGTGAGGGCAAATTATTTCTGACCCTTACATTTTTCTTGTTGGTATTCAACTGTGTTCTCAGAGCAAAAAAAAAAAAAAAGCCACTACAATTACCAGGAACTACGTAACTGCAGCACGGAGTTTGAATTTCTGAAGCTTTGCTGACTTCTGTGCCGGGGACTGGATTATTTCCCCTTTCTTTCACGGGATTAGGGGATTTGTAAACCAGCACTCCTAACAAAAGTGTCTAAAAAAACTGGGAAGGTCACATCTCTCTTGTTTGCTTTGAGTGAAACACTTTTACGGTCCTGAAAGTGCGTTTTGGGGGCAGTGGAGAGGAAAGGCAAAATCATACTTTTATTTTCGAGGGGAGCTGCTGAAATATTTCATGTTGGAATTGATGAACAAAAAGGTACCGATTGAAAATTCATTAGTCGGTGCCATTTCCCGTATCAAAAATTGGGCTCACGTGAAAAGAAAGCTGTTTAAGCCTCCCGACTTGCCTGAGGAGCTGGACTGTTTCTGGTTGGGGTCTGCTGCGGGGTTCTTATGTGCTGCTGTGAAGTTACTGCTCGTAAAGGACCGCAGCCCTCCGACAGCGCGCTTACTCTTCCCAAATACAGCGTTAAAACGCCTGTGTTTAGACTGGATACTTTGCCTAGCGTTGACCCTTATGGTCAATGAAAGGGTTCCTGCCTTGGTAACGCTTTCTGCTGGGTATAAATTGGTTGTGTGACTTAACTGAAGAGTAAACTTCATTATGCTGACGTTAGAGTTGCATTTGTGTTCTCCCCCCTTAATCCTCAGTGAAAACATCTGTTAGTCACTCAAAATAGAAGTCTGAATTCTTAGGAGCAATTTCATCATCACAAAAAAAGTGGATTTTTACTGATTAGGCTTAAAGAACAGTCGGCTTTAAAGAAATTTGTCTTCCAATGCCTTTTCCAAGAGGAAACCTTTCAGTAAGACACTTAATCTGTGTTAACTGTAACTGCAAGTTTGCATTCGTGTTTGTGCAGTTCGGCGGCATCCACCAAGAGCTCCGAGATGAGCAATGTCCTCCTCCCTTGGCATTGCTGGTCTTCTGCTTTCTGCTCTTTACCCATTTTCCTTCTGTGGGAGCGTATTCAACTTTTGGCTTGGAAGGTGGTGGTGTTTTCTTTAGCAGTACTGCTGAGGTAGGACGAAGTGTTTTATTTGGACTCTTACCTGTTCCCAGACCTGGGGTTTCTGTGCAATTGGTGCATTGAATTGCTGTGGTCATTCCTTTTTTTTTAAAGCGAGTGTCTCCAGTGTTAGCTACTCGCTGTATTTATGGAACTGACTAGCAGAAACAGCAATCAGCAACATATCTTTATTTTAAAGTTTCAGTATTTTCTTTGTTCCACACAGACTTTGTTGGGTCTTTGAGCATCATCTGCTGGGGTTACATCCAGAGATTGACCCTCATGAAATTTCAAGTTTTTGGAGCTTGAGTACCTTCCCCTTATTTGCCTTAAATGCAGAAGCAGTGCCTGGCAGCTGCCTATACCCTTGTAGCCCATCTGAGTCCGGCCAGCTCTTCCAGCAGACAGCCAGGCATAGCAGGTGAGAACTAGTGGTAACTGAAGGAAGAAAAACCAAACAACCATTATTTTTAGCCAAGGAGTCTTCAAACTCTCAAACAAAGGCTTGAACTTGCGGACTGTGCTGCAGCCTTGCTAGCTTGGCTTTTCCACCCTAGCTAGTCTTGGCTTGGGTCTTCAGCAGGCAGCCTTCCTGCTCGGGGCCCTTAACATTAACCCAAAATTTGGGGAGTGTAAGTCTACAAGTTAAAAGTTTTGAAAAGTGTCGGAGGCTGAGAAGCTAATAGTGATTTAAGGTGAAGAGACATTCATTGCAGGAGAAGTCATTTAGGGTCATCTTCCTACCAATAATGAAGAACTAGCTGAGAAGAGAGCAACAAAAGAGAAGGTTCATAACAGAAATGCAACTTAAAAGCCTGAGAAATTAAGGCTGGTTTTACTGAAAGTGCTGTTATGCACTATATTAGATTTCAGAAAAGCACATTCGTAGGAGCAGGGAATGACCATGAAAATTTACTGTCCCAAACATAAAATTTGCTCATGCATCCTTTGCTTGATGATTCTAATGATAACGCTGAAATGACTTTATTTGCCCATTAACGGATATATATTACTCTTCTTAATCATATGAGTAGAATTATAAAAAGAAATTTCTGCTTTAAATTAGGCTGTTTACCCAGCTCTGTGGAGTAGCTATTATTTTCCTCTATACACCGTTACCCATTCTGCGTATCTCTGCAGCTACACAGACCGCAGTGGTGGGGCTGATGTGCGGATGTGAAGAGTTAGATACACGTAAAACTTCTGGATTCAGTCAGCAAAGACAGCTTTATGTCAGTTTATGATCTCATGCCCTTTTTTTTTTTTTTCCTTTTCCCTGCGGGAGTTCCGTTATCTGGTAAGATCCTATCGCCTTGGGTCAAACCAGCGGGATTATCTAAATGAGATATTGTTTGCTACCCTGTCCTTCCCGACTCGGCAGTGGGTTTTCTGGCTCTGCGTTGGCTTTGATGGGGGCCGATCCTGGGGTGTCCTGCAGTTTTTCAGTCCTGCTTTTGATGAATTAAAGAAATAACTCTGTGTCCTGAATGGGTCAGGGCCCTGGGTGACAGGTATAACTAGCTATTGTGCAGAGCTCCCTGTGATCTGTAATGACTGCCTGGGTTAAAGGAAGAAACCACAAAGAAGCATCAATGTTTGGTGTTTTTAATGGAGTTCCAATTCAAGCATAAAATACCTCTTCTTTTTTTCTTTTTTTTTTTTTTTTTCTTTTGAACCCTACCAGCTATTGAAAACAGTTCACAATGCTTGAAAGAGCTTTCCTGGGAGTATAGGAAAGTGCAACTCAACCATTTGTATCTTCAGAGATCTCGGGCCAAAACGCCGTGCAGCTCGTTATCGTGTTTCTGATGGCGAAGAGAGAAGAGCACCGGTGGCCTAGGAGGAGGCGTTGGATCTGGGCAGTTGTGTCGTGGTTTTCTTCCAGGTTATCGTTCCGTCATCTGGCGTTTGTGGCTTAGAAAGTTCCCAGGCAGGAGGTGGCATGGGTTTAATAGCCCGTGATGAATCCTGTAGTCCTTTGATGGTTTTTGATGTTTGACAAAATTTTCTTCAGTGCTGTTTTGAAAATTGTGCTTCGCTTGGTGTCTCCTTGCTGTTTTGATCAGGGGGATTCCCACATAAGGGCGTGAATTCTGAGGGCTTGAAACTGTTTTCCTGCAAAAATCGAGAATGGGATAATTACAGCTGTATTTTTTTTTTTTCCATTCAAGTTCCTGTGTGGAATGGGGATCTCATTCAATCGCTTGAGCTTTAGATATATTAAGTTATCCTGGAAGAGCTGAAACCAGCAGGCTGAGTTTCTGCCCCTTGCAGGAGCAAAGAATACCTGTGCAAGAAGTACCTTTCCATGGATTAATTGTGGAGACTCTTGTTTTTGAGTGGAACAAGATACTGAATGTTGCAAGGTCAGTTTTCCAGCTTGTCTCTGGTGTAGGTGTGGAGGACCAAGTTCTTTCCTTGTGACTTATCAACAGAGTAATGTCAATTGAGAATTTGTCTTGTACTGAAAAGACTTGAAGATCCTTGCAGTTTCTAGTGTTTGTATGTGCAATTCTTCTGGCTAGAGTTAGCACGTGGAGTACAGTCAGGTGAGAAGCTGGGTTGAAGAGACATTTATTGCAGGAGAAGTCATTCAGGGTCATCTTCCTACCGATAATGAACAACTGTGAGGAATAATGAAGCACAGTGAAGAAGATTTGGAAAAATTGTCTTTGTTCTTGCTACTTTTGTTAGGTAATTATGCTTCGTGTGTGTTGGACTTTAGGAATATGTATAGAGAAAGTACTCTTGCTGTTGGATTTTTTAGCGTGAATGCGTTACTTACTTTGCAGTCGAAGCATGTTTTAGTGTGAAGGATTTTAGAGGTGAGATTGCCTTAAAAAAATACCCGTGCTCTTTATGACTGCTGCAAAGAGAGTTGAGCACCCTTCCAGGAGGTGGGAAACTGAGCTCTGAAAACAGGAGACGGGAGCTGTAAGACCCCCTCAGGATCAGATACTGTCTCCCACCCGGGACGCAACGAGCAGGGTACCGGAGGTGATTTTACACAGAGATGCCTTGGCGTGAAACCAGGAATAGCTTCAGCAGCAAAGATGCGTTCTCAGGCGAGTCAGCAAGCTGTGGTTTCTCTTGCTTTTTCTCTTTTTTTTTTTTTTTGCCTTTTGGAGTACTCAGCGCAGGGTCTAGTGAGAATTGGGTCCCTCCAGATTTCGCTGCAGCAGGTTATGATCCCAGCTGCAAGATGTACGGCTTGTTTGGAAGAAAAATCCTGGAAGAGGGCAAGCAGTGAGAAGGGAGCGTGGGCGTAGCAAGAAGATGCGTTGGCTAAATTCTTTCTGGGAGGCTACCAAGCGGTGCAATAACTAATCTCAAAGGTGATAGCTGTTTTAAAAAGAAAAGCTCGTTTCTGATTTCAGCTTCTAGATAACGTGGTTTGGCTCTTGCTTTGGAGCTGTCATTGCGGGAGCGGGTCAGGAAGAAGGTGGAGGGCTGGTGGATGAGTTGAGGAATATCATTGCTTCAACAAGTGGCAGCGTGAAGTTTTGTGCGGGGTTCTAAATTCGTAAGAGCAGGAAACAAAGTAGAAAAGCAGATGAATTCAGTTTCTTGAGAGCTTTCTGTGATCCTGCCTTCTAGGAAGGAAAATTCAAAGTACCTCCAGCCTGTTCATGTTGTGCAGTTAATAGTACCTTTCCATTAAAATAATTTATTTTCTCAGAACAGAAGCAAATCTGTAGGACTCTTTTCTGAGGTTTATTCTGTGCGTAAACTTTTGATGTCTCTCCTCACCCCTTTTTCTCTGTTTTTACCCCATTTTACATTTCTGAGCCACCTCCTCTCATATTTCCCACGGGGCACTGACAGTGTTACTGCTGCTTTCGAGGTCCACTTGCAGTGAGCGCAAGCACGCAGGCACCCGCATCTCCTCTGAAACACAAAGCCATCAGCTGCGTGATGCCTTCCCAGCCCTCCAGGGAGCACGGTCGTCCTCTGCTACCCCAGCCTGCCGCTGCGAAGTTGTCTGCTCTGTCTGAGCACGGAGCAGATCTGGATCCCACAGAGCCTTTTCATCTCCAGCGGGACTGCAGGCCACAGATCTCATGTTCTCCGGGATGTGAGCAGAGTGTAGTATTGATTATAATGCTTACTGTAGTTATTTATTACATTCATTAGCAGGGGAGAGATGAGAGGCTATCTTACTGTATTAAGTTGTCCCAGAGACACCTAGATAGTAAATAATAAATAAACAATCGACGGTAGAGTAGAACTGGTGGAAAACTGGGATGGTCAATGTAAGGATCTACCAGCCAGCCTTTTTAAATTAATAATGTGCAGATTCAGTGTGGTTATTACTTTCTGTGGCTGGGTAATGCTGTATTAAAGGACCTAAGTGGCTGGAGATGTGTCTCGACTGAGCTAACTGAAGTCCGTCTTGGGATGCCTGTCTTCCTCTCTGTTGCACAGCACCGTGACTTTGGATACATGTCTCCTCAGGATTTCACCCGGACATAAAAACCTCAAAACTGATATTTTGCTGTAAACACACGCTTCTTCTAAAGAAGCAAGGATATAGTTAAAATGATTAATGTCCCTGAAGTGGTGATTTGTTGGAAAAGGGAGGTAAAAACCAGAGCAGAGCAAAGGTGTTTCCTTGTGCTGCTCATGTAATTTCCTTCTAGTTTACTACCAAATAGACCTTTCGCTATCACAGGAGAGAGACGAATGTCTGTGCACAGGCAGGGGATTGTAGCATTTTCTGACTTTACTGGTTATTATGGTCATTTACCCAACAGTCAGCTTTACTGGAGGCTTTTGAACCCAGAACCAGCCCAGAGCCCAGTACTGCAGCTGTGTTGCCCCATTTCATAAGAAAAATAAAACTCATCATTTGGCCAAAGGGGCTTCAGAAGGAGGTCAGTGACAGAAGTGGCAGGAGGACTAGTTGAAGGCAGCTGAATAGAAAGCATGGTAGAATGGCCAAACTTTTTTGGCTGCTTTTAGTTGTCTTAACTATTAAAAAAAAACCCAAACAAACCTACAACTACGCTTTACCTTAAGCAGAAGTGACTCGTAAATGAAGCCGTTCAGCTCTGTGTTCACAGTGTAAACTGCTGGAGATGTATTTAAAGCCATAAACGCTGTAGTTGCACTGGTATTTTTTTTTTAAATCCTGTTTGTGTAAGGCTGTTAATTTACACAGGACTTTACAAACACAGATAAGACATGCTTTCCCTGCCCAGGTAACTCATTCTTAGAGGCTCGGGCTTTCCAAATTAGAACTTTGTCCAGGTATTAGGGCATCCCCTCGCTTCCTTGTGTACCCTCTGCTTGGCATCTGTCAGTGGTGCTTGAGCCAGAGCCTGTTTTTTTTTGTGTACAGACAGTGGTTCACCCGAGGGGGCTCTGATCCCCCGGTGGGCACCGGGCTCTGTTTTGATGTTGGCAATAATTTTGGGGGTGGTGACTACCGCACCCAGGAGTTGAGCTGCCATCTCGTGTAACGGTGGTTGTAGGAGCAAGCCCAGGCTCACGTTACTGCCAAACGCCGTGTGTGTATGTATAAATAATACTCCTGTTGTGACAAAGACTAGTTAGGACATTGTGCATCTAATAATGACAGTTCTTGGCGTTTCTTCTTGTAGATCTGTCCTGCTCCTCGACTTGGGAAGGATCCTCTTTAACGTTGGAGGCACGGGGAGTTTGGCGCGTCGTAGCGCCGGTTGCGTCTCCGGCGCGCTGCCGCGCTCTGACGCAGAGCGTGCTTGTTCCTGCGAGGTTTTTCTTTTGCTGGCGATTGCTTGTGGCGTCGAGCCCTTCAGACCGGCTGAAGAGCCCGAGTGTTTCCTGCAGGAGCGTGTTGTATCCTCCTGGTGCCAAATGGGTCAAAATCCCTGATGCGGTGGTGGCAAACTGCAGAGCTGGCAGAAGAGCGAATAAATCGGAGACCAGATGAACGTTATGGGGAGATGATCGTTAACCAGCATTCATGTGTAAAAAGCGGCGTCTAGACATTCAAACACTGCTAATAGCCTTTGATTAACCATTTTTGTTTTGTTCTTGCTCAGTGTGTTAATCACTGTGATTAAAATGCTTAGCCACCATGGAGCTAGACATTGTATAAATTAGTAAGTAAGCAAATCCAAACAGATGGGGCAGGGAAAATTAGTGTCTCTGGCAAGGCCAGCGTTAGACAAGGCAGGGCCAAGGAGGATTTAAGGAGAGACCCTAAATAATCTAAGAAAAGCAAATTTGCCTGTTTAGTGACCTCCCCACCCTCCTGCTTCTATAAAGCTTCGCCTCCTTGAGCCTTTTTTCTTTGCCTCTAGAACCATTGCTGTCCACACCTGGGCCACCAGGTCCCAGGATGAGCTGGGACCAGGATGCTACAGCCAGGCCTGGAAACCGCTCTTCGCTTTGCACTAGAGGAGTTACTAACGTGTCAGCTTTTCTGTGGCGTGGGTGCTGTCCCCTGCGCTGCAAAGCCCCTCCAGAGCCTGCAAATGGAGGATCTGGGGAGGAGGGTCAGCCACTTGGGCTGTTCTGGCTCAAGACCAGTCCAGCTTTCTAGTCAGTTGTTGGGTTTTTTCTTTTCCTTTTTTTTTCCCCTCTCTTTTTTATAGCAATATCAAGGAGTACTACTGATGTTCTACGCATCCACCACCAAATGTGTGTGGATACCATCCTTCACTGGGAGGACAGACTAATTTAAGCTGTTGGGTTTAGGGCTAAGCCCTCGTCTGATGCAGTTTTTCAAGGAAGAAGCAGAGCTGGAAAGGGTGGGAGGGGCACCTCACACTACTTGTAGGGTCAGGAGCCTTGGTAGGTGTTGAGAGGCATCAAAATCAGAACCCAATCATGTCAGCTCTGAAGAGAAATCATAGTTAAAATAGGTAAGCGCGTGAGTTTCTCTGCGGTAGGCTTAGACAAAGATAGAACTAACCGGAGGAGGGAGCGTCCGTGGAGGTGATAGTGAAACCACGCTAACAGCCCTTTCTGTTCTTCCTTCTCCTTAATCTGGTTTTCTCTGTAACTCATGTTCTGGTAGAGCTGTGAAAAAAATTAAATGGGTGGTTTTGGTGACAGCAGGATTTTGCCTATTATGTGCTGGGATCTGTAGCTAGGGTTTCCAATTTCCCTTCTAATCAAAAGGCTTCCTAAACCTTTCAGAAGTGCTCTCCTGGGATGCCTGCACTCACAGAAATGCAAGCGCTTTGGTTCTGCTGGTGTCTGTCTCTTCAAAGGTAACTAAAACATGGTGCAGCCAGCAACCCAGTCCTGCTCTTGTCGGTGCTGTCATGGGGCTGGGGGTATCCAGTGCTCTGCCTTTTCCAGTTGCTCCAGCCAGCCCTGTGTACATGATGGTCCTACGATATTGCAGTGTGAAAAGTTGGAAATTCTTGACTTTTCCTCATGTGTATGGAATGCTGAATTGAGAATCACAGAATAGTTTGGGTGGGAAGGGACCATTAAAGGCCATCTAGTCCCACCCCTGCAGTGAGCAGGGACATCTTCACCCAGAGCAGGTTGCTCAGAGCCCCGTCCAGCCTGACCTGGGGTGTTTCCAGGGATGGGGCATCCACCACCTCTCTGGGCAACCTGGGCCAGTGCTTCACCAACCCTCATTGTCAAAATTTCTTCCTTATACCTAGTCTGAATCTCCCCTCTTTTAGTTTAAAACCGTTACCTCTTGTCCTACCGCAACAGGCCCTGCTAAAAAGTCTGTCCCCATCATTCTTACAAGCCCCCTTTGAGTACTGGCAGGCTGCAATAAGGTTGCCACAGAATTTAATCTGAACTGGTGCCAAATCAGTGCCTGTGTGGTCCTTTTCAGGTTAAATTGAATTTTGTTCTTGCTTTTTTGCTGTGCCAGAGGGATTTTTACTGATAATCGCTGTTGGGCATTGGGCTGATGGGCAGCGGAAGGTTTCAGGCCGTGAGACAAGTGAGGCTGGATGGGGACACGTGTTTGGCAGAAGAGGTCACTGGCCAGAGCTCAGCAGTGAGGTGTCAGCACCCCTGTGGGGTTCAGGATGAGCCAGTGCAGCTCAGACCCACAAGAGGCAGGAGGTGAAATCCTTAAGAGTCCGTGGGAGCACTGGTGTTAACTGGAATTTGTCCCGTAGGGTCGGGTCACAAGACATCACAGGAGGCCACGTCTGTTGGCCGGTGCTTGGTTAAGTTGGAGGGTTTTCTCCATCCACCTAAGAGCTGAAAGCAGCTTCTGTTCCGAAAAGCGTGCTGCGGGGATGGGCGCTGGTGGGTGCGTGGGTCCGGCCGTCAGCAGCGGGTGGGCTCAAAAAGCCTCGTACCAGAAGCAAGGAGGGCTCCAGCCGAACAGATTCCCAGGCAGGAATCACGTGCTTGATGGATTCTGAGGGTATGTTCCTGGCTCCTGGCATTCTTCTCTGACCCCAGGCAATAGTATGCCTCATTTAAAAGTCACTCCTTCTCTGCTTGCTTGTTGGTTTGTTTTGTTTTTTTATTTCCCCATCCCCTTGTTATAGCGTTTTCCCTCCCGCCCTTATATGAACCATGCATCTTTTTCTTAATCTTTCTGATTTCTTTGTTAGCTCGACTAATCACAGCCATTTTCAAGGTTCTTAAAAAAACTTTGTTGCTTTTCTCTCCTCCCTTACGCTGGCCTGCCTTCCTTGCTTTCATCTCCTGTTTTTTGGTTTTTTTTTTCCTAGGGGCCTGTATGCAGGAAGGCATAGATACAGCTAAATAAAAATATGTGTCTTTTATAGCTGAAATATATAAGGAGACCTAAGACTCAGTACTGTGTCTATACCTTAAAAAGGTGAGCTTATTCAGCACTCTTCTCAGGCAATTGAGACATGTGAGTATACAGCTGACTGTGTTAAGCTGCGCAGTGACCACAATTCCAAGTGCATTGCAAATATTTTATTTACAGTGTGTTAAGGTTTTCAGGAACTGCTGTATTGTTATTGCCAGGGAAATGCTGACATATATTTTATGTAACACATCAGATGTGATACAGACTCACTTTGCAGAACTGAGTAGCATTGCTACGGCCAATTGTTCAACACAGCATTTTGCTACGTTTTCTGACATGCTTAATAAAGATATTTTCATGATTCTAGATTCAGTCTGAATGCCATTAAGTGCTGGCTTTCTGAGAAAGCAGGAATGCAGCTCGCAATGCCAGGCTCGGCAGGTTTTGCTCAGCAGCCATTAGGTCTGACTTCAGAGCATCTAAACCCTGGAAATAAAAAGCACCTGCGCTGGTTGGTGTGACCTGGGCTGCTGCTTTCTGTCCATCGGTGTTCTGCAAATTGACTTCGCCCATCAATTAGGGTAAGGCAGAGCTGGGGGGGTATTTTCTCAGGGATTTGGATAGAGATGGTTGAATATTCTGGCACACAGAAGACCTGGCAGAGAATATAAGGAGAGCGTCTGCTGTCAGCCTTTGTTAGGTCCCCGTGATATCCATGTGTTGCCTTGGCAGAGTCTGGAGCCCGTAGACTTGCGTACCTTGCAGCCAGAACGTGAAATCGTTGTGTCAGTACAACAGGAGCTGGGTCTCGCTGTAATTGGTTTAACTTGGATTTAGTATTTTTTCACTTACAGTCTTCTGCAGTGGTTATGTAGGGTGGGAGAAAAGCGGGAAACCTACGGTGGTGTTTTGGAATTGTACCTGGCTTGCATGTGGTTTAAATGTGCCGGGAGAGAATAATCTGCTCGTTGCGTTTCAGAGGATGGTGTTGATGGACATGGGGTTACTCAGGACGTCTCTGTATGTGCCGCACCTGAACTTTGGTTGTTCTTAGGAATCACTGAACATCCTCGTGGAGAGAGGATCAGACTCATACCACATCCCTTCCCAAAGGAGATGTACCTGCTCCTCAGGCACAAGCAGTTTTCTGTGGTTTTGTGTTTAGTGTGTAAAGCAGAGGAATTTTCGCCAGAAAGAAAAAAAATGTGCATGTCTAACTTTTTTCCACTGTGGAGACTGCAGGAGAGGAAAGAAGACTGTGCTGTCGTGATAGAGGTGTCCTCTTTGACCACGTGAGCTTTTAAGAAAGCTAGCAGTGCAAAAGAGGGATGGAGGCTGGGAACAGTGGGAAGGAGGGGCTGGGATCTTCAACGCTCCTTTCACAAATGCCAAGGATGCCCTAGTTCAGTGCAGAAATGGAATCAGAGGGTGGCAGAGAGTTGGGTTACTGTTTTGCATAGATCTGTAGAGCTTTTGAGTTGCTTAAAATATACACTTTGAAGGTATCGTGTTCCAGAGGAGATAAATGGTAAAGTATGCACAAATTGGAGCTCTGGGGAAGGATGCTTCACAGAGCTGAGACCATGATGTGCGGCAGTGGGAGTGCTGGACTGTGAAAGTCCAGACAGTGTCTGTACTGAGGTATGTGGCAGAGGGGCCAGAAGAAGAGGGTGTTGTGGCTCAAGTGAAATAAAAAGATGTATAAAGTTAGCTGCAGTGTGAAATGAACCCAGCAAGCTGGTGAGAGCTGTTGGGAGCTTTGTCACTGCTGTGACAGTGTAACCCTGCTGTCATCAAAGCTTTGGTACACCCAGATTTCCTTCCAGTACAAGGAGAGAAGTATAGCTAATCCTTGCCAAATTTATTTAGGTTTCCTCAAATACCTGCAGAACAGGAGGACTAATATTTAGAAGAAACAGTGGTTGAATTTATGCTACTTCTTAAAAAACTTAGGAGAAAACCTGATTATTATTTTCCGTAGTGATCTTTAGCTTCTTTTCTTGATGTGCTATTACTTTTTTTTTCAAGGAAAATGCATCTAAATAATGAAAAAGCACAGCACAAAGCACATGATCTTTAGTCTTTTTTGAAATGAGTTGATGCTTATTTTGATGATCAGCATGTGTGCAGGAGACACAGAGGCAGTCTCTGTAGTAACTTTTGAATTTGACCAATTTCAGCCAGATTTTTCAGTGTACATTTTGAAGATGCCAAATCATTGCAGAGTCCGTGAAAGGGGAGAGGAGAGAAAAAACCATTACATTCCCCCAAAGTAAAAGCTGCCACGTGTTGTGTCAGAGAGTCATGGAATCATAGAACGGTTTGGGTTGGAAGGGACCTTCAAAGGTCGCCTAGTCGAACCCCCCTGCAATGAGCAGGGACATCTTCAGCTAGAGTAGGTTGGTCATCTTTCTTCTAAGCCCACTCCAAGCCCTGGCAGCTGCACTAAGGTCTCCCTGGAGCCTTCTCTGCTCCAGGCTGTACCCCCCCAGCTCTCCCAGCCTGTCCTCCCAGCAGAGCTATTCCAGCCCTCGGAGCATTGCTGGGGCCTCCTCTGGCCCCGCTCCAGCAGGTCCATGTCTCTCCTGTGCCGAGGGCTCCAGAGCTGGATGCAGCACTGCAGGGGGGTCTCCCCAGAGTGGGGCAGAGGAGCAGAATCCCCTCCCTCGCCCTGCTGGCCACGCGGCTTTGGGGGCAGCCCAGGACACGGTTGGCTTCTGGGCTGCGAGCGCACATTGCCGGCTCCTGTCCAGCTTTTCACCCACCAGGACCCCCAAGTCCTTCTCCATGGGGCTGCTCTCCATCCCTTCACCCCCAGCCTGTGCTGGTACCTGGAGTTGCCCTGACCCAGATGCAGGATCCTGCACTTGGCCTTGTTGAACCTCATGAGGTTGACTTGGGCCCATTCCTCGAGCTTGTCCAGGTCCCTCTGGATGGCATCCTGTCCCTCAGGTGTGTCGACCGCACCAGTCAGCTTGGTGTCCTCTGCAAACTGGCTGAGGATGCACTTGATCCCACTATGTCATTGATGAAGATATTAAAGAATAGAGGTCCCAGTACAGTGCCCTGAGGGACACCACTCGTCACTGATCTCCATCTGGACATTGAGCTGTTGACCACTACCCTCTGGATGCAATCATCCAGCCAATTCCTCATCCACTGAACAGTCTACTCATCAAATCCATCTCTCTCCAATTCGTAGAGAAGGATGTTGTGGGGACCATGTCAAAGGCCTTACAGAAGTCCACGAGTGAGTTCAGCAGGAGATACCAATCAATGATGCATTGAGCTTCATCACCCGCTCTGCTCATTGATCTGGCCATCTCAGAGAAGCATTGCTCTTTTACAGGTAAGTCTTCGGCAGAAGTGATGCCGTACTCTGAGTCCAGAGCTCTGGTTTTCCTCCTGCAGCTGCTGCAGATCCCAGCTCAGAGGCATGGCATCCAAGGCATCGCAGAGCACGGCATTACGGGCAGGGTGTGTGATAGATCTTGATGTGCTTTGATATGCGAACTCCATACGTTGGCCTGGTTACTGAGATTTTGTTCGATTGTGTTGGTTTAACTCAGTGGGAGGTTATTTGAGAAGGAAATGAAAGGCTTAATGTACAGTGAATGCTTGAAGAGGTGTTAAGAGGAAATACCAGACATTCAAGCTTTAGGTTCTTTATTTCAAAATTCTTTGCTGTCTCTTTGCCTGGTTTTGAGCAGCACAGGAGTAAGCTTGCAAGTACAGAGGAATGTATAAGTGCAGTAGGAGTAAGAGAGTGCCTATTCAAGGGAAGAGGAGTTTGTACGGAATGGACCAGGGCGTGAAAAGAGCTAAGGATATAAGGAGACTAGGTAGAAGGAAGAATTTTTGTATGATAAAGGTGGTGAACCCCTGTCCCAGGTTGCCCAGAGAGGTGGTGGATGCCCCATCCCTGGAAACACCCCAGGTCAGGTTGAACGGGGCTCTGAGCAACCTGCTCTGGTTGAAGATGTCTCTGCCCACTGCAGGGGGTTGGACTAGATGGCCTTTAACGGTCCCATCCCACCCAAAGGTGGGATGCTGGCAGAGGATGATAAGGCTTTATGCCAGGACTGTTTGTTATTGGGACAGGACTCTGTAACAAGCAGCCTTGTTCTCACCGCTGGGAGAAATACTTCTATAAAATTAGT
Source organism: Phaethon aethereus (assembly GCF_964289735.1). Lineage (NCBI taxonomy): Eukaryota > Metazoa > Chordata > Aves > Phaethontiformes > Phaethontidae > Phaethon > Phaethon aethereus. Next base: position 3,410,731 of record NC_138576.1, on the reverse strand, counting down.
TTTGTCACTGAGAAGGGTCTCTAGAGGCCAGAATTCAGTCTGACGGGCGGGACAGGTCACAGCCTGGGCTGTCATGCCCCTGACCTGTGCTCGAGGGGGAAGAACTGCAGGATTTCCCTGTGGGATAGTAGGTACGGCTGGATGTGAATGAGTGTTCAGCGGGGCATGTAGACCTCTCTCTGTCACTGTGTTGGGGCCAAGCTCTTCTGCAGACGGAAATAATGATGAAGCCTGATTCTCTTAGGTGAAAAAGCAGTAGGTTTTGTCCCTTTAGAAACTATTTTTGTGACTTTCACTCTATTTATATCCTTAATTACTGTGAAATTGGAACTATTTTGAATTTATTTTCCTTGAAAGGAGTATTTAGATGGAAAAAAATCTGATTGTATAAATGGATGAGTGTAAAGTACTACAGAAAAAGAGGGCAAGATTGGCCATTCTAAAATCAAAACTTCCGTAACAGTTACAAGTGATCATGTCAATTATATCAGAAGCCTAGTAGCAGTGAGGTAATGAGAGGGAGATTTGATTGCTGGAAGAAATGTAATTTCTGCAGCATTAAGGGCTGGACAAAACTGCATTCTGAGGCAGTGGATTGCATTCTTATTAGACGATTTTTGTATAGACACACACAGACTTAATGTCTATGCAGGCCAGGTAGTCAGGGGTACAGTAATATCTCACCTGCTGCTCGCTGTGTGATTTCTGTCCAAGTTACAACAAGATGTCTGCTTCTGAAACCTATAATAGTTATGGCTGCTAATGTTTACGTAATTGGGATCAATATACTGGAAACAGGGTAAGCCTGGAGAGCTCCACTTTGGTTTAAAAAATTTGAGAACTTGATCTACGCTTAGGAGGAAAGCACTGTTTCCAAGAAGACTGCTTTCCCTTTGGATTGAACTTTAGTGCAAGAGGAGTTTCTTTCCCGATATTCTTAATTTTTCCTTTGTTCTGAAAAACCTAATAGCAAATCTAAGTCTTCTAGGTCTAGGATTGAAAGACTGTTTATCATAGAATCATCATAGAATCACAGAAGGGTTTGGGTGGGAAGGGACCATTAGAGGCCATCTAGTCCCAGCCCTGCAGCGAGCAGGGACATCTTCAACCAGAGCAGGTTGCTCAGAGCCCCGTCCAGCCTGACCTGGGGTGTTTCCAGGGATGGGGCATCCACCACCTCTCTGGGCAACTTGGGCCAGGGCTTCACCACCCCCATTGTGAAAAATTCCTTCCTTCTATCTAGTCTGAATCTCCCCTCTTTTAGTTTAAAACCATTACCCCTTGTCTTACTGCTACAGGCCCTGCTAAAAAGTCTGTCCCTAAAGTCTTTCTGTCTTTGCATTTAGGTTATATGGCTGGTGACTCTTGTCGTTGGTCCGGCATGAATGCAGTTCTGCCAGCAGCACTGGGGGCAATGCTTGCACGCATAGGCAAGAAGAGCTCTTGCCTGTTTTAAAAGTAGTTTCAAGGAAAGTTTTCATTGCTGGCAGGGAAAAGGTAGCAACAACATGGCAGAGGCTGAAAGTGGAAGGTGGTAAGACTAAGCCTTGACTTCTTTCTCCAGAGTTTATGCAGATGGATTATCAGTGACTTTTCAAAAACGGTCACTTCTTAATTATCCCTTCGGTTTATTCATCTTTCCCAAAGGTTTTTCACATGATTAGTGAAAGATGGTTGCATGTGTCTATCTTCTAAGCAAGATGCTGTAGTGGTCTTAAACCTAGCATTCATCTTCTAGTTGCCTGCACATCATTCTCCACCTCTTGAGCATTTGCTGTTTAACATTTCTGCCTGGGTACGTGTTAATTTCTATAGTTAATATTATAGCTGTAGTATACTGTGAGATCAGATGATTTATAAAAAGGAGGATAAAAATCTCATTTCATGAAAATAAAACTTGTGAAACCACATCTAATCTTTAAAGTGAGCAAGAGTACTTGTAGAGAGATGTATTTGTGAAATTACGCTGTTGAGAGAGAGAGAGTAGTCTCTCACTTGGCTCCAGGGCATTAAAACTCAGCCCCTGATCTTGATACCGTCTAAGAGATGACCTGGTGGGTCAAGAGCTGGCACGTGATTTCAAGCCCGCGGTGTGCAGTGCCAGCATCGTGCTGCGTTTAGTACAGGTTTGGTTTGCCAAGGACTGAACTGGTGCACTTGGATGGACCCTAAGGGTGGGCATCAGCCCAGCGTCTCGTGACAATCCCTGAAGTGGTGACATACAACTTATAAACCAAGGAAAGCAGCTAGACCATCTCCAAAGGAGAAGACAGTCCCTGGTTCAGCTCTTTCAGTGCTCTTAATGCTGCAGACAGTCTCCAGAGTGGTTTTGGCAGAGGGAGGTTTGGCACCGGTGCAGCATCACCTGGTAGCACCCTTCCTCGATTCGACGTTGGCACGGCCCATTTGCGCTAGCGGCTGACTTAGATCCTACCCCCAAAGTTCCTAATCTAGGACAAGTGGCAGCGAATGAGGCTGTAGTGCAACGGTGCTGCTCTGTCAGCAGCAGCAGGTTCAGGTGAATTTTAGCCTTTCTGAGACAGAGCAGGTGGAAAATGCAAAACCTTGCATTGCTTGAGAAAGGATGTTCTTGCTCTGCTCACCAAAAGAAGTTGCAGAGGACAAATCTTTATTTGATTTGATGGATCTAAATGGGTTAAAAAGTCATTGTGCCTTTGCTTTTAGAACGGGAGCAAGTCAGTAACAAATTTCTCCAGCTCCTCTTCCAGGCTGCAGGCAGTTTCTAGTAATACTCCTCCACAGAGGAAAGTGGAAGGAGTGGCTTGATAGACTAGTCCCTTTCCCATCTCCTGACGGGATTGCCTCCTTGCGAAGGCAGGACATCAGCCAAGGTGAGCCACCAGTCTGATACACTTCACTTTAAGTGTGTTGCCAGCAATGAATGTACCACGTCCCTTATTGAAGAGAGGTTTGAAAAGGGATTGACCTGAAACCCAAATTAGTGTTAAGGTTAGAGGCATTTGTGACTTTGAGTTCTCCAAGAGAAAGAAATGCAGGCTCTTTCAATCATTTTCTTCTGTCTTTAGTTCTGTTAAAGTCTTGAAGGTAGATATTGATGGTTTATAAGCAACTGAATGTTGAAATAAAAAACAAAAAAGATCTTTGATACCAAATAACTTCAGAGTTTGGGGATAGGCTTTATTCTTAGCATTTGTTTATCTGACATGGATTAATGCACCAAGAAAATGCATCAATTACATTGAAAAGTTTTTCCTTATCACCTCATCCCCCATGTCATTTCGGTGAAGTGTTGAGGGCAGCAATAACAGGAGGAGGTTATAAGCCCAAGTATTGAAAAACATTGTTTGGGATGAGGGTCAGGAAAGAGTGTTGCAGGAACATAAATAAATAGTTTTCTGAAGAAAAGGAATGCCTAGTAGAGCTTTCTAGTCTTGTCTCTTGGTACGTTTTTCAGTATTCCACTAAAGTTCCCAACTGAACCTGACTCATCAGCTGGTTGTCCAGTTGATGTCCAGAGTAAAATACTCTTGCTATTAGTTGTGGGGAGATTCAGAGCTGCATTTCTCCCCAGGAGAGAAAACCAAAGCAAGGCAGCTCTGTGCTGGGGAGAATATAAATGCGCTCATTGAAAGCTTCATTTAAGGTTTATAAAACATCATGGATCACAGAAATGTTGTAACTTCAGGTTGGCAATTTTTTTTTTTTTTTTAATACCGTTAATGCACTTTAAGGCTGCTAAAACACTGAACCAAACATTTGTAGCCTTGTAGGAAATCTGTGTCACGCTTCTCAAGTTTATAGCTGTGGGTAGGAGGAGAACTGTCATCTTATCTCCAGGAACTAAAACAGCCTGATTGTATCACATAGAATCAACCTCCAAAATTCATTCCTGTGCCAAGAAACTCAGTCAAATAAAATTGCCCAGTTTTGAAGAAGGACTTTGAAGCTTTGTGACCACTGCCATTTGTGTCAAGCCAGGGTTATTTACAGGCTGCTGCGAAGGGGCTTAACTAATCACTAGCAGCGTTAGCCAGTTTTTCATCTCTTGGAGAGAAAAACTATCAAATCCTTGAGTTTTGAGTAGAGTTGAAGAGGTTTTTCACTTCTGGCATGTTACGATCTCTGCTAGAGGAACAACAGGGCATTGTGGTTAATTTTGCTTTTACTATGCAAAAACACAGTGTGCAAGAGGCAGAAGCAGAGTCTGGCTCCAAGGATGGAAGTTGGAAACATTGTCCAGGCATGTAGGATTTGTGTTTGGAGAGCCAGAGCTCACCTAGAGTTGACTCTTGCCAGGGGATGTCAAGGGCAGCAAGATGATCATCTGCTCTTGCACGGGGGCCTGTGGTTGAATGGGGCGTGTGATTTAGCACCAGTGGACACAGATAAGGCTGAGAATCCTCAGTGCCGCCTTTGCTTTGGTCTTCAGCAGCAAGGTCTCCCAGGCCTCTGTGATCAGTGGAGGTGTTTGAGACACAGAGGAACATCAGCAGGGGATAAGGGTTGTGTCAGGGATTACTCGCAATCTGTGAGACCTGATGGGCTCCATCTGTGGGTGCTGAGAGTGGTGGCTGAGGTTAAAGCAAGACCACTCTCTGTTATCTCTGACATTTCATGGAGATTGGGGGAGGCCTCAACAATAGGAGAAAGGTGAATATTGCACCCTAAAACAGGAGCACAACCCGTAGACAGAGGGAGTTGACTTGACCTGCTTTGCTCGGTGTGCACGAAATCCTGCATCCAGTTTTGTGCCTCACAATACAAGAAAAACTTCTACAAACTGGAGTGAGTTCATCAGCTGGCCACCAGCGTGGTTTCCTTTTGAGAGAAAAAGCATTCACCTGTAACGCGTGTGTATTTTCCATAAGATCTTAGATGCTATGATAAAAAAATGAGCTAGATAGACTGTATCAGTCTGTCTGTATCATGTTGGTGCGAGTGCTGCACGTTGCAAAACCAGACTAAGAATAAGAAGTAAGCAAGTAGACAGCTAACCATTCCCAGAATTATCTGAGGGTTTTTTCGCTGTTGAGTTAAGGCTGAGAACAAGAAGCATGTGTTCTCCCCGAGCATAGCTGGGTCTGTTGGCAAAACTGTTACAAAACATCTAACAAGACTAAGGAGTGGGTTCAACTTCCCAGGTTTTACATTTGTAGGAGAGGCAGTCAAGATTTTTTTTCCCCACCAGCAGCAGATTGCATCGAATCCGAACTAGGTGGCTGCCATCTGCTTTCACACAGGCTTTGAAAACACGGGCCAGCCCTCCACGGCATGGGTGAGGAAGACGGTGGAGGGTGTTTACAAGTCTGTGTTTACGGGATTTGGGATTAATGTGCTGTTTTCTTATTTTGAGTCAGAGTAAAAATTGAATTAGGCTTTGACTGAAATGCCGAGTGCCACTGGCTTTCAGCACCGCAGTGTGATTTAAAAGATGAGCTTCTAAAATCTTTCTCTACCCAAATATTTTGAGCCCGCCCAACGCAGTTTGATAGCATAATCCTGGAACATGTGTTTTGACATTTTTCTGCTCTCAGTCCACTATAACAGACTCAGGTGATATATAGTCTGGAGTATCAGTGGTGAAGTATTCCTCAAAATTTTTGGAGGAAAAGGAGAATAAGGTTTTACAGACCATAGAACTGGGTCCAGTATGTGGATAACTGTGATTTCTGGAGTAGGATGTCCTGACGCAGACGGAAGGGAGACATCCCAAAGTCAGTAAATCACAGGGTGACTTGAACTTGCTGTGCTGCTGTCAGGGTATGTCGTGTTTGAGACACACAGGTATGTCTTCTGTTTTTAGTCTGATGTGTTTAAAAAAAAATAACAAAATGGAAAACCTGATGTTAGCGCTGCAGTTTAGTTCAGACGGGTGCTGGAGTGAGCACGGGTGGGAAGACATCAGGGCAAGGTGCTTGTGCTAGGCTTCTCCTTCTGCTCCGGTCTCCTGCATCCCCGTCGGTCCATCGTTGGAAGGTCACCTCTTGAAGGGCTTTCGAGGATGATGTCTTGCTACAAGGCATGAATAGTGGGGTGGTGACACCGGTCAGCGCAGATGATTGGGGGTATCGCTCAGTCTGCAGAGTCCCGTGTGAAGCCAAAGGAATAATGTGCCTGAAATCAAGTGGTGTGACCTGCGATGCATAAAAGTGCACTGGGAAGGAGCAGGGTTCCTCACGCACAATTGTGAGGTCTGGGTGTTTCACTCGGCTTGGCCGATTTAGCTGATTTTGCCTGATTTCACACGGAGGGGCTTGGCTTAAGCTTTTCTCGGCTGTGTGGGTGAATCAGAGAGCTTTATGGCAGCAGGTGGGCCGGAGAGAGATTTTTATATCAGTGAAGGTGCAGACACAGTAAAAGGAGTTTTTGAACGGTTCATTTTTTGGGGCATTTCCATGCCTATTTTTTACAGTGTCTCGCATGACGCTGCAGTTCCCAGGTGCCGTTCGAAGGAGGGGTGAACACCACCACCGCACGCGGCAAGCAACGTTTGCGCAAGGCATGAGACAAAAAACCATCTGGCCTCTGTGTTTCCTTTAGTTCTTAACTTGAAATCTTCAGCTGGGTTGTCGTTTACATTACAGCTCATTTACGCCGCTGTTAGAGGTGGTGTGGGTATAATTTATTCTCACATTTACACTGCCGGAGCGGTTTAAAGTGGTAAGAGAGAATCAGCCCCTCGGTTTTCTGGTGGTTTCTTTTTGTTCTAATGAAGGATGCACAGCTGGGTGCAGTAGCCTTTAACCAAACCCTGGAGCATCTCTTCAATACTCTTAATTCACGGTAGTGCCTGGGAGACCTGTTGCGAATACGTGAACGCAGGGTAAGAAAAGCAAGGCTCGTTAGGTCTCAGAGCCACTTTGTTCTTTTACTTTGATAATTATAGTTTTGTTTTTCATGGTTTAGGCTATTTCGGTTTGGTGGGCATGGTGGTGTTGGGTTGACGGTTGGACTCGATGATCTTAAAGGTCTTTTCCAACCTTAACGGTTCTGTGACGCTGTGTTATATCATCCTGGGTTTGCGCGCTGTTACCGATGGGACAGCTCGGGCGGGGAGGAGGGTTCCTGCCCACACCGCCTGCGCTCGGATTTACTCCTGTGACCTTTCGACACAGGAGTGGGTTGATAAATCTTTGCTGACAAGCGACGAGGTGTTACCACGTGTAATTTGCAAATGCGGAACAGTGGCAATTAGGGGAGAGTGGCTTTTGTAGCACTGGCTCTAGGAATTTATTTCAGGGAAGGTGGATTTGGTGTGAGGTGTTGATGATGAACATTTTGGTTTTGCCAGGTTCCTGAAAAGCTCTTTTTAGCAAATCAGTCGTCTTTGGAGGCCTGTAAGAAATACCACAGATTGCCTTTTATCAGCCTGTAATGTGCTTTCATCACTCCAGAGAAGTATGTGATGGTGATACCGAGTTGGTCCCTGGAGAAAGCCGAGGAGACATTGCTAACGGCTCCAGAGTTACGGCTGCAGCGAGTCTGCGTTAAAATGGAGCTTACATTTCCTCGTTAGTACAAATATCTCTCTATCCTTATCACCAAAGCGCTGCTGCTCGTTTCTCACATGCGGAATTACTTTTCTGTAACGGTACAAGTAATTTAGCTCAGTAATACTGGAGTCAAAACCAACTCCTTTTTGAAATGTTATGATTTATTGCTTCTTGAGGCTCTTAACATTGAAATGGCTTTCCAGTCTTAAAACTCTAAGACATCTAAATATTACCCTGCATTTGCTAAGAGGCAAAATCTACTTGGCGTTGAGGACATTGAGATAATAAAGATGGGATCCTGAATTGGTGTTTTGCAAACATTTGCTGAGAGTAGCATTGAAAAGTAAGCAGGTGTTACAGTGTTGTAACCATGCCATATTTCTTAAGCAGATTTCTCAGTTTACTCGGGAATTTGGGTTTTCAACTCTCAATTGTGTACTTGTCAAATGCTGTCCAACATGCGCCAGTGCTTGGGAAAAAAAAAACAAAGGAAAAAAGAGTAGACAATGATTTCTTAGTTTAATCTTCCACGTGGAAAAAAAATATGGTAACACTAGAGTTCTTAAATTGTTCATCTGAGCCTACCTAGGGATAGTAGTTTATCAGGTTATAAATGTGCTTTCATTACCTGGAGGTATATTATGTTGGTCTGTGAAATATACACTTAGGCAATGAGAAAAGAAGGTCACAGAACTATCACTGGATCCCTGCCAGTGAGTGTATTAAAATTAAATAAATCCTTGACGCGTCGTCGATGGCAGATGTACAGATACCCTCCCTGCTTCGGAGCAGAATGAATGCATACCTACTTCCCGCTGACGCTCGGCAGCCCTGTTGCAGATACGATCATTACCTTGTGCTGGTCCAACGTTTGCTATCTGAGCACGCCGTCTTCGAAGACTTTCAATGACTGTGTCCGGTTCCTGTGACTCCTGCCGGTGTTTTTACAGGTGAGGCTCTGCCAGGATCTGCAGAGGGGTAGAACGAAGCTGTGAGCAGGAGTGTGCGTTTCGTAGCTCCTGGAGCCTCTCCGCGTCGGGCTCGCGGCTGGTTAAGTGACCGCTGCTGGTTAAGAGGTGACGTTCTGCCCTGTTGTTAGCAGACATGTCCTGTTCTTCCTTCTCCTCAGATGACAGCGGGTCGAAGCAGGTTTTTGACAGATCCCACTGTCCTCCCACGAAGCAGCTGGAGACCCTCTGTCTTGCTCTGTCCATTGAACAGCAAGAGGGTGTCTTGCCACCGTCCGTCCGCCAGCAAACCCTGTGGACGCGCCAGCTCTCAGGTTTACCCACGTCCACCCGTTTTATTTTACGTTCTTGTTTCTATGGCTAAGTGGAGCTGAACTGGAGTTTGCCTCCGAGGCCACTTCGTTCCCCTTCTCCTCCCAGCGTACTACTTAACGGGCTTTAAAAACTGCTGACAGTTGTTTTAAGAGCTGATTTTCAGGTCGGGGCTTTTGTAACTCTGCAGCAGGAGGAAGATATTGTTAGAAACCAAAGGAATGGAAGGGTTGCTGTTGCTGGAGGCGGGAGGGAAGGGTGCTTCACTGCTGGGGAATAACACTTTCACTTTAAAGTGCTTCTCCTGCCCCTCCTGCTAAGGCACTCAAGAGTTCGCTTCGACAGCGCTCCGGCTGCCAGGCTGAGACGTATTATCGGTAGCACCGCAGCAAAACGGGAGGAGGTTTGAAACAAGGACTAGGGTCCAGAAGTGACTTGCTTAAATTGCCACTGAGAAACCAAGGGTACTGGGGGAGAAAACGAATTGCCGAGCTTTTGCCAGGGACTTGGGGAAGATGGAAGGGGGACTGTAGAGGAGAGTGTTCCCATGTGCAACATGCTGCAGCAGTGATTTTTTTTTTTTTCTCAAGGTGTAAAAGCAGGTGGGTGTGTGAACACTGATTACTTAGGTGAGTGCGTTTCAAACACTCATACTAAAAGTAGCACTGTTTAGCTGTTTAGCACATAGCAAAATAGCAGTAAGCCTGCTCAATGTGTGGTGTTGCTTAGAGTCTTCTTGTTTGTGCCCAGCGGAAAAGCGGTAGGTTCTCTTGTTTGCATGCACGCTGAAGAGCCTTAACAATGGAGGGCAGTTACATGCTCAATGTTGCTCCAAGCAGCAAACAAAAATACGTTATGGTCCAGAAGAAGCAGCAATTAATGGCATGTGCTTATAGAAAAAGGGCAAGTCCTCTTGCTTTGTGGTCTGAAGCCCTGCCCTCGTGAGGTCATCTCAGGCAAAAGCTGCTGGCAGATGTAAACCCCTTGGGTACAGCTTTTGAGAAGAGAAGGCAGTGAAAAATAAGCAAGAAGGATGCTTAACCTGTCCCTCTGCCTGGCAAGCAGCAGAGGAATGAAGCAGGACCAGGGCCCTCGCTGTATGAGGACCGAGACAGGCTTTGGTTTTGATCTTGGCAACCATGGAAATGTGAAACAGCATCCGGCTTGCGGCTTCGGCACTTGGCAGGTCAAACCTGGTGTGCTTGGGTGTGGAGCTCACTCCTTATCCTGTGCCATTGTTGTAACGGGGTCTTTCAGGGCACCCCGTACAAAACTTGGTTGAATATTATGAGACCCTGGACCATTTCCAACCCTTGGCATCATAACGTTTCAGCAAGCACTGATTTTCTTGGTTTTTCCTGTGCAATTGGAGAGTCGAAATCTGCGGTGAATATATTAACATACATTGAATTGTAGAACAGATATTTAGCATTTTTCCTAAAGGATCCTAAAATGCTTTACAGACACTTTCATGTATCACTACACAAATGCAGCCGCTTTGGCTTCATGCTTAGATTTAATTCGAGATGGAGGGAGAGAATTTTGCCCATGAAGACCAGGTAAACTAGTATTAGTCCCAAATTGATTGCTACATACAGGTCTTAGTTAACTCAGGGTATGTCCTACCACCCTGTAGAGAGAGCTGTCAGTGAAAGATCCAGATCAGTGGGTGTACAGAGGAGTGTTGTTGAGCCGTTACTACTACATCGTTTTGCAGAAAAGGGTGGATGCTCTGTTATATCACGAGGTTTCTTTACAGGAGGAGAGATCATGAGTATGAGCAGAGAATTTTGTTGCATAAACCCAGGAGATGGCTACAACTGCACCCAGTCTCCCTCTACCTCATCCTCCCCAAAAGAAGGTATCTAAAAATTGCAGCTGATCTTACGCTGCTGGTGGCAGGGGACGGCTTCGGGCTGAGTGGTGACATCTCACGTGGTTTGCTGTGTCCATGGTCTGTCTACCTCATCGGGATTCAGAGGTGCAAGACCAGGTCCCCAGCTCTTTTTGAACTAGCTGGATGCCCCACCATGCCTGTGCTGTGAATTTGCATCTTCCTTTTCCCCTGAAATGAAAAACCCTCAAAATATTCAGGCTGAAAACCGATAAAAAATTCATCTATTCTTAGACTCATTAAGGCAGCGTAATTGGATGTAGGCGCTTCCTCCACTCAAATAGTGCTGTCTCGCTCCTGAGCCAAGATTCATTTCCACAGGCAAGAGGATGATGCTCTGCGCTCTCTCCTCACGGATAACGGATGTGTGAAGATCCCCTGTAGCTCACCTCTCTTGGAAAGCGGCAAACTGCCGCAGAACCTACCTTGCTTCCGCTCTTTCCAGGGACGGCTTTGCTCACTGATGGTCCCTTTGCTGCAGCCCTCAGCAGGGGTTGCTCATCGAGGCCGTAATCAGCATCTTGCAGGTCTTTTGTTTCCCAGATTGGTGTTTTGTGGTTTCTACTTCCTGTGATTTTTTTTTTCCTGTTTATAACAAAGCTGCATCCATTTGAAAGCTCCTGCTCCATCTTCCCCTTTCTTTTAAGATGGATTTGTGCATTTTTTTCCTTTTGTAATTGAAACGATCCCTAGCCCCAGCTAGGATCAGGATCGCTCTGGGTTCTTTCAGTTGCACAGTGAGACACATTATGTCCTGAAGAGACCTAACTTGTGATTTGCACTCAGTGGAAGGCCTTCAAATGCAAAGCTGATTACAGTGTCTAAATTAGATGATTGAATAGCACGCATACCAGGCTGGAAAGGGTGGAACACCATTTTTAGAGGCCGAGGGGGCAGCTGGAAGAGCTCTGTGGGTCTGCAGCCATCAGGGGGATGACAGCATCTGGAAAGCCTGCGGTGGGCAGCTGCGTTCGGCATTGGCACTGGGCCCCCAACAAACTAACAGTGAAAAATAAGCTTATCACTGAAAAAGTCTTAACTTGTTGCCACCACCAGCTCCTCTTGTTTGATGGCAGAATGAACTACTGGCTGCAATTAAAGGTGGGTGAGCCTTAAAGATAACCTGGGGCAGAAGGGCGAAAGGAGAAGTTTGTGGTACCCCAGTGGGTTTGAGATACCCCTTAAGTTTGCCGGTGAGTAGCACCAATTTTCCTGCAGCTCATGTGCTGCAGACAGGCTGGTTAAAGAGGTGTCAAGGAAGGAGGAGGCCATGAGAGGAGCTGGAGGAGGACACCAGCACTTTTGCCTCTGGAAGAGCCGGCGAGCGAACAATTCACTCATTTTTAGTGTGTCAAATTTCACTTAATTTGCAGGCTGCTGTATTTAATGAAAGCTGCTGTTGAACAATTCCAGTTTCATTCACAGCTCCCAAATTTTGTAAACACTGTTGACTACAAAATGCAGAGTTACTGGAAAGGTTTGTTATTAAAGTCATCATGTGAGAGTTAATTAACATTTAAGGATTTGGGTTCATCTCATTTCGTTTGGGCTAATCTTGTGCAAGGATTAGACTTGCGCACAGTGGGCCCAATCCTGATGGGGTGGTGCTGATTTATCAGCTGAGACCGTGGCACTTAGGAGCAGAAATACTGTTTACATGTCGCGTCCCTGAGACATGGTGACTTTTAAGAGGGGTTCAGCGTTCATGGTCCTTGCTGAGCTTTTTTGGGGACAGTTTGGATGCTTTCATGTCGCCAGTTCACTGGAGGCATTGAATAGCTTTGTAATTATTGTTACAGGAGCTGAAGGAAGTGTTGCTTTGAGGCTGAAATTTGTGTATTGGAGGCAGAGGTGAAATGCTGAAGATAATCAGAGGTCAACTGGTTAAAGCTTATTTTTTTAATAGCTTTGCTGGGGTTAGAGAGTGCTTTCTTCAAGCGTGCTTACTGTATAATCTGTGGAGATGAGTGTAAGAGAGCCTTTGAAGGAATTAGTGACATTCGGTTGAGACTACTTTACACTCAGGCAGTAGAGAGCTGCTGAAGAACCCGACACTGCCCGAACGTGCACGGGACCCTCTTCTGCTCTCCCAGCTATGTTGACCCTAACAACGCATTTAAAAACTGCTTTCCCCCCTGCCAGACTGATCTGCGACTTCACCATGGCCTGGTGAAGTGGAGTTCTCCTTAAATGTGCTCCTGCTTTTGGAAGGAGGGAGTTAAATAATCCACCAACACCATGCCTGGGCTGAAGGATGGGACTTCAGTTCGGTCCTGCGTGGGCTTGACAAAATTGTCAAGCACATGTTGATTTTAAGCATGCTGACAGCTGGGGCTACATGAGCATGTGATAAAGTGTTCTGCTGGCATCCTCGGTCCTCTGTGGGGCAAGGGAGGTGAATTCTGCTGTCTCGATTTAAAGACAAACTGCTGTTTTTTCCAAGAAAAGGCTTAAGCATTAACACAAGCGGAAATTTTGGGTGCTTGGAGGATGCTGTCCCAGCTGTCAGAGCAGCTGCTGCATGGGGTGATTGTGTGTTTTGATCTGCTGGAGGGTAGGAGGGCTCTGCAGAGGGATCTGGACAGGCTGGATCAATGGGCTGAGGTCAACTGTATGAAGTTTAATAAGGCCAAGTGCCGGGTCCTGCACTTGGGTCACAACAACCCCATGCAACGCTGCAGGCTTGGGGAGGAGTGGCTGGGAGCTGCCCGGTGGAAAAGGACCTGGGGGTGCTGGTCGACAGCCGGCTGAACATGAGCCGGCAGTTTGCCCAGGTGGCCAAGAAGGCCAACAGCATCCTGGCCTGTATCAGCACTAGTGTGGCCAGCAGGAGCAGGGCAGGGATCGTCCCCCTGCACTCGGCACTGGTGAGGCTGCACCTCGAATCCTGTGTTCAGTGTTGGGCCCCTCACGACAAGAAGGACGCTGAGGTGCTGGAGCGTGTCCAGAGAAGGGCAACGAATCTGGGGAGGGGTCTGGAGCACAAGTCTGATGAGGAGCAGCTGAGGGAACTGGGGGTGTTCAGTCTGGAGAAGAGGGGGCTGAGGGGAGACCTTATCACTCTCTACAACTACCTGAAAGGGGGTTGTGGTGAGGTGAGTGTTGGTCTCTTCTCCCAAGTAACCAGCAATAGGACGAGAGGAAATGGCCTCGAGTTGGAAATGGCAGGGGAGGTTTAGATTGGATATTAGGAAAAATTTCTTTACTGAGAGAGTGGTCAAATGTTGGAACAGGCTGCCCAGGGAGGTGGTGGAGTCACCATCTCTGGAAGTGTTCGAAAAATGTGCAGACGTGGCACTTTGGCACATGGTTTAGTGGGCATGGTGGTGTAGGGTTGATGGTTGGACTTGATGATCTTAGAGGTCTTTTTCAATGATTCTGTGATTCTGTGCGGTGTGGTAGCATATCTTCATCTCACGCACCAACAGATCACTTTTGCTCCAGAAGAGTGGTGCAAAAATGCTGACACTTCATTTTTTTGAAGGAAAAATCCAGATGTCACAGTCTTGTGTGAACAAATGTGGTGTCTGGGCCAGATGGACAAAGTTAGTTGGGCAGTGACAAGTTTGCTCATGGTAAGAATCTGCATCAAAATGGGAAATGATGGGAGGTGGAGAAATCAGGCTTGAAAAGTAGCTATTTATTGGTAGCACTCACACAGCTAATGCTGGGATCGTGCTCCTCAGAGCATGCTGTTGACATGGAGTGTGGTGTCCCAGCAGGACAGCACTTAGAGTCTGTCTGTCTAGGAAGTCTACAGCATCTGCCATAAAGCTGCAGAGGTGCTGATTTACTCCTTACCTCTGCTGGGTATGAGCAAATGGCAAATTAATAGGGGCTTGATGGAGTAGCTTGTGCTCTCTTTGGCTGCGTGGAGGAAAATGTTCCTTTAGGAAATGGTTTCAGGGTCAGATATTTAGGTATCAGCACAGGCTTAGGAGGAGTACCCTCAGCAGCCGCTGGCGCTCATTAAATGCAGCGGCCTCTGAGGCTGCCTCTCCTCTGTAAGGTGATGTGGGAGAGGGCCTTTGCTGTCATGCCCACCCTTTTTCGTTCTTCACCCATTGAATACTCATAGAACTTACTGCCCTAGGGTGCTGGGAGAGTCTTAACTCTCTGTTGAGAGAACTTAAGGGAAAAAGAAAACCATGCTGATCCATTTGTGGTGGCCATGTGGATGTATACAAGGAGGTCAATCATCTCCTGATGAAAGCATGGCGATTTTGTTGCTACAGACAGGTAGGAAGGATGTAACTTTGCTTTCCTTTGAAACTATAAAAGCGATACTGTCAGAGGTGTTCAGAAGCGGTAGGTGCAGCCGGAGATGTCCAAAGTGGACAGATCTGCAGACCAGCTGTCCAAAGGCTCAGGTTGAAGCTGCACAGTTGTCCCCATCTCTGGCTCTAGAGCAAATCTGATGGTCCTGCTGCGTTTCATTTTCCCACCATGAAAACCGAGCCGTCCCCATACATGACAGAAGTGGTGTGGCCATCGGTTCATTAACGTTTACATTTGTTTTAACTTCTAAGAGTGTTACCACTGCTAAGCACTAATAGAAAGCTTCAGGGATTTTCCAAAACGTAAGCAGAAAGAGAGGCTTGCTACTTGTCCAGAGGAAGACTGAGCAGTCTGCAGCCATCGTCTCTATGCTCTGTGCACAGCTCGGGTTCCCGGCCGCTTTTGCCCCTCGGTGTTTTCCCTTGCCGCTAGATTTAACTCCTCTGCCTCCTCCGTGCGGAGCAGCCAGCCGCTGGAGCGGTGCGTGACCCGGCTTGCGCACCAAGTTGGCAAGGACAGCGAGAAATGGGAGAGGTTGGCAAGATCCGCGTTGCTGCTGCAACATCCTTTGCAGCTTCGCTCCCTTCAGGGGCGCAGATGGAGTGGGAGTGGTGGTGGCATTCGCAGACATGTTTGCAGGGGAGCCCTGTTTTTGTAATAGGGCGTCCAGAAAGGTGCAGGGGATTCACATTGTGTTGCCCTGGAAGTTCTTGGTACAGTTTTCCTAATTCTGAATCCTCATAATATGCGTGACAAAAACAACCCCACAAAACCCTAAGTGCTGGTCTGTTATTACTGTTTGTTATCCTGAAATTCCTTGCTGGGATGCTGGCTTGACCTTGGCAGGAAGGTGATGCCCGTGAACTGGAGAAAAAATTGTAAGAATTGAGGGGTTCAGTGACTAGCAGTGTCTGAAAGGCCCTTTTGCTCCTCTCAGGTTAATTTTGGTTATCCAGACAACCTGATTTGAGACTTGGAATTGGATTTAGAAGATGCCGATTTGCTGGAGGTCCTGTACATTCCCATGCCCCGGTTTCCCCACATTTTCCCCCAAATGTCTTTCTAACACACTTGACCACCACTCAGCACAAGGTTAGTCCTGCTGCTGAATCACCTTCCGGAAGATGCTGTAATACTAACACTGAGCAGCTAATTTTGTCCTTTGTAAATTTAATTAGGACTTTCAAAGGGCTCTCCATTGACCTCGTGAGTTTAGGGGAAGTTCTGTAAAGGAATCTGTTTGCCTGTTTTCCCCGATGTGCTTTGTTTTTAGCCCAGGTTTATCAGCAGTCTTTCCCAGACTTTCATTAAAACAGCAGTGTCTCGGTGTGTAATATTCTGGTGAAAGTCCAGCTGTATTAAAGTCTTAACTGATTTTTCGTGCAACGTTTTTGCTACCCAGAAGAAAACAGGAGAATGACCTCCCTCTAATGTGAGTATTCATACCGTAAGAAGAAAGAAGAGTAGGGATTACACTTAAAATCTTACTTTTGAAGCACCAATCTGGGTTGATGGAATTGGTCTGATACTGCTCCCCAAGGCATGCTATAAACTTGTAATGGAGGCATTGGACATAAATAAATGCTTTAAGCAGTTTAGCTGGAAGTCTGGATCTTCACCTTTCCCCCTTTCCCTCTTCAGTCTCCGTTCCTCCCTCCTGCCTGGCACTGGAATGATTTGAAGGGGTTTGTATCTGTTTTCACGTGGCTGCCTTGGAGATCTTTTCAGCCAACTTCCCTCTGGACTATCCACAAACATTAAGAGATGTTTGAATTACTCAACCTCAACCGTGCTTGAAATTGAGCCATGCTCTGTTGTGTCAACAGAGTGCTTCAAGTGGTGATTGTAGAGGCCAGAATAAAGGTTTCCAGCTCTGGTGCTGCCCACAAAACTGCCTTGATAAGTGATGTTCCCCCACCTGATAGCTTAGACGTGCTGCTCTGGTTGCTTATTTGTCCATTTTCCTTCCTCAATTTTATTTGGGTTCTATAATCAATGAAGGAGTTGAAACAGTCCCTTCAAGACCTGCTGCAAGACTTGTTCTTGCTTGT
This sequence comes from Phaethon aethereus, assembly GCF_964289735.1. Lineage (NCBI taxonomy): Eukaryota > Metazoa > Chordata > Aves > Phaethontiformes > Phaethontidae > Phaethon > Phaethon aethereus. The sequence goes on along the minus strand of NC_138576.1, from coordinate 3,393,753 downwards.
TTTCCTTTGCATGCTTGGATTTACTTAACGGGGAAGAACCAGGGGCTTCTCGGGTTATTGGAAATCCGTGGTATCACTTGGAGCCTGCAGAATTTCACGATGCCCTGGTTGGCAGTGCTGTGTTTTTTCCTAGAGCAGACTGTTTCAGAGGTGGCTGAAGCTGCCGCCTCTTCTTCACCTTTGTGTTGCCCATGACATACACGGAAGAGGAACAGTGAATTTGACTTATTTCAGACTCAGGTGGTGTCTTTCCTGAGTAATTCTGCTGACCGATAGACTGGTTGCTGTCTGGGTTATTAGGACAGTTAAATTTACACTCTTTATTTTGGAAATGATGTGTTTCAACGGGTACAATACAGTCTTCGGGTCTTTCCTGGCTCAGGATTTCTTCTTTCCGGCAGCAAGTCCGATATTTTTCAGTAAATATCTGGGAACAAGACACTATCAAAGGCATCCTTTAAGTGAAAGATGAGGAGTGAGGGATTTTTTTTAATTTTAGAAAGTATACTGTGCGTTCAGTGAGTGGGGAGCTGTGCTGATGCTGGATCAGATGTTGAAAAAATCCCATCTCTGCTGGTCCCACCTCAGTGAAAGCAGCAGATGACCTTCTGTGTTTGAGGTCAAAATAAGCAAAATATTTGAAGGGCCAGTGATTTCACAGTGAAGTCATATGATAGCATTGGAGCTGAGGATTTCAGAGGAGAGAGGTTGGTAAAGGCTTGTTTTGTCGTCTTCCGTTTTGGATGTCTCATGAGCAGTGCTGTGAGTGCCAGACCTAATGAAGCCTGGAGTCCCAGCCGGCTCAGCTGCTCTGGACCCCAGGAGAGTCTTGTAGGCCTGTGGAATGTTTTTCTGTCATTTATAGGGCTTCTGTGCAGATTATTCAGTGCCCAGGAAAGGAGAGGTTCACACTATAGTCTTTCCCCAAGGATGAGAGAGGAGGAGGGTCCACCACCTGCATTCAGCATCAGCGTGTCCTTTGATGGGCTCAAACCGATTCTAAGCCTGTATCTTTCATGGGAACCCGGCGCCTCTTCCCTCTATCTCTAGAAAACCTCAATAAACCTCAAATTACCTTTAAGATTGCTTCTGCGGTGTCGTATCTGGCATATGTGCAATATGGTCAGATAAGCTATCTGTCCATAAGAAAGCAACCAAAAAGGTTAAAAACAACTTGTGTGACAATCAGAGCTTGTACATGTCAGCTTGTTCTTTCACTGTGTGGCTGCCTCCAGGCAGTAGTGTGGCAAACGTGACTATCAGGGGAAAACCAAAGTTTTTGTGCACTTAAAACTGGAGTTGCAGTGTCAGATTAAACTTTATATGAATAAATATAAAATGAGATAGATATAGATAAATGTATAGAGAGATAGGTATAAAATCTGCGTAAATATATACATATATAAATTTCATACAAAAATGTATACATGCATAAAAATAGATATATATTGGGATTTTCAAAAGGGGATACCCATGTAGCAACCTCAGAAATCATCTACGCTCATCATGTCCTTCGCTGAACAAGGGGAAAGAAAACAGTGCAGGTGCGTGTTGTGGAAGGTGGGATTGCTGATTCAGCAGCTCTATGGGAAGATAGACCTGCTAACTGTGAATGTGTTATTTGGGAGATCATTTGGATCACCACTCCCCCCATGTACGTTTAGATACCTTTAAATCCTGTGATAAAGACATTTTTGTAATGTTGTCAATTCCGATTATAAGAAAGCTGTATTTCTGGAAGACGTGGGAGCAGAAGACCCTTGCTCAAGGATTGAAGCTGACCGTTCATCTTGGTGGCGGGTGGAGGGGCCACCATCCAGCTGCAGCAGAGCAAGAATGATTTTCTGTTTCTGAAGTGCCTTTGAAATCGTGATGGTAAGAGAAGAGACGTGTTCCTGAGGGTCAACGTTTCTGATAAACCCAGAAAGAACTTTACAGTGACAACCATTTGCATGTTTGGCCTATTAAGAAGGCGAGTAAATTTGGACCACTTCATGGATAGACTTGGAGACTGAAGGCAAGGGGGAAGGTGTCCCCTTGAAGGACACTTGAAGATGAGTAGGAATGGTCTCAGCTGTGAGGAGGACACGAGGTTGTATTGTCCCTGCGTGCCTGTAATACGTGTCATTGGGCCTGAGCCCTGAACTGACTGTTAGAGAGCAGAGGGAGGAGGCACCCCAAAGGTCCGTGCTTCTCCTGAGTGTTTGTTCAGAGGGGCGAGAGGCTGGAAATCGGAGGAGGGGTGTGTGGATGTGGGAAGCTGAATAAAACGGATGTCTAAGCAGAAACGAAAAAAGTGGGTTTCAAGTGAGAACGTGGGAAGGGATGCTGCAGACAGGGTGGTTTTGCTTTGTGAGCAAGTTGCAAGTCTTAAGTCTTCAATATTTGAGTTCCCAGAAGCTACTTAAGGACAAAATAATTGGGGAAGAGAACAGCATGCAGAAGCGTGGTAGCTGAAGGTTGCTATAATAGCTGGTATCACCTACTTCTGAGCACGTGCCTGTTGTCCCACAGGAGATGATACCTGCTGAAAGGGGGGAGGTTTGCAAAACCTGGGAGAGGGGAAAAAAAGTTAATTAAAATGTTTGTTGAAAGCCAGCAAGGCTCGCTCTTCTAATAATTGCAGAGATTTGGGAGAAACTTCCAAATGCAATTTTGAGAAGTCACTAGAAGTATTTAGGAGAGCAAGTTCCAGTCCACTGAAGGTTTGGGCATTTAAGATCCTCTTGTATGCTGAGAGCTACACTCCAGAGGCCGGATTTAGATCCCTAGAGGTGCATGTGGATCCCTGTTTGAGAATTACACAGTTTCAAGGTAGCTTTGATGCGATTGTCCCTCTTTAAAAACAGGAGGGAAGAAGCTTGAAGACCTTAGATGTCTTCTGCTCTGTGACAGCATCATTTCAGGCAGGTGGGGATGGATGGATGGATGCTCAGCGGTACCGGCAGCCGTAACCTCGTGGCTTCAAAAGAGCTTTGAGAACTCGCAGCAGCTGAGCTGCTGCGTTTCCTCTTCACTGCGAGCTTTCAGCGTGCAAGCTCCGTTTGGAACCTGGCATTCGTCTGAAGTATTCATTAAGATGGGGAATTATTTGCATATTATTAGCATTATTACATGGAAATAAAGCTGCTGCTGGTTCTTCCCTCCCTCTATGTATCTTTCATCACCCGCCTTTATAACGGCTCTGAATCCCGTTTGTTGTGTGACAAACTGGGCTGATAAATCTCGTTACTCACTTGAATGGCTGGGAGACTCATTGCACATTACTGAATTTTGTGAATTATGTAATAAATGCATAATTAAAATTAAACCCAGAGCCTCTCGTGGAACCTTATAAAATTCCGCTCATGATGAATTATAGAGAAATGTACACGGGTATTAAAATTTAAGCCTAATTATTTGGATTTATTTTTAATCAATATTTAATATGCTACCTATAAGTTCCTGTGTACCCACAGCAAATCTGGTATTGCAGCTTTGCTGGAAGGCACAGAAAGTGTGTGTGTGTGTGTGTGTGTAGAGTAAGATGTTTGTTTTCCTTGTGCTTCATATTTTAATATTTGATTACAGAAAGGAAAACTCCCCTGAGCACGATGTGCTCAAAAAACTCTTCAGCCAAGGGAAGTGACTGCTAGGAGTCTGCTTTGCCCCAGTCTTTTCCCACTTGATCACCTTTGAATATTGCCATTTATTGGAGGAGAATTGCAATCGTAGGAAATAATTTACTCTAATGGAGCGCTGCTTGGTTGTTCACTCATCGAATTGTCATTAAAATAATTCTGAAAATCTTTTCCACAATGTATTTCTCCAGTCCTCGTTCTTATTTAAAGGCAACTGCCCAAACTGCTGTCAGGTTTAAACTTGAGACGTGCTAAAAACTTATTTTCTACGTGCTAAAACAGGCTTTGGGGATCTTGTCCAATGCCTTGGAAAGACAAGCGATGTTTTTAAGGCAAACAGTCTGCAAGCCCCCGTTTAATTTTGAAAGGTTTGTCTCTTAAGTATGGAATTGAATAGAGGGGATTTTATTCCCTTAAATCCCCGATTCTAGAGAAAGCAGCTTGAGTTCTCGGTAAGAGAATTAACACGTGGGTTAAACTTACAACACGAAGCGGTACTTGGGAAATGCCTATTCAGATGCCGTTAGGGAAATAATAGGATTAGTTTTTGTCGTGTCGGTGCAGATTCCTCGGAGTGCTGGCCGCGTGCTGGCATGCGTGCGTTACGTCTTGCTGGCCTGGGCGTGAAATCGAGGACAAAGAAAATACAGATGACTTTTCTTGAAGGCAATTTGTTTGACTGTTTAAGCCGGTACTTCTGCACACACGTGCGACAGGTAATTCAGTATGACGAATAAGCCACTAATAATCTCCCCCGACGCGGTTGTTTGTGACCGAGATGATCTTAATTGCAGCTGTGTAACTGGTAAAATGCCTTTATCCTAAATCAGGAGTACGCCGCGGCAGATGTGTTTTCCGTTCCTGTAAGCAGATTTCTATCCATTTCTATGCATACCTATTACCTGTTAGAAACGTAATGCTTTTTTTTTCACCTGTTATTTCCATTATGTGTTTTTGATAAGCCATTTATTGTTCCATTGTATATATATTTTAATGTATATACATTATATCCATCATTTAAGATAAAGCATTTTTATCTCTTGATTTTCATTTATCATTTATTTATTTTTCACAATTCATGGTAATCCAGAATCCTGAAACAAAGCATTATTTTCAGCTTCCTGTGTCTGCCATTTCATAATCACCCATATGTATCTTTATTTTTAGCTTAAGCGAAAGACGTGAAGCCTTAAGGCTGAGTTGGGGTTATTTTGACATCACCTGATTTCATCGTAGAAGGTGCTGTAGGAGATCGTCGCGCTGAAAAACTTCCAACAAAATGGTAATGAGAAAAAGAAAGGCTTGTGTTGTGCTGTCATTCTTCTGTGTCTCTGTCTCCAGACGCAACTACCGCTTCTTTACACAGCTTCTCGTTACTTTTCTGCGGGGTTTGCTCTTGCGGATAGTCCTGGGGGTCCCGTAACTCCCCCAAAAGCCAGTGCTTTGGGAGCGGAGGGGAGGTTAGGCAGCGTTTTACCCAGCAAACACCCACAGGGTTAAGAATGATAGAGAGTTTTGGATAGACGGGTAATTGGAATATAGCAAATTTGGCTGTAAATTAACAACTGTGGAGGAAACAACGTAGGTGTGTGCTTGGGTTGGTGTTTCACGTCACAGTTGGGCACACGCCTGAGGGTATGCCCAAGTACCCCTTGAAGCTGGAACTTAAGAAGGAAGCAAAAAAAAAAGTGCTTTACAGATTGGTTTATGACAGAGAGTATTTGCTGTGTTTTGGCACAAGTTATATTTGGGGTGTGTGCATGAAGCTTTTGAAAGAATTTTCTTCACATTTTGAAGTGACAGACACATTCAGCTAACGCTGTCTGGTTTGAGTTGCAGCTAGATAAGCGCTCGTTTTAGATAGATTTAGCATAGTGTTACTCGAGACTTGCTAGAGTAATCTTTTCAAACTGAATAATCTTACAGTTCTGGAGGACAGCGATGTATCATATTAGGTAGCTTGAAATTCAAGATTAAAAAAAGAAGTCCTGTAAAAAGGAATTAATTTAGAAGAGCCGCACTAAATGCATATAAGTGTATGCACATGAGAATTCTATTATCCAGACCAGAAAACTACGTTATCAGGTTACTGTGCCATAGATCTTTCTCATTCTTGGACCGCTCCTTGCGTGAAATGCCTCATTCTGTTCTTCTCCGTAGCTGTTCCTTTCTTACTCAGTAATGGGAGTTGCTTTCTTCTAACAAAAAGTTCTTATCTGTATTATGAGTATATGCATTTAAAATGTGTCTATTTAAATTAATATTTAACAGCACAAAGATTTGTGTATGATATAATGTATCCCTTAAGTCTAATTGTTATTTGATGTGATCTATCTTTTTTGTACTTAATTTTTTGGTGCCTTTTATCCAGCAGGGTATTTTTTAGATGACAGTGTAAGAGTTGACTTAGACTTGAAAGTAGATTATTTCTTGTGGAGTACTTCTGGGTTTATCAGTTAGCAGTATCCTTTTACCATCACAACTCATGGTGCACTTACAGTGTTGAAGAATGTCTCATCCCGAAGTAGATCTCCCCATTCCTGTTCCAGTATAAGGTATAGTTATACTAATCTATTTGCACCTGCCCGTACAATATTTTTTTAAAGGCTTTGGGATGGTTACTTTGCCCTGCTAGGATTTTTTTTTTTTCCAGCTGACTTCATTTATCTGGAAGTTAGGTGTCCAGTCTGAGCTACTTGTCTTGGCTCCCTCCCAGTTGACGGCACTGACACCATGGTGTGTCCTCTCCTAGCGATCCTGTCCCTCCGTTGACTCCAGCTTTGACTGGATACCCACCTCTCTACAATGACCTGAAAGGGGGTTGCAGCACGGTGGGGGTCGGTCTCTTCACCCAAGTAACAAGCGCCAGGATGAGAGGAAATGGCCTCAGGTTGCACCAGGGGAGGTTTAGATTGGATTATTGGGAAAAATTTCTTCACCCAAAGGGTTGCCAAGCACTGGAACAGGCTGCCCAGGGAAGTGGTGGAGTCACCATCCCTGGAGGGATTTAAAAACCGTGTAGATATGGTGCTTAGGGACATGGTTTAGTGGTGGACTTGGCAGTGCTGGTGGACTTGGCAGTGCTGGGTTAATGGTTGGACTTGATGGTCTTAAAGGTCTTTTCCGACCTAACTGATTCTACGATTCTTTGACAGCTGACGTTTGGTAGGATGAACTCTGACACCCGCCTCAGCAGGAGCTGGTCTCTGAACATCCTCTGGTGCCTTGAAAATTTCTTTCCCTGGGTTCGTAAGCTGCAATATCCCACTGAGAGCTGCAAAACTGCCCTTGCTGCAGCAGGATGGTGTTGGCCATGCAGCAAGGAAGTTGCTATGCTCATTCCCATGCAACACCTTGTCTTGGATCTAAGCCATGTGGCCAGTAGTCCTAGAAGAGGGATGTGTGTCAATACTTACTTTAATCAAAGCCATCACCTGGCATCCTGGTGGGAGGCCTTTGCCAGTCTCATCCCCAGTGAGGGGTTTAATTTTTTTCTTCTGCACGATGCCATCTCCACAAAAGCCATGTTTGCAGGCATCCTTAAACAGCTTGGGCTTGCCAGGGTCAGGGAGCCATGTGGAAAGCTTTTCGTGCCGATGACAGGAGCACGCCATGGTTTGGGATGGGAGCCCTGGGACGCTGCAGTCGTACCATGTGGCATTGCTGCCGTCAGCTTGAGTGGCCACGAGCAGAGCACGCTTGAAACCGGGTGATGGTTCAAGACGCTGTTTCCAGTGATCCAGGAGCCCCAGGAGAGCACTCCTGCAATAGCCATACAGAGGGGGAGAAGTGGAAAAAAAAAAAAATAGCCTTTTTTAGCGTAAAATCCTCTCTGCAGTGAAATTACTGGAGAGACTTTTATCAGTGGCTTCTCTGTCCATGAGTCTTCTTGATGAAATGCTGCATGCTGTAGAGGGAGGAGGTCTGTACCACTGGGATGCCACACATGATGAGGTATGGATTCCCCAAGCCGCCATTCACCAGACCCCAAAAACAAGTCAGTTCTGGGCACAAATAAGCTCAGTTTAGAAAGGGCACTGTCCCTTATGGTTGTGCTTCTTGCTGACAGGTCTGAAACCCACCTCTTTTTGGTTGGATTCCGCTCAAAAACAGGGCATCTAAATATAAAGCCAAACCCCTACAAGTATTGCGATGCCAAGAATTCCCCTAGTTTTATTTTGTCAATAAAATACTATATTACTCCAGTTTTTCTGAATTTTTTCCTCCAATAAATAGGAAGATCAGAGTACACCAAGTGGAAAGAAATTCCTATTGTACTTAGAAGCAGGTATTTATCAAATGGTTCAGTTCCTGTAGGTTTAAAGCATTACTTTAATTTTTATTTCACCTTTTACGCTTTAATTGATTGATAATGCATTAGTTAATGCTTGAGCATTACTATTTATTTAATTCTTTTCTTTTCTTTTTTTTTTTTAGGTCTGAAAGGTTTTTATGGGTGGTGAAATGTTCCAGAGCTTGGATCAATGTATTTCATTTAATGTTGGGAAGGAGTGGATTTTGTTGTTGTTCGATGGGTTTTTTTAAGTTGCTATAATTATAAATCAGCGTAGCAGATCCAGGTGAGGTGTATCTATGTATATAAACACGTACAACGCTGCGTGTGCACAGAGCAGACGAAACCATCCCAGGGCAGAAAAAGACCCCGAGGAGCTGCCACAGAGGACAGTAGAGGGAAGGGGGAAGCTTTGGCCAAGGAGTTGTCCAAACTCAATTGGTATCGAAAGCGCGATGAAAACCATGATACACATGTGAACCGAATGCAGCTTCTTTTAGCGAGGAAGGAGACTTCCACAAACGAAACGAGGATGTCAGGGATTCACCTCACCAGCAGTGCTGCGTCAGCTGGAGCTCGCTTTAGCCCGAGGTTTAGTAAGATTTCCGCTACGGTGTGAGCGACGCGGAAGAGGGAAATCTCCCGCGCTTAGCAGGCGAGGCTGAAGCAGCATCTGCTGGAACGATGCGCTCTCACAACGCTAAAGGTTGTGAAGCCTCAGGTGAGGTCCCAGACGCCACGCAGCACAGCGGGGAGCGTTGCTGCTGGCTTTGGTACCGCCAGGATTTCACCCCTCGGCCAGAGAACTGAAGCGTGCTTTTAATTTCCTCCTGCGCTCAGGTCTGTCCCGGTTCAGCAGAGCGCTAAATCCTCTGCCTGAGCGCTCGCAGTCCTCAGCCAGGACAATGTGAGGATTGTGGGGAGCTGTGTTTCGGGGATTGCGTGAGCCAGGTTAGGTGAAAAAAAAAAAATTTGGGGGGAAAAAAAAAAGTACATAGATGTAAAAATAAAAGCATCTTGGGATTTCTGGACTGAGATCAGATGTGATGCAATGTGGATGACGACATCCTGCCAGTAACCGAGTGGAGAAACCTGTGTAACGATGCTTTTCCTTCGCTGCAGACCTGCTGTCCCCAGCCATAGGATTCCTTTAGAAAAGCCCATTAAAAATAACTCTGCTCTCTGGGGTATTTAACTTGCTCTGTTTTCAGTTAGTCACTGCTGAACCTTATAAAAGAGAGAGGTTTTTAACGCACAGCCTGGTGCGTATCCAGAGCTCAGAAATCTCTGCAGAAGATTAAGCAAGTTAGAGAAATTAGCTTTGATCCCTTTCTGCCAGCATAGGATTATTCCGCATCATACTGGTTTTGAAGTTCATGTCTAATCCAGTTTTACACGTCTCGGGGGACTGGCCTTCTTACAGCTTCTTCTGCGAAACAGTCGTGTGGTGTAGCCTCTGATTTAGAGGTACTTACTTGATACTGAGATTCAATTTGCATTTCCATTACTGCATCGCATTTCGCCCTGTGCTGTATACATGAAGTCGCTACTTCGTGGTATTTGGCTTTCAAAGGTATACGGATCGTTACCGTGCGCGTGCTGTTTGAGGTTGCTCACCACACACTTCGTCAAACCATAGATACTTGAACCCCGCTCTCGCAAACAACCGCGCGCGAATTGTCCGTAGGTCTTCGAACTGTTGGATGTATTTACACACAAAAGGGCTCGTGGTGTCCAGTGTGGATTGTAGTGCATGGAAACAACTGGCGTGAAACAAGATTAAGAGAGCCGTGTCTGCAGAAGTATGGCTAATCAAGGCAAAGAGGAGGGTCGTGCTGCTGTTTTCCAGCAAAGTAAAAGGCTTAAATGGTCAGTCCCGCACTTTTTTTTTTTTAATGCGCTGTGTTTTATGCTTGATGAGTTTGTAAAACCGTCTTTCTTTCTAATAAATGTGTATTTTCAGGCTTAAAAAATACTTGTCTGTGATCCTTTTGAAGTGCCTTCTTACAGGCATGCAGCGTTGGCAGCGCGCTCGGAACGTGTTCTTACGCACACCGGGCATCGCGGTAGCAGACCAGCAGAGCGTTTAAGCACATGATCTATTTTGAGTACGCAAGCGATGCGTTTAAAAGTGACAGCGTGTTTTGCTGGTTTGACAAAAGCTTGTTCAGAGCCGTGTTAGGTTAGCACCCAGGTCAGTCCCAGGGAAGTTTCAGGAACTGCCTTCTGGAGCAGAAAGTACTGGATAGGTCAAAAATACAGTTAATACACCAAAAATGTGTTTTATAAGTCAAGAGTTAAATTTTCACGTTGCTAAGGGGATCTGTATTTTAGTGGGAAGCCCAAGAGATCCCAGAATTGAACCCTCATCTCTGTTCCTGCCCTGTGCCTTCGCCCTTTATTCACACCTTGCAGTATTATTTCAGATTTTTTAAGAGTGTGGACCGCACCGCAAGGAAAAAATCCTGCAGCATTTCTAGAAGGGAGAGAGAGAAGCAGAAAGATGGTAAAGGATGAATACAATAGATAACCCAAATATTATGCTGTGTACACCGAGATGGATTTTTTTTTTTTCCCAGATCATCTACAGGATTAACTACATTGCAGTAAATTGGTGTGTGTAGACATTTAGAAATACATCAGCATTTCAGGCAGTTTTTAGCAGTGTGAAGGATGCCTTCTTGCAGCCTGGACGGCAGAGAATATTCTTGCTTTTCTGAGCTGAGTTGCTTGGATAGCCCCTGCTATTGCCATGTTCTTTATGGGCAACAGCTCTCTCAGCACAGTTGTGGGGTAGAACCCAAATCCGTCCTGATGACATTTAATGCAGTGTCCTCCTCCCCCAAAGCTGTTCTTGGCAGAGAAATGCCATTAATCCTGTCAGGAACCAGCATATTCTGGGATTTCATATCACTTGTGCAGAAAAGGTGGGTTTGGAAGTGTCCTCTTCCATCCTAACACGGCTTTGACTGGACCATCCCGTGCTCCTGCCACCAGGAGCACCTTCTATTAAAAACTAAGCGGTTTTTAAGTAAATCAGCACTGGAAGGTTGCAAGGCTGTCGGAGTGACTTACCTCTTCTCCCTTGGAAATGGCATTTCTGGAAGATCGTGGCGGATGCTGCTTTAACTGGACACAGCGTGTGCATCCGCGGCGAGCAGTCTGGTCTGAGTCCTGCGGAAGGTCTTCAAGAGATATATTGGCTGCCCTACTTAATTTAAAATGTTTGGGATTTTTTTTTTTCTGTTTTGTTCTCATCGCTATAGTAAAATTATTTTTACGGACCTTTGGGTATTACCTGCCTTTATAATCTTTCTATAATTAAATTTACAAATCCGCTTTTGAGCTGGTGATGTATAAAACCTTGCAAACGGGATCCTTTGTGCCTTAACCTATATTTATGTTACTTTTATTCCTTCTGGCAGTAATTATCCTGGCTCTAGGCCTAGGATTAATCCATAAGATGCTGAACACACTTGAATTTTTTTCCCTCTTCTCTGTGGCAAGCTCTCTCATCTTATGCAGAGCAGAGCAGGGCATTTTTAAAACCGCTTCCTATGAAGCAGTTTAACTATTACCCCTCTTAAGTGATTCACAGGAGGAGCCGTAGCAAAGGTTAATTGATCCTCTGCCATGGATACAGAAAGGAGAAATGATTCAGCCTCCGTCACGAGGAAGGATTTAAGGGATGTGCTTGGCTGTTTCCGAGCCTGATGACGCAGCTTTCGCTGTATGGCCAAAAGACCGTCACCCGTCACTGCTCCGTGCGAGTTTGGGGTGTCGAGCTGTAAAAAGGCTGGGCGCGTTGCAAAAGCAGTACAGGGGCCCCTGTGCTGATCTGATGGGGCTGATGTACCATCGTTTTCGAGCTGTTGGGCGTGAGGCCATGCTGTCCTCTTCTCCGGCACATACTATAGGTACTACCCTATGGGGCACTGCAGTCCTCAGTCGGTTAGAGCTGCATACAGGGCATGCCAGGGGAGCGTTGTGTCTCTTCATCCAAAAATGAAGATCTCAATGACCTCCATAGAAGTAGGACCCAACTTGATCCAAAGGTAGGGCAAAACCCCACTGAGTTTTGTGGACTTGGTGCGAGACCCCTTTAGCAATGAGCAAAGTGATGGCATTGTCCTGTCACTCAGAGCTGGACCAGAAAGTGGTCTCTTCCCTGGGTGTCGCACACAGCTAACATTTAGACTAGTTCTAAGGAAGAAGTTTTTCACAGCGAGGGTGGTGAACCCCTGGCCCAGGTTGCCCAGAGAGGTGGTGGATGCCCCATTCCTGGAACCATCATCCCAGGTCAGGCTGGACAGGGCTCTGAGCAACCTGCTCTGGTTGAAGACGTCCCTGCTCACTGCAGGGGGGTTGGGCTAGATGGCCTTTAACGGTCCCTTCCCACCCGAAACATTCTGTGATTCTATGATTTTGGATAAAACCTGTAGTATCCCAAAGCTGCTCTGCCACCAACCAAAAGTGCTTTCGAGGTGGCTAGAAAGAGTGAGGGAGCGAGTCCCATTACTTGCTTGGTGCATCTCTGTGTCTCGCAGGTGAATGTGTGGTTGCTTCAGATAATCATTACTTCTGCAAGTCCTTTCAGGTTTTCTGAACTTAAAATAAATTGGGTTTTGTTCTCATAATGAAACACATTGAACCTCGACTCCTGTGTTACCACGTGAAAAGAAAAGTAGCATTTCTGGCATCTTCCAGAGAATATCAGAAACATTGGGGTTTTTTTCCTGGATGATGTTGAGCGGAAATTAGTCTTACAAGGATGGGAGTTCTGCGTTTGACCTCAGCCAGGCTGGAGGATGTATTCCTGTGTGAAGCCAAGGACACCTTAGAGGACACAGAGAACAAAGCACTTGGGGTTCTGTTTTTCTTTTGTTTTGTTTTTTTTCCCCATGAAGCTGAATATAAGCTGTGCTGCCTGGGCCAGCCAGTGCTGACCCAAATGGTCCCTGGATCTGGTTCATTAGGTGGCCTGATCCAGGGGTTGTACCCAAATGGCATTTTAGATGCAACCACTTGCTTTTTGAAAGAAACAGTAGGATGTGGCTGCGGATGTTAGCACGGCGACCGGAGAATGGATCCTGGTAATGGATGTCCTACAATAGCGACCGGAGAATGGATCCTGGTAATGGCTGTCCTACAATAGCGATGTTGGCAGATTGCGTCATGGGCCCACCTGCCTTCGTGGCTACTGGTCCTCTCCAGACCGGTAGGATCATTGTGATCTGAAGCAAGGTTTTGCAGCCTACTTGATTAAAATTTTATCCAGTCATGTCTGAGAGAGAGAAGTCTTCATTTTGTTTGTTGTGGGTTTATTTGGGTAACTCTTCATGCAGTATGGAGGAGTATTGAAGTATTTCTCAGGTGTTAGTGTTAAAATTCACTATCTGCAGCATGCTACAAGACCCTTAAAGAAATCATGGAGGGTACACACCCACTGTGAAATAGCTGGCTGGAACATTTATCCATTGTCTTACTATAGAAGATTTAAGGGACATTAAGAGTGAGGTACCAACAGCTTTCTAGAAACAAGAGTGGGTGTTGTGTGAAAAATGAGCACAGCCCTTGGCATGGACAATGCACAAATTGCAGATAGCTGGGGAAGGACAGTTTTGGCTCAGGTTGCCCAGAGAGGTGATCGATGCCCCATCCCTGGAAACACCCCAGGTCAGGTTGGACGGGGCTCTGAGCAACATCTGAAGATGTCCCTGCTCACTGCAGGGGGTTGGACTGGATGACCCTTCCAACCCAAACCATTCTATGATTCATTGACTTATGTCCTGTCCTCCTGGTCCTCGGAGGCTGGCCGGGTTATTGATCAGACCTGCTCTAACCCTTTTCTAACAGCACATCCTTCTTCCCCTCTGGGGGCTGGCTGGGAAGGAGGAGGTGTGAAAGACTTGGTGCTGCTTCTGGGCTTCTGGTGGAGCATCAGCATTTGGAGGTCTTCCTCATGGCTGACCTCTCCTTGGAGACTGTCCCTTGGACGACACGCAGCCATCTCCAAATAGTGGTCAAGGCTTCAATTGTAGCTTGAAGCTTCAGCCTTCCTGGAGCCCTGGATCAATGCAGCATCCTACTCTTTGCTGCTGTGTCGGGAGAGGTGCCACGTGCTGTAACAAATGTTGCCCATTGGGAATTTTTCTTTAGCAAACCTTTCTGGAGTCATTGATTTGCAGCATGTCTGAGCCAAATTTAAGCATGGAGGCACATAGATCTGAATTTAGCTGTGCTGGCTGTTTTCCCTAGGAGGAGGGATCACGGGGATGGATTTGATTGCCTTGGAAAATTAGTGTTGATTTCAATGAAGAATATTTTATTACAGTGTTTGCATTGGCATTCTCTTCATAGGATAATGGCTGAGGGTTTCCAGTGTTTCCTGTGCTTGTGTGTATTTAATGATTTAATCTATTCCTTCTGAATACCGGCTTGGGGGAAAGGAAAAAAAAAAGGCTGGCTGCGTATTCTTAATATCCCATCATAAAATAAAATCACTAATCCCAAAGGTGGCGTTGCAATTGAGAAGAAAGAAAACCAGTCTTGGAAAGTATTAAAACTGAATAATATGCTCTAAAATAGACACTGACCGTGGTGTTTACTTCAAATTATGGAAGAGAGCGAGGCCGTAGTGCTTTCAATAATGGGGATGCTGTTATTTCCATCCCTTAGAGTGGATTTAAAAATCTGGGTTTAGCTTCACTAGTTTGAAGCTGGTTGCTGCTGAGGGGGTGCTTAGTCTTCCCTCTGGCACATTTAGTACATTGAACATCCTACAGTCACCTGCCCGGGGAAGAAAAGTTGAAACTTTTGCCTGGATCCAGCCCTTTTTAAGCTGAGGCTTCTGCCCTGATTTTTAGGCTACGAGCAGGAACAGCCTGCGCTTGTTCGAGTGCAGTTTTATGGGGCAGAAACCGCGCGGTGCTGTCCGATACCTGCCCGATCGCTCCTCCCCAGAATGAACCCGAGTAATAACTGATGCTCTCCAGAGAGGTGCCAAAGCCTCGTTAGGCACCGGCAGGTAACGAAGGCTGCGTCCTCAGCCCAGCCCCCCCAGGAGCAGGTCCTACCTCCCTATAATGTGCGGAAGCGAGCACGGAGATCTCTTTTGCTCTTCTGTTTCACAAACGTAGAATAATGAGTTGACCAAGCTACTGGCCTTTAAACCATGTTTCCCCCCTCCCTGGCCGGGGAAGCCGCGAGCCGGGGCGGTTGTCTAAGAGCATCAGGCAGTTCAATGCGGTTCAGTTTGGGCTCTGACTCGCAAAGATCGAGGTGGGTAAGAGTTGGTGCCGCAAGCCATGTGCTCAGGAGTCTCCCACATCCCCGCCGGCTGTTTCTCGCGAAGGATGGGCTTGCAGCAAAGGTAGAGACCCCCAGGACAGGGCAGGTGTGCAGCAAGCTTGTCAGCTGGAGCCCGAAGATTTGCCTTGTCTTCCTTCTCCGGCATCACTCCAGGCCATGGGAAATTTGGGGTCGACAGGAAATACCTTCAGACAGCTCCAGCGAGTGACACCGTAATGAAAACGGCGGCGTGGTGCTACGGCTGACGTTGGCCGCTCGGAAATTCAGCGCCGTACCTGTTGCACCAGGCTGCCACGTCTGGGGCCAGAGGAAACAAGCGTAATCAAATAAAGGTATTTCAGGCACGCAAGTTTGGCCGATTAAAATCATAATGATATGCTGGAGCTAATGAGACCGAGGCTGTGTTTTATGGGAGCCAGGGCATGCATCCAGGTCTGCTTGTGGAGCTTCTGGTCAAGGATGTTGTCCTGCTGAGGCCTGGGAAGAGAAATAGAGGAACCGATGGGAAAGGCGGGCTAAGCATCGCTTAAAGGTTGTTGCGTGCTTTGGGTAAGACCTGAGCCTTGGTTCATGGTGTCACTGAGCTGGCGGGGAGTCCTTTCTGGGGTTTGCCGCGGTGTATTTCTGGATCAAGAGTACCAGCCAGGCTTTGTTACCTCTGAGCATCTCCCTGAGCAGCTCCCCTCCTACGAAGGGAGCAGGGTGGTCGAGAAGCGGGTCCAGATGACCGATCGCTGTCGCCTGCTGACTTTGGGTCTCTCCGTTGGCAGCAGAAGGGCTCCGTTGTGGCATTATGTTTACCAAAGCTGCCTGGAGGAGGTTATTTAAACAGCAGTGGTTTGAACCATGTTCTTGACATTATTTTTCTCCATTTGCAGCCTTAAATACCAGCCTCTTCTCTGAACTGAGTGACTCCTGTGGGTAGTTGCACGCTTTTAAGGTGCAGTCGTTTCCCTCGTAAGCTCCTGTGCCGATTAGAACTGCCTAACCTGGTTTCTACAGCAAGATTCCAGCGTATACCAGACCCTGTATGAGAAACATAGCATTTGTAGAAGCGTATGTAGACACTGGCATTCAGGCTGGATCTGCTGCCTGAAATGAGGACACACAGGGCAGGACAGGGATGCCGTGAGATTGTGGTGCTGAGATTGAGCAATGTTTTCCCATTGATTCGGCTTAAAATACATGTATTTTTCTTATGTGCAGTCTTGAGCCACCTGTGTGGCTCAGGAGAATGAAAATCTAAGATGCGATAAAAGTGGTAGCTTCCAGCACTGAAGAAAGTTTGGCTGTTTGGGAAATATTCATAAGAAGCAACTTGTCCATCCACGTGCTGGATTCTTTGACTCTTGCAAGGGCTGGTGCATCCAGATGTGGTAGCTTAGGGTGTTACTGTCCCAGTGCTGTACCCTGTCCCTCTGCCAGAGGCAATGCCTCATCTCCTTGGCTTTAACGGGTGGAGAGGTGGGTCTGCATGTTGCGTGAGGAATTGCAGCAGCAGAGGCCGGAGCACGCCCGATCCCTGGGAGGTGCAAGAGCTCCAGAGATTCAGTTCAGTGTGTGGCTTTTGGAGCGCTCCTGAGCACCTCCCAAGATTGTGTCTCATCCAAAAACCTTGTTGCAATTTCGTAGGAGTCTGCCAAAAACGCATCGTGCTACCTGCCCCTTGGTAGTGGTGGCACGTGGGTCCTTGGAAAGTGAGCTGGGAGCATCTTCCTGGAGGGGACAGAGCTGACCTCACTTGGTCAGCTTGGTATCTCATGGCTTTCCTGCAGAACTGTTGGGGGTCCTCTGTGCTTGAGGTGCCATTCTCCACTTGGCCAAGCTCAAGAGATAGTGGTCACTGTGAAAATGTCCTAAGTCTGGTCAGATTAGCCAAGCATGCAGTAGTTTTGTCAGCATTGTATGTCCATGGGAGTATGGTGGACCTGGCATGAAGCAGTGGTGTTTTTTCCTAAAGTCAAGGCATCAGGTTGAGTTCGTGCTGGGTCAGTGCTTTGACTGAGGGAGCTGTGGAAATTTGGATCCAGTTCAAGGTAACCCAAAACCAGATTTGTATGTTAGAACAGAATAGTTCCAGTTGGAAGGGACCTCCAACGATCATCTAGTCCAGCTGCAAGATCCTGTGGCTTGAACATGGCTGTCAGCGGGGGCACAGTGCAGATACTTACAGGACTGCAAAATGGCCATCTGGGGTTGACATTTGCCTTTTCCACACCCCAGAGCAGAGGTGAGATGTTTTCCCCCAGTTCCTCTGCAAGCCTCAGGCCTGCCAGTCAAATCAGCTCAGAAACACCTTCACTTTTGACTGAAGAGATTGTCTGTGCGAAGAAGCACTTGAGTTAACAGCACCAGGAGCTCAAGGTAAGTTTGCAGCAAAAACTTGCTATTCAAAAAAGGTGGTGTGTCTTTTTCAGCTAGACAGGTCTACTCTCACCTAATCCTCAACGGCACAGAGTAATGGGTTCAAAAGACAAGTAGGTTTTGTGGCAGGAGGAGTGACGAAGAGTTTGCAGAGAAGGGTTTCAGCTGATTATTCAGGGGAAGGACTGTAGGGCCTGTGGAGGGTGAGCAGTGGTGGGAGGGGCAGTTGCTCTCATGTTGGGTGCACGCATGGTACGGCACAAAGGTGTTTGGTATGTGCAGGGCTGGAGTTTCTGCCTGTAAAAAGCTGGTTGTGGCATTGTGATGTTGTGAAAACGAGAGGTGGGACAGCCCAGCTCGCGTCAAAAGTCAGGGGTAGATGTCTGCCCGTCCCCTGCTGCATGAAGCTTATTCTCCGGTGGATGTCTTCTGCTCTGTGTGAAGTGTTCATCCCTTCTTCACGATAAGTGAGTTGCTTTGCAAACTGCAAATGTGATTACTAAACGAACCTTCTTTTTTTTAGGTGAGTTTTGAAACCTTTTGATGTGAGAACAGTCCCATAGTGTGATTCCATGGCCACAAAAATGTGCTTTTTATTTACAAAAGGAGAAAACTCAAACTTGGGGAGAAATTCCCAGGAGGGAATTTTAAAAGCTTTCAAAGCATTCTGCAGCACTTTTTCTTTGTGTGTGGGCGGGAAGATATCTCTCCTCCCCAAACAGGGAGGCTCCTCGCTGCAAAATCCCTCTGGGCTTTGAGAAGGTGGTCCCCTCTAATGGTGCCATGAAGTTGTCGGGTCTACAGGAAGCCACCAATGCTGTGATCCAGCTTGACAAAGAAGCTTCATGTTAATACCTTAGCTGTGGTGATAGCTGGGGTCTTCACAGTGTTCAGGGATCCCAAACATACTGTGCTTAGAGTCCACCTGGCTGTGCCCAAGAGCTGCAAAGGGTGTAAGAGCAGCTTAGGGAGCTGCTTGGCCCTCATGGAAGCACCTCTTGCCCTCTTCCAGGGCTCAGTTGTGGGGCTGGTCTTGTCTAATGTCTTTATCAATGATCTGGACCAGGGGATCGAGTGCTCCCTCAGTAAGTTTGCAGGTGACACCAAGCTGGGTGGGAGTGTTGATCTGCTGGAGGGTAGGAGGGCTCTGCAGAGGGATCTGGACAGGCTGGATTGATGGGCAGAGGTCAACTGTATGAGGTTTAATAAGGCCAAGTGCAGGGTCCTGCACTTTGGCCACAACAACCCCATGCAACGCTACAGGCTTGGGGAGGAGTGGCTGGAGAGCTGCCCGGCGGAGAGGGACCTGGGGGTGCTGGTCGACAGCCGGCTGAACATGAGCCGGCAGTGTGCCCAGGTGGCCAAGAAGGCCAACAGCATCCTGGCCTGTATCAGCAATAGTATGGCCAGCAGGAGCAGGGCAGGGATCGTGCCCCTGTACTCGGCACTGGTGAGGCCGCACCTTGAATCCTGTGTTGAGTGTTGGGCCCCTCACGAAAAGAAGGACATTGAGGTGCTGGAGCGTGTCCAGAGAAGGGCAACGAATCTGGGGAGGGGTCTGGAGCACAAGTCTTATGAGGAGCAGCTGAGGGA
The DNA here is from genome assembly GCF_964289735.1 of Phaethon aethereus. NCBI lineage: Eukaryota > Metazoa > Chordata > Aves > Phaethontiformes > Phaethontidae > Phaethon > Phaethon aethereus. The sequence continues at coordinate 3,374,571 of NC_138576.1, read as the reverse complement.
ACTGGGGTTGTTTAGTTTGGAGAAGAGGAGGCTGAGGGGAGACCTCATCGCTCTCTACAACTACCTGAAAGGGGGTTGTGGCGACGAGGGTGTTGGTCTCTTCTCCCAAGTACCTAGTGATATAATGAGAGGAAATGGCCTCAAGTTGCGCCAGGGGAGGTTTAGATTGGATATTAGGAAACATTTATTCACCAAGAGAGTGGTCATGCATTGGAACAGGCTGCTCAGGGAGGTGGTGGAGTCACCATCACTGGAGGTCTTCAAAAAATGTGTAGATGTGGCACTTCAGGATATGGTTTAGTGGGCATGGTGGTGTAGGGTTGATGGTTGGACTTGATGATCTTAGAGGTCTTTTGCAACCTTAATGATTCTGTGATTCTGTGTGCGACAGCTTGGGGACTACCTAGAGCCTGGTCTAGACAGCCGTTCCCCACTGCTTGCCTTTCCATGTGCCGCCTTTTCAAATAAAGAAATCAAAATATTCCTGGGGTGAAACTCTCAAAGGCTTCTGCCATCTAAGAGAACTTACAGCAAGTACTGGCCAGGGTGGTGGAAGGGAAAATTTCCTGATGTCATCTTGTGCAGCTGCTTCAATTTGCAGTCCCATGGCTCTAGTCAAGCAGGTTAAGACATGAGGGCATGCAGGACTTGGAACTGGTGAAAAAAACCCCATGGTCTCTCACTGCCAAGAGAAGAGGCCTGACTGCTGTCCAGATGGTTACATCAAACCCAACTGCGCTGCCTGTGGTAGACCTTGACCACGTCTTGTCTGCCGAAGAGCAGGACAAGCCAGGGCAGCCGGGCTCCTCCCTGCCCAACAGCAGTGTGTCGGGATGCTCAGCTTCTCAGGGGAGGGCAGTAGCAGCTCCAAAGTCCTGCTCACAGCTTGGAAACACCTCTGATTTCTTTGTTAGACGTTGGATTATGTTAGGACTTAGCAGTCTCCAGCTGAGCTCGCAAGAGGTAACAGACTGTGCCCCTGTAAGAGCTTGCAGTTGAACGGGAAGCGATGGGCAGAGAAGGTGACTTCAGATTTTGCAAGCAGCCCGATGCGTGCACATTTTTGTGTTCTGTTGTGAGAGAACGGCGTGGAGATTTTCATCAGTATTGCCCAAGAAAACACGTGCTCCATCACGGCGCGGTTCGGAGCATCAACGCGAGCAGGCACGGCTGGAGCCCCGGCTCCAGCAGCTCGTCCAGGAACACGCGGCAGCCGGAGCCGCTGCCGGAGCAAGTGTAGCTATCAGCGAGCTGCCAGGTGGATTTCGGTCCCTGCGGTCCCATCAGTCCCAGGATTTTCTGATTCTCAGGCCTCCAGGGAGAATATCACTAGCTAATGCAATTTGAGACCCATCGCTCGGAGAAAGCCCATGGGAATTCAGCACCAATTCGCTCCCACCTTTGCTGAGCCCACTGCTTTTGCTGCAAGAAGAACTCGTGTGTTTGTTCCCATCTTTTTCTTACACCAAAACGTTTGTTTTCAGTGAAGAAATGCCATCATGCGTGACGCAGCGCCGTCTGCCCTCACAGCCAGCACGCCGTGCGTTTGTCCTGCTGCAAACCCAGGTAGTGCCGCGGTCCCGAATGAGGCGTCTCCACGGCAGAACGCGGACGGGCAGGAGTGGATCAGCTGGGGACACCTCCCCGTGGATTGAGTTGTGTGTGGATTTAGGGGTCGAGTAAGGATAGAAAGGAGGCACTCGGCCAGCCAGAGTTGTGTTCGCCTCCTCCTACGCCTCCACGTAGGGGTTGGCTCCAGGGAAGGAAACCTCTGCATCCTGCGCTGGCGGCGTGAAGGTATCTCCATTAGCTGCAGTGGCAGCCTGGAGAGGGGACTCGGACGTGGACACCTGCATTTCGGTGGGCTGCGACCCTTCCTGGGAATTACGTCTGCTTGCTTCGGTGAAGCCCGGTCCACAAAGCGTCTCCCATGGCGGGGCGATGTGCCGCTGATGAAACGTGGTTTTCAGTGGACGTCCAGGAGCATCGTGCAAGGACCGTGCGCATCCCGTTCTCTGCGCGCGGGTCAGGCGCGCCGGGGCCTTGGGAAGCGCTGCTGAGCCTCGCAGCGAGCGCGAGGTGTGGAGGAAGCAAGCCCCGAGTGGGAGCCTGTTTTGCTACCAGCTCTGAATTCAAAAGGAGCCGTGAGTGTAGAGACAGCTGAGCGGCAGCGCGGCCTCCGCTTTCCTCTGCACCAGGAATTATTTCTGCTAAAAGTGCTGTTTTGCATTTTTTTTTAATATTAATTTTCCATTTAACAGTGTCACTCATGAAGCTTGGGTACAGCGTGTGATTATTCACGTCTGAGTGCAAAAACCAGGCTGGACACTATGCTTTCCTGCACTGGAAGTTCCTGCCAGGTTAGTTTGTGGGCAGGAATACCTTCTTCCATGTTGCTGGGAGAATCAGAATTGTGTAGAGGATCAGATACTTCACTGGGTCCTGGGACATATGGATCTAGCACTCAGCTACCCAGTAACCCCCTGCTAAGTTTCTGGGGACAAGAGCTGTTGCCTGTTAGATGTTTGTGCTCTGTCTGGCACAGCAAGGCAGTCTGGGTGTTATTTTATAGCAGTGTTAAATAACTCATCTACAGGTTCTTGGAGGTAGGAGGGAGAGGGCTAGCAGTTGGCTCTCTTAAGTGTGACTTGGTGGATTATCCATGTTCACGTAATACCAGAGATGATATGTGGCTCTGCAGCCTCATGTGTGGCTTCATCCACCCCCAGCCCTGCCTCTCTCACGTGTCCTGGTGTTGGGCAGATCTCCACGGATGTTTTCAGTGATGGATGTCTTCACTGGAAATACTCGCATTTGGTTTAGATGAATCCTACCTACCCAAGAGCTATGATAGCAGCCACTGCCCATGCTTACAGGAGGGGTCTTAAAGGTCTAATACTTCACCATATCAGCCTCTTCATGAGGCTCATCAGTTACAGTATCTCCTAGAAGAAGGTCCTGTCTGGAGACGCGAGAGAAGACTACTCTGAACTTGCAGAATTTGGGCATCTGAGCATGAAGGGTGACACATTCGGGCCGCAAGCTTTCTTTGAAAGTAGGCTTCTGAATAGCTTTGAGGACCCAAGCTGAATTTCATATCAAGGGTGTGATGGCCCAAGCATGGAGAGGGTCTTGTGTGATGCGTTTTGAAGGGTGGCTCGCACGTGACGATTCCCTGGCATCAGCAAAGCTGCTTCCCCTGGCCTGTCCCGACCTGTCCTCTTTTGCTTCCTTATGCAGTACTCATTGCTGTGACATCAAGCTTTCTTCCTCACGTAAAATAAACGGTTTCCCATTGCAAGGATACCTTGGCCTTTAATAAAAAGATTTATTTCAGAGGGGGGTGATCCCTGGAACTTGTGCTTCTTCTCAGCGTCACTTCCCCGTTTTAAATTATCACAAATATTTGTTGAAGAACTCGTGTCTGTTGACCCCGGCTGTGTTTGTGCCACCCATTCCCTGCAGCCCTTCTCCATTCCAGTGCTCGGAGGCTGTGAAGTTGCAAAGCACAGAGGTGTGTAATCTTGCTTTACTTAAGACTTGCGGTCCTGAATTCAGTCGAGTAAACTGCATTAGGTTATGCCTCTACTAGTGAACGCACCTATACGCGGATTTGGCAGAGAGAAAATGACTTGGGAGAGAGTTGCTCATCCCATCTTGAGGCAGGTGTCCCAGGCCACTTCCAACCACCAGCCTTCCTGCTCTCCTGTCCTACTTCACAGCTTGTCTCAAAATGGAAGGAACAATGCCTCTGGGCTCTCACGGCCCATCGTCGTCCCCCAACCTATGCAGCATTTGAGAGTGGGTGTCCAAAAGCTCTTGAAGTGCCGGCTTCGTACCGGCCGCTGTTCTGTTTCTGCTGTGAGCTGGCCTGTCACACAGGCTTGGGAAACAAAGCAAGGACAGCCAGGTGGTGGAATGGCTCAAAAGCCTCTTTTGTTTGCTTTTTGCCCTTGAAACGCAAAATAGTGTCATGGAGGAAAGGTGATGGCACAAGAAAGCTCCTTGTGACACTGACACACGAGTGTAGGAAGTTAATTGCATAACCCACTTTGCCACACTCCCAAATCCTGCATCTTGGTAGTACCGTGTCAAAATGGAGGACATGAAGAGTCCAGAACATCATTCAGAGGTTTTCTAGCTCTGCTTGATGGTATCCCTGTTCGTGCATCACAACGGTCTCTATCGTGTGGGGTCTGGCGCAGAGTTCACAACACTTGTGCAGATGAATTATAATGACTTGAAAAATAAGGAGATCTGCACAAGGAGTCTTGGGGCAAGTCTTGAGGGCAGGTCAGCAAGGAAGCAATTAGCTTACAGGCTTAATCAAAGAGAAAATTGTAGTAAGATGTGTTTTCTGGCTGCTAATAGCAACGGGGATGCAGCCACAAATGAAGAAATGCATCACACATTTTAAACCTCCTATAGAAGAATTTCTGCAGGGAGGATAATAATGGCACAAGCTCAACGAAGTACAAGGAGGGACTCTGAGGCAAACAAACTCCTGTGGATAACAGAGAACGAGGAAAGGAAAAGAAGGGGGAAAACCAGCTGGGTTGGAGCAGAACTGAATCCTGGAAATACTCCAGGCTTTGGAAATCAGTGGGCTTCTGGTTCTTGATGGATCCCTCATGGAGCTTAACAAAGACTGGAATATAAAGATATGTTAATACCTTTTCTTCAGGAGTTGTTTGTCTCTGCTGTGGACTATGGGTCTTTACCCTCAAGCCTAAAAATAGGGATAATTGGTGTAATCCTAAACCAAGGGAACGGGCCAGCTGACTGCACAGATTATAAGCTTGTCTCCTCAAGACCTGGAGCTCTTGGGGTGACATGCAAAGAGGATATTTTTGAATGCTGCGCCCCGATCACCATGTGTGATGAAGTAACAGCAGGTGATGTGAGCTAGGGACGGATGGACCTATTTGGAAACCCATTGGCCTTCGTGAGAGGCACTCTGGGGATGGATTTCAGGAAGATGATACCTCCTTTGGAGGTCAGCCCATAACTGTGGGCTGCTGTGGAAGATAGCCATTCCTGAGTGGAAGAGGTGGCTTTTTGTCTGGATTTAAGGTGTCTTAAACTATCTACTGCTCTCCTCTTTCTATAGATGCAACCTGTGGTCAAGCTGGAATTCTCTCTTAGTTATAAAAATAAAGGCTGGCAGCACGGTCCTTGCAAGAGGTATCCAACTCTGAGGTGGACCTCCATGTTGGTCTGAAGGAGGACATCTCCACCAATGTCCTCACAGTAGGGATGGCCTTTGTTGCTTGCTGAGAGCCTCTGGGATGGCCTTGAATGCTGTGTTCAGGCTTTTCCCCGTGATGACAGGATTATTTTTTCTCTTTAATCCAAAAAGAGACTCTGTGATGTAGAAACAACTGTTTGCAAAGAGCCTTCATGAAGGAAGGGTAGGTCTGGAGGGTCCTGCTGGTCACCAGTGCCTGGCTTCAACCAGGATCTTTAAATACCATCCAGGATGTGTTGAGATCTGTCATGCAATCCAGCAGACAATATATCATTTCCTTACCACACCTATACTAGCACTGCCATCCCAAAGAAATCTTAGGCACATCCAGACTGCCTGTTTTGATGCCCAATGGGACCAGGGACCATTCCTAACAGGCAGCTTGGATGTGACTACCCTGTTCTGGATGCCAGGATGGTTTAATAGCAGAGATATACAGTTGAGGCTGTAGAAAGGTCGCTGGCTCTAGTTTTCTCCTGGTGCTGCAACTGTCTTTACTCATTGGCAGCAAGAAGAGTCAAAAATAAAACCATTTAGTGAAGAGTCCAGACTGGGAGAGGCAGGATGAGTGATGGCTGTCTGATTCATCCCATGTCCATGTCCTGGCAGGGGCAGCCAGTCTGGGAACACGAAAATGGGCAGCAGGAGGAATTGGGGCTGCAAAGGGGATACTGGTCTGTGCCCAGACCATCCTACGGCTGGGATGCAGACCAGCAGTGACCCTAAGCAGCCATGAGGCTGAAGATTTTAAAGCTCTTGTGGGCAGAGTCCTCATGCATAGCATAACTGAGTCTTCATTAGGTCTGGTAGGTGCTGCTGAAAAATTAATAATGCACTTACAGGTCTTAGTTAAGGAGTCTGCTCTGGGCCGTGAGTAAATGTCCCTGCTGACGGGGCCTGAAAACCTGGAGAGCTAAGTGTTGGTTGCTATTTATTCCCTTTTATTTAGCATCTATATTTAATGCTTCGCCTCTTTCAATGGTTTTGCAAATATGAACAAATTAATTGGAAAGTTACTGCTGTGCACATAGCGAGTAGAGCCCTGCTAATTAGTCAGGGTGGGGTGTTCATGTATCTCTGCTCAACAGGCTACTTCAAGTGTTCATGTTAACTTTCTTCCTTCAGTTCAAGTGCTGCTTTCAGCTACCCTTCGCTGATGGGGGAAATCCAAGATTCAGCAAAACTACTTTCTGACGGATTTTTCTTAGAAAGGAAAAGCAGAACCTCTCTGCTGTAGAAAGAGGAGTTGCACTGATGCATTTAATTTCCTGATTTAAAATGAGTTAAACTTGTCTTTTTTTCTTCCTTTCTCTTTCTCCTTTTTGAAGACTGATCAGATAGCATTAAAAATATACCTGTCTGGGAATGCATCTCTAATTAATTGCATTGCAGCAAATGAGACCATTTCAATAAATCCTCTATGCACGCTTTAAACCTTAATCAAGTGGTAACCTATTTGACAGTGCATTGCAGTGAGCTAGGTCATTTCACCCCTGTTGGAAAAAGACTTATCCACAGAAGTGATTAATGAATTAGGAGTTGTAGGTCATTCTATTATTACAATTGCTGTGAGGTGTGTTTCTCATCCGTGCCCAAGAGATAGTTTTCCGAGTGTCTTCCTCTGCTGGGTATCTTCTTCTCACCTCTCAACCTTACCCATCCCAAACCTCCCTGTATGTTAGTGAGAACATGATGGAACAAGGAATGAATGCAGGGAGAAATTGGGTGCTGTTTTGGTGGGTTATGCTGAATCTGTGGCCGATAGCACCCTCCAGTCATATAAAAATTAATGGGAACTGTACTTACTTTCTCCATCATCGTGACTTCAACTTGCACGCTGCTTTGGCACTGGTCACCTGTGGGTGATTCGGTGAGTTAGCCCTTGAAGCAAATGGAGACGGTGAGAATAGGACACCTCCAGCTTTGCCTAGTGACCTTGATGGGAAACCCTACAGCATCTCCCCATGGAGTCTTCAAAGATGTAGGGCTGAGACCAGCCCTAGCTCTTCCTTGCTTTCTAACTCAGTAGATCATCCATGGTTTGAGGACGGCATTGTATAAATTAGCATTGGTGTAGTCTTCAATATTATTTCATTGCTGTAAGAGTTTCAAAGTCCTCTAATCTCTCCTTTTACTGCTGAGTTTTCTGTAGCCCTTTAGTTTTGTACGATATGTTGCCTTCAACTCCATATAGCAGCAGAAATAGGATTGCGATGCATAGTAGCAAAAATGAGCCAAAACAACCAAAAGTAGCCCAAATGAGAAACAAAAGGAAATGCAGAAGGGGTGAAAATTACCCAAATCCTAGTAATTGTCAGGGGTGGTGACTGAGAGAGTGGGTGGGGGTGTTGGTTGGTTGTATTTTGCCAAGATGGGCAGAATTTTTCCATGAAGGTCTGGGGAGTGGCTAGTCTTTTTTCCTTATATCCCCTGGCTTTGCTCTTGCGTAGCTGAAAGGGCAATTCCCACGGTCTTCCTATACAGTCACAGGTTCAGTATGCCAGTCCTACTCATTTGTGAACCTGCTTACAAGTCCAAAAGGCTGGAAGTCTTGTCCAATAATACAGGCATCTGTATTTTTGCTGCTTTGCAGACAGAGCCAGCCAACAGTCCACCTAATTTGGGGTGTGTTGTTCATGCCCTAAATCCCAGCTGTGACCTCTAAGCTGAGGAGAAGCAAGTCTCTGGTCCCATCCTTCTCCTTCCCGCTTCATCGTCTCTCCTGACATCTTGGCAGCGGGAATTCCTCTCTGACTCTGCCCTTTTTGCTGTACAGAGACCACCAACCTCCTTCTTGGGTGTTTCCCCTCTGAAGCCTTGCACGGACCCCTTGGATGCTCCTTTCCTGGCTCTCCTGGTCCTTCCAACCCCTCTGAGGCGCTGCCTCAGCTCGCTGCATCCGGGACGGTGCTGATGCTTTGCAGGCTCCCGGGAGCACCGCAGCGCTGGGTTCATTCCTGGCACCGAGACGTTGCGACGCGGCCGTTACAGCGGCCGGGGAGATGCTCCGCTGGCGGGAAGCGTGGCCAGCACACACCAGCTGCTACACAGCCGCCGCTTTATCCGGCATCAGCCTCAGATAATCCCCTGTGCCTTTAAACGTGATACACATCACAGCCAAACAGCGTAGAGGAATTCCCCCTTCCCGCTCCTGCCTCCCAGACCTCACTCCCTCCTTTTTCGTTTAAATTTTAGGAGCTGGAGAGCAGATTGTGGCTGACACAGATTTGTAGCCGTCTCCATGGCTACAGAGACCGGCAAGTTGTATGTGGAGCGTGTTCATTGTTAAGTTTCCAGTTTCAGCGAGGTCACTGGATGGTTTTTCTCCTTTTTTTTCCACAGCTCCGGGATACCCTGGAGAGGGATGAGAGCTGTCGGTGCCCCTGCCTCCCCCTGCTTCGGCAGCTGTGCTCCCTTGTTGCATCCCTGCTATCCTTGGAGCACCAAGGGAACCAACCTCCAGTTTTTGAAGCTTTGCTCTTTTTTCCCCATCTGCCCATTCCTTTAGGTACTTGGCTCGCGTCTGCCTCGGCAATTCCCAGCGCTGCCTGGATTTCCTCGGTGCTTTCTGACATCTCGTCTCCCCTCCCTGCTGCCTCCTCCTCTTGCAGCCTGGCAAGCGCAGACCTCCCTGGGCGCAGACCGTTGGTGCACAGCCGGTGGGATGCTGTGCACAGGTTAAGGGGCAACAGGCGTTGCTGGCCACTCGCATCTGCACAACACAGCACCGGGCCTTAGGTGTCTTCAACGACAAAGCAGTAGCCAGTGACGTGCTGTAATCATTATCTTTGTGGCCTTTTCTATGCAGTATCAGGAGTAACGTGAGGGCTGTGTTGTAGCCTGCCGGAGTGACGTACGTGTAGGGTGAAGCTGAAGGGCTGTGTTGCACCAGGGAAGGTGAAGGTGGCTGGGCTGGTGGTGGAAGATTGTGCTGGATGAGGAGAGGCAACCTCCTGCAATTTGTCTATGCCATCTGTTCGGAATGGTCACTGCCTGGGCATTGACTGGGTCAATATGAGATTCCGTCAGCCAAAACCGAGTCACAAACCCTGCTAACTGGTAGCAATGGGGATCATCAGTTTCCCAGAGGTGAAGCTTGTGCCTCGGCCCTGTTTTGTCTGGCTGTAGAGGCACTTACGCAGTCAAGAAGAGCTTGAGATAGCTGGTAGCAGAGCGGGATGTCAGGATGCTGGCCACAATTTGCCCAGTTTGGCTGAATTGCATGAAGAAGGTCAGATCCTCTCGGGGTGGATGTGCTCAGGCTGTTCTCCTTAGTGGCTTGGGTTAAGCTGACCTTGTAGCAGAGATTCGAGACATCGCGTTGTAGCTCCAGAAACGGAGCAAATGACAGGCAACTGGTATGGTCAAGGTCATGAGTGATCCCATGGACATTGCCTTGTCCAACACTTGATGTTTGTCCTGTACAAAACCCTCCTTCCTCAAAGAAAAAAAAAACACACCTGTGTTTGACATTTGTCAGAACAAGTCTGCTACAACCTGCAAAGCAGCTTCTCCAGTGGGTTGTCAAGCAATGAAGAAGCCATCTGGCCTCTTGTTGTCTTTTGATCCCAATACAAGACTCTTCCATTGGGTACTCTGTGGATTTGATTTTCTCCTTGTTTTATGAATGGTATGCATGTGTGCTTGAATGTACTTTGAAAGCCTGAAGAGTAGCAGCCAGTATTTCTTGCCTTTAAAACTATGAAAACAAACGTTGGGGTCTTTTTGCAACAAATACCACCTCTGCTGGGATCATTGACGTCTTTTTTTTTTTTTTTTTTGACTACAAATGGAAAACAGGGGAAGATGGTGCATTTGAACTCCAGTGACCTGTGCTACCTTTAAATGTCCTACATCAGTGGGTCAGTTAGTAGCCTGGCTGAAAATCCCATGGGTATGCTAATTGAATTAAACTCCTTCCTATCAAACATTGGATTCTTAAGGTCGATGTGTAATGAAACACATAGTCATAACTGAGGTATTCGTTCACTCATGTGCATGCTGGAAGAAAGACTTGTCTGATTGATGTATCTACTGATGCGCTCCTTGAGTAAGGATTTGCCTGACATTTCAGGCCCAGCTGCTTTGTTTGGGAAGGTCTTCATGCTTCTTGCACACTCAGATAAGTTTCCTTTATCTGACTCATTCCCACTCCTTGTAGCTTCATTGAAAAGGTATCTTATCAGATGTGTTTGGAAATTAAATGTAAGGTTTTTCTCAGTAGTGACGTTAAGGGATGAGCCAGTCCCACCAGTGGAGTCCTACATCAGTTCCTCACTTTAGCACTACGTGGAGGGGTGGGTTTTGTGGTAGACCAGCCTGCACTGACCTGCTCCGATTTACCCAAGGAAGCAATTTATCCTTCCGTTTTCAGTACATGACCATTTTCTTCTGCTTCTTCACTTTTTGAAATAGACAATGAGTAGTTCCCAGGAGATGAAGGAGCAGTGGACTAGAGGAGAGATTAAATCCCATCAGGGGAGTGAGCGAGGAAGCCCCTTGCTGGAGACTGCTGTTCTGGTTGGGGCTCTGCAGGAGATGAAAGACTTTGGGTGGATTAACCCAAGCAGTAACACTTGCATATTCCAATGTATCATGATTCCTTCTGCTTTTGGAGAAAAAAACAGTGTGTTTTCTGAACAGGGTGGGTGTGATTACAGGAAAGGGAATTAAGTTGGGTTCAACCTTATGGGTCCTCCCCACCGGGCGTGGGAATGGACCACTCACAAGAAGAGCAGGAGGGCTGTGGGCGTCTGCAGGAAAACCAGGTGGCTGCTGTGTTGGTCTAGCAAGGGAAGGGGCTCTTTCTGCTCCTGCAGAGTGAGGAGGCATTGCTCAACCATTGCAAGAGAAGCAAAAACACATTGGGGACATGGCCTGGGTTCCCAGCAGGAGCTCTGGAAATGGCATGTCACAGCGGATAAGTGGAGATCACCACGCTCTTGTCTCCGGAGCAACTCGGAGCTGAGGATAGATAAAACCTGACTTTCCACTGGCAGAAAGCCAGAAATCTTGTCCATTTTCTGCCGGAGTTTGTCCTTTTCCCACTACTTGTAGGCTATAAAAAGGTCATATTATAAGGACAAATCCAGTCCCCAGTCTTAGAGAAGGGCTGTTATTACTCTGAAGTGAAAAAAATAAAATCAAATAATGCCAGGATTTGCAGGAGTCCCTCTGTACAGAGAGCTCTAGAGGCTTTGCTGTCTCCCTAGGAAAGAAATTACAGTCTGGGGGTTAACTCTTCTGCTTTAGTAATTTTTCAGAGTTTGTTTTGGCTTTGGTGTGGAATATCTCTCCAGATTTTTTGTTTGCTTGCTGACATTTTAATAAAAATATTTTATTTCATGTCTATAGTACTTAAAAAATAATTGGGAGGGAAGGCAAGGGGATAACTTTTCATAAAGTACCTCATTTTTCCAAAAGAAACTTGCTTGGAAAATATTTTTTTTCTGAGAAAATCTGTGTGCTCCAGGAGCTAAGGATGAACATTCCTGCTTCACCAGGAGAAAGAACTGGAAACGCAAAGGATTTGCACAAGTTCAGGCTTCCCCAAAGCAAGGAGCAGGAGGCTCCAGCCCTACTCCACTGTGGAGGCACCAGCACATGCCCCATCCCAAGAGAGCTGCTGAAACCAGGCGCTTCCCGCAGAGGCTGCTGCCACTCTTTTGGCTCTTTGGGATCTTCTTGTGGATACTGGCACCACCAGCACGTTGTGCTGCAAAAGGCATTTGTCTTACAAGCGAAATAGGATGTACAGGCTAGAGAGGGGGGTTCCTCAGACAGAAGCTTGATCTACTGCGAATTCACATTAATGAACTTATTTCTGTTAGCCCCACAAACCGTAGGTTGACCTCCAGACCTGGCCTTGGGGCTGCCCTGACGTGGATGAGGCCCATCAAGTAAGCCTAGCTGGCCTTGAGGAGCAGTGCATGGAGCAGGTGGAGTTGGGCATAGGCTTCATGGACCCGCACCCGGGGACTTACTGCAGTAATTTCTGCCAAGATGCAGGGGCTTATCTTAGAAATGGCAGGAGAAGGAAAGGAAGCCCAAGTGTGAGCTGACCACGAGGTGGAAAATGTAGCATGGAAGTGTAAGAAGGAGGGGGAATCAGAAATATCTCTAATAGAGACCAGCTTGACCCCATCATATCTTGGAGACCTTGCTGGAGCATGGCACCTATCTCTGGTCTCCCTGATACATCAAGAGTGAGTCCAGGCTGGACTGGGGAAGAGTTCAGAGGCAGGGTTCAGTTGGAGGGGGGTTGGACTAGATGACCTTTAAAGGTCCCTTCCAACCGAAACTATTCTATGATTCTATGACAGGACAGGGCGAGACGGGATGCCCAGATCATTGCAAATTCATCAGCTGGAGGGATAGAGGAAGCGGTTTGGGGTACCGACTGGAAGCACCCTGTGTTTCCCCATGGGTCTGAAGCCACTAGTGAGGAGACTGTTGTGCCTTGAGCCTGCAGATCGAGGTCTCCCTTTGCAGGGTCATTGCAAGGAGACCTGGGATCGGTTGAACCCATGGGTTGAACTTGGTGCTCCCCTTGCCCCAGATCTGATGCACAGGCACTGGCCATGACTCCACCTTCCCGGCAATGGCTCCTTCATCACAGCCTGTGATGGCTAAAACCATACCAGGACAGCTACCACCTCCAAGCAGCTGAGAGGGAGGAGGGACTAATTAACCTCCCTCATTAGCAGCACAGTAATAAAAACATTAGCATCCCCGAAAGGTTTGCAGAATTAATCACAGCTGGAGCAACAAAAGCTGAAGAGTAAACCTGACAGCGAAAGGAAAGCATATCCCACACATCGTCTTGATGCTCCTCAGCGTGTGCAGATCCACAGTCGTATTTTTGCCTGCCATCCCTCCCAGGATTGGTGTTGCAATAGCACCCAGAGGCCCCAGCTGAAATTACCCAGGTGCTGAAGGTGCTGCACATCCTTCCTAGATGGTTGCTGCTCTGAAGGAATATTGCAGCTCAATAGAAGGATTATTCTTCTATAGGAAAATGGATGGGACTGGCAAACATGACACAGAGCCTATGGGACTGAAACGGCAGCTGAAGGTCAGGAGAAATACCTTAGGGCATCACAGTGGGTGCTAGATGCCTCCCTGTGGGCAAGAGACTCAAGCATAGTGGAGCCTGGAGAGATCAGTCTAGCTCTCCTGGCAGAGACATCTGTTTTGGGGAGAGCTGAACTGCTTTCCCAGCCTTGCTGACTGTGTGGGCTAGGACTCCTGCGGCTGCGGTGGAAATGGAGTCACCTACTGATAGGCTTAGATACCTTAACCTGGAGCTGAGTCCCAGGCTGGTGGTCTTGACTGGTTGGTGGCATGTATGAGTCGTTTCTATGAAACGTTTTAGGAACCACACCAAAACCAATTTCAAAGTTAAGAAGAGCCTTTGGAAAAGGAGGATTGCGGTCTCTGTTTCTGAGAGTTCAGACCCAAAAGGCACATTGTAGCACCCAAACACCTAAGCGGAGGGAATGGCTCTGTCGGCAGTGAGTGGTGGATCTGCCTAGGCAGGAGAACGTGAACAGGAAATTGTTTTATCGGGTGGTAGGAAATGACCTCCCCCTCTCCCTTGGCTTATAACCCTCCCTCTGTCACAGCCTAGCCACTGCCAGCTGGATTGGAGAAAAACGCAAGAAATTTTACAGGAGGCTGTAAGGTAGCTTGGCTGGGGATGTTTCTTCCCATCACGTAGCTGTCCATCAGTTTATATGGCTCACGAGGCAGTGCCCTCTGATTTAGAAATGCCTGGTGGAGCGTGTTCAACTCCCTGCTCGGTGCCAGACCTCCTAGATGCCTCTGGGGAGACTCCTCACCTCGTTTTGCTATTTCCAGTGCTGTAGGGTTGATAGCACATCCCTGCCAGAAAAACATCGCGTGCAAAAAGCACCCGTCGCCTTTCTGCATGAGCTGTTTCTCTGCCCCTGAGCTCCTTCAAGCGGATGCTGTTGCAAGTCTGGACTGGTAAAGTTTTGCCAACATGCACTGGAGCTTTTTTAGCACCGCTGTTCATAATTAAGCTAATGCGATTGTGCGCTTGCACTCTTGTAGTTTGTGTGTTCACCTAACGCAGGGGGTGGGCAGGTGCTCCCAGCTCTTAAAAACACCCTCTGAAACCACAGGCTGTGAGGTGGTGGTGCTGGAGGCTGAAATTTGATTTGGGAGGAGGATGCTGTTCGGCTTCTGTACAAGGAAATCCAACTCTTTCCAACCTGAGGATCAGATCAAGCACTTGCCAGTCCACTAAATGCACTAAGTGCTAATTCTGTGGGTTTTTCATCTTTTTCATGCACTTAAAATAGTGTCCCTCCTTTGGCTATCCTTGGGAACTCTTCAAGGAGGTTAAAAATACAAATCTGAAAGCTGTAATAATAAAAGCCCCCTCAGGATTGATTTGAAGCCTTTCAGATGTGTTGCGGAGCCAGGGCAGAAGACCGCAGATCTAAAGCTGTAACGCTCACACAGCTGAAGCTCTCATTGCAGAGCCACAGAGGATGAAAAAAGAAGTTGCGTGATGACACATGCAGAATAATGCGTTGTTTCCTAGGAGCTGTTCTGCTCCTGGTCTCGTAGGACAAGGTGTGCATCTGCGTACGCACGTGCATAGCGTTCTTCAGCGGGAAGGAAAGCAATGAACTCAAAGCGTGTAAGGTTGAGCCAGGCCAGCTAGCACAGTTCCCAGCCACGCTCAGGGAGCTAGGAAGAGCCGTGGGCCATTCCCAAGAAGTGGTTTGGGTGGACCCTCCTGCTCTCAGGCAAGAGGGTTTAGCTGCAGCAAGCTCTAAGGACCAGGGAATGGTGCATCTCCCAGTTTATGTACAACTGTACACATAGCCACCAAGATGACGACCATCTGTTGGAGTGGGAGAGTTGTGTGGGTGTTGCAATTCTTGTGATTGATTGATGATCAAGGGGGAAGTTGGACATGGATGCTGGCATCCCCCTGCATGTAAATATTTTCTTTCAGAGTGGGACAGCTGTGGCTTTTGCCGTAATGTTTGTGCCCAAGTCTGCTCCCCCTTGGGGCTGGCCACCAAACCTTTGAACCTTCTTGTCAAAGGTGGTAGCATGCACCCTGGTGACAACCACATGTGCCACTTTCCTTCTCCACCTTGTCACTGTTTCTTATTCCAATGGGTCACCTGGGGCCTTCGAGGGAGCACATGAGACTGGCTGGACCATCCTGAGCCTTTCCACCCACCTCAGCTACCAGCACCTTCCCTGCTCAACAGCCATTACCTCTTGACCATATCCCTGCATCCTTTGAAATCCCAACAGCACTGCTCTGAGTTGTCCTTAGATGCTCTCCATGACAAGATGATTTGGGACACCACACCAAAGAGGTTCTCCACCAGCTCCCATCCCTCTCTTGGGGTGAATCTCTGCTGTCATGGGCTCCCTACTCTTCCATACTGTCTCCGTCAGTTAAGTTCACACAAAGCAGTTTCCCCTGAGCACCTTGTAATCCCTCTTGAATTCTCTTCTTTTCATCAACACCGACACAGCTCAGATTTGTATTTCTCTTTCCCCCCAACTTCTGCCATTCCGACCACCTTCACCAGCTCCTCCGGTGTGGCCACCAGCCAGCCAGCCTCCACTGTGGCCCTTGTAGAGCCTAGCTCTCTTCAAGCAAACCATTCATGACCGTACAGAAGTTCTAAGCCAGCTCAACCCATGTGAATTGTCTCCTCTGATTACAGTGACTAGGACCATCCTCCATTAGTCCATCACAACCTCTCCAGGCCATGTCTTTAATGACCTGGATATCACAGTCACTAACAGTATTGCAGTGTTCTTGGCCACTAACCAGGATCAGGGTTTCCACTTGCCAAGTACTCTATAAATGCACCGTAGGAGGCAGAACCTGCCATGGTCTTACAAAAGCCGGGAGGAAGGAGGGAAAGGACACGCATGAAGCAGTAGAACGGAAGAGTCAATGATATTTAGAAAATGCTCATGGGAATTTTTTCCTAAACCATATGTGTGTATGTCTACATGTGTTTGTGCATCTTAATTACCTATCTAATGTATCTGTGCTCAGCAAGTTATGAAGGTTTTAAGTCAAATGTAGCCACTTTAACTACCCCCAGCTAAGCCAAAGAAAGGTGGTTTCAGAAGGACATCCAATCTTAATTTAAATACATCAGGAAACAAGGCATTTACCACGTTCCTGGGCAAACGGTGCCAGTGGCTAATTCTTCTCTCTGTGAGAAATATGCATCCTTTTCACCTATGAATTGATGAGGTTTTTGATTTCTGGGCAGAGGTTGTTCCCTCTGGGTGCACTGAGCTCGGACCCATCTGCTTGCCCGTCTCAGCCGGACAGGCTTGCATGGCTTCATACCTCCAGGAAGCCGATTCCTCACTAAACCTCTAAATCGCTTGGCATTAAGGGCGTTAATTAGCATCATTGTGAAAGGACCCCGAGCAAAGCAGACGCTTCTGCAGATGAATTAACTTTTTTTCCAGTTGCATTGCTCTGGGATAGAATCACTTAATCCTGCAGGCACGTCTTTGTGGAGTAAATCGAAGTCAGCTGAAGCCTATTTTAATGCAGCTACACTCATAAGAGCCTTCAGCCAGCATGGTTAGAGCTGGGAAGGTCTCACCACAATTCCACGTCTTGCTGATCTTCTTAAAATGACTGAGGCTTGCAGGCTTGACCATAGCAAGGTTTTACTTCAGAGGCTGGCAGTGTTTCTGTTTTGGCCAGGCACACTTATGAATAGGAGCTGTCAAAATGCCATTTCTGAAGTCAATACGTCAGGCTGATTCTGGCTATTTTTTTTCCCCCAAAATTAATAATTTTCTCTCCAGAAGTTTGGCTGTGTGGAGAGGTTCCTACTGTCAAAGCTATTAAAGGAAAAAAGCTATTCTTCTTACTAGCTCGCTGCTCCCAGTTCACAAATTAATACAGCACTGTAGGTAATGGTAAGTAGCTCGATGGTGAAGGCTAAGACTCAGGCATATTTTTAACTGGTTTTGGCAACAGGAGAAGGAGGAATGTTGCTTGACTCAAATGGAAAGCCACAGTTCGGATCCCTCCCCTCACCCTGCTCTTTAGTCTTTTGTGCCTATGAGATAATTGCAATGGAGAGGCAGAGACTGGGTCTCCTTCTGCACCGGCACCCTGCTGTGGGAGCAGCCTAACAGAGCCAGGCTTTCAAATACGCTCCAGCTCTGCCATTTATTCAGTCCCGGTGTAGTCCCCTGTTTGCCATACTTGTGTCTGTTATTTCTTTGGGATTAGGATAGCTTGGAGCGGGAACAGCCCCTGCCCAGTTTCTGGATTGCATGGCTACTTTTGCTTCAGCATCTTGTGGGGAGCACGAATACATGTTCCTCCGATTTCTTCTGGGAAACAGCGAGCAGGGAGGTGGGCACATGGAGGGTGTACCCAGGTGGTGAGGGTATGTCTGTACAAGCAAATTAAACACTGCCGGGACCTGGATAATGGTGGTCATTTGTCTGTAACGCTAAATTTTAGGTACCTCCACAGTTTGGCATACGTGGAGGTAGCCAGCCAGCCCGGGGCGGTGGGTCCTTGCAGGCATGGTCTGGGTGTGCAGTCTGAAAGCTCACCAGGGCCATGTCTCTGTATTTGCACAAACCAGCCAAGCAGGGGAGGGGCACAAGGCTGAGCCCTGGCCTGGGATCATCCCTACCACTAAACGGTTACCGTGGTCCCAAGCATGGTTTTGGCCCAGACCAACTGTCCTTCTCCCAGACAATATCTGGGCATGCTTGAGGGTTTAGCACGGACGCTTTCCAACCGGCACAGTGCCAGCCTGTTTTGGAGGACGGGTGAGCTTGGCCATATGGATGTGAGCTGTGCCATGCTGCTTGCCCTCTGAGAACTGGCCGTGGCTCATTTTGTTTCCTAGCACGGATGTGGGACGCGTGTCCCGCAGGCACCGGATTTGTGCGCTGCGTTGTCAGGCTGTGCAAGCAAAGCTGCCCTTTGCCGGGTGTCTGGAAGTTTTAGGGACTGTTAACAAGAAGAAAAGTAAACCCCTGCCACCCCTTCCCAGGAAACCTGTGAGGTATTCCAACATCCAGTGTTCTCTGTGCATGCACCCAAGCAGAAATAGCCCCAGATCTAGAGGATTCGCAGCCAAAATGCAGGAGAAACTGAGGCACGGGACCCCTTTGACCTACTGGGATCCCACAGGATCCAAATACTGGATCCACATACCCTGGAAACCACAGCCAAAGAGGTGCCGTTTGGATGTGGGTGACCAGTTTAGGCTTGGCAAATCAAGGCAAAACCAGTGTCAAGAACCAGGCTGCTGCGTAAGTGGTAATGTCTCAGGGCTCAGAAGGGCTCGTCCGACCCTGCCGGCTCCTCTCATGCCGGAGCTCATGAGAGCCCTCAGGGTGGGTGGGGATCTACCTGCCAGCGTTGAACTTACCAGATGCAAATCACCCCTGATCTGGGAGCTGGTCAGCAGTATTAATATGACTATATTTGATCTCGGACACCTGCCTTCAGCATCCCGCTGTGCACCACATTGTCCTCACGTGGCACGTAGGCTGAGCTGTGGAACTCATTGCTGAAGAGGGCTGTGGGTGCTAGAGGTTTACATGGCTTGAAAAGTCATTAGAATTAGAAAATTAGAAAAAAAAAAAAACCCCTCTATAGGTAGTACCTGATATGGACATTGCTGGAGATTTGGAGTGTTGTGGGAAACAATCATCTTTCTTACCCGATTCTTATGTTCTCCTTGGGAATCTGTTATTGACTCTTGTTGGAGACAGAAAATGGATGTCTGACCCAGCATGGCAGTTTCCGAGATCTTCTGCGGTTTGATCCAGCTTGAGCAATTCAAGGGAGTTTGGATTTGTGACCCCACTTCGGACATCTCTTGAATGTTTTTAAATTATGTGATAGCACGGGCAGCCTCCAATGCGCAGCATACAAAAGGCTATACACAGCCTTGGGAGGAACAGGTTTTGGGCTCCAAGGGGCTGATAACAGTGTCACAGCATCACGACTTGAGCACAAATCTTACGGGGAGTGGCTGAGGGAACTGGGGGTGTTCAGTCTGGAGAAGAGGAGGCTGAGGGGAGACCTCATCGCTCTCTACAACTACCTGAAAGGGGGTTGTGGTGAGGTGGGTGTTGGTCTCTTCTCCCAAGTAACCAGTGGTAGGATGAGAGGAAATGGCCTCAAGTTGCGCCAGGGGGGGGTTAGATTGGGAATTGGGAAAAATTTCTTCACCGAGAGGGTGGTCAAGCATTGGAACAGGCTGCCCAGGGAGGTGGTGGAGTCACCATCAGTGGAGGTGTTCAAAAAATGTGTGGATGTGGCGCTTCAGGACATGGTTTAGGGAACATGGTGGCGCTGGATTAATGGTTGGATGATGTTGAAGGTCCTTTCCAACCTTGGTGATTCTGTGATTCTGTGATTCTGTGACTGCTGTGTGACTTCAGAACTGTGGTGGAAAATCCACCTCACCACCAAGGTGACAAGCTCCACCTCCGAGGACACGTCTGTATAAATGCAGCCTTCACTATAGGAGCCTGGCTTATACCTAACGTGTTGCAGGCCACATAGCTCCTAAAATTACCCCTTCCTCCAGGCTTTTCAGCTTTCTGTGTTAACCAAAATGGCTAAGTGGGGGACTGATTCCCAGTGCTGCTCACAGAATGTCTTTGGTGTTCACCTGCGTAAGGTGGATGAACAGCCCTGCTGAATTAATAAAGAGCAGAGCTTTGCTGCTCTATGTGGCGTTGATGCTAACATAAAATGGCAAACAGTGGTGTGGGAGGCGTGCACCCGCTTTTCAGAGAAGCTTCACCTGGTGGGAGCAAAGGCAGGAACTGACCTTGAAGGAAACTTGTCTCAGATTTGGACATCTGTGAGCAACTTGCAATGGCTGCCTTGCTGCTCAGCGTCGGTAATGGCAACGCGTTCAGCGCTGGTATGGCAGTGGCGTTATACCGTGTGCACCTGTAGGCACAACTGGGTGGTGAATGGTCCACCGAAGAGGCAGCTGCCAAGCAACACGAGTCCCCTGCCTAATACTTCCCCGGATTTCTTCCTGCAGAGAGAGAAGCTGTGAGGCGCAGAGCTTCACTGCGGTAGGAGGTGTTGGGCTTTTGTTCATGCATGTATGTGGCTTTGGTTTGAGAAGACAAAGCACAAGACCATTTCTTCACTCCAAGTGGAAAGTGTTGTCATTTCTACGACCCTTTGTTCCTCTGAACATCCTCTCCTCTCCTGGACCTGACTCACAGACCCTGTCTCTTGCTCAAATTATCTGAACCATCACTGTGGGTAGCTCTGTTGTGCCACCCATAACTGGCACAGGGATATTTTCTTCTTCTCTCCATCAGTCCAAGTGCATGGTTCCCTCCACCCATCAAAGGAGCACGGTCTATTCCCTTTCTCCCTGTCACTCCTGACCTGCTCCTAGCCAGACACTTGTTGCTTGAAGTGGTGTCTGACTTAACCAGAGGCAACTTAACACCATAGTCATCGGTCAGTTCTTGACACTATCAAGGCCTGGGAGATAAAGTAGCAAATTAAAAGGGAAGGGAATATAAAAAAGAGACAAAGAGAATAGTAATTTTAAAAATCCTATCCCCTAAGATACGATTTTATGTTAAATGTTTGCATCTTTGGAGCGAGCATTAACAGCTGATCATCAGTGTCTGCTGTTTTCACTCCCTCGTAGATGCAGTTGTTCAAAGAGACAGGGAATATTGTCTCCTGCAGGAGATGAATGGCTGGTAGCTGCCTGGATCTGGTGATCATGTAGGTTTACCAACCTATGGTGGGCTGCAGGAGAGGGCTGTCCTCCTTGCTCCCATCGCTGGAGCTTGAAAATCTGTGTGCCCATGTGGCTCTTCTTCCTTGGGCTCCTCAGCAAGAGAAAACTACTGTATAGGGGAGTATAAGGGAGGAAAGACAGGTTTTCAGGGCTTTCCTGAAGAGGTGTGACAGGCTACTGGTGGGACTGTTTGTAAGGGAGAATATCCCTGGCATGTGGCTGGGATTTTATATGGTCTGAAATAGGCAGTCACTGCAGACGGGTCAGCCAGAACTTCAGAGAAGTTTGTCAGCACTTTCTGCAGGCAGGAGTTAAGATGGAGCTGTGCCATTTGCCTTAACATTTCTAAGTATCCCTACCAATATTTTCATAGTCCCACTTTGACCCGTGGTTATGCCTAAGCTGGAGTACAAGCCAGATCTTCCATGGATATAGAGAAATGCAAATTGACTAAGCTTAATGGAGAAACTTTGATTTACAACAGTTGTGGTTGCCTTGGACATCATGTCATGGCCACTGGTTGATCCACAATTGTGGAAATACCCAGACTGATACTGCATTTGCAACCCCTTGGGTGAAAAGCTGGAGTCAAAGATTGCAGCCAAGGGACAATCTTGATGGCACTGAATAGGAGGTGAAGATGTCCATACCACTCAGCCACCTCAGGAGAAGGCAAATGGCTCCCATTTCATGAAATAAATGTTAGTCTTACATCTCATTTCCACTTGTTGCCATGTGTGCCCATCAGTGGCCAAGCTGGGAGTCAGGGGAATAATTTTAAAGGTTCTTTGACTGATATCTGGCACTATTCACTGGGTAGAGAACTGGCTGGATGGCTGAGCCCAAACAGTTGTGGTGAACGGAATTAAATCTGGCTGGCAGCCGGTCACAAGCGGTGTTCCCCAGGGCTCGGTTCTGGGGCCGGTCTTGTTTAATGTCTTTATTGATGACCTGGATGAGGGGATCGAGTGCTCCCTCAGTAAGTTTGCAGATGGTACCAAGTTGGGTGGGCGTGTTGATCTGCTGGAGGGCAGGAGGGTTCTGCAGAGGGATCTGGACAAGCTGGATCGATGGGCCGAGGTCGACTGTATGAGGTTTAATAAGGCCAAGTGCCAGGTCCTGCACTTGGGTCACAACAACCCCATGCAACGCTCCAGGCTTGGGGAGGGGTGGCTGGGAGCTGCCCGATGGAAAAGGACCTGGGGGTGCTGGTCGACAGCCGGCTGAACATGAGCCAGCAGTGAGCCCAGGTGGCTAAGAAGGCCCAACAGCGTCCTGGCCTGTATGAGCACTAGTGTGGCCAGCAGGAGCAGAGCAAGGATCGTGCCCCTGGACTCGGCACTGAAGTTGGGAGACTTGCATGCAGTTAATCTTAAGACAACTCTACATGCACTGTTCCCTGTTTTTTAAGTCATATTCCATGAATTCTGGAACTGGAGAAAAGCTTTTTTTCCTCCAGTTGACTTCAGGACATCATTGCTGGATTACTCTAAAATTGCTGTTACCCCAAAACCCTTTGTAGGATGGAGTGGGATGGTGAGGTAGCCTCTGGAGACCCAACTTTGGTTCTCTGAAGGGCATCATCTGAGAAGTGGCCGTGTCAGAAGTGCACAGCCTCTTATTTTCAAAACTGAGGCAGCCTCAGCTGTGTGTACAAACTTCCCAAAACGCAGCTGTATCCTGCTGCACCTGTTCCTGAAGCGATGATGAAATGGAAATATGAATCAGTTGGCAATACATCTTTAAAACGCTGTTTGCATCATTAGGCATTTATGAGGGTTATTTATGGAGAGCGTAGGGGTCAGGATGCTTCATTATCCCTGTTGTGATGAAACACACCACTAGAAGGTATTTGGGGGCTTTTTGTTTAACATTTCTGTATAAAATAGACGTGAAATTCCAAGCAATGCCATCTGATAGGCATTCAGGCTCCTCTGGAGTGAGGGAGTAGCAGTACCTGTCCAAAGGGCCAAGTAGATGGTCTCACTGGGAAGTCACTCCTCTGGTCCTTCACCGAAGTGCTGCATTTGGCTATGGTGCCACTAAGGGAGCAGTGTTTATCCACACATTGGCAACTAGTGCCATTGAAGACATACCGGGTTATCTGAATGTTCTCCTAAGGCTGTTAGATACACCACCAATCAGGTGGAGCAGCAGCTAGAGGCAGATGGGACAACCTGAGTCATTGACCCCTCTTCCTTCACTGTGGTGAAGGGCTGGACACACAGCTGATGTGGAGACACCTACTAAATGAATGTAGGTTTCTGAATCCAGACCTGACTACCGCCACTGGAGTTTGGTTTTGTTGCCCACCAGTAAGTCTCTGGTAAGATCTGAGATGCCACCAGGATCCATCTGACCACTGGGTGTTGCTCCAGGATGGCATGGCATGTGTTAGTGTGAGAGATCCCTTGGGACATCTCAAATGGGAGGAGGTGGCTACGAATGAGAAAGTGAACTGTGCTGCTAGTGTCCACATTTGTGTCTGTCCGAGTGAACTTCTTTGGATAGTCTTTAAGGCCAGACTTTTGCTCTATAGACAACAGGCATGAATGAGCACTGCATGAACTCGGTTCATCTGACTTATTTTAGGTGTCTACATTAGAGTGGGTGATGATGTGCCAACATCCAAGGGCTGTACTTCTTGATCTCCATTGCCATCTGTCTTCCACCCATCTGTTCCCAGGTGCCTGTGCAGCCCCCATATACTTGATATCATTTACAGTTTTCCAGTGCTCCCAAAAACAGAGGTTTAATTCCACATAAAGGTGGTGTGGGAGGTTCAAAGTCACGCTCTGCCATTAGTCTCCACCAACGTGTTTTGAAGTCAGGGCTTTTAATGGGAACTCTGTGGAAGAGGGGAACATACTTTTCACTGGCACCTGTAGAGAAGGGTTCCAGCATCTGGGGCAAATTAACCGCGTAACGTGCTTCTGCCGGCAACTACGTGAGACTCAGTGTTTGGGGCTGAGAGGATGTCAGAGAGCCTAGCCCTGAACCCACCAGCAGTTTTACAGTGTTCATACCACAGTCTTCAGATCACCATCAGATCTTCTGTAGAAAGGGGAGAATAGGACCTTATTTGCTGGGCTCGTTAATCTGAGAGCATTCAGGCTCATGGTTTCAGAGGCCTTTCCACCCACTTGCTGGTATTGAACCAAGACTGCCAGACTGGTTTGATACCATCAAGCATCAGACCATATGTTATGGCAACAGTCACAAAATGTCACAAATACATTAATTTAATGATAGTTCATAGGATGTTTCATAAGATAAACACTTGAATGGTACACATCACATTTCTGAGGGATTCTGAACATTCCAAGAAGTCAGTGATGTGAAGAAATATTAAAATAACTGGGAACTTCAATTTTTTAAAGGAATAATAGTTTTGCTAACAATATTGTGAGCCAGCCATGAGATGTCTCTGTGGCAGTACAGCATTCCTGGACATGGTCCTTGGTAAACAAGAAAGACAAAGCTGGAGCTGGAGCCAAGTGTTTATTCATCGTTATCTCTTTTTTTTTTTTAAGATACACCTCATGTTTAGGATTTTTATTTAAGATACACCTCATGTTTAGGATTTTTATTTAAGATACACCTCATGTTTAGCTTAGGATTCCTCTAGCAGTGGCAGCGGGCTCAGGGGTGGGCACTCTTTGCAGCTCCTTGCAGGCACCGTTTTTTTCTAACGTGTGCCTCTCAATATTTCCTTGTTAAGAGCAGCTTTTGGTTTTATTCCCTCTACCACACATTTTCACAAAGACCCAGTCTGCTACCTAATAAACTCAGCATGTTGGCAGCCAGTCGTCTGATACTTCTGAAGCAAGTGCCTCTGTTTCTACTAACACAGGCGACTCAATTTGTAAACAGATACTTAAGTGGGTGTTTTTAGTAGTATAGCAGATGGTCAATACAGCTGCCTTCTCTCCCTTCTCTGCATTTGCTCCCCTCCTCTACAATTACAGTTTCTTGCCATTTTTCTCTGTAATGTGGATTTGGTTTAAAAAAAAAAAAAAAAAAAGCATTACAAGAGGGAGAAAATTGCTCAGTGAATTTCAAGAGGAAAAATTGGATGGCAACCTCAAATGTTACCTTAAAAGCACTGTGAGAGCTACCCACACATCCTCGCTTTGCTTGACTTTCCCTGCTTGAGTAACTCTGGATCTCAATGGGACTGCTTGTGTGGGTAGAGCACAACACGGGGATCGACTTTCCTCACGCACAGGAACTCGTGACTAACGCTACAATACGCAGCTAAAGTATTAATTTTCCTCTCTGCTTGATGCAGTTAGTCACTAGTACTTAGGCAGGTGCTTCCCTGAGTTCTGCATCAAGGCTTGGAAGTAACGTGAGGATATGAGGGGATGGTGCCGATCATTCTCCAAGGGTTTGGTTGCGTTGGTCCAGCAGTGGGATTGGGGTCTCTGTAGGTGTTTTGCTCTTGTTGCCACATGTGTCTGCCTCACATTAGACTCAAGTTTTCTAAAGTTGCCTTGCTGTCTCCTGTGGAATCAATGATTTGGTAAAGTCAGCCCGAAGAGGGTGGTGGGATTGAGTACCCTTCCCTCCTGGGCACTGTACCACAGCCCAACATCTCTCTCTTCAGAAGGGTCTTTGTAAACACTTTAACTTCGCCTTTTGCTTGCTTTCAAGCTATCATTTTTACTTTCCCTTTCAGGACAGCCCCATTGCGTGGCTAACACCTTCAGGAGTCAGCACTTAACCTTTACAGACACATTAAAGCAGTGGAGTGAGACTAATCCAACACTAGTCTGGGGGCTGGACTGATTTAAGCCACTGCTGCAGCTTTTAAAGCAAGCCAGCCATCATCTCTCTCTTACAACAGGTTTGGCTAGGGATCAAAGTGCAGGTGGGGTCATTTTGAATAGTCTTTTGTCCTTGACAGGTTGTCACTCTCTGCAGTTCATCCATAAACCCTGGAGATGCTATCAGTGAAAGCAGGATGTGTTTAGCCTGTTCAAGCCTGAGTCCCCCATGCATTGCCTTCTGAGAGAGGATTGTGGTTCAGTTCTTATCCCCACAGCTTAAAATATTACAGGGTTGGCTGTCAGGTCTCCTGACCTGACACTTGAACAGAAACCTATTGAGAAGTTTCTGTGCTATTGATATAAG
The DNA here is from genome assembly GCF_964289735.1 of Phaethon aethereus. Taxonomy (NCBI): domain Eukaryota; kingdom Metazoa; phylum Chordata; class Aves; order Phaethontiformes; family Phaethontidae; genus Phaethon; species Phaethon aethereus. Next base: position 3,348,387 of record NC_138576.1, on the reverse strand, counting down.
ACGGTGGATTTAGCCCCTGGAACACGACATGATCTGTTCTGGTTGCGCCTGAGACAGAAGAAAGGTTCCCTCTGGGAAAGGTAGGACAACCCCTGCTTGAACTGATCACTTCCTCAGGTCTGCGTGCATCACTGCATGGGATTGACCTCTTGGGCTGGTCTATCAAAATACCCTGGGTTTAAAAACCCCACTCTTTGCATATTAAGCTAAGCTAGCCTTTTCGACAGAGTAGGTTGAGAGGAGCTGTGCAGAGTTGCACCAGTAGATCTCTGCCTGGAGCAGTGATGCCTTAGCTCCTTGCTGGTGGGTCAGAGCAGCATGTCCAGCACTGCCGGAGGCAACCGGGAGCGTTTCCTGCCTTTTCAGCCCTTTTCCAAGCAGATTGCACTGAGGCATAAGTCATTCCTTCAGTGCGCCTGTTCATGTTGCTTCATGAGTCTCCTGAGAGAGCTGACCAGGAATTTCTCAAGACAAAACTTTTTATTTCCCTGCTGGAAAGCACCAGTTTAGCACAAAAGGAAAAAAACCCAAAACCAACCCTTTTCCGGGAGGGTGCTTGTTTCAGTAAAGTCTTCAGGAGGAAGGGTCCCTCCGAACCAACGGTCTAGTGGCCTGGGTACTTACCTAGAGGTTACTATTTACAGGTTTTCCGCCTGTGGCGGGTGCCCCCGTGGGTGCAATATGCTCCAGTAGCCCATGGCGCAGTTCATCCGCCTACCCCACCCACCGGCAAGAAACTTCTCTCCATGACGTGCTGTATCAACTTCCCAGCCCTGCAAGGACAGGGCTTGGGGGGTTCGTTCATGAGGGGCGGATGGGCTGGATGCTCCAGGTGTCTCTTCCTCTCCAGCAGCACTTAGGAAAAGCTGCAAGGAATGTATAGTTTCTGACACTGGAGGCATCTGGGAGAGCTTGGGCACACACAACGATGTGGGTGCGAGAGGGATTGCACCAGGGATATTTGCAGCCTGGGCATCCCGGGACACAGACGGGCTGTCCCTTCCTTGTCTTTCCCGTCGCACTGATGGGTCTCGCTTGCTGCTGGCAGGAAGGACTGGAGCTTGGCACTAAATCCGACTGGGAAGACAGCACTGCTTGTGTTAACGGTGCTGGCGGAGGGATTTGCATGAGGGCAGAAGGAAACGACCTTTCCCAGGGACAGGGCTTTGCTGAAGGGTCTGCTACTCTTCCCCCGCAGAGGAGAATTCCTGGCCCGGGTCACCGCTGTCGTGCTGTTTTCTGGCTGGAGTCTCATTGCGTGGGGATGGCTCCGGCTCCCAGCTCCCGCCCGTGCCTCTGGCCTCCATCCATGGCTATCGGAGGGCCCTGTGCAATAGCCAGAGCCGCTTGTGCTTCTGTTCCCTGGACCCGAGCCCAGCCGACTGCCCTCCCCGGCCCTCCTTTCCATGAATGAAGCGGAGGGGTTTGGCTGGGTGCCCGAACCCTCCGGGCTTTTATCAATGGGATCAACAGTTCGTCAGATCTGTGATGATGAGTCGCAGCGAGATCCCGTTACTGTTGGTTAATACCTCGCGCGGCACAGGTCAGCCTGCCCTGCCCGCGGCTGCGACTCGGCCCAGCTCTGCAGCGAGCGGGGGGCTGCGTAGAAGGGGTTTGCTCGGACCCCCTTGATCGCGCGCATGCGGGCAGCCGCTCATCCCCTTGCGCTCTCGCGGCGCGCTCCGGAGGGCAAACAGACCCTTCACACTCAAGGCACGCGTGTCCCCAAGCACGCGTGCGTGTGCTCAAGCTTACAGGAGCACAAATGTGTAAACACACCCCCCAACATATGTGCGTCCTCAGACAAGGTGGCATCCTGCATGTCGCCTCTTCCCAAGGGCAGCCATGCAGGGCTGTGGTCCCTTCTTGGAGGAGGACACAAGAAGGTGGTTCACACACTCAGAGAAGGTCCAAACAGTGAATGTGGCCAAGGTCTGCACGATGCTAACAGCACGTGTTGGCTTTTCCATGGTGGTCTCAGAGATGGTTGATAGCAGGGGGAGGACTTGGTCACCACTGCCTGGGAGATGAGTGCTGAGCCACCCGGCAGAGTCCCCGTCCCATCAGTAGCTCACACTGGTGTGATCAACCAGCCCTTTCCCCCATGTTCAGCGGCTTTGTCTATGGCATTGCCAGTCTCAGGCTCTCCAGGATGCACGTCAGGCCCTCAGAAACTAACTGAAACCAAACGAGCAGAGAAAAAGTCACCAGCATTCAATTTTTTTATTCCTTTTTTTTTTCCTTAGGTGTCAGAGCCTGGAGGAAAATGTTCAAGTCAAATCTTCTCGCCTCAGAGACATTTAAAATGCCTGTCTTCGCATGAGAGGTGCAAAAATCTGTTTCCAAAGGTTTCACGTTTGCTTTTGTGCAGTGTTTTTCACCAGAGCAACTATCCCAACTTTACTTTGATTTCCTAGGGAAACCAGACCTATGTAGCAACGGAAGGTGGCTGCCAGCATCCAAGGGCCCCTTGCATCTTTTAATACTGATTTGGCAAAGGATACACCCTACAAGTTTCACACAACCAGGGACAGGGATAGAGAGGAGGGACCAGTTCATATCCTCAATGAAGGAAAAAGCAGCCCAGGAGCGTACGCCCTCTTAAATTCCAGAAGATCACCCATCAGGGAGACTTTATGAATGTGACAGCCTTGGGTAAATCTTTTGTTGGAGTTTGTGCTATATTGGACACTAGAGAATCCACAATCCCTTGGAAACCAACCTTGCTTTGCTTTTTTACTCACAGAGCAATTTGTTTTCTTAGTTGCATCGTAGCATAGGGAGAGATCTGGTAATGATTTCATGTTAGAGCATGTAAAGAAACACTTTGGGAGACAAATGGGAAAGGCAGGGTTTTTTTGAACCCTGGGATACTGCGAGAACATTGAAATTTCCTAACGGCCATAATAACAGTAAAGCTGATGTTGCCTTGATTGTTTATGGCTTTCATTTTCAGTCACCTCTTGTGGATGGCAGAGTGAAATTTAAAGTGTATTTATGCACAGCACTGAAAGTAGAGTTATACAGATTGTAATGGAAGGGAAGTTCGTAGGGGAGGATCATGGTTTTATTACGCTGGCTGATACGGCAAGAGAAGGACAGCTTGCGGGTTCCAAGCCTGCACATCTGGTCGTCCTTTGTGAACTTAAGGTCAGGCAGCTTCAAGGGGACCAAGCTGGAGAGCTCTTCTAAACTTGATGCTCAGCATGTGCCATGTACTTGGGATCTGCAAGCCCAGACCAGCTCCCAAAAACCTGAGCGTGAGGGACAAGCAACACGTGCAACGTGGGTCTTAATCCTACATATCCTAACAAAAATATTGACTCTCTGAATAAGCATTTCTTATTTCAGCCAGTAAGGATACCTTTTCAGAGACTGAGGGAGCTGAGGTGGTGAGGGATGGATGGTGAGGGATAGATGCCCCATCCCTGGAAACACCCCAGGTCAGGCTCTGAGCAACCTGCTCTGATTGAAGATGTCCCTGCTTACTGCAGGGGGTTGGACTAGATGGCCTTTAACGGTCCCTTCCCACCCAAACTATTCTGTAATTCTATGATTTTATGAGGTATAGCATTTTGGATTGGGAAGAGTCACACCAGGAAAGCCTTTGTTTTAGCATGCAGCAGGGTTTTCAGGAGAGCTACAAGGACCATGGTCCTTGCATGTGATCTTCTGAAGGACCCTCTTGCCACCAGATCTGGCCCATCCCTGGTCTGAAAATCATTTCCAAATGGCTTGCAAAGAAAAAAAAAAAGTGTGAGAGTTGGAAATTCATCAGGTTGTTGGCCCAGAAAATATTCCCTCTTCCAACAGTTGCAGAGCTCTTCAGTTGTGAGGTGGCTGAGACTCCTGGGGGCTCTTGGACATCCTTGGAAAATGGCAGGTTTTCCCTCCACACAGGGCTTTTGGAGCACATTGCTTCCAGGTCTACCCAGAGGAAACACGGCTGCTGAATGAATCATTGATGCACAAAGCCAGGTGGAGATTCGTGGATAAAATGGCTCTTCTGTGGGAAGATTGTGATGTGTCAAACCCCAGAAGTGTTACTTCTTTTCATCTGGAGAAAAATTTCTGGAAGGTCCTACCTAGCATGGTCATCTGCACCGCGGAGAAGTAAATGCAGCAGGGATTTGCACCTCGATCTTCCACATCTGAGCCACATGTCTCACCCACCAGGCTCATCCTGGGCTGGCCTCACCACCCTCCATTTTATGAGAACTGAGGAGGTTGTTTTCCATGTGCAGATCTCCACCTTCTCCCAGGAACATTTATAGAGGACAGAAAAGCCTTTTCTTCCTCCACATGCATAATTTTCCATCATCCCTCAAATAGCCTCCATCCATCTGTCCCCAAAACCCATGTGGGGACGAGGGGTGGGATGGTGAAGGTCATGAACCTCTGCCTTGTCTTGCACATAGCTCCTTCCAAATTTCCTCCAAGCTCCTGGATGCGACCTAGCCCAGCGCAGCGGCGTGTCAGGAGAGTAATTGCATTTCCAGCTCCCACTCCCTGAGCATCTGGTTCCCCTCCCCGAGCGCAGCGGAATTGCTTGATCTTCCCACAGCCCTTTCCGCCCATCAGACAAAACCAGCCCCCCCATCCCTCTCAGCCCCATTCCCTCCCACTCCTGCTTCCCCCCGGTGCCTGCTTAGACTCGTTAAGTTTTTAATCTGGCTCATGTTTATCATCTCCATTGGCTGTTGCTCCATTCTTCTTTCTTCTGTTTAATTCCTGCTGGCCACATCGCTGGTGATGCAGCGGCAGGAAGGCAGAGAGTCCCACCGGGCTTGAGGGTTATTGGCTTTGGGGTTTGTCTGAGCGTCGCTGAAAGGTTTATCGTGGTCAGGGCCTCCTCTTTTGTTACCTTTGGGGCTGGAGCCATGTCGCTGCAGCTGAAACAGGCTGGTGGATGGGGCATGAAGCCTCTCCTGGGAAGGTCTTATCACGGTCATCCCACTGGCGGCTTCTCCTGCCTGTACATCTATGGCAGGAGCTTGGTTAAAGTTTCCGAGAGCAGCACGTTGAGAGTGCAATCCCCCGCAAAGCACCCTGCTAGGAGGTCTCTTTTTGCCCAAGTCTGAGGGGCTGACGCCAGGCTGGGGAGTGGACAGAAGAACCTCATCTCCCACAGGGGTGCAGGAGGCATCACGGGTGGTGCAAGATCCTTGCATGTACAGCTGGATCAGGACCTGGAAGAGTGTTTGGAGTTTGGGCAGCCCAGGCAGAAGACCTCAGGACCTCAGAGAAGAGGCTCTGGTTAATTTACGTGTACAGATGTTGCCTTTACATGGCAGCTTTTACTAGTAATTCCCTTTTCCAAACATACGTGCCAGATGCCATCTGAGATGCCCTTAGGTGATGCCCTGGCTGTCACTCTGGGAGGTCATATGTGCTCGGTTCAGGGTTGAACCAAATAAAAATCTTCCCATGTTTTCATTTCAATGAGAGGAACCTCTTCCATCCAAACCAAATTGCTTGGCTTTTCCCCACCTCCCTTCAGCAGCCACACAGGAAAGCCATGTGTCCCACCTCCACACCATCTACACAGACAGGACATGCAAAGTTATCATCCCTGGCTGATAGAATGGGAAACCAAGGCACAGGCAGGTCACAGCAGAGACCAGGATCCAGCAGGCCTAGGGGACATCCTCAGCCACCGGACTCCCTTCCCTGTGACCACTTGAGCTTCTAGCAATAGGACCTGTTCTTCCTCCTGCAGGTATCCTGACTCAGCCCCTACGGAAAGGCACCCACCATAGCAGGGCGGGTGCACCCACACTGCCTGTGCTAACTCCCAGTCTTGCCCACCAGGACTATTTTGCTGGATTAAAACTGTGGAAGGGGCTGTGCTAAGAGGTAACAGCGGGGATGGTGCAGTCCCTGTCCCTGTGTCACCCACTGGTGCAGACATAGCCTTTCCATCCCATGTCTACCTCCACTGCATCCTCGGTCTTTCAGGCATCTTTCTCTCCAGCAACTCCCAGCCCTGCCCGGCCATTTACCCAGCAGAAATACGACTTTTAATTACTATTTTTGATGACTTCCTTTTCATAATTGCACTGGGGGCTCTCTGCTGTTCTGCTTTAATCTGCATCCTGAGAAATCACTTTCTCAGACACGATCTACTGAATGGGAAAGGGAAATAGGGCTTTCAAAAATGCAGCAGTGGGCTTGTTGGCAGCAGAGAAATGTGGGACCCTCTTTATCATTACCCCAGCTGATGTCCATGCAATGAATCCCAGAACCACAGAAGGGTTTGGGTGGGAAGGGACCGTTAGAGGCCATCTAGTCCCACCCCTGCAGTGAGCAGGGACATCTTCACCCAGAGCAGGTTGCTCAGAGCCCCGTCCAGCCTGACCTGGGCTGTTTCCAGGGATGGGGCATCCACCACCTCTCTGGGCAACCTGGGCCAGGGGTTCACCACCCTTGTTGGTAAAAATTCCTTCCCTATATCCAGTCTGAATCTCCCCTCTTTTAGTTTAAAACCGTTACCCCTTGTCCTGTCGCTACAGGCCCTGCTAAACAGTCTGTCCCCATCTTTCTCCTCAGCCCCTCCAAGCCCTGGCAGCTGCACTAAGGTCTCCCCGGAGCCTTCTCTGCTCCAGGCTGAGCCCCCCCAGCTCTCCCAGCCTGTCCTCCCAGCAGAGCTGTTCCAGCCCTCGGAGCGTTGCTGGGGCCTCCTCTGGCCCCGCTCCAGCAGGTCCATGTCTCTCCTGTGCCGAGGGCTCCAGAGCTGGATGCAGCACTGCAGGGGGGTCTCCCCAGAGCGGGGCAGAGGGGCAGAATCCCCTCCCTCGCCCTGCTGGCCACGCGGCTTTGGGGGCAGCCCAGGACACGGGTGGCTTCTGGGCTGCGAGCGCACATTGCCGACTCCTGTCCAGCTTTTCACCCACCGGGACCCCCAAGTCCTTCTCCATGGGGCTGCTCTCCATCCCTTCATCCCCAGCCTGTGCTGATACCGGGGGTTGCCCCAACCCAGGTGCAGGACCCTGCACTTGGCCTTGTTGAACCTCATGAAGTTCACATGGGCCCATTCCCTGAGCTTGTCCAGGCCCCTCTGGATGGCATCTCATCCCTCAGGCATGTCAACTGCACCACTCAGCTTGGTGTCATCAAATGGCCCTCCCTGTCACTGTTGTCTCCCACCCATCAGAGTGGCCAGGTCCATTCTGCTTCTTGACAATGGTCTCTGTCTTATCCTGCCTCCTGAACGGGGCTTGGGCTTGCTCTACCATCTTGCTCTGATGTCTCTACCAGCCTAGTGATGCCTCAACTTCCCCCAGAACAAATTACATAAGTTTTTTTACCTGCTGAGCTGTGTTTTGTCAAACTCCTTTTCCCTGTGAAACACTGGACAAGGTCTAGCTGGCTTTGCAGTTTAACTGCCTTCTCCTCACCCTCCATCTTCCCCCAGAAGCATTGAGGGGGTGGCCGAAGTCATGCAGACCCGCCCTGGTCTGGCTGTTACCCGTCTGGCTGCCTTTGCGTGGAGGTTTCCATAAGAGCCGCTGCCTTGATACACACAGGGACGCTAATTGGATTAAAATATCAGCGTTAAGACTTTAGCACAGCAGCCCCTCCCTCCACCCCATTTCAGCTTAGCGTCCCTGTCGTTACCTTTTATTAGACGGCATCTATCAGGACGCTGGATTTGTTCGTTGTCTGCCATCCACTAAGGAGGATCTGCGAACCATTTAACTGGAAACCCTTCAGACAATGCAAACATTTATTCCTCGACACGAAGATGTGGAAGCCAGCTGGTCTTCTCAATAGGACCAGGTCAAGGGCTGCTGGGGGCTGAATGGCTGGAGGCAGGAGCGGGGTTGAGGAGCATGCTGAGAACGGAGGAGGTTTTCTCTTTTGTTTTTTAAAAGCCACTCAGCTTTCAGGTTTCGTACACTGCAGGAGAGAGGAGATTTGGGTGGCTGCAAACAGCGGAAGGAGGGCTGTCACTGCTTTCAGAGGGAAATGGTATGGGACAAATTCACGGCCACACTGCAGGTCTGTGTCCTGTCTCATGCTTAGACCAACGTATCTAAAGAAGGAGACTGTGGCCACCAAAGAGCCTTTTGTCAGCAGTGGAGAAACTTCCATTCATCCCATCCACAAGAGGTGTCTGAGACACACAGGAACAACCACCTCTGGAGGTGCCTGTGGCTGTAGGTGGCATCCCAGCTGACCAGGTGACTCGCGTTAGGGGATCTGGTACCAGTACAATGATGAACTGAGAGCAAGGATGTCCTTGAAGGCCAGGGTGCAAAATATCCATGTGGAGCGAGCAGTAGGGCTGGAGACCCATGGCACAGTGGCATTATCCAGAAGAGAAGTGAGAGCTTTACAGAATAACCCCTCTAAAAGCCGTAAGATCCAGTCCTCAGTCCCTGTCCTGTCCTGGGCATCCCACAGAGGGATCCGTAATCCAGCGTGACCTGCATGGAGCCAGGGGAAACAGTCAGTAAAGGCACCTCCCGGGCTGGATCTCCGCACCATACCGATATGGGGCTGAGTGGGTGGTGGTGAGCAGATGTGTGGTGACTCACAAAGATCCTCAACACAACCAGCTTCAAACCTTGCAAGAGAACCCCCGAGCCATTAGATTTCTTTCAGACTAAAGCAGTGCGTAATATATAATTGATAATGGTTATTCCTGGTACACTCCTTGTAATGAAATTTTAATGCTAGGGACAACTTTGTGTGTGCGTGTATGTGGGTAATATATAGCTGTATCTTCATGCTGTGAAGTATGGGTGCTCGGTGTTTGTTCTGGCGACGAAGTGGATCTGAGCTTTTTTCTCAATGTCGATGAGGTCAACCCCATATTTCGCTGGTGCCTGTATTCCCACCGAGGCCAAGGGTCCAGGTCCTGAAGTGGGCTCTGTTCCCAACCCATGTTAAAACATGACTGCACATGATACAGAAGAATTACCCACGTCAGTCCTTTCCTTCACACACTGGGAATTTGGCTGCCCATAAGTAACGTTTCCATCACCTTGGGGCCCCATTAGGAAGAACCTCAGCTGGCAGCAGCAGGCTCTCAACACCCCCTCGTCCAAGCTGCCTTTTAGTAAGTTGAGCGATTTGGACCCCTGTGGTGTAAAACAGCCTGCCTTTCTGTTGGCACTGATAAAGTGGTCTTGCAAACAAATTCCAGCAGTGATGCCATTTTTTTTCTTCCCCCCCCTCCCCTTATCTTCCCACTGAATGGTTGTCATTCTCTGAAGAGCACTTGATCTCATGGCAATAATTAGCTGCAGGGGGGATAATTAACTCCTCGCCAATGGTCCAAGGTTCATACTGAGCTGTGTTTTCGCCTTCATTGATTGATTTCCATAGGCCAGGGCAGGCAGCAGTATATACAACTCCCTCATTCCTAGAGTCCAACCCTAAGCCCTAACTGGAAAGTAGACAGATTCTGCCTTCAGATTAGGTTTGCCCAGATTAATGGGAATGAGAAAAATAAGTCATCATACCCTCTCCTATACCCACGGCTTTATGCTGATTGGGGATCTCACCTCCCTTTCAACATGCTCTGCTCTTACCCCTTTCCCATTGCTGTGTTCACTATAGCAGAGTTCAAAATGCTGCCTCAGAGATTTGTGGCTGAGTCTGGTTTCTCAAACTCACAGTGATGAGCTTTTTCAAAAGGTGCAGGTTTTGACTGAAGCTTGGTTAGGGCTGTCCACCCTCCTTGAACTCACTGATGTCTTTTGCAGGGCGTAAGACCATGAGACAGTCTTTTCCTTGGGAAAAGGAGAACAAAATGAGTGCCCTCCTTCTACCTTTGTCTGCCTCCCTTTCTCTTTTCTACCCAGACACCTATTTTTTCTGATGTTTGTGGGGATGTAAGAATAGGATCAATTAGGACAACCTATCTGTGTTTGCTCTGTGTAGCAGCTGGTCCGTAGACCCATATGGTGGGACAATTTGGGACAGCGCTCGTTGGTCTGGGCCAAAGCTGTGCCAGGGACTATGCTGGCAAATGAAGTCCTCCCTACACATTGCTGGTCATTGGTGCTCAGGACTGGGATGGGGAGAAGACCTGCAAGAGCTGGATGTTTCCTTGACTGTTCTCTTGTGCCCCAGGTTACAGGGCTGCCATGTTTAGCGGTCATTAGCATGATAAGTTGTGCACATTTTGAGAAATGCGTTCCCTTCTTTCTCCTCCTTGCCCTCACTCCTGGTTCACGACTGCTCAGTGAGGATGTGCAGAGCTGGTGATTGCTCCAACTTGCATGTCTCCTCTCTATCCCTGGGCACTTCTTCATGGTCCCTTTTCCACCTGCACTCACCAGAACCCTCCCTGCTCTCTGGTCCCACCATGTGGCCACTTCCCTAGGCATAGCCCTTGCTCACTGCAAACACTCCTAGCAGGATCTGTGGAGGTGGCTTCTTGTCCTTGGTGGCTATTTAGCCAAAGCAGCCAGCATTTCAATCTACCCCCTGGAGCAGAGGGCAAGCAATTGTAAGGGTGTTACGTGAGTCACCATCTAATTTCCTGTGTTGATGAAAGTCATGACTGCTGCTTTGGGCACCTGCCCTGACATCAGCTGGGGCACTGATGAATTAAAAGCGCTGCCAGCAGCCAGGAGATGTGCTGGGGTTTGCCCAAGCCCTGCCATGGGGGATTGATTGATTATTGTAAGTTGTAAATGAAACAGCGTCAGGACACGAGGGCTGGGGTTCAGTCCTCTCTACCCTTACACACCCACCACCATCCCTAGCACTGTTTCAGCCCCAGCCAACTCAGACTTACCCAAACCGTCCTTGGCACAGCTCAGGAGTTGGCATGGGCCAGGGACCATCCCCAACAGGTGGTTGGGATGCAGCAACCGTGCTTAGGAGGGTGAAAAAGATTAATAGCGCGGGCATGGCCAGGCCTCAGGGCTGGAGACCAGGCTCCAGCGTGGGTTTATTCTGTTGTGGAGGTGTAACGTCCAGGTGTAACCGTCAGCTGTGGCCCTGAGTACTGGTTCGCCACTTTGCCTTTCCTGCATCCCAGCTGCGTCTATCTCTTCTGAGAGCCTTTCCTTGGAGCTGGGTAAAAGAGGTGATCCCCAACCTAGCAGCCTTCTTTCTGCACCAAGATTCAACTGCAATTTGGAGCTTCCTGCAAGGACCCAGCCCAAGGGTGTTGGCTTGACGGCAGCCCCGCAAAACCCCATGGAGGATGCACAAGCACCACGGGCTGTGCCTTGCGCTGGGGTGGGCGAGTGCTGCATCACGGAGAGGATCATGCGAGCCAACCGTTGTCACGGTAACGAGAGAGTTGGTGCGGAGGCGGAGAGGGGATGCCGAGAGTGCGGAGGATTCGGGGAGGCAGGGGGGCCGAGGGGCTCTCCCGTCATCCCTCAATGCAGAGATTCCCCCGAGGTAGAGACATCTCGCTGCTGCTTTCCACACCGGCACCCGGCAGCTTGCCGGCTCGGCTCCTCCCCGCTGGCGAGGCTGAAGTTGATGGATTTGTCTGCACTGTTCCTTCTCCAAGTCAACACGTTCCCTCCCTGTAGCGCCAAAAAAAAAAAGAAAGAAAAGAAAAGAGCAGGGTCTTGGTGAGCAAAGAAGCAGGATCCAGAGGTGTCAGGAGGAGTGACACCAAATTCCCACTGTCCCCGTACCCATGATTCCTGCATTGCCGTGTGGCACTGGAAGGCACCAGTGTAATGGCATCAGCCGTCAACACCTGAGTGCTTCAAGGCAAATGTGGTTGCCCCTTCCTCTGTGTTCCCCGGAACATAGCCTGCTCCCCACCTTGCCCTTCATCAGGGAGCTCCAAGAGGTGGCACACCACAGAGGTGATGCAGGACCACCGGCATGGCGGGTGTGTTGAGGGAACGCTGCAGTGCAGCCGTGAGTGTGGCCAGGGGAGCAAGACTCTGGGGAGTCCTCTGGGCTGTGCTCCCTCCCAGGTTGAGTCACGGCTGGGTCTGGGCCAGTATGAGTTGTGCGAGGGACCATTTTAGCAGTTTTGGTAGCAATGGTCAAGTCACAGTGGTGTGCCAGTGTTTAACTCATGATTCTAGAGGAAGCCATGGTGGCCACAGCTCTTGTTGGGGTAGAGGAGCAGGCGCCAAAAGGTACATGCCACACTCCTCAGCAAGACCCCACCCCTTGGCCCAGCTTCTCCAGATCTTCCTGTACCTGCATTGCCTTGCTGAGGATGTTCCTGTTCCTTTCCATTAATTTTTGGGGACAGGGCACTGAAACTTTGACTTTGACTTTGACTACCAGAAGACAAAGTGAGGGTATTGCATTTATTTGGAGTGTTGATGAGACCACCATGAGGAAATGAAGTTATATGATCTTTCTTACTGTATCACTGTGGGGTTGAAAGTCCTCACAACAGGGGCTGGGAGGAGAAGAAGGTGCCTGAGCAGTGGGAGATTTACTGCTGCGTTTTCCTCGGTGCTCCACGAAGAGCAGCACAAGGCCTTACTTGCGGGCTCAACTCAAAATCTCGGCCAACTCAAAGAATGAATCTCCATCTGGGCTTGGGATGAGTATTTTACCAGCACCAGGACGAACCCTGGTTTATTCTACTAAATATTAGGTGCTAACCTGAGACCTCAGTTGTGTGCAACTAAATACAGATTTAGGCAGGATAAATCCAAGCCAAGGCAGTGGGGGTCCATAACACAGGATAGAGTAAGTCCTTGATTTTGTTAATGCATGAGAAGTTGGCTTTGTCCCTCTAGCTTTGGTCAACAGCCTGGCATGACCCCAGCTACAGCCGAAGCACAACTCCAGTGAGAGATGAGGAAGAGGAGTAGGGTCAGACACCAGGAAAGACAAGAGTGCGGCCAAGAGAGAGCCACAGAGGCCCCGTCTCGGAGAAACATCTGAAACGCATCCGTGGCTGAAAACATGCCTCAGCTGGGATTGCCAGTCAGTCTGTAAATGCGATGGAAATCACAGGCGTATTTATTTGCTTCCAGTTCTTAATCCTGCATTGAACCTGATGGTGGTGATGGATATTAGGGCTGATTGGACATGGCTTATTATTATTATTATTACTATTAATATTATTATTTTGCCAGCTGCAGGGTGTATAACTGGCTCTTGCAGCACTCTGCGTCTTCTCTGCTGCTCAAGTGACTCCCGGGGACCTGCTCCAATTTAGTCCTGAGATGACCTGGAATGACTCCGTAGCAGGATCATATGTTGTTATTTTGTTAGAGGTTTGGTTTTGTTCTTTTTTTTTTCCTTTTTTTTTTCCCCTAGGGGAGAACCTAAAAATTTCCAGGTTTGAGTGTTTTTGAGTATGTGTTTTTGAGTATATGTTTTTGAGTATATCTATACATACGCTATTAGGGCACCTAAACCCTGACTTGTGGGGTGAGGACCTGGCCTAGGCAGTTTGGCAGGAGATGAGAATTGAACAATCTGGATGCGGCCCGACGGGGCCAGGTGGGCTCAAGGAAGGGACCTTGGAGTTGATTTTACGAGTAGAGCTAGAACCTCTGCGCGTCTCCCACACGGGTGCAGCCCCTTGCAAACAGCCATGCTTGACTATCCTCTCTTCCTCTTCTTCCTCAGCTTCATTCACTCAAACTCACCTGCTGAGCTTCTAAATAAGTATTTATTTATAAATATTTTTAACAAGCATCACTTCCCTAAATGCTGTGCTGAGCTGGAGACAAAAGGGGTGGGAAGGGGGAAAGAAGGTGCTAATGGAGAAATGAATGTTAAGACCAAATCTGAATCACCCGAGTGCTGCAAAGCTCTCGGTGAAGGAACTTGGTTAATGCCCCTATTTGAGCTGGTCCACGGCTTTGGGAAAAAATTATGAGGTCATGTTTTTAAACTTCAGGTCTCTTGTGACCGGTTTCTGGTCATTCTTTGGATCATGTTAAATATATTTTTTCAAAAAATGGAGAAAAAAAAACAACTTAAAAAAATTCTTCCCTCCACCCCAAATACCACAACCATCTTGCCCTGAGCATTTTCTCAGCTTTGATTTTTGATTTGCAGTTGATTTCTTTCATCAGAAACAGGTCTCGGGTATGTTGCAAACTTGTGGCTATGTCATTTGACTTCAGTGCTGGTGCTGAGCCCCTGGGGAAACTGAGGCACAGAGGGAGGCACGTCTTAGAACTCAGGGCTTTTGGGCACTCTGATGGAAAAAAATGGGGTTCAAATCCAAGTGTCTGGGAGCAAAGGGTACCAAAATGGCCTGGGGGGATGATCAGGCTTTTCAATGCGGTGTATTTTTTATTGCAACTTTCAGCATTTAGGTGTTGTCTGGGTAGACAGGAAACACACAGCCGCGGGGAAAGTTTCCTCCCAGAGCATAATTAGAGGTTAATTTGTGTCCGGGAAGGTCCTTCTGTGAGCGTGTGTTTGCACGGCAGCATGTTGCGTGTGCGCGTGTGCATATGCTTATTTAAAGCCCAGATCCTTTTGTGCTCGATATAAATTTTTAGAAGTCAGCTGGGCTTTTAATCTCTCGGGCTTCCGAAGAAACGTTACCTTTAGGAGACAACACAAAAACCTCGAGCTGCTGACCACTTGTTAGCGCCCAGCAGGATTAAACCTTGGGCCTCGGGGCTTTGGGGACTTGGGCTTTTGAAGGTGAAGTTTGCCGGGAAATCCTTGCAGCGTGAAGAGCCGCTCCGGCTCGATCGCGCAGGCAGCGCGCTCGCGCCGCTGATAAAAAGAGGCAGGAAGGGCTTTTTGCCATGCTGGGGCTGCGTGGGGCGGGGAGCCCTGGGAGGGGGGAGCGGGGAGGGCCGTGGGGACGGCAGGCGGGGGACGTGGTGCCCGCGGAGGGGGGGAGGGAGGCTTCGTGCCGTGCCTCCGTGCCGAGCGGGCGTTCGGGTGGCACGCGTGCCTTTCGCACGGCGGACCGGGCTCTTCGCCCCCGTGGGGTGCGGGACGCGGCGTGCAAATAGCCAGGCGCGGGGCCGGGGCGTCCGCGGGGAGGGCTGCAGGGGCACGACTTGGGTGAAGCATCCTCGCGTCTCCTTGGCTCCCCGTGGCCAGCCGGTCCTGTCACCCCGTGCTGCGGTGGGGACGGGATTTCTGTGCGTGCGGCAGCTCCCGAAATGACCCCGGCGCCGCAGGACCCATCCCTTTATCTGCAGCGGCGGTGTGCTGGAGAGGGGGATGGAGGGAGGAGAGCGACGGAGCGGGAGGAGGAGGAGGAGAGGGAGTCTGGGAACTGATTCCGTGGGAGGCATTTTGTCCAGCACCAGCAGCAGCAGCGAGGATGCAGATGAAAGAAGCATCCCGCCCGGGGGGGGAAGGCGATGGCGAGGAGGGTCCGGTGTGCCCACGCGCAGGCTGGCACGGACGCACCCAGCTCGGCACCCCCCCCCATCCCCAGGCACCCCTCCACCCCGGCGGGGCTGCGCGGCTGCCAGGGCTCGGATTAAGATGGATAGGTTGGTGAGAAGCATTCGGTGTGACCGGAATAGAAAGCACGGTGGCTTCATGCTGACTTGAGGGCACAGATCCAGAAAATAGCATTGCTTGGGAGATGATTACTTTACTATTGGAGCTTGTCCTTAAAATAGCAAGCTCGCTCCTCACTGCCCCTCCTTCGCCTGTGCATATTCCTAGTGATGGCTGTGAGATTCCTGGGGTCCCCCCCCCATTTATTCCTTATTTATTTCTTTATTATCCATGTCTCATATTTCGTAAAGACGTCCTTGAAGGCCTCCCAGTCGGTGCGTAGCTCGCAGAGGGGCAGAGCTCAGCTCTGACCGTCACATTTGTAGCAGGGAAAGGTTTGGGAGGAGCTGGTGGTCCCTGGGGAGAATCTCAGTCAGGGCAGCCATGGGGCGATGAACGCAGCGTGGGGGTCCCTGCTCCTGGGGTGATGCTGGGATGTCACCCAGGAGCATCACTGGGCAACACCAAACCCTTCCTTGGACATCTCCTCCTAGGCGCGTGCTGACCGCGAGCCCTGGGACAGAGTCCTGCAAGGACGTGCTGCAAGCCTTGGTGAGCAGTGCTGGGCAAAACCCCAGCTCCAAGGTGTCCATGTGGTCTGGCTCTGGCCACTGGGTTTCTTTTTCATGTGGGGAGAAGCAATGAGAAAAACAAAGCCAAAAACAGAGCGGGGAGCAACCCAGGGCAGTTGCCAATCCCTTGGAGCCAAAGCCTTCAGCACAAGCAGAGCCTTGTGCTGTCACCGTGCTGGGGGACATGAAGTCCATGCCACATCCCACAGGTACATTTGCGTCTTCTGCTCTGGCATAGAGAAAGCCACCCGTGGCAAAGGAGTCATCACTGCTGAAGGCTGGACGGGGAGGCAGCAAACCTCTTCCACCGGCTCAGCTAGGAGACCATGAGTCAGAGACCTCAGCAAGGGGTCTGAGCTCATTTCAGGGCTAAACTTAGTTCAGAGAGTCCCAGCAGTCACTCGGGAGCATTGCCACGTTGGGATGGATGCCCTGTAGCAGCTTTTTGTAGGCCAGGCCATCCGGTTATTATTGTTAATGTTAAAAATATCCTCTGCTGAGTTATAGAGGCTTTTGCTCTTGCTAGGCTGTCTCCACGTGATGTCTCATGTCTTCCCATGTCCTGGGTTTACATAAAATATTGAGTCCTTGCAAAGGGAAGGAGGATGAGATTTCTGGAACTGGGGATGTGCTGGGAGAGAAAAACTGGGGTCCCAGGGAGAGAGGGGAAGAGCAGTGGGTCATCCAGAGAACAGCGGGGAGAGCCATATAGGGTGTATCAGCAATGCTGGGACCCTGACACAGGGTCTGCCTTTTGACTGTCTACATTGCTCATTTATCGTGGCACCGGTTGGCTAAGACCAAAAAGCACTGACCAACATAATGCCCAGGCATGGGGCAGGGACTGTGACTGTTCGCATGAAGTGGTCTGGATACAGCCACCCCCCTTCAGGGGACAAAAGACTTTAGTAACATGGACACGCACCTACAGGCTGAGCTTTCCTCTCCCATTTTCCCAGCCTTGGGGCAGCCTCAACCTAACAGAGGCCATACAATTCCAGGCATGTCATTTCCTACATGGGCGACACCAACCTATGCAGTCATACCAGACATTAATTGGGACCAAGCTGCTTAGAAGTGTGGTTTCCACCGTGACAACATGGGGCTATGGTGGTCTGAAGTGCTTCTGGCATCTCCTGCCCTACCTGAAAGAGGGAGATCAGCTTCAGCCTCACCTACATGAGCAAATGAAAAGGTGCAAGGGAAAGCAATCATCCACACTACTAAAATGATGTCATGGCTGCTGACGCAGCTTTGATCTGGCTGAAGAGGACCAACCCAAGCAGTTGCCCATCCCAGCCCAGGGGCTGTTCCCAACAGGCAGCTCGGGTGCAACCACCCTACTTTGTTGAGTGAGGATTTGGTGGTGTGGAAGTGGTTTTAGGGCCAGCGTTGGACAAGGAGCTCTAAAATGTATACATATATATATTTATTTATTTAAAATGATGTAAACAGCTGCATGGACATGCTCCTGTTGGCTTCAGCTGGCCTTTTTTGTGCTTAATGATGACAACTCTTGCAGCATGCTTGACATTCACTTAAAAAAGGTGTCATAAAGGAGCTGGTTATTTCTTCTTAGTAATACTGCTAGATCAATTTTGAATGAGCTTAAGACAAACTTACAGGAGCTCTTTGGACACCAGGGTAAGATCTCTTAGAGACAGCTGTGCCAAGGGTTTATGTTTGGTGTGAAGGGTGACTTGAAAAGTTTCTGGACAACCCCACACAGAAACATCTCTCTTCTTCCTGGAAAATGGGAAAAAGGAAAGAAAAAAAAAAGGCAAATAATCTCTTTGCTGCTTAGTAAAACATTTTATTATCTGAACTTCTTGCAGGGACAGACTTTGAGAGGAGACCTGGCCAGTATGAGGAGGGAGCAAAAGGGAGCCCATGCCAGGAGGAGAGCGAGTCCCAAGACGTTGAGGATGGGGCTGGTTTGGAGGTTGGGGCCACATTTGTCACCAGTATGAGGACAGGATGAAGGACAGAAGAATGACCTTCTCCAACCATGTGGGGATGTCCAGGGAAAAGAGAGGTAGTGGGAACATGGGGGAGAAAGCAAAGAGCTAGAACCAACAACTAACTAATATCTTTAAAAGAGATTTCTGGGGCCATGCTGGTAATTTGGTGCTTTTTTGTTTTCTTTTTAAGACTGGCCATTCTGGGATTAGCTCTCAGGAGAACAAGGACTGGAAATATTTTTCAAGCTATTTGTGACTCAGCAGCTGGGAAGCGCTGATTACTGGCAGCAGCTGACGTCCGAAAATCATCTAAGTCTTTATTATATTATTCAGAAAGGCCACAGACTTTTTTTTTTATTGCCCCAGCTTCAGAACAATGAGTACCCCAGCCTTCAAGCAGGGCCAGGAACATAGGGCAGAAGAAGGTGCTGTAGGAAAATTGTAATCTCTTTCCAAAAGCTCTTCAAGTTTTCCTTTCCCAGGTGCCTCCAACCAGTTGCGTTTCCTGAGGGTGGTCCCTTTGAATTTAGGCAAGATGAGCAACCCACAATCAGCCAGTCTGGTGTCTGGCTGCTCCCAGCTGCAGCTCGTAGATGAAGTTCATGATGTTTCTAGGGAGCCTCGCTTCTGTGTTTTCATGGGAGAGTACTGTGCTTTCTTGCATGTCCCTGGAAGGCTGATTTCCTTGAGGGTAGCGTCATCCAGGCCAGAGGAGCATTGAGCGAGTTGGGTCACTGCTCTGTGGCTCAATTTCCTGGCATTTGTAGACTCAGTAAACCACACCAGCTCAAGAGTGTCTCCTCTCTGTCCTGGTCTTGGTCAGCAGCTCTAAGCACAGCTATAGCATTGCTTTAGTGGTTATTTGTCAGTGCCCACAAGAATCCATCAGGGTGCTCTGGCCTTGGCAAGATCTCCTTCAGTAACAGTGGAAGTCCAGGTCTATTTGCGTGGCAAGGCCCAGCGAGCGGGTGGCCACGGCAAAGGGCTTTGGTGCTGCGGTGTCAGGCCAGGGGCGAGGAGTGAGACCTGCCTCCCCCTTCTCCAAGGTGCTTGGCTGTAGCCCACGCAACGGAACAGGTCAAGCTGCGCTCGCTACCGGCTATCCCTCTTCCCTCAGCCTCTTCGTGCCTTTCCAGCTCCTGTTTGTCATTCAGAGACACCCCCCCTGCAGCTTTCCCCTCTGTCGCGGCTACAGACCTGCTTCCTCTGCTTGTCTCCCAATTCAGCCCGCTCCGTGAAGCTGGTAGCCGGGAGGTCCCCAGGGTGCTGCGTTACCGAACGAGCCGCGGGAGCGAGCCAGACACACAGCAACACGTCAGCAACACGCGCAAATCTCCGTATGGATGGCAGCATCCCCACGAGCCCCGTGGAGGGGGCTGAGCATCCCCGCTGCCTGCTGGAAGAGGGGTCCTGCCAAAGCTGTGGTGGGCAGCGGTAGCACCCCAGCATCTGGCAGCCACAGAAGAGGCACCAGTTTGGGATACAGGCTCCAGAGCAGCTTTGCTCATTTCTTCTTGTCCCCAGCGATGAGCAGAACTGGGGATAAAATGAGGGAAGCAAAAGGAGATGAGGTTTCAGGATACAGGAGGGCACTTCGTGCTGGAGATGTGAAGTGGCCTGTTGTCCTGCTGGGTGGAGAGCACGGGCAAGTCACCATGCAGGTCACTGAAAATGACAAATGCTTGGTGAAGAAGATCAGGACTGAAGCTAAATGTGGTCAGTGTCTGCTTTAAAGAGGGCATAGGTGTCCCTCTCATTACCAGGGATGATAAACCTGAGAGGCATCTGCGAGGGTTTGGTTTGCATGACGGGAGCTTGCAGAGGATGGAGCCCCACGGCACTATGTTTTTAGAGACAGAAGCACACGTTATAATCCCTGTCCTGAAGGATACGGGTCGCACAAGGAAAGCAACACTTTTTAGAAGGTCAGTAGCTAATTTGGGACTAGGACTCGTGTCGGATTTGGGGCTCACAGCCTGGGGCTGTGGACCAGGTGCCTCCTGAAGACTCAGTTCCCTTTATGATGAATGACTTCAAGGGACAAAGGGAATAGAGTTGCCTGAGACTGTTCTCTAAAATCATGAGGGTTCACAATGAAAGGATCAGGGGCAATCAGTGAAATGTTCAGGAACAGGCCTTAAAAAACCAGGTGGTCGTGCAGGGTGTTGTTGTATGGTGGCACTTGGTGCTGCAGGGTGCTGTGGCACTTGGGACTGGAAGTCCCTCTGAACAGGGAGCAGATGCCCATGGAGGGCACATCCATCCGGGGCTACCTATGCAGTCTGTACATTAGAGGGTCCCTGAGATGCTGATTTGCAGCTTCTGGTGGGCACAGGAGAAGGTCACCTTACAAAGCTGCCCCTAGGCACCTGCTACTGGTCACCGCTAGAGAGAAGAGATCTCTATCTAGATGGACCTTCTAGATCATCTATCTAGATGCCTGTCTCTTCTATAAGGACAGTGAGAACGAGAAAATGCACGTGGATTACAGTAACCCCCAGCTTTCATGTGGGTGCTCCTGAATGCTTCTAACAGAGCTCGTCCTGCAGCCTGTGGTGTGAATCAGGCCCTTGAACACCAACAAGAGCTTGCTATGGGCTCTTTCCAAACCTGCTTTCAGACACTTCTCCAGAGACACACTGTGTCTTAAACCTTCTCAGGGATGCTGCTTTTTGGGTAAGTCCTTGGTTTTTCTGTAAGATCTTACTGTGGGCTGCAGATCCAGCTAGTTCTTCATGCCTTCCTAGGCATGCAAACTCACGGAGAAGACCTCAAGGGACCACAGGCATGTCCTCACTGGTGAATCTGTGGGAAGATCCTGACCTACAGTACCACCAACGTTTCTTCTTCCTGGGGCCTCTGCTCTGATTTTCGTGCCGTTTTGATACTGCCATGAGGTGATTTTGACTAAGAAAAGGCAATGCCAACCCTCTATCAAACCTGCGGTGGCTGCGTGTGCCCCTGTGATTCCTTCTCCAGCCCCATCATCTAAGAGCAGCCAACATGCCCTGCGGCATGACGTGCTCACCCCTTGCAGAGTGGCCTTTGTGAAGGCAGGGACAGCACTTCAGCGACCGTCCCCTGAGATTTATACATCCAGCGTGTTACAGGAGTGGGATGAGTGATCTCGACTAGAAGGCTGGTGAGATGCATGGAAGAATCAATAACTCCCTGAACAAGCCAGAGCAAAGGCTCATTCCCCTCTCTAAACTCATTGGTTTTATGGTCCCTCTCGTTTGTCTTCTGATGTGAGCTCAGGGAGTTGTTTTAGGACAAATCCCCATCCATTCGTACATGTCTTGCCCACGAGGATGAATTATGTCCTCTTTCCTTCCCCTGCTCTGCTTTCAGCCCTGCCCCTGCCTCCCACTTTGCTTTTCTCTGTGCAAAAAGCTTGTCTGAAACTTGTAATTACCAAGGAGAGGAGGGGATTGGAATATCCAGACTTTGTGTTCATAGCAAAAGGATATAAGAAGTTGACCTTTAGGATATGCTTGTGGAATTGGATTTCTGAAATAGTTTGATTCAGAAATAATACTAGCAAGATTTTTATATTAGAGTGTGTGTATGTGCATGCATAGCTGTGTGGTTATGGATACAAATTCAAATACAGATCTAGATGTATATGGAGACATAGATGTATTTAAGTACATATACATACATGTATATTAATTTATATACAGGCCTCGTTTTGCTGCTACTGTTGTAGCCTTCTGATTCCAAAAAGTCAAAATTTCATCCTGTAGAATAAAAACAATGTTTTGGAAGTTAATAAGTCCTAATGCAATAGAAAATAAAAAAAGGAAGTTTCCCATTTTGATTACAGAAGATTTCAAATATTTCTCAAAATGGGAGCATTCCAGTGAAATAGCAGATTTTAACAAAACGATCCTTGCCTGTGGACGGCCACCTGGTTGGAGAATACAATCTCACCAGCCGTAGCGACCTCCAGAGCTTGATGAGGAGCAGCAGTCTCAAGGCTGAGGCACAACGCTGTGACATGGGATTTGGGATTTTCTTCTGGGGTCTGACACCATTTCACTTCCCCATCACTGCAGTGCACTACTCCTGGTCGGAGCTGGAAGACATCCCTTTGTAGGACCTCAGCTGAGATCCCCAGTGCGTCTGTGCTACAGGAGGATGCCAATGAAACTCTTCTGCTAATAACCATAAATCATCTGGGGAGGACTGATTCCAGCTGTGTGTTATCCCTTTCCTAAGGAGGGGAATGCAACGACTGTCATAACACAAATAATTAAGATCGCACTGGTAAATGAGATGTAAAGAGGCCATCTTCTGAATTGCCAAAATTTCCAAAAATGGCAGAAAATCAAACTCTGTCCAGGAGTAAATGTTAATATCTCAGGTCTTATTTTCCTCTTGGACTTCCTTCCTTGGGAGAAGGAAGTTGAGAACCTGTACCTCTTTGTTCTGCAGAACAACCTTTCCCTTTGTGGAAAATGATTTTACAAGTGGGATTTTCACCTTTTGGATTGGTTTTCTGGATAATCAGTGTCCCAGGTCAGCTCAGTGTTAATTGGTACCCATCCTGGCCCCATGGCCTCATAGGATGCAGTTTGACCGTTTCAGGTCTCTATCGCTTCCTCGGGGACGAATCTCCATTTTGGACTGTTTCACCCCACCCACATTAAAAGGGGTGAACCCCAGATTTTTCACAGAGGCTTCTTTCTCGGCCAGGGGCTTGCTCAGCCTGTGAGCTCCCCACCCTGTGTTGCAGTAAGAGTTCTTCCACAGACCCGCTCAAAAAATCAATCGAGTAACATAATAAAAATGCTGCAGTGATTTAATACATCTATTTCCCATTAAATCAAGACTTAATAAATTGTCTCATTTTTTCCCCACCCTTTTTCTTCCTTCCTTCTTTTCTTTCTTCCTTTCTGTTAAAATTGCATACATTATTGAATTTGTTTGATATGGAGTGTGTTTCAGAAGCTGTATAAATCTGAAGGAATTCATTAAGCCCCACTGAATTTATTGAAAGTTATAAAGTTTTAAAATCTAAAAATGTTTGACATCTTTAAAGAATTATTAATTAATGCATACAATTAAATACTGTTAAAAGTCATGTCGCATTTATGAAGCATTTGAGCTTCATTGAAAATGCAGATCAGGTAATTCATCTTTTTAATCTCCATCAATCTTTTGGTTCTTAAAAAAGACAGGACTTTACAGGAAGGAAGAGAAACCAAAATTTTTGGAGTTCTTAGGGTAGGAGAATTCACAGCCAAAATCAGGATTTCTTTATTTCCAGGAATTTTTACCTGAGTCTGCTGAATGCCATCCTGATTTCTGGTGTCTTCAGCTTTGCATTAGAGCAGTGCCTGGTTGTGTTGCTTAGGGTCATGGTCTTGTCCTGGGTCATTGTCATTCAACCACTGGGGGCCAGTGGGTTGTGTTAAATTGTGACAGTGACACAAGCTTGAGAAAAGCAAGCCCACATATGCCAGGCAGTCACCTGGAGGTGTGAAGTTTCTCAAGGAGATCGGGAGATGTTTGGAGTCCTGGGGTGGAAAGAAACTGTAGACTTGCACAGATGGGTGACAATGGCTGCTCTGTACAGAGATTGAGAAGGTTGCTAGAGAAGATGAGGGGAAACTGAGTCATGGAGGTAGTGGGGTGACTTACCCTGCGCTTGTTGCAGAGAAATGTCCTCTGTCTACTCATACCTAACCTATCAGAGGGAACTGGGGAAGCCGGGTGCACTCAGCCCAGGGAGGAGAAGGTGATGGGCAACTGAATTGCTGTCTTCTACTAATGCGTTAGGGGTATGGTGAAGATCAAAACATGCATTTCTCAGAGATGCCCAATAAAAGGTTGACAGGCAGTGGGCATGGGCTGCAGCAAGGGAAATCCTCAGCTAACTTCATCTAATGTCCAAGCTGGCCCTGCTTTTTACTGGGGGGCGCAGGGGCCACAGAAGACATCTGGAAGTCCCTGAGTATGTGTGTGTGCGTGCAGGAGAGCTGTCACTGAAAAGCTGACATCACAGCCCCATCCGCCCTGAAGTGACATCACGGAAACCCAGCCCTCATAGAGAGCATGTGGAGACCCTGGGAACAGGAGCTGGGCACTGACAGGGATGTCCTTGCAGCCTCACCACAGCGTGGGTTTGGGAGCCAAGCAGACAGTCCCCATGCATGCTTGGGGTATGTCAGATTTGCACCCAGACTTGTATGTAGAGGGGCGGGTAGAAAATACAGAAAATACAGGCTGTGTGCCTGAAGATGGCTTGATTTTTGAGGAGCCCCAGGAAAATGAACAGCATTTACTCTGTGAAAAAAGGAAAATCCTCTTTGAGATCTTCACACTATCACCCACTGTTTGTGTTGTAAAATTGAGGCTTACGCTGGGCAGAGACTGTTAACTGCTTCCTGAGAGGGTATGTGCAATCCCCCAGGGTTAATCCCAAAGGCTCTGGGAGGCAAGGAGACACATCTAGCAGCAAGGCTGAAGATGAGGTGCATCCCAGACCTTCTCCCTGCAGAGATGACGGCTCCTGGAGGAGACCTTCTCCTTAGCCCCTTCCCATATAGAGATGGGTGGCACTTTCCCAATTTGGAGCAGTGCTGCAGTGACCACCACAAAGTCTGTTGTTGCTGTTAGGTGCCAGGACCTCCAAGTTCCCCCATAAAACTGGTGGAGAGTCATCCCAGCACCACCCAATTTGGGGCAAAGCTCTGATATTGGTTGATATTGGCGAGACGTTCTCAGTTGCTCTTTTCCAGGCAAGAGCATCCACCCAAAATCTTCCCCATCTTCCTCATCACTTTCTGGCTCTTCCCACCTCAGAAGCAGATGCATCTCTTCAGCAAACACAGTCCCGGAGAGATGGATGTCCGCTGCATGGATAGGACATCTTGAGAGATGAGTATTGCTACTGGCAGCCCATTACTGCAAAATCACAGAATCACAGAATCATTAAGGTTGGAAAAGACCTTCAAGATCATCAAGTCCAACCATCAACCCAACACCACCACGCCCACTAAACCAAGTCCTGAAATGCCACGTCCACACATTTTTTGAACACTACCAGTGATGGTGACTCCACCAGCTCCCTGGGCAGCCTGTTGCAATGCTTGACCACTCTCTCAGTGAAGAAATTTTTCCTAATATCCAATCTAAACCTCCCCTGGCGCAAGTCTGAGCATCTCCCTCAGCCTCCTCATCTAGTGACATGCCCATCATGTCTGGGCGGTGTCAAACATCTGGAAGGAGAAGAGAGCAGAGAGTGAGCATCCTTTTTACATACGCCCAGGCACAGCAATCACTGTGTCCTGCCCTATTGCACTTTGTATCTTCGTGACTACCTGCGGAGATAGATGTTGGCCATCAGATCATATTAAGGCCCAGTTAACTGTTACTTTTGTTAGGTTTATTTATGACTAGTCACACCGGAACCATTAAAGAGAGTCACAGGTTTACTCAAGCAGCAATCAAGACACAGAATTACCCTCCCTTACTGCTAAAAGCAAAGCAATAATTCATTCCGTTGACTTTACCAGAGACTGCACAGTCGGACGCAGAGGCCAAAAACTTCACGTTACCTCTGGGAGATCTCCAAACAATCTGCCCAGTAGGGTCCCCTTATTTTTATCTACAGTCCACATGGATTTTTCTGAGGATGTCTTTGCTGTATTTGTATATTACAGCATCATTCTTAGTGGCTCTACAAATCACTCCAGTCAAACTCAGTCTAGTGTTTATCCTTACTTTGTCCTGGCTATACTGCAGCTGGGATTTGCCCATGCACTTCGTCTCTAAATGAAAACAATTTGATCAAAGAAACGACAAACTGAACAGAATTACCATGTCTCTATTGTGGCCTCTAACAAGGTTCCTGAAACTTCCCAGGACAAGAAGGTAGTTTCTGTAAGCCAGCATACCCACAACCCAATGTCCTCATGCCAAGAAAGCTTCTCATGTTTAAATTTCACCTGCTTACACTGCTGCAAGGCTAAAATTCTTCAGTGGGGCCAGCACAGGAGGTTGCTGTAAGGGGGTGGTGTCTGCACCCAGAGCTGAGCAAGGGTTATAGCTAACAAGGGGACCATCGGCTGCGTGTGCAGGACGGGCGAGGGCTCAGAGAGCAGCTGTGCTTTGAAACGAGTGATTAGTTCACTGATCTTCTCAAGATGCCTTGGTTACTGGGGATCTCCCATGCTGGGGAAGGGACCTACGACCCCAGAGGTCCCCATCCCTCCCAGTGGGGGTAGCTGTGGCTGAAGTTGGAGGCTACTGATGCTTCCCACCTTGGTGTAATCCTGCTGGAGGTTTTTTGCAGGTGGAGAGTCTGTAGCATTCAAATTAATCCAGGGTAATTAAAGACAGGTGAACTTTAGTGGAGGCTCAAGAGGTTGAATTTACATGGGGAGATGGCAGAAAGTCTGTCTGAATGTCTGCTAAGGTAGGCGAGTTAAAACCCCAGATATGCATATTCTGAACAAATAGCTCCTATTAGACTCAAAATGAAATTAAATAAACAAAAATAATACTGGGAGAGGATGTATACATGGGGGATTGACTGAAGAATAATTCACTGGCTTTGAAAATCACACTTTCCACTGGTTCAGTTTTTCAGAGTGCTCCCATACAGTCAGTCTTCAGGAAAGCTCGAGAAGGTCTGTACTTCTTTGGCTGAACTCTGATTAGGTGAGGACTATGATCTGAGTAACTTGTTTTAGACAAAATAAGCCTAGTGACTTAAAGGGCAAGATCAAGACCAAAGTGTACGAAGGACTTTGCACACTGAGCATCCCATTCACAGAGCTGATATTGAGGGATCGGGGCGAAGGCAAAACATTCGTGTGAGTATTTCCTGACAGACAGATCAAGAGACAGACCAAGAAAAAAAATCTGCTTTTGAGAAAAATGAGAGATGGCCTTAAGCCTCATCTATCCAAGGACTTATTCTGGACTACGTACTTGACATTAATGGTTCATAATTAATTCCCTGTGTTGATGCTCTTATTCCAGAATCAGACACGCCTTATTCCCAATTAGTTCAACCCACCTGGGACGCCGCCACAAAACCAGGTTAAGAAATTAGCACAACGCAGCTGAGCTTTGGTAACCAACTGGATAGGCAGGCAAGGCTGTAGAAAATGCAAAGGAGTTCAGCTTAATTTTACGTATCAGAGAGGAGGATAAAGTCACATAGCAATACCTGCCTCTGAGTAAAAAACACACGCGTGAGCAATAACCAAGTCTCAGCTGATGTACGGTAATATTTTCAGTTGCAGTGATGTGATAGAGTGTAAGAGCCCCCAGCACCGCTGGGAAATAGCTCTTCTACTCTAAACTCTCTTGCTGCTGTAGTCAGAGTGATTTTTACCCCGAAAATAAATCTGCAGAGAAAATTTCATAGATTGGTAGCCTGACTAGGAGAAGGAACTGGGAGAGCTCCGTTCTGGGTGTAGCTGCTGATCGTTTACCAGTTCTTTTTCCACTTGGCATACAAGTTAACGAGTCACTAATTTAGTGTTTCTGTATTGTTGCTGATTTTTTTCTCTATGTCTGAAGAATTTTTAAATTTGAAATTTCATTCCATGAACAAATCTGGTTCTGTTCTAAGAACCAATCTAGGTGAAAATTGAAAAACAAAACAAACCAAAACAAAGGGGAGCCTATTTAGTAGCAATGTTGTATGACTGCTATAAGCTGCCTGAGAAAAGGACCCTGGGGTACCTAAGCTCTGATGGGGATGGTCCGTATCTGGGGACTTGTTTGGGTCAGTGCTTATTCACCTGCTGTGTGTAGGCATCGTTCCAGAAAACGAAAGCATCAAATGCACAGGGTGCATATCTGAGGGGTAGCTGCACATTTTCTGGGGACTATTTAGCTTGCAGAACCAGAAGGGACAATGCTGAGCCCCTCATTTCTCTGACCTTCCATCAGACTCTCTGTTGGTGAGTGAGGCAACAGCTTGGACCTTGGCAGAGAGACCTTGTGGTCTCCATCATCTACTGTAAGAGTGTGCCAAACCACCATAGGTCTTCCCTTTCGTGTTGCTTTCTTCAGCTTGATGGGGTTGTGATATTGTTTGTTGGAAAAAGTCCCCACTGGCATGAATTAGACAAATTCCTGCCTGAGTGCAGGAAGGGGCTTTCTGAACAGTCCCAAAGGAGACTGCAAGCAGAGTCCTGATTTATTCATGGAGAAAGAAGAGGTCCCCTCAGTAATTAATCTGGAGTGCTTGAGCACAGAACCTTCTGCTCTGCCACAGAGGTTTCCAGCTCCAAAGCAGCATAAAGAAAATCATTCTGCTTTCAGAAAAAGACAGGGAAAAGAGAGGTGAACATTCCTCTGAGAGTGGGACTGTGGGGCATTTTGGGAAAACAAGCAGACACAAAGCAACCCACCTCTGGTTTTGAGCCTGGTAGCAAGAGATCTTCCTAAATTACTGGGACTTGCTTTTGCTTCCATGAAACTCCTTCAAGCTTTACAGATGGTGTAAAATAAGGTTTCTGTGTTGTAACAGCCCTTTAAGGTACTTCAGTTTGCCACCCTGAGGTTCTCTGTGAACCAGATGTTCTCTTCCAGTCCCGTGGTCTTCAGACCTCCTTGCTTCCAATGCTCATGGTATAAAACCAACGAGTCCAGAGTTGTACCCCAGCAGTCACGTGACCAGTTTGTATCAGACCTAAGCCCTAAAAGTGCCTGAAAGTGGCTTGAGATATCAACTGCTCCATCGTTTTGGTGAGCCACCTGCAGCCTACAGCTGTATGGATGAATTAGGCAGTGCCAGGACATGATTTGGGGCCAGTAGCGTTCCTAGGTGCACGTTTGGAGTTAGCACAGGGCAGGGATAGTGCTGGGGTGGTACTTTAAAGGTGGAAGATCAAAGAGGAAGATGCTTCTTCATGGTTTGAAACCCTGTCCAGGTTTTGCTCTGAACAAATGGCAGGAGCTGTGATACGCAGAGCAGTGGGAAGGCACCAGGATCAGTGAAATACAAAATATGAAGTCAGGGAGGGGAAACTGTCTGTAAGATCATCTGTCTCCTGCCCCCGTGATGCGACCAATTGAGACAGCTCAGCTCCCCAGGGAGGCCGGCACTAACGAGGCCTCGGGTGAACTTCTCAAGTGCAGCATGGTCAGACCTTTTGCATAGCTGCCCTTCGGCTGTGGGACTCAATCCTCGAGAGATTAGGATGACCGAAGATCTTTGTCGCTTTTGGAACAGATGATGGTGAGGCCCATCTCTTCACATTAGCTTCCTCTTGATGTGCTCCCTAGGGGAACGATTATGATGATGATGCTAATGTGAAGATACTAGCCAGGCTTTCTCAGCCAGGTCTGCAGCAAGAAGAGGAGCCCATGC
This sequence comes from Phaethon aethereus, assembly GCF_964289735.1. Classification (NCBI taxonomy): domain Eukaryota; kingdom Metazoa; phylum Chordata; class Aves; order Phaethontiformes; family Phaethontidae; genus Phaethon; species Phaethon aethereus. The sequence goes on along the minus strand of NC_138576.1, from coordinate 3,319,123 downwards.
TCACTGAGTGAAGGGGCGGTGGTTTGAGGATGGAGCATGCCAAGGTGGTGGGGAGGCCACAGCTCTTCTCCCAGGACGCAAGCTGCAAATTTAGCTTGCTGTGATGAGAACCCACTTCTCACGGATGCTCATGTTTGGGGACCTCTAGGCACTTTACAGCACAAGGTGCTTGTGGACAGGAAGGATGGTCTAACTCTGTGACCCCACACAATGCAACACACTGTTTTTTCCTTGTATTTTGCATTGTAGCTTGATTTGCTTGCTCAGATGATTTAGAGATTTGAGCTCTGTGTTGGAGAGGGGGGAGGTTAAGTCACAAAGATAGTGAACTAGCCTTGCCAAAGATGCTTTGGATCAAGCTTTAGACAGAACTACCCATTTTAGCATCTCCTCATGTGAGCTCTTACAAGCAGAGTTAGATATGTTGGTCTCTCTTCTGGTAGCCCCTCTGCACTGCAGTTCTGTACCTCACACTGCTGCAGCCCAGAGCCACAGCTTTTCTGCTGTCCCATGAGCTGGTGTGGCACTGGCTAAACTTCAAAGCTGATGGCTTCAGTGTGGAGGAGAAGTTGTAGAATGCAGCTGGTGGCTGGGGAGTCTGATACTATGGCCCCTCTACCAGCATGTGTCCTGAAATGCAGACACATCTGGCATGTGACTAGACAAGACCTTGTCTTAGTGGACAAAAAGTGGACTTGAACAGCATCTCCATTTCACCTTCCTAAGTCAGGGCAACTTCCAGAAGCAATGGCAGGTATGTTGAACGTCAAGCACCAATCCCAAGTGTTTGAGTCTGTGGGCACTGCAGCACATCAAAAGTTTAGTCCAAGGCCCAGATTCAAACACTTAAAGTGTCCCTTTGGTTCAGAGTATGTGCAGGAGTTTTGCTAGGTTGTAGTCAACTGGGTCGTGATCAGACCATCTATGAGGTGAGACTAACTTGGGCATCCCGCATTACCTGGCCACCGGGTTCAGGAGAATGCCAAGTGATCCAGGTGGTTTGTGCTTCACTCTGGCCAGAGCTGGCTTCCCGTACAGGCAGGGTCGAGATGCCACCACAGTGCCAGCAACAACATGCTCCAGGACATTGTCCGACTGCAGGTCCCGGTGTTTCATGTACAGAAGGTGGTGCTCACCGCTCAGATCCTGGATGTCCAAGGGAGGGTTGCTCGCCCACTGGGGGAGATGCCCACTGTGGGAGGTGCCCACTGCAGGTCAGCCTGTGACATCCCACCATCTTGGGTCTCTTTGACTGGGGGAATAGGGACAGGAGAGGTGCCAGTGCTGGACAGATGTGTTCAGCAATAGGACTCAAGACTGCATCTTGCTCTGATGGGGTCTGCCCACTCTTGCAGTCTGCTCAGCGATTTCTGTTCAAGAGTCCAGGGAAAACTTAACGGTGGGGAAGACAATGTGACACCCACTATTCACCTATGGGAGGGGAAAAATATCATTAGCTGTCTAATTCTAGGTTTTGCTCCTTGTGTCTCCTGTCCTCTTCCTAGCAGCATACCAGCAAACCAACCAGAGTACAGTTAGCTACATGTGATGTGCAAAGCGGGACGGACAGGGCTGATTAAATGAGAGCACATTGCAGCTGTAAATAAAGGACCTTAAATGAAATCTGTCACAACTGTTAGGCTACAGCCACAAGTAAAGGACAAAGAAATATCTACAAGAGCTCAATAACGCAGACAGCAGGTTCTTTATGACTGCCTCACAAGGTGCAGTGAAAACGTCTTTGGCTTTGTGGGAGCTGTGCCGAAAGCCCGTGATAATGTGCGCGGCAATAGTTTTTATAAAAATCTTTAAAAAAAAGATTAATGGAATTTATGCTTTTAGGGGCGGATTTTGCAAAGCAGTTCAGTACTGGGCTATGTCAGCTCCCATTGAAGTCAACAGGGGCTATACCTCTGAAATCCATGGAGCAGAGTGTTGCGGATTCTGAGAGCTTTTGAAAAGCTCATCCCTCGTATATTTTTGGCTAAGAAGGCAAATAAATAAATACCCCCAGCAAAAAAAGATCCCTACTCCCTTTGGGATAGCCCAGCTCCTCCCATCCTTCCTTGTGGGGAGAAAGGAGAGGGGATTTCAGTAATCGTGCCCTAAATGGGGAGGAACACTGATCATACCAGTGGATTTACATCCGTGATCAAGGGGGGCAGCCGGTTCCCTGTTTCACAGGGAGATGATGGGCAACTCAACCTCACAGGATGCTTCTCCACCACATCTCCTCCTCCCGTGGTAAAACCAGGGCTTGTGAGTGGTCCAGCTGCTGCTGTCGGTTCCCATTGCATCTCCCAAAGTGCCTTTGCAGCCCTCCAAGCTCCAAGTGACCCAAGGGGATGGGTGGGGGAGAGGAGGAGATGGAAGGGGGAGCAATGCAATCTTTTCAGACAGCATAAATAGACAGAACAGGAGCCTCAAGAAGAGCAGGGCTTGGAGATGCCTTGGCTGGAGCAAAAAGAGGCACTTGGGGCATGACAGAGGTAGGTCATTCTGCCTCCAGTTCTTTACATTGTTACAGGAGGCAGAGTGGAGAGGCAAGGAGTCATCCACCTTCTCCTGCCTGCAAGGCTTGTGGAGATGCCACCTTCACCTGCTCTTGCTAGCATGCATAAGACCAAGGGCCACTGCCTGGTCTGCCCTGAGCACCAGCGTGGCAAAAGACTTAATGCTTCTAAAATAAAGTGGTTTCATCTCTAAACGCATCCTTTTCAGAGCAGCCAGGAGTGAACATAGCTCCCCAGCCTCAGGCAGACAAACAGTCTCAGGACACCTCCTCCTTCCACATCTTGACTTTTCCTCTGTGCTCCAGACGGGCTGCTACACCTTCCTTTTTCGTATTTTTCATATTTTTATCTTTCCATTTACAAATGATTGCTGGCTTGCAGGGGCCAGAGGTTACTTATGCAAACCTGGCTGGTTTGGCTTTCTCTTACCTACCTCTGTGGACCATCCATGCTCTGTGGGCACGTTGCAAGGAACCAACCTCAATGGGAAAGACAGCCTTGCTTCTTGGCCTGCCTTCAGGCTGAGCTGTTGTCTAATTCCCTGTGGGAAGCAAGTTTGGGGAATTTATTTGCATTTTGTCTTTGCTGTCAGACTTTTGGCTCTTTCCAAACAAGGCTGCTTGCCCATTGCTTTGCAAGGGATTCCTTAAGCCCACATTCCCCTTTGGCTTTGGACTACACAGGTTTGACTGCAGTCCACGGACACAACCTTCTTCACTACATGCATTTCACAGAATCACAGCGTATTTGAGGTTGCAAGGGACTTCGGAAGACTGCCTAGTCAACTCCCCCATTTTTTCTTTGGGTCTCAAATTCATCAAATAGCTATGTTTTGGGAAGTGATCATTGGCACCACTCTTACTCAACTCTTTGTCCACAACAACACAGTGATAATTTTTTTTTTTTTTTCATATGTATTGCTATCGTCCATGTTCACCTCTGCAGTAGGCCTTAGTTCTTCTTCCCATGCCTGTATGGAGGCTCTTCTCCCTGGCAATCTTGTGCTCCTGGCTGCTTTAATCTCTCCATGCTGCTTGTTCAGATTCACTTTCTGGATGCTGCGTTGTTTGCCTGTTAATTAGTCTTTCCCATGCTGCATGTCTGGCGGTGATGCCTCCTGCCACCATGTTTCATGTACCACCTGCTGGAATACAGTACGAAGGGACTCCATGTTTGCAAAACTATACGGCCTATTTATTAAATGAACTACTTACAGAAATGCTGAAGCCTGGGAGGCAGCACCAAAGCCTGAGTATGCACTTAACCTTTGTGTCCTGCTTGACATGAAGCATGCTACAGCCGTGGTAATTCCCCTCCTGTCCAGCCAGCCTTGCAGTCCAGAGCACCACCACATTTATTTTGCTAACATCTGAGCACTTTGCGTCCTTAATGTGTTTCTCATCCTCACAGTTACCATAGAATTACAGAAGGGTTTGGGTGGGAAGGGACCGTTAGAGGCCATCTAGTCCCACCCCTGCAGTGAGCAGGGACATCTTCAACCAGAGCAGGTTGCTCAGAGCCCCGTCCAACCTGACCTGGGGTGTTTCCAGAGATGGGGCATCCACCACCTCTCTGGGCAACCTGGGACAGGGCTTCACCACCCTTGTTGGTAAAAATTCCTTCCCTATATCCAGTGTGAATCTCCCCTCTTTTAGTTTAAAACCGTCACCCCTTGTCCTGTCACTGCAGGCCCTGCTAAACAGTCTGTCCCCATCTTTCTCCTCAGCCCCTCCAAGCCCTGGCAGCTGCACTAAGGTCTCCCCGGAGCCTTCTCTGCTCCAGGCTGAGCCCCCCCAGCTCTCCCAGCCTGTCCTCCCAGCAGAGCTGTTCCAGCCCTCGGAGCATCGCTGGGGCCTCCTCTGGCCCCGCTCCAGCAGGTCCATGTCTCTCCTGTGCCGAGGGCTCCAGAGCTGGACGCAGCCCTGCAGGGGGGTCTCCCCAGAGCGGGGCAGAGGGGCAGAATCCCCTCCCTCGCCCTGCTGGCCACGCGGCTTTGGGGGCAGCCCGGGACACGGCTGGCTTCTGGGCTGCGAGCGCACGTTGCCGGCTCATGTCCAACTTTTCACCCACCAGGACCCCCAAGTCCTTCTCCATGGGGCTGCTTTCCATCCCTTCATCTCCTGGGAAACAAACGGCCACAACACATCCTCAGTTAATTTGTTTTGTGCAGTGCTTAATTCAACTGAGTGGGAAGTTTGAGAGAACTGTATTTTTTCATAGAATCATAGAATCTCAGGGTTGTAAGGGACATTTAAAGGCTGTCTAGTCCAACCCCCTGCAGTGAGCAGGGACATCTTCAACTAGATCAGAGCCCCGTCCAACCTGACCTGGGATTTTCCAGGGTTTGTGATGGTTTAACCCATTCTTTCCTTGTCACTCCCCTGTTCATGTGCTTTTCTCTCTCTGATGACACCTTGCCTTTCACCAGGGGGAATCCCAAGGCAAACAGGGACAGCATAAGTTTCCCCATCAGGCTCTTGGACTGCGCTCCTAGCCTTCAATCACACTTTTGCACACTAAATAAATGCAAGGGACATCCCCTGTACTAAAAGACTCCTTAATTTATCAAGAAGATCCTAGATGCTTAATTGGCAAAATTCAGCCTGGAAGTTAATGCAAGACCAGATACTTGTGAGCAACATGGTTAGAGTGGGGAGTGTGAGCTGATGTGTGTGACTTTTCTTTGCAATGGAGCAGGGGCACAAACATGATCAGTCATTTTTCTGCTGAAGGGACAAGACATTTTTCAGTTTGTATACAGAGGCAGCTGGAAATTTGCTCCCCAAGAGTATAACTTGGACACTGAGGGCAGTAGATGGTCTGTGGACTTGGAGTTAATGAAGGAGGAGGAAGGTGTTTTGAACACGGGAGTAGCAAAGAAGTGGATGGCACCTGGATGAGCGTGACTGTTCCTGGATATCATATCAGAAGGTGGCTTTGGGGCTTTGCACAATGGTCTGATCACCCCTGGGACAACACTGCTGTCCTCCATGAAGCAAAACTGTGGCCATCCATGTCCTGAAACTCATACCTGTGGCCACGGTACCCAGCAAGGCTGATTTCAGGCTATTGTTTCGGGGATGGAAGAGATTTGCCTTAGATATGAACAGGATTGTGCCAAGTTAAACATCCCTTGCTAGTTGGTCTTAATGAAAACAGTACATATTTGTATTACGGGTGTAGATATCAAACAACCATTGTCCAATTTCACTGACCAGTACCCTTTCCAAATTCACTCTTTTGCTAAGTAATGTATTAACTTACTACAGGCCTGTCAGCCTGACCTCCGTGCCGGGGAAGATCATGGAGCGGTTCATCTTGAGGGTGCTCACGGGGCATCTGCAGGACAACCAAGGGATCAGGCCCAGCCAGCACAGGTTCATGAAAGGCAGGTCCTGCTTCACTGACCCGATTTCCTTCTATGACCAGGTGACCCACCTAGTAGATGAGGGAAAGGCTGTGGATGTTGTCTACCTGGACTTTAGTAAAGCCTTTGACAGCGTCTCCCACAGCATTCTCCTGGAGAAACTGGAGGCTTGTGGCTTGGACAGGTTTACTCTTCGCTGGGTGAGGAACTAGCTGGATGGCCAAGCCCAGAGAGTTGTGGTGAATGACGTTAAATCTGGCGAGTGGCCGGTCACAAGCGGTGTTCCCCAGGGCTCGGTTCTGGGGCCGGTCTTGTTCAATATCTTTATTGATGATCTGGATGAGGGGATCGAGTGCTCCCTCAGCAAGTTTGCAGATGACACCAAGTTGGGTGGGAGTGTTGATCTGCTGGAGGGTAGGAGGGCTCTGCAGAGGGATCTGGACAGGCTGGATCGATGGGCAGAGGCCAACTGTATGAGGTTTAATAAGGCCAAGTGCCGGGTCCTGCACTTGGGTCACAACAACCCCATGCAACACTACAGGCTTGGGGAGGAGTGGCTGGAGACCTGCCCGGCGGAGAGGGACCTGGGGGTGCTGGTTGACAGCCGGCTGGACATGAGCCAGCAGTGTGCCCAGGTGGCCAAGAAGGCCAACAGCGTCCTGGCCTGTATGAGCACTAGTGTGGCCAGCAGGAGCAGGGCAGTGATCGTGCCCCTGTATTCAGTCCTGGTGAGGCCACACCTGAATCCTGTGTTCAGTGTTGGGCCCCTCAGGACAAGAAGGACATTGAGGTGCTGGAGTGTGTCCAGAGAAGGGCAACGGAGCTGGGGAGGGGTCTGGAGCACAGGTCTGATGAGGAACACCTGAGGGAACTGGGGGTGTTCAGTCTGGAGAAGAGGAGGCTGAGGGGAGACCTCATCGCTCTCTACAACTGCCTGAAAGGGGGTTGTGGTGAGGTGGGTGTTGGTCTCTTCTCCCAACTAACCAGCGATAGGATGAGAGGAAATGGCCTCAAGTTGCGCCAGGGGAGGTTTAGATTGGATATTAGGAAAAAATTCTTCACCGAGAGAGTGGTCAGGCATTGGCACAGGCTGCCCAGGGAGGTGGTGGAGTCAGCATCACTGGACGTGTTCAAAAAACATGTGGATGTGGCACTTCAGGACATGGTTTAGTGGGCATGGTGGCGTTGGGTTAATGGTTGGACTTGATGATCTTGAAGGTCCTTTCCAACCTTGGTGATTCTGTGATTCTGTGAAATCTTCAGGAGACTGTCCAGACAACCCAAATGAGCTTTATTAACGAACTGCCAAAAATCCGTACTTTTCACAGAAAGAAATCTGAAGGATTTCCAGGAAGCACTGAGGAAATCCAGGCAGGACCTTCTCATTCTCATTTGGTTTCTCAGACCACTGTTTCCTGGGTCACGGTATTTGACCTGCTCTGAAAATTTGATCCCGATTGGATGCTTGTAGATTTCATTTCACCGCTGTTTTCCATTGGGAGAGCTACACCAGAAGATAAGCCATGTCTTCCATGCAGCCACTCATGCTTATTCCTGTCTATGCCGTCAGTTGGCCCAAAGGCCTAGGCATCTCTTTGCAGACATCATATTTCTGTGAAGTTATGGTCCAATAGCCAGACATGACCTCATTTATGAGCCACTGACACCACTCACTGAATATTTTTAATAGACTTGAAACTACAGGCACACTGTTGACCGTGGTGGTCAACACTGACTGTTGGTAACTACCACCCATGCTGTATTTCCAGCCAGCTCTCCAAGACGCTGCTGTGCCTTGTCTTGGGATCCTGTTGGCCTTTCTCAGACATCCCTTGGACATATCACTTATTGGCTGTCTTCTGAGCCTTTACTGGAGTTGGTCGGGATGCCTAATCATGTGAACACCTTAATTGCTGTGTATGTCAATCACATCACATGCACGGTTGGCTGTCACAACTCTGCTTCTGCTTCCTAATGGCGTCTGCTTTCAGCCCCATTAATGGCCATAATTATTTTCCTAAGCATAAATTGTTCCTAATGACCGTAGTAATTTTTAGCATGATAGCACAGCAAATGATGCATCCATGGGACAGGATGAAGCCAAGGAACAGACCTTTCAAACCCTGTTAAATGTCAGGCACACATATTATTTACAGGGTGCTTTAGACTCTGCTGTATTGTTTCCATTGTTGGTTTGGAAGTTCAGTTTGTCACTTCTCCTTGGCCTTTTTTGGCTGTGATCAAGGGTGGTCTTGGTAGTGTGTTTCATTTGCCCACAGCTGAAAACTAGATATTTTGCTCAGGCGAAGGGAAAGACTCAATAGGTCTCTTTCGATTGCTGGTCACTGGGTAGCGGGGCAAAGTGATCTACAAAATATTAGATATTTCAAGGGAATCTGTCAAATCAAATTTGTCTCAAATAATTCAGCACTCTAAGCTGCAAATTATAGGTAACCTTCTTTTTTGAAGTTTTGTCTCTTCATACCCATCACTCCATCTAATCTTCATTGTTTTAGTCTCTGCTTTGGGGCTTTGTCAAAGTATCTGCAGCTCAGACAGAATGTAAGTCTTGGGTGTAATTTTCTTAGAAAACTTCATCACACATGATTAACTCATTTGTAGTCTTAATTAGATCTTGATCCTGGATGACTGTTGAAACATCTATAAGTTGATACTTGATTATTGGAGTAGTTAATTGTGCCCTAGGCACAGGCACCAAGGATTGACTCTGCAGAGTTAGAACTGTAAGCAGTAATGCCCAAGGTAATGCTAGAGCATCCAGGTTAGGGACAGGGCTGACTGAGAGCTGATGACTTCTGCTCTTGGGACTTCATCACCACTCTGGATTTGCAATGTTTTTCCTCAAGCTCCAGCATCCTAAAATCATACTGTTGTTGGAGAGTCTTTGCTTCCATTAGAGATATGTTTTTATCTGTCACACTTGGTAAGAAAAGCAATTCAAGTGCCGCCCGTGAGCTCGAAACTTAAAACGTCTGTGGTATTATTAGTAATGCCATCTGTTCGGAGAGGGAAAGATATTTCGGAAGAGTTGGTTAACTGTATTTTCTGTGCAGGACTGAAATTCCCAGGGATTTCCCCAGATTCAGGGAAAATCAGTGTGTAAAAGGAGGTTTCTGGATCTGAGTGACTTCCAGAGCCCCGAGGCTCCCGGTGCTGTCAGAAGTGGTCTCAGCTGCCATTTGTGAGGTACTCTGTGAGCACCACTGGTGATTGTGGACGTTGTGGCCGTGGTGACTCTCATCCACAGACTGGGCTCAGCCCAGCTTAGGAGCAGGCAGTGGTGGTCGACGTGTCTGCGTGCACACGTAGACGGCTGCCCAGTGCCTGGGATGGCACTTACCAGGTGGTTGTGCACCTTAGGAATGGATTTCCGGATGTGTTTTCTGTCTCTGAGGCCAATTGGTGCGATCTGGCAATGCCCTTACTACCGTGTCACCCGTCCCCGTTGTCCTTGCATCCTTCTCAAAACAGAGTGTTTCCATCCAGCCTCCCGGCTGGGAACTGCCCCCCGCCCAGGCCACCTCCCAGACCAACCTCGGGAATCGTTTTGGGTCATTGCTTGCTGCTGCGGGCCAAAATGGAACAGTTTAACAAAACAGACCACCAAGCAGTAGCACTGATGTCTTGGCACGATTTTGTGGAGATGTTTGCTGGCCGTAAAGCCCTACCTGCACAACTCGGTGATGGACGGGCTGGAGAAGGGGTTTAAACTCAGCAAGCTGCTTAGGAAGGGCTTAGGAAGGGCAGAGCCTGCACGAAGGAGGACAACAATCTGCTGACCTTACTCCCCCTCCCTCCCAGCCCACCTCTCCAGGGTTTTGGGTTGAAGGGCTGTTTTGGGGCATTTGGGGATTGCTAGGTCTGGTCGTGGCAGCGGGCTCAGACTAGCCCTCTGCTAGCCGGCAGCGTGGATTACATACAGCGTGGAGCCATACATTACTTGCCCTGGCTCTAGCCATTTTTCAGTTAAGTGTTGTTTCTCCAAGATATTGGGAGGCTCAGGCTGAACATCAGGAAAAGCTTTTCCACAGGAGATTGTGCAGCGCTGGAAGAGGTACTGAGGAAAGTGGGGGAATCTCCATCCTTGGAGACTATCAAGACCTTATTAGCCCACAGCGTGGCTGACCTGATCAGATGTTGGACATCATGAGTCCTGCTTCGACCACACGGTCAGACAGAGACCTCCAGATCTCTCTCCAGATCTTCTCTTTGCTTCCCAAAGCAGCGCAGAGAGTTTCCCAAGTAGCCTGAAACAGAGGAGCCCTGCTCCTCTCGCTTTACCCGCTGATACCTACGTACGCCGGGACGTGCCCAGCATCGGTCCTGCCCGGAGGCAGCTCCAGCTGCCCGGCGTTGCGCCGCGATACATCTGGGCAAGGAGGCTGCAACCGGCTGCACCACCTGGTTTTCAGATGGGGCTCGTTTTGTGCACTGATTCATTGCAGGCAGGGCTAAATCCAAATGTTAGGCAGGAGGCAAGGCTGATCCTGTGGATTTCCTCAGCCCGACGAGTGTTAATTTGATCCAAGCTGCTGTGGCAGGGGGAAAACATGGGGGTGGTACGACTGAACACTGAGATTTGGAAAAGGGTAATGGAGAATTTAATGGATCTTGGTGGCTTAATGCTCCATTTTTCTTGTGATTCCCCCTCGTTTCTTATCTCTCGTATTTACATAAATTATGTGGACTCCAGGGAAGCTGCTAGGCATAGAAATTTAATCAACCTGTTTCTCAGGAGTCCGGTCACTGTGCAGCAAAAAGAGAAAAGTGGAGGGGGGGGGGGGGGGGAAAGAAAAAAATAAAAAAAGAAAAAAAAAAGGAAGAGAGAAATCACCAGAGCACAGGATGTGTCAAAAGGGACTGTTAATAACACCAGCCCCGAGCCCCGTTCGGCAAGGAGCTGGATTTCGGGAGCGGGGGAAGGATGACATCACCTCTTGCTGCACACGGGTTTTCTTGCAAGCGAGAGCGAGCTGGCTTTTACGTGCGGCAGGTGAGCAGGGAGGCGGTTCAGCCACCCTCAACCCCGCACCGCGGCACTTTTAACTGGGGGACGCTGGCCGGGAGGTCCCGGCGCGGGGTCTCCTCTCGCAATGCCCTTCCCCTGTGGCCAGGCTCCTTTTCCCCGGTTCTTCAGCAACGCTGCCAGAGGAGGGACCGAATAAAAGGGCTGGGAAAGACGTCGTTGCCGAATGGCCCAGCTCCTCCTCGCAGGATGACATCATGCGTGGTGTGGTCTCTGGGCTCGTGGTTTGCAGAGGAGGGGTCTGCTGGGGTGCAGCGTGGTTAGAGGTACACCCACATGTTGGTTAAGGGTGCTGGGTGGATTGAAGCAGGGGTGGAAATTCAGGAGGAAAACTGAATGAAGGGGGATCCACCCCTGAGTTTACTGCCTGATTTTGAGCGTGCCCGACTTCTCCGCGTTTGACAGACGGACCCTCCCCAATGCAGCAACACCCTCTGCTTTTGGATATTAAAAAAAAAGTTCCTTTGTTTCAGGACGATTTTTTCATTTTATTTTGAGCTAACTGCTGACATGAAACGGAAACACTGAAACCGGCTGAAACACTTGATTTTTAAAATGTCAGACTAGAATTCTTATACTTCCCTGCTCTTTCTTTGATGCCTTTTTACTTCTACTGCAAAAATGTTACCCAGAGCCATACATTACTTGCCCTGGCTCTAGCCATTTTTCAGTTAAGTGTTGTTTCTCCAAGATATTGGGAGGCTCAGGCTGAACATCAGGAAAAGCTTTTCCACAGGAGATTGTGCAGCGCTGGAAGAGGTACTGAGGAAAGTGGGGGAATCTCCATCCTTGGAGACTATCAAGACCTTATTAGCCCACAGCGTGGCTGACCTGATCAGATGTTGGACATCATGAGTCCTGCTTCGACCACACAGTCAGACAGAGACCTCCAGATCTCTCTTCCATCCAGTGTTTCTGTGATTCTCTGCAACCTCAGCCAGGCGGGAGATCTGTGGGGCTGGTTTTCGACCTGAATATTGCGTGACACGAGACTTGACAGAAGTCCTTTGCAGTTACTCTTATCAACCAAACCCCGTGTCCGAGCAAAGAGAGACGGGAGGATTTTGTCACGGGAGTTTCAGGCTGCCGTTGCACGCTGCACCCTGTTCCTGATCCTGGTCTTCACCTGCTTGCTTTCCCTGCAACTGGTGGCAGGATCAGCAAGTCCAAGAAATACTTTGGAAGGGTCCCATTAAATTTCTTTCTATTCCTTCACTGCCGACAGTCTGGGAAATTACACTGGCTGTCAGTGTTGAAGACAGCTTTATCGGATGCTGGGCTTATCACAGCTCACCTTATGCATGGTGACAAGCTGCATCGATTGCATGATTAATCTGACAGGCAAATGCTCCTGCGCAAAGGGGAGCAGGCCAGGATATGAACCATTAGATCCAAGGATCTTCGTTGCCAAGGTGTGGAGCGGGAGCATCCCTCCCTGTCTTGCCCATTAGCTGGACTGACTGCTGTCTAGGCTACCGCTGCCAAAATGCTCAAGAGAATTGGGTCTGATGACCAAACTGCTGCTCCAAAGCCCATGGAAGCATTACGAGACCCTCATTGGCACCAGTGAATAAGTGTTTTGTCAGTTCATTGTGTTCAATAGTGTTTAATGAGCCAATTGAGGAGTGTTTGAGGAAGCTTTTATCATTAGTGTACTGTTAGTCTAGAGCAGAGGGCTTTTTTTCTTTTTCTTTGATTGTTTTCTCCTGAAATATCCCTCTTTGATGTCTTTGTACCTCTCCAGTTCTGAGTAAGTGTTGCTTCAGCCCATATAGAGTTGGCCCATCACTGACAGCAGAGCAGAAGCAGTAGGAGCTCCGCAGTGACACTCTGTAGTGAGAGGTGTGATACAGGGCAAGGGATTATTAATAGCTGATGTCTTGTGTAATAACCCATCCCTTCCACTATGGACAAGAACAAAGCTTAATTTTTCTGTGTGTTTTTAAAAAACTCAGGGCATTTGTATTTTTGCTGTATAGGCAGTGGTGGCTACAACATACAGTAACTGGGATTCTTGGGTAAACAGCATGAACAGAGCAGAGGGCTATCTACCTTTGGGAAAAACAAGAAGATATAAATAGTGGGAGTCATCTAACCAGATGAAAACCTCCACAATGTAGACACTTATTTCTGAGCTGTTACCTTGACTCCCTTTGCAGTTAATGGAGGGAAACGTGTATCTGGAGTAGCACAAATGCATTTCTCTCAGTTGATTACAGAAAGGACCTGGGGCAACTAGCTCAAAAGTAGGCACTTATATTTTAGTCACCTAAGGAGGTTCAGTTCAGCTTATTGCATTATTCATTATTAGTGCTTTCTCAGCTTCAGCATTTTGCCTAAATACAGGTGCCTAGCATCATCTGAGATACCCAGCGACATCCACGTTGGGATGGCAGCTTGGATATAGGACCTGTGGGAGCCCCATGCCCTTCTGGACCAGCAGCAAGAGGTTAGATGGCATCCTTAAAGCTATCTCAAGGGGTAGAGCACAGGCTCTTCGGGGAGATGCCTCTTCGCAAGTGTGTTAACAGGAGGGTGTTTTGGAGCTCACCAACAGGACAAGTTTCTGTGATGTTGGGCCAGTCAGACCTTCCTTCCTGCTGGCAGTGGCTGGTGGTGCAGCTAAAGGTAGCCCAGCTCTAGCCCCACAGCGGCGCTCTGCCTTCATTCTTTCCCCTGAGGGTTTTTTTGCACGTGCTAAGTGTCTCCATGTCTTCTTCATAAAAGGACACCAGATTTTATCTCCATGATGTCATATGCGCAGGGAATAAGGCTGGTACATCCTGGAAATGCAAGTCTGCCTGGAAACCTTATCCTACTGAAACTGAAAGTATGGAGTACCTCAATCACAGCTCCTAGGAAGAAACATCATGCCATTTCTGTAATCATAGAGTCATAGAATCTTTGGCTTGAAAGGGACCATTAAAGGCCATCTAGTCCCACCCCTGCAGTGAGCAGGGACACCTTCACTCAGAGCAGGGTGCTCAGAGCCCCGTCCAGCCTGACCTGGGCTGTTTCCAGGGATGGGGCATTGACCACCTCTCTGGGCAACCTGGGCCAGGGCTTCACCACCCTCATTGCAAAAAATGTTCTCCTTGTATCTAGTCTAAATCTCCCCTCTTTTAGTTTAAAACCGTTACCTCTTGTCTTATCACTAAAGGCCCTGCTAAACAGTCTGTCCCCATCTTTCTCCTCAGCCCCTCCAAGCCCTGGCAGCTGCACTAAGGTCTCCCCGGAGCCTTCTCTGCTCCAGGCTGAGCCCCCCCAGCTCTCCCAGCCTGTCCTCCCAGCAGAGCTGTTCCAGCCCTCGGAGCGTTGCTGGGGCCTCCTCTGGCCCCGCTCCAGCAGGTCCATGTCTCTCCTGTGCCGAGGGCTCCAGAGCTGGATGCAGCACTGCAGGGGGGTCTCCCCAGAGCGGGGCAGAGGGGCAGAATCCCCTCCCTCACCCTGCTGGCCACGCGGCTTTGGGGGCAGCCCAGGACACGGGTGGCTTCTGGGCTGCGAGCGCACATTGCCGGCTCCTGTCCAGCTTTTCACCCACCGGGACCCTCAAGTCCTTCTCCATGGGGCGGGCCTCCATCCCTTCACCCCCAGCCTGTGCTGATAACAGAGGTTGCTTTGACCCAGGGGCAGGACCCTGCACTTGGCCTTGTTGAACCTCATGAGGTTCACATGGGCCCATTCCTCGAGCTTGTCCAGGTCCCTCTGGATGGCTGAGGCAAAGAAATCAGTCAGTACCTCAGCCTTCTCCTCATCTGTTGTTACCAGTCTGTCAGTCTTGCTCATCAAGGGGTTAGGCTTTCTTTGGCCTTCCTTTTCTGGCTGACATACCTGTAGAAGCCCTTTTTAATATTCTTTGCATCTCTTCCCAAGTTCAGCTCCAGCCGCACCTTGGCATTCCTGGCCCTATCCCTACACAGCTGGGCAGCATCCCTGTACTCATCCCAGGATCCCTGTACCTGCTTCCACTGCCTGTGCATTTCCTTCTTGCCTATTGGTTTGCCCATCAGGTCTCCACTCAGTCATCCTGGTCTCTTGCCTTCCTTTCCTGTCTTCTTACACCTGGGGGTCAAGAGCTCTTGTGCTCTATGGAAAGCCTCCTTAAAGATCTGCCAGCTCTGTTCTGCTCCCTTGTCCCTGAGGGCAGGTTCCCAGGGGGTCCTATTGACCAACTCCTGGAAGAGCTGGAAGTTTGCTTTCCCAAAATTCAGGGTCCTGACTTTACTCTTCACCTGCTCCATAGACCTCACGACTGCGAGCTGCACTGGTGCATGATCACTGCAGCCTCCAATCTTGATGCCACCAATAAGCTCACATGCGTTGGTGACCAACAGGACCAGTATGGCCTCCCCTCTGGTAGGACTGTCTATTGCCTGGCATGGGAAGTTATCCTACATGCACTCCAGGAGTCTCCTGGATTATCCTGTGGGGTTTTAAACTTTCTCTTCTGAAAAGTTGAATTTTCCTTTGAAAAATGTGGATCAGACCCCAAAACCTTTAATAGTTTTAGTAACTGACAGGTGTATCCCATTCCTGGTTCCTCTTATAATCCAAATGTCTACCAGTTACTATAGGAAGATATTTCCTAGGAGAAAGCCAGCCATGCTGAATTGCAGATCAGGAAATTCTGGGTACGTATATACTTAATAAATAAAGCCTTTTGGCCACATCCATTTTATTAAACTCTTTTACCCTCCAAAACAGAGTGGCCGTATCAGGACTGCTGTCCCTGACCAAGTTAATTCCTGAACCTTGCAAAGAATTTTTAAGAGTGGGCAAAAACTACAGCAAGAACCATCCTAAAGAAGTTCAGATGAAAAAGAGTCAGGCCTAGGACCTTGATTTACTAACACAGATGTAATCTGTCTGTCCAGAAGATCTTGTGCCCAAATGTGGGGTCCGTTGCATGTCTATGTGGCTCGTTAGGATAGGAGGGTTGTGGCATGCTTGTTGGGTACCAGAGGTACCCAAGATGCATCCAGCATCACATTGCCTTGGCTTGGTTCTTTAGTCTGATAAGCAGGTAGTGACAGCTAAGCTGGTGGTCCCCTTCAATCTGGAGCAAAACTTGGACCCCAGATCAATTCTGAGGTGTGACTGCACTGACACAGCACGCCAAAGAGGGTAGGCTAGGCAGGGCTCTTCAAAATGTTTGCAGTGATTTGTCTGCTGCAATGTGAAGAACAGCTTTGTACCACATTTTTATTCAAAAGTTTAATTAAAAAGTTCTCTTTTCTTCTTTCCTTTTGTCCTCTGAAAATATGAGGAGAAAGGAGATGGATAAAAATAAAATAGAAGTGAAGTTAAAGCATGCAAATGTTGATTAAAAAATACCAACCCACTCTACTGTGAAATGCTAACAATGGTTCCCATGGCTCCTGTCTCCCAAGTCAGAACAGCCCCAGTGGGTGAACTTTTGAATTCTAAAAGCACAGCCACTTCTTGAATGGGCACCATTAGTTACTCACTCTCAGAAAGGCAATACCTGCCGTAGGAGATAAAATCGCCTAGTGAGCTCCCATGTTTGGAAAGTGCTGTCAGTCAAATTCCAACTTGAAACAAGCTTCACATCTTTCAACAGTGTGGGTGGGTAGTAATGGGAACAAATCAGCAACAGGGATCATGATTTTTTTTCCATTATTTGCATGGATAAGTCAAGCCTGGATAGCTTTCTAGAAGCCAAAACCCATGATAGGATTCTGATGATGTTCTCAAGTGAAATTCCCTACCCTAGGTGCCAAGGGCAATCACTCCAGATCATTACCGTCCTGTTACGCCACCTCCCAGTCTGTGCATCCGTGAAGAAAAAAACCCCAAACAGTCATTTATTAAGTATTTAATTGTCACTTTCACTTTGCCCACTTCACAGCAACATTTAGCACTAACACAGCACTTCAACCTGTGGAAATTTCACAGTGTTTATTTTGTCTGGTGACTAAAGGGTAGTAGTAACCTCAGTGTGTTTCTCCAGAGCTTGCTCTTTTACCTCCTCCTTCTTTCTTTCCAACAGGTCAGCAGATTTCTACTCGCAATCAATATGATCTCTAGGAAAACATTAACCTCCGATAAAGATCCCCTAATCCATTAGTAGCCAGCGCACAAGGTAGGGAGCGATGGCCAAGACAGTGGAAAGAGTTGTAGCTTGTTTATAAGATCTTGGGCCAGCTGCACTAGTCCCTACTGAAGAGACCGCAGTAGGTAGCGTTGACGCGCCCGACCACCTTCCTCCCGTGATGTGGACCCAACATGCAATGAGTGTGTGATGACATTTGCAAGCAGGAGATGGGATGGGGACATATCACGGTTCAGCCCACACAGCTTCTCCCTGACCAACTCCGGGGCTTCAAGAGCTTCAACTGGGGCAGCTTTGGAGGGAGCCCTGGGAGCGAAGCCATCCCTTGCACAAGCTTTCAGAGCACTGGGTACCTTTGCTGCAGTCACGAACAGCAGGCTGCCCTGCAGATAATAACGTAACTTCTGGGTGGAATTTGCTGAGAAACTTGAAATGAGCCAGGCTTGGTGTTGACAAAACTAAGGGTTGTATTGGGCCGGCCAGCTTTCAAGTCCATCAAGCAACAGCAGGATGGTGTAAGAGCAAGGAAAACACACAGTGCTGCATCCCAGGATGCTCCGGAAGGGGCTTGCTGAGGTAGATGTGGTGCTGTCAATTTTATAACAGAATTTTCCTCGGTGGTGGAATTTGCCTGTTATTTTTTTCTAAATGCTTGGCAGCATGAAAAGGAGTTCCCCAATTTAACTGTGCTGCATAAGAAAAAAAAAAGGCTGCCTTTTGCTAGGTTTGAACTGTCACCTAGCCATTTCACACGGCATTCCTAGCTCTTGCTAGGAAAATCTTTCATTGCAGGGCACTCATCTTTTTAGAACTGTTTATCTTACATGACATCAGTTGTCCCTTTTCTGGACTGAGGAGTCCTGGTCTGTATGACAGCTTTTCCTACAGAAACTGCTCCGTCCTCCTCTTCACCACCCTCCTCTCAGCCTTTTCTAGTTCCGCTACCTCCTTTTGCAGGTGAGCGGGGACCACAAACAGGCAGCACGCAGCATCCTCACAGCGAAGCAGCAGCACGATTTCTGGTTTGTTTTCTTCCTTTCTCAGTACTCCCTTTTACCTGATTTTGCTCTGCTGACCCGTTCCCGGGCTGTGCGTGTTGCACAAGCCGCAGCGGCTGCAGGGCTGGCAGCGGCACATTGCAGCCGTCTGGCTGGAGAGGACGCGGTGCAGCGAGAAGGTTTCCAGCCCTCCCTTTACAGCCTGCAATGCTTTCCCCCTCTCCGCTCTGCCCAGCTGCGATGGCCCTGCCTTCTCCCGCTTCCTCTGCCTGGCACAGATGGGTGGAGGTTTTTCTGAAGCTGAAAACACCGTGTAAAGGCACCGAGGCCACCGTATTGCTGCGTGAGGCTCAGCCTTTCAGAGGGAGCGGTTGGCCACCGCAGCCATCAGGCTGTGGCAGCTTCTCGTCCCCGTCTCTTCCCATTGACCTAGCGTGGTTTTGTTACAAACAGGTTGGTGGATTTAATTAGAAGCAGAAAAACATCTTGATTTATGATTTCTGCCCGCCTTACCTCCTCCCTTCCCTCTCTGCTCGCCAGCTTCACGCTTGTCAGAGCAGATATTTTTAATATATATATATATTTATCACAAGCCACTCCTTCAGTGCTACAGGCAAAGCTTTTAGCAGGGGAGAAGATGCCCAGCTTACAAGTAGCTCTCCAATTACTGTTGCTTGCTTTGGTGATTTTCCAAGAGAGGCAAAGGGCTGTATGCTGGCTGTTTCTCTTTCCTCCACAGCAAGGTGTTCACCCCTTCTTGGAGCATCGTCCCCTGGCTCCCCTGGGTGGCACACCCATCCTTCGCTGTGGTGGAGAGCCATTCCTCATTGCCCCGGCATGCACTTGGTCCAGAGCTATGCTCTCTGGCTGCTTTCCCTTAGCAGACATCAAGGCATTAATAAATGCCCCTCACTACAGGAAGGACGTTGAGGTGCTGGAGCGTGTCCAGAGAAGGGCAACGAAGATGGTGAGGGGTCTGGAGCACAAGTCTGATGAGGAGCGGCTGAGGGAACTGGGGTTGTTCAGTCTGGAGAAGAGGAGGCTGAGGGGAGCCCTCATCGCTCTCTGCAACTACCTGAAAGGGGGTTGTGGTGAGGTGGGTGTTGGTCTCTTCTCCCAAGTAACCAGCGATAGGACAAGAGGAAATGGCCTCAAGTTGCGCCAGGGGAGGTTTAGATTGGATATTAGGAAAAATTTCTTCACCAAGAGGGTGGTCAAGCATTGGAACAGGCTGCCCAGGGAGGTGGTGGAGTCACCATCCCTGGAAGTGTTCAAAAAACGTGTGGATGTGGCATTTCAGGACACGGTTTAGTGGGCATGGTGGTGTTGGGTTAAGGGTTGGACTTGATGATTTTAAAGGTCTTTTCTGATCTTAATGATTCTGTGATTCTGTGAAATGAGTCCCTCTGGCCAGCTACCCTGGAGTTTATCAAAAGCTGTTTGCCAGATCCGCATTTGAGCTTAGATTTGATTCATGAATTAATATGAAAGAGATTCCTTTATATATACATCCGGCTGGGATGCGTGCATGTATGTATATAATCAAATGAGTCCTTTCCGTGCTCATTGGTAGATCAAATATGAGGTCACACCTCCCAGAACAAAGACTGGGAGATGGGGTTTCTGGTGAAGGCGATGCAGCTCGGGGATGCAGGGGTGGGTGGGCAGAGCACCGGTCCCCATCACACGGCCATGGCAAGACAGGCTCCTCCATCCACCGGGAGCAGCCAGGAGCAGCGATACGATCTCTGCTGCCGGCAGTTGCCGCAGTGGCTCCGGGGAGACTCTCTCCAGACGCGCCGTCTGCGGCTCGGGAGGGAAACCAGAGAAAGGCAGGGGAGTAATGGAAGGACTGAAAGAGGTGCCAGATGGTGAGAAAAGTTCAGCTCATGTAACGCCTCGGAGAGTGTGGGGACAGGGGAAGGACAGTGAGAGCTCATCCACGGTCTCTTGATGCCTCCATGTGGAGCAGGAACCCAATAAAGCGACTTTTCTCCTTATCTTTATCTGCAACAAGGGGTACCAGGACCTATCTGCTTCCTTGGATCACCAGTGAGAGATCCTTTACCTTTCCAAAGACAATGATTCAATTTGTATTGTTACAGCTGTCCTTATTTTATTTTATTTTATTTTATTTTATTTTATTTTATTTTATTTTATTTTATTTTATTTTATTTTATTTTATTTTATTTTATTCTATTCTATTCTATTCTATTCTATTCTATTCTATTCTATTCTATTCTATTTATTTTCAAATAGCGTTTTGCCATGATAATACATTATACAGTAATGGGTCATCCCACACAGCACTGTGGACGGCATACACTGAATATGAAGTTTAAAAAGTGAAATACAACCAGGAAGAACAATTTTTCCAAGAAGTGTCATTCCCTAGATTTCTAAAAAGAGTTTTCCCAAATCGTTCCAAAGGTCTTTTACACAAAAATCTTCAAAACATTTATTTATCCCAGCTTGACCTCAAAGCTGATTTTCCATATTTACACCACACAGGAATTCCTGGTTTGACCTACTGCACCAGCCGGAGATTGTTTAATATATAAACTTTAGATGTACAAATGAATAAATAAACCATGTATCTGGTGATATATATGATATATAAACACACATATTGTTTATTTATTCATATAAATATATAGGTCATAAATCGGTTTTTTATTCATTTGTTTACATATGCCATATACCTCTATGTATATATATACCACATGTGTATCCACCTGTAACGAATAAATAAGCCATAGATATATATGCATGTAGGTTTGTACATATATGTGAACCTGTATCTATGTTTAAAGGTATGTATATGTGTATGTGGTTTATTTATTATATATTTTTCCGTGGGATACATAGCCCTGTGTGGTGCTCATAAATTAAAAAAAAAGAAAAATATCAGAACTGTTAAAAAACTCATTCCAGAGTCATTACATAAAGAAACTTGAGGGTGAAATCCCAGGAAAGATGAAAGTCGAGCAACAGTCTAGTGTCAGAAAACAGATTTGGGTGAATACGTAGATGATTTCTGAATAGCAGGACAGTTGGACCAGAAGGATGAGATTCACCTCACCTGACTTGGTACTTTGGAAATAGAGATATTTCCAAATGAGGTATATAATATATAATTAAACTCATAATTCATCTCAGCCTAAAGCAGACCTCTGAAACGCATCAGATGGCTCTCATTGTCAAAAACCACACTTTTTTGTTCCTGTTGAATATAAAGGGCACTGCGTGTTACCAGCGTGGGTGGACATGTGGGCAGTGGGTCCCTGACTGCCACCTGGAAGGAGCCCCATCCCCTGCAGCCATAGGAAGCAGTGACAGACATTGCTGCTCTGCTGCCCATGAGTTTTGTGTACTACCTCATCCTCCTGCTCTCCATCCGGGAGAGAGGTTCCTCTGGAGGATGACTCAGTGCAGGAGGCTGATTTCGGGAGATGAGTCACCCTCTGCCGTTGCCCCTTGCTCTCCCTCAGCCGCAGAGGAAGCCCGGCTGACATCAGACATCTGATGTTGGAGACACGAATAACCTGACGCCCTGAGCACGCACTGCACATCCGCTCACCACAAACCCCCAAGGTGCTGCCAATGTCTCGTGTCAAGCTGGCGACCTGCCATACCCAAACTGCTAGAAAACCATGGACCAGAAGGACATGCCAAGGGCATCGCCCCATGCCACCCGGGCTGGCTGCACCCCAGCATTGCCACCATCCACCTGATAAGAACTTTCCATGTAGACCCTCTCATCCTTGCCTGACTCTTCACCCAACCTCTCCTACTACCTCTTTGACCCAAGCCTTTGACTTCAAGGATGCTGGTGCTATCCTGCAGCCGTGTCAGGCCGTGGGAACCAGGGGTTAAGCCGCACCAGCTGCAGGTTGTGCTCCCAGCATGTCTGCAAAGGGGCTCGTTCACATGAAGGCGGTCACAAAACCTTTCCCTCACTGAATGATGAGCCTAAAACTCTCTGACAGCATCCCTTGAAGGCACTGTCAGCCATGATTGTCTCGGACGTTGCGCTGCAGGCGCAGGCAGCCTCTCACTGATTTGGGATGATAGAGGATGGGGCAAGGAAGGTTTTATTTTTTACTGTACTTCCTTCTCCACGTGCTTGCCCATGCAACTTCGTAGTGGTGTGGCATCACATGAGTAATCCCCCAGGACTTACTGTATGCCAGGAAGCCTACGAGGCACCCTGCCAGCTCCCAAGAGGCTTTACAGAGCCCAGACATCTAAGCATGTAGTTGTGCCTTCACCGACTGACGTGGCAGGGGTGGGGGGCCCTGCATGCCTGCGCCTGGGCAAAATACTCAATAACAGAAGCAAGGCATTCTACGGGGAAGCTGCTTATTTTTCCCCAAAGGAAGATGTCCATTTGTCAAAAGCAAGTGTTTTAGGTGCGAAAACACCAGTGTTCGAAAAGCTTTCATGGGAAGGGTTTTCTTCTGGGTCCAAGATGGTCTTCAGGGCCCATATCCCATCTTCTGAAGCATGTCCATATGGGAATGGAGTGCATCTCCCATACCCTAGCATGTATGGGCAGGAGGGGGACCAAGAGGTAGTAGGCAGTTTTGCAGCTGTAGACATAGCCTTTCCGTCCCATCTGTCACAATTTCACCTTCTTGCCCCTGTTTTACAAATGCTGCCAAGCTGAGGAAGGCAACCCAGATCTCCTGTCCCATCCAGGATCTCCATCCCATTGAGGAGGTTTTTGTTAAGCCCATGCTAAATGGCATTGTGCACCCTTGGTGTTAATCCCAATGTCATATTGCACTTAAAATTCACACCCCCACCTACAAAATGCCTCCGAGGAAACAAGGGTTGACACACGGGCCGAGCAGAGGGGCTTTCTGCAACCAGGCTCTGCAGGAGTCGTCCATCCCCAGCTCTCCTCCTGCTCCATCCTTTGGATCAGGCTGCGCCTGCCTGTGCCCGCCGGTTTTGATGAGGCTTTTTCGGAGCCTGGGAGGGGAGCAATTTTCCTGTGAAAACCACTGAACAGCAGGCTTCATCTCCCGAGCTGGCTCTCAAACGCAGAGCAAAACCATCCCCGGCTCTCCCTCCGCTCATTAACGCGCAACTGGGAGAGAGGCAGGAACTTCCTAACGACTCGCGGCGCGGGAGCGCGGAGCCAGCGCTTTTGTTATTTGTCATGTCGGAGCCGGTTTCACCTTTGATTCCTCTGATGGTGGGAGGGGACGGCTGACAGCAAGGGCTGAAAGCAGGCATCGTCAGGAGAGGAGATGAAGGCCCAGCCTAATACCTTTTTTTCTGTCCTGTGCATTTAAAGAGCTGGGCTGGGTGATCTGGAGGTTTGGACAGCATGAAACACCTCGCTTTTGAATGGCTGTAGCAGTTTAAATGGGGGAACTCAGAGACAGGTGAATTATTTTTTTCTTCTTCTTCTTAGAATGCTTTTATTGAAGTGGTTGTCCTGGAAAGCACTGGAGGTAACCAATACATTCTGCAATTTCTGCTTCCCAGTGGGAAAACAGGCAGAAAACCAGCCCCGTAAGTCCAGGAGTGCTGGAGCAGTCCATTTTCCATGGAAGATGCAGCTCTGGCTTTCCTGCCAGTGTCACCAGAGGGTTTGAGCATCATTCCCCAAATGCAGGAGGATGAGTAGGGTCTTCCACATTTCCACTCTTTTTATCTTGTAATCAGTTGGTGACGCCAAATGACAGACAGCAGAAGACCTGTGTTCAGGTCATATCCAACGTGACTTGCCGGGCGACAGGCTGAAGTGAGCTTTATTTATCACCTCCACCCATTAACACCCCCTCCACAGCACTGGTCATGGGGCTGACGACCATCATGCACACAGCAGGGTGATGCTTTGGCCATTCTGCCTCCTCCAAAGGGTACAAATGGGCAGGTGGCACCTGTCCTCCCAGAGCCCCGCACGACCCCCATGTGCAGGCTGGGCACGACCTCCTTTGGGGACAAGCTCAGGTCTGCCCATGCTCCCCAAAGCCCTGTGCCCACCTCTGCCACGTCAGTCTGATTTCTGAGAAGGAATCTGAACTCCAGTCCTTGCTCACCACGAGCTACCCCACGAGGATCTGCTCTCACCAGCTGCTTCCAGCATCACCTCTCTTACAGTTTCTTCTTTGGTTCCACCAGTGAACCAAAAAAAAAGTTACATGCATTGCTTCACTAGATCTTTATTTAGTACAAAAAAATGCCATAGTGATTTTAGTGGAGTTTTGAAGTCCATCTAGGTAGGCACAATATCATCTGTCACCGCAGCCTCTGATCGCCTTATCATATAACCACCCAGAAGATTGAAAGAGAGGTTGATTTTCAACGCAAAGATGTGCTTCCATCCCCTATGTGCTTTCTTTGGTTTATGGAGGAAGGTCTTCTAGAGCCATAAACAGAGTTTTCTCATAGTTAACCTCACACCTTTTAAAAAGGAGCTCTCTGTTGTCTTTCAGGTGAAAAATACATAAAACATGGGATTTGAAACCCAAATTTTGTGGTGATGTTTCAACCAGGGAAGTAATTAGTGACAGTTCTCTCACCTTGAGACTGACCTGCTTGGTCTGCACAGTCAAACCTCTCAACCACCAAAATGATGGGGCAACACCCCAGATGTTTTATTGTAAATGACCCCTGTTTCAGCTAATTCCTCATCCTGGGAATTGTCTGGGAGAAGGCTAATTCTCCTAGCACAAAGCTGTGCCAGGACCATGCTAACAATCTGAGTGTGGACAGTCAGGCTTCAGCCCTTTTCCACATTCCCACACTCTGCTGAGTTTTTCAGCATGGATGTAGTCATACTGTTCCTGCAAACATTGAATAAAAGTTATTAAAAGTGATAGCTGAGATGTGAAAAATCCCAGTCGTACAGTAACTTTGTTTTGTACATTCTTAAATGGCTGGGCATGTTCCTCTCCATCACATGAGCAGATGTTGGAGTCCATTCCACATTCATCTACCTTCCCTGTGTTCCTCATAGCTGATGTGCTACAAAAGTACATACTTAAATTGTAATACATATATCCATTGTTTTTTTCACTGCAAACCAACCAAACCTTGCAGTACTTGAAACCTTGTCAACCTTGAGGTTTAATAAGGCCAAGTGCCAGGTCCTGCACTTGGGTCACAACAACCCCAAGCAACGCTGCAGGCTTGGGGAGGAGTGGCTGGAGAGCTGCCCGGCGAAAAAGGACCTGGAGGTGCTGGTCAACAGCTGGCTGAACATGAGCCAGCAGTGTGCCCAGGTGGCCAAGAAGGCCAACAGCATCCTGGCCTGTATCAGCAATGGTGTGGCCAGCAGGAGCAGGGCAGGGATCGTGCCCCTGGACTCAGCACTGGTGAGGCCGCACCTTGAATCCTGTGTTCAGTGTTGGGCCCCTCAGGACAAGAAGGACATTGAGGTGCTGGAGCATGTCCAGAGAAGGGCAACGGAGCTGGGGAGGGGTCTGGAGCACAAGTCTGATGAGGAGCGGGTGAGGGAACTGGGGGTGTTCAGTCTGGAGAAGAGGAGGCTGAGGGGAGACCTTATCGCTCTCTACAACTGCCTGAAAGGGGGTTGTGGTGAGGTGAGTGTTGGTCTCTTCTCCCAAGTAACCAGCAGTAGGACGAGAGGAAATGGCCTCAAGTTGGAAATGGCCAGGGGAGGTTTATATTGGATATTAGGAAAAATTTCTTTACTGAGAGAGTGGTCAGGCATTGGCACAGGCTGCCCAGGGAGGTGGTGGAGTCGCCATCTTTGGAAGTGTTCAGAGAACATGTGGATGTGGCACTTCAGGACATGGTTTAGGGGACATGGTGGCATTGGGTTAATGGTTGGACTTGATGATCTTGAAGGTCCTTTCCAACCTAGTGATTCTGTGATTCTGTGATACCACCGTTAATGCGCTGTTGTTTTTGCAGACATTATATGATTTACTAAAGTGTTAATTTCCTATAGCAAAAGTTATAATGGATTACAAAACTAAAATTGATTTTAAATTACCATGGCAAGCTTGCAGAAACATTCCCGTTATTCAGTAGAATGGGTGAAGGCACCGCAGTTTTCACTGCTGTGAAGGAAAATACGTTGTTTAAGATCACAGGCTCTTGAGTGGCATTGCCGGGCTTTGGTGACACCATTATGATGGAGTCTTATTATTAGGGAACATGCTCTTAAAAGACCTTGATTGAAAGCAACCTGGTCCGTGAAGAAAATCCATGTTACTACAACTTGGTTTGTGTTTTATTGAAATGGTGCTGGTGGGGATGGTGCTGTGACAATCACCGAGAAGCTCTCTGACTTTGGTCAGTGTAACAGTGGGAGGTTCAGGCATGGCTTTGCCTCCTGGGGGCTTGTCGTTGATATTCCTAAAAGCAAGGATTGCCCCTTCGTTGCAACCACCTCTGTGCATGGACAGCTGCCCTTGGTGTGGTGCTTCCCAAACGAACACCATTTTTCACTTGAAGGCTGGCATCCTAAATTAACTTTCACCGAGGGTGGCTGAAGCCAAGGGAGAGGCAGGGGTGTAGATTGCAAAGCCCGAATGCTGTAGCTCGAAGACAAAGTCTGCTTGAGCCAGGGTGATGTTTTTCAATGCTGAGACGCATCAGGAGCACGATGCACAAATAAGCCGTCTGTGTTGTGAAGAAAATGAGAGCCCAGGACTCTCCTAAAGTCACAGTGATGAATTGTGGGGTCCCATCTTGAAGGCTCTACTCTTCTTCAGGGGACTGTCCAGGAACGAGCAGGCTGTCAGTGCCCTGGGACGGGATCCTGTGCGAGACTAAGGCTTTGTAGAGGCAACAGCTATCCCAGATCGGCTTAAACTCACAGAGCCAGAGATGCTTTCCCATGGGAGAAGACTGACAATATTAAGTGTTTACAATAAATCAACATAAGGCATTATTACATCCTGTCCTTCCTGGTTTATGAGAGCGCACCGCACAGTTGCGGCTCCGCCGTAGCTGACCCGCTGTCTGGACCGGACCCCCCTGCTCATCCCCTTCCCTGCAGGCGCCGGATGAGCCCACCCTGTTTTGAAGGCTCAGAGGGTTCAATAGCATGGATGTGGCCAGATTCTGCCTGTTGGCTTCAGGGCAAGCTAAAGACCCTGAGATGTTTAGTTAATTACTTTATATGAGGCTCCAGAGACTGGAACAAAGCTCGGTGTTAAAAACAATTCCTTTTCTTGGCCCAATAAATGACACGAGGCCTAAAACTGCTCGTTCCTCACCTAATGCTTCTGCTCCGTAAACATCTTGTAAGGAAAGTGCTTGTTTGTGCTCGGGAGCACGCGGGGACTCTATGATTTGACACGAATAATTCATGGGAATGTTTGCTCCCGTGACGGCGTCCTGCAAGGAGAAGATGAAATGAGACAGATCATTTGAATTCCCCGTTGCCGTGGCTGCGTACGAAGGCTTACATGCAGATGTTGAGAGCACCCACAGCAGTAAGCTATTTATTGATATCATAACAATTTCTAATCCAACTTGAATTCTAGGGTAGCAAGGAAAGACAAGCAGTTACACAAGAGGACAAAGCTATGACCAAATGGAGGCAGGGTGATCTCAGAAATGCGGGTTTTGCTGCGTATGACCATGGGCAAATTACCCTATTGACTTACATTATAGCTACGCCTGTCTGAGGACTACGGCTTCAGAATAGAAACCAGTGTAATGACCACCAAATGTACGGTATGAGCCAGGGATGCTGGGGTGTAGTCACGAGGGGTGCAAATACAGTCCTGCATATTTCTCTGTTTCTGTTTCCCCTCGTATGCAGTGTGGCTCCGCAACTGAAATTCCAAGTTGTCTCAGTAGGACTTGACATTTATTTTTGCTAAAAAACAGCTTTAACCGCTAACACCACTATTCTATCTTGTGGTTGCCATTTTTATTGGTGTTTGTCACTTCTGAAGAGTCCAAACCTCAACCCCACCATGCTTCTTCATTTCCTCTTTCTCCCCTGCAGATCTGACCATTACAATTTCTGGATAGTTAGAGAGTTTGGGTCACTTTAGGGCCAAAACTGGTCAGACTGACAATGAGCAGCTAAAAGAGACACAAGGCTGGATGTGACAATGCAAAAACCTAAATTTACTGGTGCTCATTGACTGAAATCAAATCCTTCCATACCTAATTTTAAACTCTTCGGATTTGGGGGTTCCACTGACTAGTTATCTGGTATAAATCCCCTTTGCATCACTGCTATGGTTCACAAATCCATCCCTAAGAGTCAAAGGCTAATGGAAAAGGAACTGATGTCAGAGGTCAAATCTCCAAAAAGTAGTACCAGCCTCTGGTTAAGTAGGCAGAGTTAATTTATTTGTCTTCATGTGCTTCCTCACACACATGTAGGGCGTTGTAGGGACCATGTGCACAGACAAGTGGGATAATCTCACCATGCTTTGAGATGTCCTGATAAGACTCAGAAATGATCAACAAGTCTTACCAGTCTTATCATGGTGTTGTGCCCGACGCAGCAAACTTGCTGAGGGTCACTCTTTCAGGCAGGTGTCCCCTGAAACCCACCCCTTCAGGCAGGTTTCCCCTAAGGAAAAGTGATTTCAGCTTCGCCTTCCTTCCTTGCAGTCTGTAGAAGTACCTGGACTGGTTTATCAGCCTCATCCCTGACCACTTTAACAGGGCTTGGAGGGTCCTGTTGGGGTGAACCAAAGCCAGTTGACAGGGGATGACGATGACACCGGGAGGTGTTGGTATCAGAGGGGGCTTTTCTCCTCCCTCCTGGTCATGCACTAATGAGGAGGCAGGGGCAAAAATGCATTTGTGCTGGGCTGGCTTTTTTTGGCAGGGGTCTTGGCCTCACCTAAACCATCAGTGAAGTTCCCAACTCACCTGGATTCCCAGCGCGCACCTTCCCGAACGGCTGAGACATGACATCGGTGGCAGGGAATCAAAGGTCAGGTTTTGGCTCTTCCACAAGCTCCCTCTGTGACCGCAGGTGATTTATTGCATCTCCTGATGCCTTGGTCCCCTGCTGATAACACATCCTTTCCTTTTCTGTGTTCCTGTCCTTGTCAGTTTAGACTGCAAATCCTTTAGGGCAAGAACAGTTTCTTACTACGTGTACGCACCAGACTCGGTACAATCAAACTCCGATCTCCGCAGAAGTCTTTTAGCATTGCTATAATATAAATAACAGTGATACCTGGGAGCCAGGACTCCTGGGTTCTGTTCCCAGGTCTCTCAACCCTGCGTTGCAGCCAGGGACAAGTTACTTTACCTGTTGCTAGAATAAAGCATTTCTAAGAGAGTGGTCAGAAGGACTGGCTGAATGGCAGAGGAAAATAGGATCTATTTATGAATAACTTTAATTTAGGGTTGATGGGGTGCAAGAGTTGAATAACCAGTTGTGAGTAACAAATATGAATTAGATTTGGCTTCCTACAGAACTGATCACTATTCCTAAGGAAAAAAAAGAAAGGGGTTGCACATACTTATAGAACCGATCCAGTATCAGACAAAGGCTTTGTGGACAGTGTCCTGGCTCTACTGCATGACTGCTGTCCTGCTCCCTCCTGCTTCCTAATCTTCCCCGCTTGCTGCCTTAATAAACAAAGCTGTTCAGAGAGATGTATTCTGCCCATGTACCACGCTCTGCTGCCTACAAACCTACCAGCTGAGTTCCCAAACCTCCTTTATATGCTGCTGCTTTTCTAAGCACTGCACAGTGACATCTTTGTCAAAGGGCATAGCTGGTGACGGGGGGACTAGCAGCCCTGGGGGTTGCAAGGACAGAGGGTCCCGGTAGTTGTGGCTTGCGGGGACATGTTGACTCTGCTGTCAGTCTCACAGTGAGGGTTTCTTCCAGCCAGTGCATGCGGTGGGCAGCAGGGGCAGGGAAGGGCAAGATCTCCAGGCATGAGGTGAATAAATTGAGTGGCTGCCCATGGGCAACGCGTAGATGGATAAATGAATAACGTGGGAAGGAGGAGAGCCTGCCTTCCTGCCTGTAACGGTGTGGAGTTCAAGATGCTGTGGGTGTCCCAGTGCACTCTCAGCTGTGGGTCCAGAAGGGCACAGGTCTTACATTCCTTGTGTCCTACCTGCCAGCAGCCCATGGATATCTTCAATACTCTGAAGTGGTCCCAGATGCCTGTGAGTCTTGCCCCGGTCTCCTGCTTCTTCAGGGATGCCGAGGAGAAGCCAGCTGGGGCATTATGCATGGGATTGTCCTCTATAGGGATTTTCACTGAAAGGCAACAGTACTCCTGTAGATGGGGAAGGACGTGGAATCTATGGGACAGGGTCTATTCTAGACGAGAGCTATTCATGGTATGTGTCATCTTCCCAAGGCTGTGTATTTGCTGTACAAATTAAAAGAAGGCTAAGTTAAGAGATGGCTGGGACAAAAAATATCCCAGACAGCTCTGGGAGCTCCTACTCTAGCTGTCAGATGGGAATGCGTTCAGTATTAGTGTAAACTTCCTTCCAACAGGAAAAGCCTTTCCTACCTGTTAGCATGGTCCCTGGCACTGCCCCAGTCTCCATGTCCCCCAAGTCTTTTCCATGGGGAAGTATGTGCATCCAGTGCAAATGAGTCCTCAAAATGGCATTTCAAGATGATGGCAAGGAGGTGAGAGGCATCTGATAGGAAAGTGATGCCAAGGAGATGGAAGACATCTGGTATCAGCCATCAGATCTCAGCTAGTTGTCTGGACCCTTCTGTAGTCAAGGGAAGGAGACAGGAAATCTGTAGGAGGTGTTGTAGACACTTATCTTGGGATTGGATGAACGGCTATCTGGAAATCTCTCTCTTTCCTTTGATAAAAGGTGGAACCAAGATGATGAGTTTAAATTAGCTTTCCCACTTTTGGGCAGCTGAAGTAGGGAAGAAAATCCCATTCAAGGAGACTTGGGTGTACTTCTGTGGCTCCAGAAAAGATTTTCAGACACATGAACTTCAGCTTCAACAAAAAGCTGCAATCAACGGGAGCAAACTCCTACTGTGTCTGGGGCCACTCCAGGGACTTGGGGGTGCCAGAGGGGGAAACATTTGACACAAAATATTTCTTACAGCCCAGAGAAAAAGGTTGTGTGAGGAAGGCAAGGGGAAAAGGGATTCATTCACAAAGCTGCCTTAAAAGGTGTAGGATCAGTGTCCTGCTTTTAGCTGTCACCTCAAGAGGCAGGGCACGCAGGCAGGGGGTAGAAGATGGAGGCTTGGTTCCCCCTGTAGCCTAGAGATGACTCAAGCCTGCAGCATCCTCTTTCCAACAGGGTGTCCACATGAGACCGTGTTAGTAACCCAGCCCGCTGGCACCTGGCCACCCCGTGCGGCTGAGGAAGTGTGTCCGGCTGCAGGGAATCAGCCTTGGCATTATCCTCTCCAGCCCACAGAGAGAGCCTTCGAGCCAGCAGACATGAGTCTTCCTGACATGCCGCCGTGTCTCAGGAGGTGTTTAAGTGTTAGGTATCCTGCACAGCAGACCCAACACAAGAATCTGAGAGCTTTGTCTCCTCGGTTGGCTCAGGGTGGTTAATGTGTTCACCTGTGATGTTCGATGGCCAAGGTCAAGCCCTTCCTTCACGTCTAGCAAAGAAGGGATTTGAACCCACAAGAAGGGGGTTGAACACACAAGAAGGGGTCTGAACCCATCTGGGCACTCTCCTAGGTAGCAGGAGAGGGTGCGGGGACTGTTCCTAGTTGGGTGTTGAGGTCTGAGACTACACATGGGATGGTGTGTTGGAAGCAGGGGAGAATGGAAGAAGAAATTATGAATCTTTTGGTGGTCTAGACCTGTCGCCAGTGTTGAATGGGCCCTCCTGAGTCTGTCTGCTGCAGCTTACCTCCTTAGGCGACTCACATGCCTGAAGTTTTAGACTAGGATTTGAGGGATTTACATCCTGGACTGAGATGCTTAGAGTCAGCTGCATCTTATTAACCAGACAGGGCTTAACTTTGGAGGCAAAGGGCAACCTGAGCTGGATTCAGAGTTTGTAATGGAGGCGTTATGGGAAACCCCAGCTCCCTAAGAATGGCAAGTGGGATGCTGAGCTCTACAATCTCAGGTTTATGGGCAAGGCATCTCTCAGAGCCTGTTCAAACTCGTTGCTGATGGCAGGTCTCCCCAGCATCTTCTGTGCAAATGTAGGAGGTGACATATGCTATGTCCCATGATGTTTGAGATCCTAACTCCTGGTAAGGGCAAGGGAGGACGTGTAGGGGCAGGAGGGCTAACGGTGTCAGGCTGCAGCTGGGAACTGTGCCTGCAGAAGGGCTCTTTTGAACATGTGCGCAGGTAGCTGGCACGTCCCTTAGCTGCAGAGCAATCCCCCTAAGCCGTGGCCAACAGCAGCTGGGCAGCAGGTTGCAGGGAGGACAGGTCACTTGAACGTGGGGCGATGGGAAGAGCAGGGTCTCAAAAGCAGGAGACCGGCTGTGGCACGTCAGATAAGCTACGGAGACCTGGCTGGGCAGAAGCAAGACGGTGGAAGGGGGTTACCAGGGGAGGAGCCGGGGGAGTCAGAGAGAAAGGACATTTTGGGCTAGCAGTGAGACTCCTTGTAGCCAAAAGAGGACATCCCTTTGCTTCTCAGCTGACCCCAGTGTACATGGGGTTTTATTTGCTTCAACCCATAACTGCCAAACCCGCGGCTGTGTTTCCTTTAGCTCCTCAACAACCACAACGTCTGCTCTGCTCCTGTTTAAGAGCAGATCCCTGGGGTGCTGGCATCTCTTCCAGCCCCATCCCAACAGTCAGCTGCACCCAACCTTTCCCCACCAAGTCTGCAGCGTCAGACACACAGCCTGAGCTTAGCCAACACTGTGGCCACACACGTGCCTTCTTGGGAGGAAAACTTTCATGTTCTCCATTGCCTGGGATCCTTGCCTCACTGCATGAGGTTAAATCCTCCCCCCCCGGGAAGCAATGCTCTGCAAGATGAGAGAAGGCAGGTGAAAACAGAGGAGCCAAGGCCAGGGCTTTGGAGACAGTGTGCAATGCCAGCAGGGACAGGTTGCGTGTTTGCACTTCGGAGAGGCATTTGGGCAGTAAATGACAGAGGCGCTGAATTATTCCACAGGAGAGGGAGGGGACGTGAGCGCAGAAGGGGAAAATCCATTCATTCATTACAGAAATCAATAGCCCCCACGTGTCATTGAAGCTGGCCTTCCCCTGGAGAAGTGCAAGATGGAAGAGACCTCTACTGCTTTGCTGATGAGAGCAGAAGCCCTGCCTGGGCTCAGCCAGAGGAAGGTGCCTAAAGAGATTATTCAGTGGTGACTCCTGAGTCACGTCTAGATCAATGCGTTCAGCAATTTATTGGTGCTTCTGGGATATGTCTCGTCTAACCATTCTCCATAGTCAATGTTAATGCAAACATCCTCCGCGCAGCGCAGGGCAGCTGCCTCGGCCCTATCAGGCATGCAAGAGGCATTCGACTGGGCTGGGGAAGCATTTTGAGTAGCAGGAGGTCGAGAGGACACGTGTGAAAATGAAAGGCTTTGTATTCTTTTGTATTAGGGACGTAGCTTGCGCTTCCAAAAGGAGGCAAGGAGCTCATCCAGGGACAGACAAGGACCTCCCGAATTAAAAAACACCAACCCCCACACTGATTTCCCCCACTAGCTCGGGGACAGTCACTTAACCTCTCTGCCTTCATTTCTGCACCTAACTGTGCATGAAAATCAGTGCCTTGGGCTGGGCTGCAGGATCCTCTACCTCGCAGCCCAGATGCTGTTCACTGGTAGAAAGTTCCTGTGACCGCATTTCTGTCACTTGGATAAACTGTCTGCCGGCACGAGAAGGCTCAGCTGTACCCGGAGGGTGGTGGAGCGAGGATGTGGTCAGGTGGCTTCACTTTTATTAAGCTCCAAGCAGAAAGCGTCTTTTAAATTAGTAGAAGAAGAAAAAGAAAAATTGCTGTAGTACTGGGTAATATTGTACCTGGGTTGTTTCTTCCCCTGAACATGACCACTAGAAAGTAGTCCTCTTTGTCATGTTATTTAGAGTCAGCCTTAATTAGGAGTCACCTATTAAATGAAACAGCTGGAAGTGCAGCCACCCATAGGGTCCTGTGTAGCTTGGCTTGTTCCGCTGTGTTACATCCTTACTGGGAGCCCCCGAGCCCGCAGCAGCTGGAAGAAATACTGCAATTAGGCAAAGCCACCGGCAGGCTCATGGTTAATCACGGGGCTGGGAGGAGACTTGTGAAATAACTGAAATAACCATGTGAACTTCCTAAGCGTGCCGAAGGGGAAAGGGGTGTTTCTGCCGGGATCAGCAGAAAGGTGATGAGGTAAGGGCTCCTATACCGTCCACAAGTGCTGTGTCTCCTCTCCTGAGGGCTTACCACATCCTTGTGGCCTTTGAAAAGCCACTGCGAGTGGATGGTTAGGCTCGTTTGGTTCTCTTGTACCCAATGCCTCAAAAGCCCCAGGAGACCGCGACGCCCAAATGCAGTGCAGCACGTGCGTGCTTGCACGGCTGCTGTCGTACTTATAGCCCCCTTAAAGAACAGAGTACGTACACCCTTCAGAACCTGCCAGCACATTTCCTCTGGCCAGGAATAGCTGATGAGTAATACAAAGCGGCAGAGGTAATAAATATTAAAGAGCTGGAAAATGTTGAAGTGCACGGGCAGCGGAGCTGACACACACGGTGGGTGTGAAGTGCGGCGATCGTCTGCGTGCACCTCGCACAGGCATTGCTTTTCATCCTTTCATGAAGAAAGCAGCTTGGAAATGAACATCGCAATTATTTTCTGTTACTAGTGCGTTGAAAGGCATTGTGCATTTCAGCCAGCTCGTGATCTCCTGCCCCATCCCTGGCCGCATCCCCTTCATGGGCCCTTTATGGGCTTAAGCAACGGTTCTTCTGGCGTGATGAGTCTGGACCAGTGGAGACACAGCCAGTGGGAGGAAGGAGATGCAACACCAAGCATCTGAGGAGCCTGTGTGGTGATGTGGTCATGTTTCCCAGGAGATTGCATGGCTAGAAGGTTGCAGATTAGGATCAAGCACCTCATGGCGGGTGCGTTGAGAGCGACACGTGGCCGTTCATGAATGGCAACCATCTTGGCCGTTGTGACAGGTCATTGGAGTTGAGGCATCAACTCCTGGGCCCTGCAAATGCTCTGAACTCCTCCATGCCCCTCTCAACCCGTAATATGTCTGTTTCCACGTGGTGACAGGAGTCAGATCCCATTTCTGTGCTGGAGTTTCTTTCCAGTCCCCAGTTGATACCAAAGATCCCTGCTCCTCCCGCCAGGTATAATGATGTAAGAGCCACGGGGCAAAGACCCCCCAACTCTTCTTCCACCTGGCTAGATCCAAGGTAGCCATGAAGACCTTTCTACCCCCTTTTCTAGTCCCCGTCAGTGCCAATATCAAGGTGCAGCTGGATGGGGCCGACTGCAGCGAGATGACAAGGGTTAAACTCCTTCCTGGCAGGCTGGGAGGACACCGTGTGATTTCTCAGAGCCCTGCGCACCCGGAGAGGAAGGCAGGCCCTTGCTAATGTATGCGCAGCCTCTGCGAAACTAAAAATAGCCGGGATCTGAGGCCGTTCTTCCAGGATTTCACGGGCGCTCACCCAATTTTTAGCTCCTTCTCAAACGGACGGCGGAACGAAGGCGACAGCCTCAACCCTCGCGCAAAGCCGCTGCGTCGGGAGCCTTGCTCCCGGGATGCCTTCGACCCCCGCAGCGCGGGCGAGCCGGGACGCGCTGGTCTCAGGTCTGTGACGTTCCCCTGCGAGGCTGGGGCGGACCCAGCGCTGCCGATCGCTGCTGAGCGGCGCCCGGAGGATCCGCCGGCCCCCGAAGCTTTGCTCCGCGGCGGCGTGTGCCCGGAGCGGGGTGCGAGCGGCGGGGAGGGGACGCTGCAGCCGGCCAAGCCCCCGGCTCTGACCCTGGCAGCCCTGCGGCAGGCAGGGGCTGTTTCTCAGCCTCACCAGGTCCCGGAGAATCAGCACCCCCCTTTTCCTAGGCAGGGTCCTCTTTACCCTAAACTGCTCCTGGCTGGTGTTTTTCTGGCGTGGTGTTAAAAAATCCCTTCTCGCTGGCAGAGTCTCTCCTGGAACGTTCCCCTCCTCAGCCCTATAAAGCCACTGTCCATGGGGGTTAGGAGGGGCTTTGCTGTACAGAGAAGTCTTGCCTATGATTTCAGGTCCTGAATCAGGGACCTTGATGGCCAGGGAGAGAGTAAATACCGTAAAACCAGTGAATACCATCCTAGAATCCATATTGGTTCCTGCATCAGTTCCCTGATTTTCCAGTGGGAGACATGACCCCCTTGTCTTCCCCAGCAGCCAGAGCCCAGGCATAGGAAATATTTCCCTTTGAGTGACGGGACCAGCTTCCAGTCATATCCCTCTTCGGCTCTGCGGTCCACATCACTGTTTGAAGGTTTAGACCCCAGGCAACCTGCTGTCTTTGTTCAGATCTTTGGACCTGCTACTCCACGTTGGCTTGTTAAATCACTCGGGAAACGGAAAGCCCTTAGAAGAGAAAATCACCACAGTACGCCTCCATCTCCAGGGGACTCACAGATAGTTAAAGCCATTGCTTTCCCCTCTGCTCCTCTGCATCTTCCACCAAGGGATCTTGGAGGCTTGCAGAGAGCCATGAGGAGACAAAAATATGTCCCTGTCTTTGACAGGCCTCCCAGAGCAATGCAAACTTCTCCTCTCCCGAGATATCCTGTGGCTCTGGTGAGTCCATGTGATGCCAAATCACTTCTCAAGACCATCTTGGTTAAATACTGCAATGTGGCCCATCCTGTAGAAAGGGCAAAGTCAATTCCCATGTGTCCCTGTAGCATCGTGCCCTTGAACTCTCACATTTTAGGAGCCCTCAGGCATTTCTCTGGATTCTCCCTGAAACTTCCCTTGCTTGGAGCCAAGACCAGTCAACTGAAAGACCTCAGCTTACTTTCAAGGCCTTTGGCTGCATCTATTCCTGTAAGGCTGGCTGGACTGGGACCAGTTTTATTTCCAAAAGGAGATCCCTGACATGAAACCCTATTAGCTCAAACACACTTGAAGCAAAAATTCAGTCTGAGTTCAACCTCTTTCTTTTTGTGTAAAGCTATTTAACAGCTTTGATTTAAAACAGAAGGCTTTGCCAGAGGCAATAGCACTAGGTGTCGGAGTATACTTTAAGTAAATAAATATGTGTAAAATAGGGAAGCGACTGGCGCTTAAGTATTCATAACTAATTTGGGGGGGAATCTGTGATAAAAGAGGGCATTAGCTCAGTGCTAGGATGCGAGACCATCCCACATGTGATAAATGCTGTGACATGTCTCTGCAACACCCATCACTTTAATACCCTCTCCAGCAGCCCCTGCTACCCTGCCTGCTCCTTTATGCAGCACAGAGATGCTTCCCACGTTAAAATAAAAAAAAAAAGAGTATTCATACCCTGGTGGTGGAGAGGTCTTTACAGGGTTTTTTCTGGTTTAGGACTCTACACCTCACAAAATAATTGACAAGTAAAAACATAAACATGATTTCTACAAGCCTGGCTCAAAACTGTGGTAGGTCCCGCTACAAAGCTGTTCTCCCGTGCTGTACGGATTTACTGAGCAAAGATCTGGAAATAGGGATTCTGCAACCTGGATATCCAGTGAATCCCGCAGCCCATGGGGACGCAGGCAAGGAGAGGCTTGCTGGGCAGAGCTGCTTGCAAAATTTGGGTTGTGATGAATATGCCAATGATACATTCATTACTATTTTTGCAAATAAAGAAGTGCTGGCCAGGCTCTGGCTAGGCATGGATATTGCAGTAACAGCCCAGATTTGGGAAAGTTTGAAAATTAGTGCCAGAAAGGGGGGCTCTTCAGGGCTAGCACTTTCCTATGATTTGTTTCCCTTCTTCTGGTTGTGATCTTTCAGTCTGTGAGTCAGAGGAAACTATTCTGCAGCTAGGAAAGGAGAACAGTCACAAAGATGAATCCCAGAAAGATCCCCCAGATTGAGCAACACAGGTACAGGCAGCTCATGCATTTTTGGTCTCTGGAGCTTTAGCTGCAGTGATGTCCTTGCCCCAGTTTTCTGCCCCATGCATCTGCTGGAGGTTACGACCCTGGTACCTGTCAGCAGGATGAAATCCTCACCTGCAGCTCTGCCGTGTGGTCTCGCAGTCCCAAATATCTGCTTAAACCATCAGTAAAAAAGGAATTGAACAAAGACCGTAGACGATGACCCGGAGGAGGCGATATAGGTAGATGTCCCATCCAGCTGGCATTGCAACCAAAGCAGTAATTTCGGAGGAGCTGGGGATATTACTCTGAAATTATCGAATTACCAACCACAAGTTAAATCAGCTTGCAAACATCAAAGCTTCAGGAATCGGATCCTAAAAATCCTACAGTACCATGATTTTATTCTCTCTCTCCAACAATTTAATGGAATTTACTCTTTTCAAGGAGGGGTTGATTTGTAGACTTTCTTTGAATAGTGAAAATGATCTCAGGCTGAAAATTATTTCTGCAATGATTGTGGTTAAGTGCTGGAACAGGTTGCCCAGAGAGGTTGTTGAGTCGCCATCCTTGGAGATTTTCAAAACTCAGCTGCACAAGGCCATTACCAACCTCCTCTAACTTCAGAGTTATCCCCACTTTGAGGGGAGGCTTGGTCCAGAGCTCTAGAGGTCCCTTCCAACCTAAATTATTCTATTACTCTCTGATAGGATCCTCCCCAACGTACATTTTGTAAAATAAATCAGATGCCTCTTTTGTGGTTGGTGTATAGTAAAGACATCTGTGCTTTAAAACAGCTTTAAACTGGCTTAGAGTACAAATTTATTGCAGTCTCTCCTGCACAGCAGGAGACTGGCACTGTCATTCTTTCTAGTGGATATTTCAGTTGCAAATAGTATTTCACAAAAAGCAAAACTTTCAAATATAAATGGACATTCAAGTATCAACCTCTCGCAAACACGTACGTTTAAAGAATAGGGTTTTGAATTCACATAAAACCCAGCATTTTCCCTGAAGTGCCGGCTCTCCTGCCTATGAATTATGGGTACTCAGTAAGTTTGACTTGACTTGACCCTTTGGCTTTAAAGGGAACAGGCCTTGCCTCATGATTTTGAGACTCTCGCTCAGAGAGAAGTTTTGAAACAGGCATAAGTAAACAAGTCAACAGGAACGTCTGGATGCTAGAAAATGTGGAAACAGGTCAAAGCAGGCATCGGTACAGTTTAACTCAAAAATGTTAATATAGGCCAAGTAATCCCATTTTCTCACCTTGATGAAATCACTGTTGTGTAATCTTGTTGTGAGTGACTCCTAAGCCTGACTCTGGATCGCAGCGTTGTTGTGATAAGTGAGGAGGTGGATAAAGTCTTATATTGGAGTTCCAGGTTCAGCACTGAGATGATGATAAACTCTATGTCGAAAGAAAGATAGTGTCCTCCATGACCTGCTAGTCTACAGAACTCATGGAGGATGTCATGCCACATGTTTAAGCTTTTTAAGCATCTCTAAAGCATGGAATAAGCTTGTTTTTGTTCAGCGACATTGTCCTCAAATAAGCAAGACATGGCATGGAATGGCGATTACTAATTGTTTAATAGGAGCTGATAGAAGCAATTAGCTAAATTAGGGGTATTTGTACACTAAGGCATATTTACCAGGCACAAGAGGGCAGAAACTGCAAGGCAGAAGGACTGAAACACTTGATGAACACTCTTCTTGCTGCATTTTATTTATTCCTGGGTATCAACCATATCAAGAATTGCCAACAGTAGCAAGATTTCAGAAAGCTCTGAGAATCCTGATTCTGAAAATCAGGGCCCATCAAAATGACGAGATACTTCATCATATGTGGCTGTGATGACCTATGAGGAAGCTGGATTAAAGGAAGGGCTTGTGTGCTGCTTGCTTAGTCCTATGAGAAGATTTAAGGTGCCCTTTCTTGCTTTTGAGATGTCAGGTGATCTTGTTGAGTTGTTGAGTTGTCAAGTGTCAACTGAGAGTTTGGCAATAGTCCCAGCATGGTTTTGGCCCAAGACAGCTAGCAGTGGTGTAAATAAGTCCTGCACACCCTTCAAGGACTAGCCCAGGCCAGGAGCCATTCCCCAGAGGTGGTGTGGATGCAGCCCCTTCTTCTGGAGGAGTTTGATGCCGAGGAAGCAGCCAGATGAAGCTGTGGTGTATCAGCACCTGGATGGAGCCTATAGTTGCGACTTTGATACTCAAACTAGGAGCAATAATTATCCATCTGTGAATCCTTATCACTAACTTGCAACATCACAACAAAGCAAAAAATCGCTAACAAATGTTGATATTGAGCACATTAATAGTGATGGTAACTGTAAGTTTGATTTTGATTTTTTTAATAGGCAGCATTTTACTTTCATGCTCCCCTGTTGCTTGAGCGCTGCATCTTGTATTCCTTTTATATCCGTCAGAATGAAAATAATTCATTAAAATTAAAAAAGCGGGCCAAAGCCGCAGCTGGTGTAAATTGCTAGAGCCCTGTGGATGCCAGCTCGCTCCAGCTGAGATCTGGCCTTACATAACCTCGTTTTAAGGGTACGTTCAGGCAGCCTCTGCTGCAAGCCTTCCAGCCAAGCAGTTACACATGTCCTCATTTCCTCCCTTGCAAGGAGTGGGCTTCTAATCTGTAAACACCCTCTAGTGTGTGAGGATAATGACCCCCTGCAAAAGTTAGCAGGAGTGCCTGAGGAGGAGATGGCAGGAGGGTGAGCGATCAGCTGCGTAACATGCCCGATCCCACACCTCTTCTTCCAGCAGTGAGCACCAGGGAGGAGGTTGGTGCCACGGGATGCTGAGGGAGATGGTGTCCATCCATACGGTGTGTGCTGCTACAATGACACCTAGGACATAACCATGCTCCTGTAGTGCATGGCAAAGGGTTGTCTGGAGGGAATTGGAGGAGGTTAATGAGATGCTGGGAAGGGTGTTGTACCTGTTGCCCTCCTGGTCTTGATAAATCCTGCTCATCCAAGGGGGCATTTAAGGTACTGCAGGTGTAAGTTGCAAGCTACTCAGCAGAGTTAATTTTCTGAGCTCCTCCTTTCCCTAGAGGTCTGTTTCTGACTTCTTAAGCATGCTCTCCCATTTTTCAAGCCAGGGTTTGTTTCTCTGAAAGCAGTAGTAGGCTTGGCTGTCCTTGGTCAAGAAGAGTTTCCCAACTTGGAGTTGTTGGGAGTGGACTGGGTACCTCAAACCCTATTCCTTCCTGTCTTTCCATATACCTATACTAGTAAACTAGGCAATTTCAAGGCCTGCTCATGGGCACTGTAACTTCATCATGCTGCTGAATTGTTAGTGTAATCGCTAGATCGGTCAAGGCTTACTGGAACTCTCCCAAATAATCATAACCTGGGCAGGACTCCATAGGGGCCAGGGGTTCTTCCCAATACTGAGTATGAAGGCAGCTACCTGGTTTTGGAGGATGAGAGATTCATTTCTGTGGTCAGTCTTGGCCCACTGGCCTCAGGAAAAGTGATCAGGCCCTGTCCTTTGTTGACTAGTGTAGATATAGTCTGAGAGTCCTGACCTTGGTCAGTTTGTGGTTGTGTGGGACTCATCAGGACTCTTCTTTCCTCAAAACATAGCCCAGGGCCTGTGCTGATATGCCTTTCCATGCTCCTGCACCCCTCCTACACATCATCGTTTCAAGCCAGCCTGTTGCCTGAAACATCCTCCTACACTTTCTGCTGGTGATGTTCAGAGCCACCTCTGTAAATCGAACCGTGCCAAGGCACAGGCACCATCCTGTAATAGTTCACCCTGTTAAATTGTCAGCACGGTCTCTGGCAATTTTGGCCAAGGCCAACTAGCATGGGCATAGCCACATGGAGTCGAGTTATGCCAGCTGGCCAAGGACAAAGGCTGGTCTGTGGTCTGCTTTGTTTAATGATACAGACAGAGCCTCTGACTGCATAATCCTGTGCCTGGACATTTCTGCGACGGTCCTTGCTGAGACAGCTGAGCAGCCTCTGTCATCCACATAGAAATCATAGAATCACAGAAACATTTAGGCTGGAAAAGACCTTTAAGGTCATCAAGTCCAACTGTTAACCTAATACCGCCAAGTCCACCATTAAACCACGTCCCTCAGCACCACATCTACACGGCTTTTAAATACCTCTGGGGATGGGGACTCCACCACTTCCCTGAGCAGCCTGTTCCATGAAGCATCTTTTTCCATAGCACTTAGGGTGGGTTTTGATTTTTTTTTTTTTTTTTTTTTTACAGTCGGAGCATCTGTTCTCCTCCTCTCCCTCCTGGTAGCATCCTGGGGCTCTCCAAAGCTTATCTGACCACATTTCTGGAGCTGATGGCTTGGGCTCCTTTAAAATGTGCTTTGGCGCAGGGACAACAGTGACTTTGCCCCGTGCAGTTTGTGTGCTACTGCAACATACATAGTAAATAAGCGTGAGGGTAATTATACCAACAGAAATTCTGGGAACCCGGCCAGAATGGAAGGGATGGCCAATCCTTTGTGCATTTAAAGAAAATCACCCCGAATCCCCTTCCCAACCCCAAATTCATTCTATCTCTTGAAGCCATTTAGAGCTAAAAATACATGCATACACACACTCGCATATAAAAATAGCCAGCATTCAAAAAATAAAAAGCACAAAGTTAGGCTCCTGTATCCAAAATTAAGCTCTTAAATAAATAAATTAGCCTGATTTTCAAAAGCACAGAGCGGTGAATGGCTTTCACTGACATAAGAGGAAGCATCGTGTTGCTAAAGATTGAAGATCAGGCCTGAATATGGATTTGAAAGTCTAATTATAGAATCTTGTTTGCTACCAGCTTGACCAAGAATAACAAATTTCAGGTGAAGTAACATCGACTTTTTTTTTCTTCAGTTTGTCTACACTTAACCAGTGTTAGTAAAGGTAGGAAAAAGCCCTCAAACAAGTAAATGAAATACCACAAAGAAGAAACAGATATACTAGAATAAAACTGCTTACACTGGTGCTGTATATTCGTGTTTGGAAATAGGATTAAGCATCACCAAAGTTACAGCTGGGTGAAATTTTATGTTGATTAATTAGGTATGTATTAGTTGCTGAAAGCCTACCAGGTAGAAATACTACTCTCCCAGTTACTCTCTCACTTCCCCTGCTGAAAACTTGACTGGTGTCAAGGAGGAATGGCTTTTTACTCCTCCTTTTCCTCTCTCTCTCAGATTTGAGTCTGAAGGGTGCTAAAGAGAGAACACCATATTTTTGCATGGACCAAAAATAGAGTACAAAGGGAAGTTCATTACTCCTCAGCGTCAAACGGTCTTTGGAGCTGTTTTGCTTACACGCTGTTCATTTGGGAGGCTGTCACCTTTTGTTGACCAATACTACCAAAGGGTTCCTGAGGTCACAGTCCCATGTGGCAGTTGAATAGGGACAGATTTGTCCTTCTGGATCTTCCAGCACAGATCAAATTGGACAGGGCTGGGCTTTAGAGCATCAAGGAAGTATGTCCACCCTAGATGGGACATCATCAGCAGGCAGAGTAGTACTCCACTCGGTGTTTGTGTTGTGTTGTTTAGAGACTGGGAACAGCACTAAAAAGCCAGAATACTTTGGGAGAGCCGTTCTGGTGCTCAGAAACTGTGACTCAGTTTCCACATCTATAGAAGGGGCATGAAACAGCTGACCTTTGCAAAAGGCTGTGGGCTCCACAATCAAGAGAATTTGGTGTTACTGTCATTGCCGTTGTTCTGGCCATTGATGGAGACAGGACCAGCGCATTACATTTATCCAATGCATTTTTATGTCCTTTTATGTGTGCTGCTTCCATTAATAGGTAGCATGTCCTCTCACTGGGACCAGTTAGAAACATTCGTGCTAAAACTGTGTGGTTGGTGGTGAATCCCTAGAGATCAAGGAGAAATCATTGCAGGATGTGGTGTCCCTTCTGTTAGTTTCTTCTTATTCTTTCTGAGTGACTCAGTGCCATTGTTATAGTTTGGTTCTGCCAACCTGGAGTGCTCAGAAAAGTAAAGACAGTCTTAAAAATAATCAAAAACTGGAGACGGTGGGGACAGCAATGTGGCAGAGTAGAGGTCTAGCAAATGTGAGTTGTGAGAAGGGATGGTGTCGTGGTTTAGCCCCAGCCAGCAACTACGCACCACGCAGCCACTCGCTCACTCCCCCACGGTGGGACGGGGGAGAGAATTGGAAGAGTAAAAGTGAGGAAACTCATGGTTTGAGATAAAGACAGTTTAATAAGTAAAGCAAAAGCCGCGCACGCAAGCAAAGCAAAACAAGGAATTTGTTCACCACTCCCCATGGGCAGGCAGGTGTTCAGCCATCTCCAGGGAAGCAGGGCTCCGTCACGCGTAATGGTTTCTTGGGAAGACAGACGCCATCACTCCGAACGTCCCTCCACCCCTTCCTTCTTCTTCGTCCCAGCTTTATATACTGAGCATGACGTTATATAGTATGGAATATCTCTTTGGCCAGCCTGGGTCAGCTGTCCCAGCTGTGTCCCCTCCCAGCTTCCCGTGCACCCCCAGCCTGCTCGCTGCAGGCCAGCATGAGAAGCTGGACTGTCCTTGACTACTTAGCAACAACTCAAAACATCAGCACATTATCAACATTTTCTCATCCCAAATCCAAAACATAGCCTCATGCTAGCTTCTATGAAGAAAATTAACTCTACCCTGGCTGAAACCAGGACAGATGGAAAGAAATTGTTTTTTTTTAGTCTGGAGAAAAGAAGATTGAGGGTTTACATGGTAAGTAGGTGCAAACAGGTAAAAGACT
The DNA here is from genome assembly GCF_964289735.1 of Phaethon aethereus. Lineage (NCBI taxonomy): Eukaryota > Metazoa > Chordata > Aves > Phaethontiformes > Phaethontidae > Phaethon > Phaethon aethereus. Next base: position 3,274,428 of record NC_138576.1, on the reverse strand, counting down.
GCTGCAGGGTGAAAATGAATAAATTCTTCTCCTTGTCCATGGCTGGGATGATGAAACCTCTGAACCTTCAGAAGAGGAGTTTAGTTTTCATGTACTAGCAGGAATGGGAGCTCCTGGTAAGGGGAAGCCATGCAAGACTACAGGACAGTTTTGATGAATATGGAAAGAGTATGGCAGAGGTGATGCTGTCTTTGCCCATGGGTACCACCTCATGGGCACCACCGCCTTGGTTTTTGGTGGCCCTGTGTCGCTGATATTATAAAAACAAGTTGCATGCTCCTTTTCTGTGCTTTCTCCTTGAGCCGTTACAATTCACTCTCCCCAACTTTGCCTTTCCAGTTAAACGACATTTATTTTTTTGCATGTATGAAGGGAAGGCAGGATTCCCGCGTCATCCTGCAGCTTCTAGGGCTGGGGTCCTTCAGGAAAATGCTGCGTACAGGAGGTGGCCTTGGGCATGTTGAGAGAGTGGAAGGAGGACTGGTGTCCATGGGAGAGCAGGCGGTCCACGGGCATTTCCACCCCACTCGAGCTCTACTGGGGATGTCACACCAGTGTCATCAGTGTGGTATGTGACTGGCGTAGCATTTTCTCGAGCGTTGAGCCCCATCTGGTGGCTTTCCTGCGTCATTTTTTGTGTCTTTCTGTCTTCTTTTGGGATTTTTCGTCTTCTGTGCTTGTGAACTGCAAACGGGAAGGACAAGGTGCTTGAGAAAGGGCAGGGCTTGCAGAGCTGCCTTTGCTTCTCGCCCGGCTCCCTGTCCCTGGGTGCAGTTTGGAGATACAGATGCTGTCGAGGCTTATGTCCTTTACTCCTGCTCTTCCTTGCTGTGCGATCTTGCCCCAAGTGGCAAGGAATGATCTAATCTTTTTTGGCAAAACCCCAGTTTGTGCTGTGAGCCCCTCCCAGAGCCTTCAGAAGGCACTTCATCCCACTGTCATGCTGGCATCTGAGGTGGGACAGATGAACCGTCACGGGAGGGGACATTTCTATCCATTGACTAGCTCAGATGACCAACTTTAGGGTCGGTGTTAGGTGAAATGACTCCCATCCCAAATTTCAGAGCACAAGGTTACAGCCACCGCTCAGGATGAGAAGGAAAAAGACCCAATATTAGATCATTAATATTAGCAAGCATTAGAAAGGACCTTGTTAGGAGATGCTTCTTTTCTTAATGGCATGAGTCCCATGACATCTGGGCACTTTGTGCTACCCTGACTGGATCACCTCTGTTTACAAAGGTTGGCCAAAAGTTCCCTGAAGGGAAATTGTGTCCCCAGGGTGAGGTTTGCAGGTCTCCTTGCACACCTGATATGGAAACAGAGGCAACAGAAGCAGTACCTGTCCGTGCACGAGACACCGCTTTCTAGTCCAACATTGCCCAAAGTCTCAATAGCTGACCAAGATGTGGCCTTTTGCATTTGTGGGTCACACATGTGCTGAACGTGAAGGTGGTGTCTCGTTGCTCCACCTGTGATGAAATAGGGTCAAAATCTTTGGGGTCTGTGGGGGAAACTCATTACTACACTGCTGAAGAGGCTTAGATGGTCTGTCAAGCCACTGCCAAGTGTCACAACCAGCATTTGTCAAGTAGCTTCTCGTCTTCTCATAATGACAACAAAATGAGGGAGTTGTTTTCTTGTGCAAACGTTTCATGAGCATTTCCAACTCCCCATGCTTTACGTAAGTCAAAGGTTGCCCACTCTTGCAAAACAAAAGTGGTCCTCAGGTCTTGCAGGAGATAGTGTTAGAGCTCTGTAGGCACTTGTGTCTACCCCAGATTCCCTTTCCCCCAGACAACCTCGCTCTCACCAAACTGGCCCACAGCCCCACCTTCCTCAGGTTTTGATGCACGCCAAAGTCTCACATTCAGCTTTTCCTCCTGTTTCCTGCAGGTATATCCGAACTATGTACCTGGGGATCCAGAGCCAGAGGCGGAAGGAACACCAGCGGCGTTTCTACTGGGCTATGATGTACGAATATGCAGACGTAAATATGTTGCGCCTCCTGGAGACTTTCCTCGAGAGCGCCCCTCAACTGGTGCTACAGCTCTGCATAATGATCCAAAAGAACCGTGCAGAAACATTACCATGTAAGTGGTCCCCCTCGTCCCCCCCTCCCTGTCGTCCCGACCTCCCCATTCTGACCCCACGCTCAGCTGCCGATGGATGTTTTGCTAACTGTGCGCCCTACGCAACCTGGCGTGTAAGGGGCTGCCACTTGGGACAAATCTCATTCCAGCTCCGCGCTGTGTTCGCTGGGTAAAATTTCTGCTCGTTCCGTTGAGAAAAGAAAAAAAAAAATCAGTATAAAGACGAGATTCAGCTCTTTCACACCTAGTCCAGTCTAAAGAAAGGATGGTGGTGTCAGGAGGAGGCAGGCAGTCTCTGCTGCTGTGGGAAGTGTCGCCATTTGTTCGCCGCCTGGCACCGGGCAAACACAATCATCCCCTGCCTCAGTTTCCCTCCTTACATAAGTAGGATGATAAAACTGGCCAGATCTGAATTTGTGTTGTGAGGACAAATGCCTGTGCAATGCTCTGATGGTGTGAGGTGTAGTATAACGGGGTTTTTTTAATAGCTAAATGCTGTAGGACCTTTTCTGAAGGCTGGCCAGGAATTGAGGTTTAGTCATTGGTACCATGGTTCTCAGCAAATGGAAGAAAAGAAAGGGGGGAAGGCAATGGAGGGGATCGTGTAGGGACAGAGATGTTGTAGCGCGGGTATCGTTGCAAAGGTAGATAGATGAGCAGAGACCTGGAAGCAACCACAGAGAAGAGTGTGCCGATTCTCATGTCCTTTGCTTCAGTGATGTTCTGGAGCATGGGGCATCCACCCCAGTCAAGATGCATATGACCCTGTCCCATCCCTGGGGTGAGCAGCTCTACCAGGCTATGCCCATGGGAATGTTGGTGCCTAAGGGTCACCAGCTCCAGGGACAATTGTCCTTTCCAAGGACCAACAGCAGTATCAGCTGGTGAACTGCTAAGTTATTCAGTCCCTGCTCAGACCGAACACTGGGGATGACACTCAGATTATGCTTCCCAAAGACAGCCTGTTTGTTACATGCCATTTCTGGCAGACCTGAGGAGTTTCTTGGAGCTGGGATTAGAATTTGGCAGTTCTTCAGGGTTAAATTTTGCTGGTTGGACCAACCGAGGTCACCACTATCTAGAGCAAGTCAGGTTGCTCTGCCTTTCCTCCATAATTTAAACATGTCCATCACAGTTGCTTATAGAGGAATCCCTTCTCTTATTCACTCAGTCTTTTTCTGAAACCTCTCATCACGAGCTCTCCAGGCCTCCAAAGTGATGACATGATGAACATGCTTTTCTGCAGCTTCTGCTAGAACTGCTCACACTTGCCAGCACCCTTTCCCTGCTGCTTCCAACATTATTGACCCTACTAAAAATGTATAAATTTCAACCTAAAAGGCTTGCCAGGGCATTATGCAGATTGTTGGACTCGCTACAGAAAGCGCTGGGTGAAGTTTGCTGGTCTCTGTTGTGCTGGAAGTCAGACGAGACGGCCAAATAATCCCTCTAGGCTTTCAGACCTGCGGCTCTTTCAGTTTGCCACTTCCAGGCATGGCTGCCTAATCCACCGAACAAGCTGCATCGTTTTCCAACCCCCCTTTCTTCAGCTTTGCAGTTCCTCCACTCCTCCACCACACCGACCAAGCTGTGCTCTCTTCCAAGGCAGCGCACGTCCCTGCCTCCTTCCCCGAGCCCTGGAGGGCTCCTCGCCCGCCACGCTCCAGCAGCCGAGCTCTCGGGGCCCCCAGCGCACCTTCTCCCCGCCTTGCGCCAGAGACGCGGTCGCACATCTGGGGGCTGCGTGCTGGGCGGCGGGCGCTGCCGATGGGTGCGCGCAGCAGAGCTTGCTCAGCGCTCCCGACTCAGGTGCGAGGCTTCCCGGAGCTCCTCCATGCCCGTTCGGTGCTTCTGCCTTCCTCCTCCTCCTCCCCGGCCAGTGCATAATTATGTGAAAGGAAATTAAATGCTGAGAGGAGCCGTTGTGAAAGGGAGCGTCACACATTTCCCTGAAAGCAGGCAGCAACCAAAGGAAGACAGATATTGTTAGGAAGGCAGTGTGTTTAAAAATCGAATCAAGTCTCTCCTGGTTCATCGTGTCTGTGTGAGCGTGGCTTGTCACATGGGACAGGAAAAGGCCAGTTCTGCCTCCGAACAGGGACAGTTCCGGCTGCGTCACGGAGGGATGCGTGCTGGCAAAACAGCCCACAGCGGGCATTATAAACCCGAGTACAGCCCGTGCCAATATATACAGACACCAGCTATTTCCATATGGTTCACACAGTCTCTTATGGACTCATTTAGTGCTACAACAAGGTCAAGTTACCATTTCATATGGCATACATCGCCCCAAGCCTCAGTCCTCCCTTCTCTTAAGACTGCAAAGCCAAGCCCAGTGCAGGAAGCCAGGCTTCAGTCTTCTCCAAATGGGTCAGCTAATGTCTCCTTCTCCTATTTAAGGAGCTGTAGAGCGAGAGTTACTGGAATGGATACCAGGAAATTTTGGGTTTTTGTCCTAGTTCCCATGTTAGGGTAGCTGTTGAGGTAAGAGGAGTGAATACGCTGGAGGTCTTCACTCAAACCCAGAGCATCTCCTCCAGAGATGTGTAGGAGCATGGTGACAGAACGGGCTGATCTTGCCTGTTGTGGTTGCAGTGAGTGCAGTGAGTAGGGGAGCGTTGTGAGGACTAGCAGAAGGGAATGCAATTTGGATAATGCTTAATTTCCTGGTTTCCATATCTATTGGGTGGGTGGGAGAAAGAAAAGCCTCACTGTGCCTTGCAAGAACCATTTCACCCTGAGAGGTACCTGTTTGAAAGGGTTGGGTCGAACCTTGCATTTATTGCTCCTTCAGTGCTCAAACAACAGACCAGCTTCACCAATGGGCCCCTGCATGGTCTGACATCACCAGCAGCAGAAGTGCTGGAGCTGAAATTTGAGGTCAAGTCACAGCTTCATTAAAGCTTGGGACAACCCCCCTGAGATTTCATGATGGTCGGGATTTGTTCCTTCATCGTAACCCTAGCACAAGACAGACCAGATCCAGCTTAGATGCTGTTGCCCAATGACTCGGGAAGAGCAGAAAATAGCACAGAGACAAGTAAGAACTCGGTGTACTTTGCTGGTTGAGCAGATCTGACCTGGAAGGTGCACGCTGAGAGCATGAGCTAGAATACTTTGTGCTGGGACAAATGGGTCAACATCAGCTCCTGAATATGCATGTGGAAGAGGCTGGTGTTGGTATGCAGGTCCTTTGCAAGTGATTCACCTGCTACAACCACAGGTATGTAGGTCCAAAAAAGAGTCAATGGAAAGCGAGAGAGGAAGGATGCCTCCAAAACATGGATCAGCCCAGGTCCAAAGCAACTGAAGGAGGTGAGATGAGATGCTTATCCTCCAGCAGCACCTTTCTCCAGGGAAATCTAGACAGAACCTAGGTGATGCATTTAGACCTACCCTTAGAGTTAGGCAAAAGGAGGTGGTGGGACTCTGAAGAGGATGCAGCCCCATCCCTCACTCACCTTAACTGTCTCCGAGATTTAGGATAGGATGGGATGATATCTCACATTCCTGGACAGCACTGGCCAGAGGACTCCCCTCAGTTAAATAACATGGCATATTTGTCATGGGAAATGTAATATCGACAACAAGAAAAAAAAGCCCAGCAACCCAGATCTTCATTCTGTAACCACTCCTAGCAGATAATCCACCTCACTTCTTGCAGAATAAACCATCCGTAACCCACTTCACCCTGCAGAGGTGCCTGTTCCTCTGCCCTGCATGGAAAGGAGCACATATAACGAGCTTAAAGGAAACACCCAACTTCTAGGCCATTAGTGAGGTGAGAAGGATTCCAGTTTTTCAGCATAAATCTTTTAAAGAGGTTTCCTTTTACTTAATTTTTTCATGTGGCTACTTTAAGACGTAATGAGATTCAGCAGAACCTCTAACGCCCTTCCACTCGTGGCATGAGTGCTTTACGCAATGCTTTTGCTGGGAACTTGCCCGCGTGAGGCTGCAATTTTCAGCGCAGGGTTTCCCCCCACAGAAAGGGCTCTCTATCCACCAGTGCTGTGTCTGTCTCCTCTGTAACTCTGCTGCTGATTTGCAGCGTAAGCCTTCATTATGCAAAGTCCTGTTGAATTCTCTGGGATTTTACGAGGTGTCTGCACCCTCTGCAGCCTGCAATAAGTAGTCTGAAGATGCTCGTGTATTTAAGAAAAAGCAACATTAGCTTCAGCCTGTCTGGGGGGTCACTTTTTTAATCAGAGTGATACAAGTTAGACACTAAAAGGAATTTTAGACATCTCAACTAGAGATGTGTGCTGGCTGAAGGGTTATACCGGTGGAGTTCGCAAATGATGTAGCCAAATTTTGTTGTCCCTCCCAAAGCAAAGTCCTACCTGTTTCATCATGTCCTCACTCTTCCTGTACCACGTCTGGAGGCCATTTATGATCAGGGCTTGTCCTTTTTTGCAAGGGCACTCTAAGATGCTTTCCCCTGTCACTTAGTTTAGAAAACTTAACTGGTCTTTGTGTGCTGTTGGGGGACAAGCAGCATGGGTGGGTTAGCTGTTGTCCTCACTGCCCAGAGAAGGCATTCCCTGTCAAGCTGTGTGGGCTCAGGATGAGCCAACCTCAAGTTAAACACTCCTGTACCTGGGTGAGGGGTTTCCTGTGTGGGTGATAATGAGTTAAGCCTCCTGCAGAGATAAATTTCTCAATTAGTTTTCCCCTGATGACAGGCTGATAGTTAACCAATAATATGCGGTGAATAATGGATATGCTGTGAACTACATACTGTCTGAAATGTCCTGTTAGATATATTCATAGGGTAGGAAACATCCCAAGGTTCCCCGACTTGTTGAAGATGGTTTGAGATCTAAATACAAGGCCATATCTAAAGGACAACAAATAAATGGATTACTTCTTACTCAGTCCTCTTCTCACTCAGGCCCCAAAGATCAAAGTAAGCTTCTTAGCTGGGGCAACCAAGTCAGAAAGGGTGCCTTCAGCCTTTAGTTGATTTTTAGTTGAAAATCAAGGGTGTGATTTTCAAATGTGATCAACAGTGGCCTGAACCTAACTGAAGAGACTAAAACTCCTGTGGCTCCACTGAAAGTGGAGAAGACACTCAGGTTTGAAAGTTCATCCTATAAGTAGTGCTGCTAACCATGAAGGAACACGAGAAGTTAGAGCAGGATCCTTCATGCTGTCCTGGACTGAGCAGGTACATCCATTGCAGAGCCCAGTTCTGGGGTGCAGGTGGACAGGTACCAATAATAGGCATCCATCATCACCATTGTTGCCCTGTTAGCATGGGCCTGACATGGTTTTGGCTTGGACCAGCTAAGTCTGAGCCAGACGATCGCCAAGGACTGCTTGGGAGTGAGCACAGATGAGGGACCATTCCCAGTAGGCAGCCGAATGTGGCCACCTTGGGATGGCAAGACATGGGGTATGGATGGGACCAGGGTGTGCCTGCTGGCCTCAGGGCTGGAGAACAATCCCTGCAAATACTTCGTTCTTAGTAGAGATGCAGCCACACAGGACTATGGGTGGGAGACACCATGCTGGATGGAAAACCATGTGTAGGGGAGAGTGCTTGTTGGGGGGTGTTGCTGCCTGTTTTCCACACATATTTTTCAATTTGTGTATAACTAAATATATACATGCCAACAGTGCTCAAACATCATAAATAAGCCATGGTTCACCCTTTCTACACCAGCATCATATTCCACAGGGCTCACTTCAAAAAAAAAGACCAACATGTCATCTACAGACTCTCTTTGGGATAGGTAAGACATTGATGCAGGCCCAAGCAAAGTCCTTTTCCTCCAGAAGCAGAAATCCTCCTCCCTTTTCTGACCAGTGTGTTTTTTTCCTGAGATCTGGCAAGATAACTGCTATATCTGCCAAAGAAAGTCTTTGCCTCATAGAGTCCTTGGTAAGAGGAGATGGGGTGGGTGAAAGGTCTACCAAAGTCACATTCTGGGCTTTGGCTTGGGCTGTGAGAGCACAGGGAAAAAAGATGCTAGAACTTTGTTCATGGGGTTGAATTCTCCCTCCCTCTCTCTCATGCCATTCCTTGTGGAATAAAAGAAATGGGAAACATCCATCACGCAGCCCTGGTTCCCTGTGACAGAAGAGTCACAAGCAGAAAAGCAGTTGCTCATTGCCATGTGGGCAAGGGACCCCACCAGTTGTGTGCTTGCTGAAGGGGCTTGCCAGGGAGGAACTGGGGTAATCTGCACTGAAACTTTGTCCTGATTCAACCACAGTTGCCCTTTAAATGTTCATCAGCAGACCAAGGAGGCACCTCACAAAATGCCCAAATAACTCCAAACACATAAGCAGCTCGCCTGGGAGGCCACTCATGTGACTCAAGTGCTTTGCCAGACCGGGGCATATGGCTCTGTTCCTGCCTTCCCCTCCTTCTCACCAAAGCCGGATGACAGATAGCAATTTGGTGCCCTGTTTGAAATGAGTCGCTGGTCCTGGGCCAACTCCCAGCAGCATCAAAAAGCCATCTCCACAGTTGGCAGTGGGCACTGAGGACGTCTTGCTCTGGCATGCTGAGAGCAGGCCAAGCCCGAGGCATGCTAGTGGTCAGCGGCATGGGGAAAGCTTGCCCTATCATCAGCCGTATTGTCCCAGCACGGTGGGGAAGGACTGGGTCCAGGAGCCTTTGAAGCCAGTGACAGCTTTTTATTTTTTTTTTTCCAATGGGCTTTGGAGCAAGCCCAAAGAGAGACGTCATCCCTTAGCCCATCCCCACCTGCAGCTTCTCCATCCACCGCCTTGCCATAGCTCTTGCTCTGTTATTTTGGAGTGCTGATAAAAAGCCTTCTGTTCTGTACCACGTGCCACCATCACGCATATAACATGCCACAGCCAATAAAGATGAGTCACCATTCACGGGACAGCACTGGCAGGTAGCCAGTGCTGCCAATTTTAGGCTTAGTAAGAATGTGGTAATCATTGGGAGGGGGTTACATCATCAGAGCACTACACAAGCATTAGCCCATGGTGCTCCTAGGAGCTGCAGGCCAGCTGGGAAACTGAGGCACAGAGAGAGAGATTTGAGTAGCCTAAGGTCTTGGGGAGGATCTCTAAGCTGCAGGCTCCTGGGGAGCAAGTTCTTGCCAAACAGATTCCAGGCAGGAAATTAAGGCTTTTTTCAGCTAATTTTATGCTGCAGACTTTCTTGGAGACATACCTCTCAAGGCAGATTTGTGATTCAAAAGGTGGCTGCACACTGCTGTGCGATTGGCTAGTAAAATGCATGGAAATGCAACTCTTTTCGTCTTCAGGTTGCTCTAGTGTGCAGCTCTGGGGTTCACGTCAAGCATCTAGGAGGGCATGCTAACTCTGGATAAAGAGAGAGCACGTAGCCACTGAGATGTTAAAAAAAATGGGGAAGATGCTGGGTGGGTGCTGGGCAGGGACTTCTCTGTGCCTCTACCCCTGGTGTAGATGGAGCAGTTCAGGTTGATGCAACTGGCTCAAAATCACTGAGTATTGAAGGAAAAAACTTTCTTATTTCAGAAACTGTCAGCTATTTTGTATTATTAGCTTGGGGTGACAGTCCTGAGTCTGGGAGTGCAGCAGGTTTACTGAGTCAGCAGAAATCTCCTGAAATGACTTTTGTCCTAAGTGGCACTTGACCAACCTCATGCTCCCAGTGCCCTCAGTATGTTCATGCCTTCACATGGACGATGACTGACGGGGGCGTCCACCCGGCACAGCCGTTTCCCTATCACAGGAGCCCATACCTGAAATACCGTAAGGTGCAAACAGACGTTTGCAGTAGGGGAACGGCTTCATGGTTTGATCTCAGCCTGTCCTTGGAGAAGGTGATGTTCATTAATCTGTTGAAGAGGCGACCTCAACTCCATCTCGTACACACATGAACTTCTGAGAATGCAAAAAAAACCAGGAGAGACAAGCCAACCTGAGCATGACTTAAGCGGTGGATGCTGGCATGCCATTGAGTTCTGACTTGCTACACGTCACTTAGACCTTTGCAGAGTGTACAAAGTATGGGAAGCAGAGGAAGAAACGGGTTCCTGCCGTTATCCTTGGAAATCAGTGTCCCTGGTGCCTTCAGCTACCCCACTGCGAGACAGCACCAGCTGCACCACATCCGTTTTTGTCACTTTGTCACTCCCCCTCACAGAAGTACGCTGCCAGACTCACTGTAATGATGCCTGTAATGTGTACTCTCCAGAAGTGTTGAGATGCTCTTTCTTTTCAGGATACCAGTCTCCTCACCTGCAATTACGCTGAGACAATTCCAGCAATGGCCCCCTACACAATAACAAAGATTTATAAACAATAAGGTTAGCAAAGTGTGCACTGCTGACACATCTCCCATAAACACACTGAATGAAAACCTCTTACCTTGGCCAATGAGTGTGAACCAGGTTGGGTTTCCGTCCTCGTCCCCATCAGGTCAAAAGCTTTTCCAGGACTGGGATGAAGTTATTTCTCTAATGGCCTGCAAACTTTCTGTGTCCAGGCCAAACCATTAACCAAGGGTGGTTTGCAGGATCTGTGTTTGGTACTGTCACAGGCTGTTTGAAACGTTGCCTTGATGTTGCCTCGTCTCCAAGGAACTGGCCGTGGGAGCTGTATTTATAGCAGGAAGTTCCTTCGCTAAGCCTTGGCAGAAGATGTTGCTTCCCCAATCTGGTGACAAGTCTGTTGGGTTTCATCTATGCTAATAAACTGAAACACATCAGAACATGAGCACAGCCACCAGATCTTGGTCATCCATGTGGTTCAGTTATCAGCACCGTCCTTGGCACATTTTTAGCCCACGGCAGCTAGCACCAACACAAACAGTTCCCATCCTTGGCTCAGGTGGTAACACAGGCCAAGGATGATTCCTAACAAGCAGTCTGGATTGGGGCACTCTGTTTTGGAGGCTGAGACAGAATAATAACATGGATGTAACATGACAGAATTAGGCTTTGCTCAGTTACTCATCTCTAGGCACAGGTTCAAAAGCTGCCCCAGACTTGTGCTAGGGAAAAGATGTGGTTACTTTCAGAAGTGGACAGAAGAACTCCTAGGGCTTTCATTTCCAGTGCTGACATGCTCCCCTGTTTTTCAGAGTATTTTAGTCCCACCTGCAAGATTACAACATCCTTTCAACTTGTGCTAGGCAGATTTAAATTATTCTCAACGGCTGCAATTCTCATCTGAATTACAAAAGAATTCCAGGATAAAGATTCTGTAACAAATATCAAACGTACCGTGTTAAAATGCAAGTATATTGTATGTGTTTGTGGTAAGAGTTGTGTTGGTTCATGCCAACTACCCCTACTCAGAACATAAAAATGGATGGGGAAAGATTTTATTTTAAATCAAGCCATGTGTTGTTTTCCTTAGCAAAGGGGTTTTTTCCCATTTCAGTGCATTTTGGTAGCATCATAAGATGTGTTTATCTTCTAAACGTTCCTAGTGGTAGAGTTCAAATATCATTAGGTCTGAAAAATCTCAATATAGGAGGCTCAGTCTGATGTTTGCAGATCGTAAACTGTGAGTGACTGCTGGAGTCTGTGAAGAGTTTCAGTATACTCAAGAATCTAAACAAAGAACTGGCCACTAAAAATTGTGCCTAAAGTGTCCTTCACAAAGAACCAGTTGTTGAATGTACAATATAACTTCTCCTCCAAGAGTAACTCCTCTTGCATTTTGCCGTCTTATTTTTCCCAGTTAAAGTAATCACATGTTCAGGTTTTTTCTCCTGTTGCTCTGGGAAAAACTATTTTAAATAGCAGAGGGGAAAACACCTAGATTTCAGCAATCAACAACCACATGGCTGCATATCTAACCAAGAGGCTACAAGAGCGGCACAGCCATAGAATCGTAGAATCGTAGAATCTTTGAGTGGGAAGGCACTGTTGAAGGCCATCTAATCCAACCTCCCTGCAGTGAGCAGGGACATCTTCACTCAGAGCAGGTTGCTCAGAGCCCCGTCCAGCCTGACCTGGGCTGTTTCCAGGGATGGGGCATCGATCACCTCTCTGGGCAGCCTGGGCCAGGGCTTCACCACCCTCACTGCGAAAAATGTTCTCCTTGTATCTAGTCTAAATCTCCCCTCTTTTAGTTTAAAACCGTTACCTCTTGTCTTATCACTAAAAGCCCTGCTAAACAGTCTGTCCCCATCTTTCTTCTAAGCCCCCTTTATGCCCTGGCAGCTGCACTAAGGGCTCCCCAGAGCCTTCTCTTCTCCAGGCTGAACAACTCCAACTCTCTCAGCCTGTGATCATTTTTGTGGCCTCCTCTGGACCCACTCCAACAGTCCATACTTGAGTGTATTTAGTCTCTAGAGATCCATGGTAGATCCATGCTAATGGTGGTGCTTAGCTCTCTATATTACCTATAAAGGTAGCGTAGGTTGACTTTTTTCCCCATCTCAGGTGTTTGGTAAGATTTGGGTGCCTCTGGGCCACGCTGATGACCATGTAGATGCAAGGCCCTGCTCAGGCTACTCTGATTTCTTAACTGAGGTCAGAAGCAAGTTAGCACAAGAGGAACCAGAAAGTACACCAAAAAAAAAGCACTGGGAGTCTATAGAGATGACTAGTACACTTCTCAGCTGGCTATGTTCCTTTCAGGTTGAACCAGGTTTCTGTGATAGACTCTACTGCCCTGTAACATTGCCTACAAAGAGGGATTTTGCTCTGCATGAACAAATTTAAATCCTGTCCTTGCTGGAGGAGTTGTCAGGACATTCCGGTGGAGCATATCAAGTGAAATCTCTTGGGGTCTCTCAAGTATCTTCAAATCCTCTTGTCTGTGACTGTTCACTTTTGGGGATTCAGGTGGCGTTCTTTTTCAGTGTGATTCTGAGACAGCGGTTAAAGGCATTCCAATTAACGAGAATTTAACTGAAGCCTTCATAATTACAGTGATGACTGTGCAGAGGGTATCTCGCTCTGAATAGAGTGGCAATTCATACAGCCTTTGACAAAAATAGACACATATAGGAGTGCTCATGCTCTATTTCCAGACAACCTAAACTGTGCCCAGGAAATCCTGGCTTCTGCTCTCCCAGCCCATTTCCCTGCAGAATTAGCCTAGGTGATTGGTATCTGGGTACATTTAGAACAGGCTTAGACCAGACTGTCGCTCATCCCTGTATTCGTGGCATTAGGAGCCGGAGATGTACATAGCTGTTGGTGCTGAGTTACGAACCTTCATGCAGCCCTGCCCATGTGAGATTCAGTCTGCCCTTTGGAGGATGCACTGGAGAAGGATGGACCAGGGCATGGTGGGAAGATCCTGGAGAGGTATTGGCACTTGTGTAAGATAGCCTGAATCCTCACTGCTGGGGGTGTGGGTTACCAGGTTACACAAACCCCAATTTAAGTGATAACAGCAGCTATTCTAGTTGGAAAGACCATCAATTATAGCCCCGCACCGACATCAAAAACACCGTCAGTAATATTAATGACATTTCTGGTTTACCGGCCAAAAATCACAAAAGAAAGAATATTAACACCTCCAAAACAGTATCCACTGAAGTGCAACTGTTTGCTTTTGGTGAGAAGGGAACAGTGAACTCTTTTCTTTACATTTTCTTAACGTCTAGGGAAAGTTACAAAGTGGAGGAGTAATTTCAAAATAAATAGCTACATGTCATTAATGTCATAATAATGTCACATCAAAAAGGACTACAAAGGAAAGATTAGTCTTGTGTGTCCCTCCTCTCCTCTACTCCATGATTGCCTAGCTTCTTTAGGACTGAGACTATTCACCAAACTCACCTCAGATTCCTGAGTGGTCTTAGATGCCTGCCATGCATTGCTCCCCCTGAAAAGTGTGATTTTGAATTTATTTTCCTTTAACTCCACCATTAGACTCCCATCAGAGACTCTGGGTAATGGGTGGACCTTCAGAAGACGGCTTTTCTCCATAAGGCAGTATTTGCCCATCTAGCGGTAAAGTCATGCTGGCATTTTCCTCAGGCACAGCTTTGAGAGCATAGCTGAGACCACGTTCCTTGAAGGATTAACCTATACCGCCAAAATAACATTTTGCTGGCATAAAGCTGTCTACATGTCTGTGTTAAGCCTTACTCAAGCTCTAGCTGCCATGCCTGGGCTCCCCAGAGCTGTCTGAACACAGCAGCCACCTGGGCTAATTTACTCTGCCAAAAAGCCCAGCCTGGAAAATCTGATAATATGAGAGGCTCCATCTCCAGGACTTGAACCACAGGTCATCCACATTATTTTTAAAGTGATGAAGAGGATTATATGACCATGTTTGTGATAGGCAGAGGACTGCGTACAGATTACGTCTATACCTGTAATGCAAACAGTGCTGGAGCCTGAGCACTGGCACTCAAGTGGTTCTGTTAACGTGGTTCCTGGTACAGGTTTGGCCAACTAGCCCTTACCCAAAGCTTTCTCAGATATGGGAAAATGAGTTCACATAAGCCAGGGACATTTCCCAAAAGACATATTGGATACAACTTCTCTCTTTTGGAGTCTGAGAGAGTTTAATAGTATGGACATGGCAGACCATGCCAGCTGGGCTCAGGTTTGACAAATAGTCCTGGCTCTCTTGTTTGCTAGTTTAGATGTCACCACCGTGACCCAGGTTGTCTCAAGGCCTGGGTTCCCATGTGCCCTTCTCCTCTGTACGGTTTTTTTATAAGCCATTGTCTGGTGGCAAGCCACTCTACAAGATCAAAGGTCTTGGTTAGCTAAGTGACATGAGGCTTCTTTGAAGATCTGTGCATATATAAGGTCTGAGATTTCAGCTAAGTGCTGCCAGAAATGTTTCAGCTGTGGAGTGGATGTCAGCAACTTTTTTGCCTGTATAAATAGGTAAAAACTGAGATACCTGTGGTCAGCATCCTAGGAAACAGGCAAGGCTATTATGGAAAGCAAGTAGTGGACTTAGATGCCTATGAGGATTGTGTGCATACATGCCTGTTGAGATCAGCTTTGTTTTCATTGATGTAGCAGGGGGATATTGTCTTTCTGCCACCACTTTCTTGAGGATGGTGATAACTCTGTCTGGCTGTTCAGAGAAATGCAACTTGAATATGTCCTCATGTGCTCATGGCACCCTTCTCTCATCAGGAGGTTGCTGGGGAGTTGTTTTGCCTGCTTGGTCTGCTGTGGTATAAAATCGTTGTGTTGCCTCACTTGAATTTGCCCACGTTATGTTGGGGCTGGCAACTTCTGCTCTGCAGAAGCCAGTGCCGGCTATTCTGCTTATCTTGGAGCCAGGAACAGGTTTCCCCAAGCCTCCTTTGTGCTATCCTCACCTTGCTGGGACTTAGGTCTCTCCTCTGAGCTCTTGTGGGAACTAGGTGGATGCCAAACCACTAGGGTACTTTTCATCTTACTCACTTCTTGTTTGGTCATTTCAGTTTGATCATCCACACTCCAGGTAGAGTCAATGGAGAGACAAAGAGGCATTTCCAGAGGACAACTCACCCCATGTCTCATTTGGCTCTCCTTGGGTGGGATAAACACTGAGGCACATGATGCAAGGAAGACATTCATTAAGAGTGTTTTAAAACATGAGGAAGCTTTGCCAGTCCTTATGTGGTGGGTGACAGCTAACATTTTCAACAAGAGATTTGGCACTTCGCTGAGGGAATTCAAGGACAATCCAAAACAGAGGGCAGATTATCCCATTTCTGCTTGGCCTGGGGTCCTTGTGCATCCTGCAGAAGGATCAGTCGTTGGCTTGCATCCAGAAGAAGATACAAGACTGGATGTCCCCAGGGCCTGAGCCAGTTTGGCAGCTCCCGAGTTTCACAGAGGAGATGAATAGGAGACATGACAGAAGCAGCCCAGATAATGAGAGCACAGATCAGATGAATGTGGCTAGTCACCTCTTCTAGCAGCAGAGAAAAGGGGACCTTCAGGAGAGCTGAAAGACAGCAGGATGAAAGGGGAGAAAAGCAAGTCCTTTTGAAACACAATCCATAGTGAACCTGTGGACCTCAGTTCCTCAAGGCAAGCTAAGGCAAAGGCTGGAGGGGAACTAAAAAGACATCAAATGTTTCTGAAGTCAGTGAGGACATCCTAATTGAGCAAAAATAAAAGGTTTTAGGAAGCATTCACATCTCGGGACATAAGCCAGCCTCTAACTGGCAAGGTGTGGGAGGGCAACTCTCCGTGTGAGCAAGCTGTTCTCAAGTTGCCTTGCCATGGACTTTCGCACTCTCACAATAAAAGGTTTGGGAACATGGGTGTTCCTCTGGTCTAACGTGGAAGAGCCCTCCTTGTACTAGCTTGAGCATGGACTGTCCTGCATAGAAACTCAAAGCAAGCAAGGCCCAGTAGGATTCAGTGGTAGAAGACCTTCTTCTTCTTGCCCAGACTTATTTGGAGTTAGATCCCTGAATTGAGTTACTTACCTTTGCTTCCTGCCTTTCCCAGTCACCGGCAGTTCTCTATTTCTTATGAACTAGTGAGGCTGAGCTCTGGGGGAGTCAGATCCTGGGGAGAATGAGGCTGTGATGCTCCTTGGGGGAAGGTCTCAGAAGAGCTCCCTAGCAAGGGAGCAGATGCTGAGGATTTGAAGCTCACCTCTTGCCCAACGAAGCCAAAACTTTTTTCATGAGAAAAAAGCAAAGGACGGGACACTGGTGTAACCAGTAGAAAACCCAATGTTCAAGTCACATCTCTTCCTAATGTCAGGCTCTGTTTTTTCATCGCTGGTCACTCCAGCTCTGAGTAGAGTACAGAGGTGTCACATAGATGTGAGCAGGTCATTCCTGGGTCAGACTTATGAGTGATGTTCACCATAGGTGGAATAGTGCTCATCTGCCATAATGGGCTGGTGGCACACTGGAGAAACTGGTTAAGGAAGTGTCCTGAAGTCCTATGAGAAAAATGAAAGTCAAAACAGTCTGTGCAGCCCTTTAGTATTTATATAATGGTAATGATCCATATTTTTCCATGTTCAAAGTGAAAAACAAAGAAGGAGAACGAAGGAAAGAAGACAAAATTCATTCCCTCCTCTGAAAGGAAAGGAAAAAGGAAGATCAAGCATCAAACTCCATCAGGAACAAATGAAATCAGACCTGTGGTCTGATTCTGACCTCTTTTACTCTGGTGGAAATAAATAAAAACAGATTAAAAAATAAGAGGGGGCAACTTTCAGGCCATGTTGTTACAAAAGCAGAATCTGGCTTGATCTTTTTTGTATATAAATGCATTTTCACTCTGTGTGCATCAAAATGAAAGCCTGTTCCTAGATTCATACTGAGCTTCAGGGAGGAACGTGCCACCCAAAGGGGAAAACACGATAAAAGGGTTCACAGCGCAGAGGCCTGAGCAGCCAGCGAGTGATGGGGAGGACCTGAGATGTGGCACTTGGCATTAAGCAAGTGCTGCCTTCACACGGGGGCTGACGGGAGGTTTCACGTCGCACTGAATATTTGCTGTCCAGATCACCTGGGAGAAATGTTGGTATCTTCCTTTTTTTTTTTTTCCTAGAGTCTTCAGGAGAATTAATGTCAAAAAAAGAAATAGAACACCATTTAGGCATCATTTTCAGCTTTAAAGGGACAGGCACCACAGTAAATACTTAGGGAAAATGCTACAGTAAGTGCATTCAGATTACTTACAGCCAATAATCTGCAGCTCGATTTGTGGTGAAAACTGTACATATCCCTAGTGAAAAACCACTCTCCTCAGCTGAACAACACTGCGAGTAAGGGAAAAATGTATATATTGTTCATTTTAAATATTCATTTTTGTGTGTATGTGTGATTTGTCTACAGCTTTTATTAGATTGGTTGTAAAACCATGTGTAATTGCATAGCATGAATAGGCCAGATAGGCTGGGATGGCTTTCCATGTGCCGTTTTTATTCCTGCATATACATGGGCTTTAAAAGCAGTGACGGCAATTTAAAGGGAGTCATTGTTTTGATTCTTTCTTGTGGATGTGGATTTTTCAAAGGCAGACCCTCATTATATTTCTGAGACGACCTTTTCTTTTTCTGAGCCGTCAGTAGGAACTTCAGGATGAAAACTGAAACAGGCTGAAATTCAGCCTGCTCCTGTGATCTTCAGCAAGGCTCCAGGACCTTCCCTTGAACCCAGACTGGTTCATGTTCCTCTCCTCTGGTAGCCGATAGCTACCTGCATTATATTCTAGTCCACTCATGTTTTCATGATCCCAAGCAACGGCTCTTGTTTCCCCTTCTCAGAGACTCTATTTCTTGGTCTGACACTCTTCTCAGAAAGTTTAGCCTCTTATACAGATGCCTTATTTCCCACTGCTTTCTCATTTCTCTTCACCATTTACTGTTGCTTAGTCTCCATGCCTTGTGTATTTACCACTGAGGACTGTTCATTAGGTCCCCCTGAGAAAGGCAGGATTATTAAGGCGAGAAGTCAGCATCAAGGTAGCTCAGGATGATGGGCGCATTCAGCTCCAGACTCAGACACCTAAACAAAGGTGTCTTCGAGGGAGGTGTCTCCATGTGATGGGGGTGTCCAAGCTTCCCTTGTGTTCAGTGATGTTGGCAATACAGCCACAGGGTCTAAACAACAACCTTCATACAGCTCTGGCTCCATTGGCCATAATGACTACGGAAACAATTTGTTTGACTTTTGCCTAGTGTCATTTGAGATGCCCCGAGCACCCTGCCTCATCCGTCTCCCAGCTCAAAAATGTTCTTGTCTCTGTATGCGAGTTTGTCACATCTGCCAGCTCCACATGGGGGTCTGGAGTATCCTAGAGCATCTCGAATGTTGCTGGATTCCCACCTGTGATGGTTACAGCAAGCCTTAATTCTCCACTGAGTAAAGTAAGAGACACTCATCCACGGACACCCCAAGATAAGTGTCAACAGTAGGAACTGAATCCTGTCTGAAATGCTGTGGCAAGGTGCGCTGTGACGTGAAGGAGATGTACTCCCTGCTTTAGCATGGTTTATATATCACACCTTGGATAAATCCTTCAAATCTTAGTGCTGCTTCTGTCCAATGGGGACATTTTGAAGCTCTACCTCGCCATGCTGAATGTAGTTTAGGAGATGTCTCACCATAAGGACTTCAGGACACATTACTAAAGGGACCTGGGGGGCTAATTCTTGTGATATGTCGTTCAAGACACATGGGCTTGATTGCTCTGACTGTGGCCTGTGAGTCACTCATTGCTTCCTAGCAGGTGACAGGAGGAATTCAAGGGCTGTTGTACAGCCTCATGCAGAGAGTTTGAAGGTAACCCCATTCTATGCCAAAGTGACTTGTTACAGGCAGACAGGGTACAGATCCCACAGATGCAGCCACAGGGCTTCCAATCCCATGGTAGCTGATGTCCTCCTGGCTTGAGAATGCCCACAGAGATGTGGCAGTGCATGGCAGGTATTTTCCACTCTCAAGACTAAGCACAGAGTGGGAGGTGTGGGGGTGGGTTTTTCGACGTGACTTCAGTTTTAAACCAAGCCCAACTCTTTGACAAACAAACCTTGGAAGGGAGTTGAAACCCACTCATGCTAGATGGAGGTGCATCAGTCACCATGCACAAAAGTCAAAATCAAAATAAAAAAATACTTCCCATGTGATCCAATTCGCCAGGACTTTTTTTTCCTAGTTATAATTGAAGAGATCTCTACAGTTGCTTAGAAATAAGGCCTGGAGAAGTGGAAAAGAAAAGAACCGTTTATCCCAGTCTGTGAGAATTGTACATTGCATGAAGATCTCACAGGCTAGAAGTAACAGAGAAAGATGGGAATGAGAAACTCACGGTCAAGATGACAAAAGCCAAGGTGTGCTTTGTCATTTAAGTCTGTATGAAATAGCCAGGGAATAATTTCCGTGGCAACACAGTAAGAAGTACTGGAGAAGTCTTTATATCGCTCTGTGGTTCCTGTTGATGTCCACTTACTGATCGCAACCTCCCTTGACACCTAGGTTCAAATCCTGCTCATCACTAGGATGCCAAAATTCACATTCGCCAAGAGTGGTGAATTTTTAAATAATGACAGGAATATGTCAAAATCTCTAGATATACCTCATTCTCCTCCTCAGATCTCAGTGCAAATGAGGAGGCAACCAACTTTTTTGTAAGGGTAGGACTCATCCCACCTGACTGCTGGTGTTCACAAGTCCCCGCACTCCTCTGTCAAGGGATGGAGTCAGACACTTTGGGAGCATGAGTCAACCCCCCTTGTCCCACACATGGATCTTAGGACAGGGTGAATCACTTTCTGGGGGTGTCTGCCTCTCTCTGTTGACTGAAGGAGACATTCAGATGACTATCAGCAGGCATGGTACCGTGCAATGTGGGTGACTCAACACACATACTCCTAGCCAGCTCCGTGCAATTTACAGCAAAGACTGTGATTAGTGTATGTTTCTGCACTGAAAAAGTTGCAGCGAGAAAAGCCTTTATGTGTATACTGCGTTTTTGTTTCTGGTGTAGTTTATTCCTCTCTCTATTCTAAAATAAATGAACCCAATAGAAACATATTTAAGCCAGCGTGACACATCTGTCTCTACTGGGTTGGCACTGCTTGAGTTTCAGTATACAGATACATCTAAAGCTGTACAAGTTTCTCGTATAACAGCACTAAAATAAGCCAATACATTACTTTTTTTTTTTCCTGCTAATCCTGAAAAGTTTTTAAACTGAATAGCTAGAAGATTCCGTAACAAGCAGTACTTATACACATACCAGCACTTACCTTAAGAATTGTGTGGCATTGCTCAGCCTTCCAAAACTGTAACACATCTGGTAGGCTAAAAATAAATCTCATCTACATCTGTTTGGGGCTGAGGCTATTCACTTTCAGAAGTTTCCATCCATTAGAGTCCCCAAGTCCTATATACAAGTGTTTCTTATCAACGATTGAGGACTTAGTGAAAATTGTGGTTTTCTTAAAGATGGTGGCCTAAAGCTTCCCTCTTTGATAAAGTCACTGATCTTATTGGTATATGGTTTGTTGCTTTTTAAAAATTCAGTCTGAAATGCTAATGCACATGTGAGCCTAAAGCCAAGGTATTCAGAGAGACACTTGAGAGCTGGTGGAAAGGCCTATTTTGGTGGACCTGCAGACTGGGAGAATTTGAGTGAGGGGCAAGATGGAGGTCTGCCATCCTTCCTGGCCACCCTCTCCATCACCTCTCCTCCAGACGTAGCTGGGCTGGAAGGGGAGAAATCTAACCCCACCGCACTGTGAGGTGGGCTCCTCAAAGAGAAGAAAAAGTCTCTAGTGAGGTCTGAAGAGCCAGTGGATCTTCCTCCTGCTCCCGTAGGAGCCAGGTCCTTGTGGGCAGTGGAAAAGGTGAGAAGAAAAGAGGAGAAGAAGGAATTTAGTGTTTCCAGACAGTTTAGTTTTTAACCCTAAGCAGCTGAAGCAAGCTGCTCCTTGGGTTTTCTTAAAGCAGTAAAAGCTGGACCTACTTTCCAGTACGCTACACATCAGAGATGGAGGGGCATTTGTTATTGTTTGTTTTGCTTGAAACTGTTAGCGTTTTTCCTTTAGATTTTATAGGTGGTGCTCCCAGAGAACTCTTTGGCAAAGGTCCAATCAAACTGTAGCTACCAAATTATTTATCTTCCCAAACATGGATCTTAGTCCATCTTCTGTTCCCTCACCTGTAGAGCAGTTGCCCAGTGAGCAGCAGTGGGAACAAAGGAATGAGATGCCAGTGGCCTTTTCTTTTCCCAGCAATCTGTCAATTAATTTTTATTATGATCCTTTGCTCAATGAGTTGTTCAATTTACCCTTGTGATAATCAATGGTATTGTATTTTTAAAAGCTCCTGAAGTGTCATGAGGCACTATTTTACCCATTGGAGCAAATAAATAGTTTAAGTGTTGGTTGTGATAGGGAATAAGATCAGGCCCCTTTGGAATATCCTGGGCTGCCTGCCCCATGCCGGGGCACAGGGGGACGAGTTGGGAACCGAGGGTGACCCCAGCGCAAACAATGCCCTCACTGATGGGAGCAGTGCCGCAGGGTCTGAGTGCACTGGGCAGAGCTGCACGCTGGCAATGGCTCCCTCAACAGTCCCAGGTAAAGCAAAGGATGGACCAGATCCGAGGTCTCTTCAGAGGGTCCCACCAGGAGCAGAATGAGACAGGGCTGGAGGCAGGGCTGGAGACACGACTGCAACTTGCATCTGTGGTCCATCCAGAAGACTGAGCTGGAGATAAGCTACCTCCAATATAGGTCTTCTGTCCATCCTGGAAACAGGGCAGGGAGTTGCTGGAGGAATCAGATTCTTTGTTTTGGGACCATTTGGAGGGTATTGATGAGCCTTGATGTTCCTCGTATTTATATATTCATCTCCATGGGACCAAAGGGTGACAAAAAACGTGACCAACTGCCTATTTTTCCCAAAGGCAAATGCAAGTGGGGATTCCTGATTAAGGCAAAATCAAGTACAAGGCAATGCGAATGTTGCTCGTATGAAAGTATTTTAAAATAAAAAAGATCCATGAGGTTACAGGGAATATAGATGTCCGGCTCTTGCAATAGTGCACTGCAAGACAGACCCCTTTCTACAGAAAGTAACCTTCATACTTGGGCTGCAGGGATTTAAAATTCTCAAATGTGGATCTAATCAGGATGAGGACAGAAGCTGTTCCCTGTAAGAGCAGGACTGGGGTGGGGTGGCAAAGCCAACAGCTCAGGAATACAAGCATAATGTGCTGTGTCAGAGAACTGAATACAGCATAATTTCCAATTCCCACACTGATATTTCTGTATTTCTTCAACCAAACCTCCTATCTAACTCAGTGGATCTGTGTGTCTTCCGGCAGGTGTGTCCTCTGTGGCCTCCCTGATGTCCCTGGCTTGGGTGCTAGCCTCCTATCACAAGCTTCTTCGGGACTCTAGGGACGACAAGAAGAGTATGAGCTACAGAGGGGCCCTCATCCATGTCTTCTGGCGCTTCTTCACCATCTCATCCCGAGTTATTTCTTTTGCTCTCTTTGCTTCCATCTTCCAGCTCTACTTTGGGATCTTTGTAGTGGTCCATTGGTGTGCCATGGCTTTCTGGATCATCCATGGTGGGACAGATTTCTGCATGTCTAAGTGGGAGGAGATCCTTTTCAACATGGTGGTAGGGATTGTGTACATTTTCTGCTGGTTTAATGTCAAGGAAGGGCGGACTCGATACAGAATGTTTGCGTATTACACGGTAGTCCTGACGGAGAATGCTACCTTGACGCTCCTTTGGTATTTTTACAGAGATCCTGACACTACTGACTCATATGCCGTGCCAGCACTGTGTTGTGTCTTTCTTAGCTTTGCTGCTGGGATAGCTTTGATGCTGTTATATTATGGTGTGCTGCATCCCATGGGGCCAAGAGCTAAGATCTTTGCCAGCTCCTGTTGCGCCGAGCTGCTCTGGGGCATTCCTTTGCCCCCCGATGTTGAGCCCATGGCACCCCAAGCCCCTGGGTACCGGGGGGCCCAGGCTACGCCCACCAGAGCGGTCACGGAGCAACAGGAGGAACTCACAGCTGACACTTGCTTGCCCGTTTTCCAGGTGAGAGCAATGGTACCATCTACTCCATCTGGGCGACCCTACCCCCCCGAGGGGCCTCTCATTAAGATTGACATCCCAAGAAAAAGATACCCTGCATGGGATGCTCATTTCGTAGACAGGAGGTTAAGAAGAACTATCAACATCCTCCAGTATGTCACCCCCACAGCTGTAGGTATTAGGTATAGAGATGGACCTCTCTTATATGAGTTGCTACAATATGAATCTTCACTTTAAAAGCTCCTTAAAGCAAAAGTAAAAGAGGGGACCTTATTTTTGTTTACGGTAAACACAGATCATGAAACAAACACAAACCTTCAGATAAGCTTTCTTTCTGGTTGCTGTATGTATAAAAAAAAAAAAAGATATTCTCTATGTTTTGTAAGTAAAAACAAAAAGAAAAACTTTTCTTTTGTTTTTTACACACAAGAAACAGTATTTCAACTTCCACACCTAGGATTCACAGGTGGAGAAGGAGGCATCTCCACATCAGTTTTATACCGTACACCAAGTGTAGAACATTATTTATGGGATTGGTGCTGATTGAAAAATAAAAAAACATACAAACAAACCTACAACTGCCTTATGCCCTTAGGTGCTGAGTTTCATTAAGTACTGTCACCTTTCTCATGCAAAACTCTTTGACGATTATATGCCAGGAAAAAAACAACCAACTGAAATACAAACCTTAAAATTAAAAAAAAAAAAAAAAAAAAAAAAAAAAATTAACAACAACAAAAAGAGAGAAATGTATGAAAAAAAATGTTCTTGCTCTTATTGGATTTAGCCAAAAAAACCCAAATGTCTAAAGATTGGAAAGCAAAGTCAAGATATGCCCAATGGAGTTTGATTTTTCCAACAGTTGTAAGACAAAATCAGGTCTGTAACTCAATTTGGCAATGCATTTATAACACCATTTGGCCAAGCCTGCGAGCCTTGACCAAGTCATGTTATAAAGGCGATCCCACCATGTAACCAAATGGGCCACGCGTAATGGTCGGTTTGCACCGAATTCATGCGGCGGTACAGGATCTGATCTTGTTTTGAACAATTGCACACGCTAAAGCACCACTGACGTCAGTGGAGTGAATAACAACCGTCTGAGCCCAGAATAAGGCCTGCCACCTTGATTTCTGGAAAATAAGCAACCTGCAAACTTTGAAATTCTATACCAAAAACGTTATACTAAAGTACATTTACGCATATCTAATAACTATTTCAGTAATAATAAAACTCAGCATAGTAGCAAAAAGCGAGTCAATTTAAAGGCACAATACTTGATCAGTGACTGGCAAAATAATTTGACCTACTGTATCATTTTAAGGCTGTGAAAGGCATACATGTATTATTTGTAATCTCGTGTAAGACCTGTCATGTCTCATTCAGTGCGAGCCTTAAAGTGATTGTAAAGCATCCTTCGTTCCATTTTGGGATTTTGGGGTTTTGATTTTTGTTTTGTTTTGTTTTTAAGGAAAACAAAACATGAAAATCGGGATAAAAAAAAACAAACAACAACAAAACAACCAACAAACTTCTTCAAACGGTAATAACCTGTAAACTGACTCACGTCTCGAGATGATTTGGTGCTTTGTATTTTTGTTGATGTTGTTGTTGTGATTTAGCTGAGAATTCTTCAACTCGGTACATGTGGGGAACTGCTGATAAAAACTGTCTCGTGTCACCCTCTACTGTAAGTACATGGCGAGAAACACCACCCGAGGAAATTCAAGAGCGTAGCGAGAGCGTCGTGGTTTAGCTTAGCCTTCTCACCACAAGGAGATGCTGCCACCTCCGATGATGGCAAAGCCTAGACGGTCACCTGCCGAGGGTTGTGTGGTTGTCCTGACGTTTCCAAATAACCCGCTCGGTGTCTGAACATTCCCATCTCGAATTCTGTTTCTGTGCTGGGATCTCCTGTTTCGAGTTAAATCACGGGTTTGCGTCTATCCGACACCCTTTTCTGTTTCGAGAGTATTGGTCCTTTAAAGGAGTTTTCCCGTTTCAGGGCATCTTTTCAATCCCACCATCCCTCTACTTGGGAGGGGAAAAACAACAACAACAAAATGAGATATTTTTAAGTGAATGCTGTAGTATTTTCTGTGTGTAATTGCAATTTTTTATTCCAGAAATACTGTAACTGTCTAGGGTGCAAAACTCCCATGCTGACCTATTCCGAAGAGAAGATCAGCATGGGGGTATATTTTTTAATTATTATTATTATGATTTTTTTTTAATTTGAGGAATCTTCTTTTTTTAAATTATAATAGTATTTAAAGAAACTAGTACCAATTTTATATAACAGTTTAAAGAAGCTGAATGCTTTCTTCGCCTGAATATACCTGAAGAAAAACATTTTTTTCATTCAGTGATCCTTTGCAGTGTTCTGAGAAAACATTGGGGTTTCTTCAGTTATGTCATTTTGTTTTGTAAAGAAAACTTTTAACTGGTGTCTGTCCCTTTTAAGGAGGGCAGGACTCATTCACGCCAAACTATAGACACACGGCAAAGTTTATAAGAAGCCAAATTGTCATTGGTACTGTAATTCCCAGTAAACTCCATTTCAGGCAAATGTTTCTGGGCTCTGATTACAATCAATATGATGGTCACATTTTCATGCAAAGGGAGGGATTTAGTCTTGTCTTCGCCTATCTAAATTCCCAGTCCCTTGTTTAATGTGCACATAAATATATATACACAGACACATATATATTTGTGAAAAGCTTTCATTTCCCTTCTCCATTGTCTGTGTCCCTTCTCAAGTATCCTACTAACATTTCACCCTGTCTCTTCCCTAATCAGTATGCTGTCTCCATAAAAAGGGGTAATTTGTGAAGTGAACTTGCTGCTCCCAGCTTCTGAGTCATAAAAACACAGAGGTGCCCATCCTCCAGCAACAGGCCTGCATTTCTCCTCCCAGGACTTTCTTTTGACTTGCCTTTAATACTAGTGTAGGTTTACTCTGATCCAGTTCCCTGAGACTCATGCCCTGTGTAAAGACTCTCCTTGGTCCTTCCATGAAGACCTTTCCTCTACACATCTGCATTCCATTGGCATAAGCATGAGAAAGGAATGGATGACAGAACAACCCTGCTGTTCCTCAAGGACCTTTCCTCCAGGTGATAGCATCCTCAATTTCAAAAGCACCATGAGAAGGTCCCCCTCCTTGAACTTGTCAACCTTGAGGTCTGGTTTGGAGATGTGATCCCACTCCCTGGCCCCACTGAATAGCTGGACCTTGCCACTTCTCACCAGAACAGTGAAATGAGTCAACGAGTCAAGGCACACTCATCAGGAGTTGAGGAGGAGATCCTTCAGTGTTGCCTCTCATGAGCATCTGCAGCCTGCCTTCCCTCAGGAACGGGACCCTTGCTCCAGACCGCCACACCAACAGCCGTCCTCTCCATCCTGTTATGGGAGCAGAGGGGCAAAACACTCAAGAAGTGACCTTACCTCTCAATGCAGTGCTAATTTTTCACAGCCAAACCAGCTTGACTAAGGGCTTGACACACCCCTGCTCCAAAGTCCTCCTTCTTCGTGGCTCGTAGTACAGATAACAATGAAGGCAGGTACCTCCACTGTGTGTTAAGACTGTTTCATTACACTTAGTTGCATAAACTTTCCCCCTCTGCTATTAGTTCTTTCTTTGAATGATATCCACTGGCATCTTGATTTAGCAAAAGGTTTCCAGTGAGAGCCTGTGTCCATCCTGAAGAGCTATGTCTCTTTGAAGGACTTCATTACAGCCTTAACATGAAGCATGTGCTCCGCCACTACACCCAGCGAGTTCATGGTGGACAGTTTGGTGTGGTGACCAGTTCCTCTTGGGATTATCTGTGATCTTCTTGCCAAACAGCGCCTTTTGCCAAGCCAAAAGCATGGGGAGCAAAATTACCCCCAGCTCTTGTTGGTACTAATCTCAATGCTAAGAGCCTAGTCCTCGCCTCCTGGTTATTTTTGCCCAGGATCCCTTTGATTTTTGGTGTGCGCTTTGTCAGGACAGTCAGTGACTTGCTTTAGTTTCACTCGATTTTTAACTCCTCAGCTTCCCGCTGGTAGGTTAGTTACACCATGTCCCACCTCCTTGCCAGAAGATACTGCACGAGGAGTTTTTCAAACTGTCATGGGGAAGGTTGAGTCCATATTTATTCACATCACAAGATCAGTGGGCAACTTCTCTGTCATGTTTGTGCTGCTGGATTCACCCTGGGATCATCTAAACCAGCCAACTATGCCTTGCCAGGGCAAAGCTGGGGCACGAGGACTCCACCGTCCCCAGTGTTACGTTGTTCACACCGTCCCTGGCATGGCTTTGACCCACTCCAACTAGCCCTGGGCATGGGCACAGCTTGCACTGATGCCGGCCACAGACCATCCCCAATCCGCAGCTTGGAGGCAGCCGCGCTGTAGTAAGGGTGAAAGAGTTTAGTAGTGTGGATGTGGCCAGTACTTGCCAGCTGGCTTTATGGCCAGAATGGCTGCTGGCAGTGCTTAATTTACTAATAAAGATGTAATTACATGCCACAGACGAGGACTCAGGACTTGGTGCCATACATCAGCTCTGACCTGGCATTTTTCTATTTTCTGCCTGATTCAAGGGACAAGGTATTTTTCAGTTCACTTTGTTCTTTTTGCTGAGGTTGTTTTGCAAACAGTGTCACTTTTATCGTGGTGATGTCAACCCATCCGTCCCTCCATCCATGTCAGGTGGCTGACGTGCTGAGTGTGACAGCCTTATACATCTGTAGGCAGCTAATTTGGAGACAGGAATGACTCAGACCAGACCAAATCAACAACGAACATACAGGAGTTACAAGGTCCCTGCCCATGCCCTTGTCATGCTTTGCCACCCACGCAAGGTATTTTTCATCTGAAGAATATCCAAACCGAACTGCAGAAGAGGAGCCAATGTTGTATAATTACCAGTGGAAGGTGCAAGCAATCCACCGATTTCGAGTGCAAATATATATAGTTTCAGTGGTTTGGATTGGAGCTAATTGTCTGCTTCATCCCGTCCTTCTCGCACCTGCCGACAGTCAGTAGTCATTTGCATGTATTTTTATTTAAAGCTGACTAGATGAAACAGGACAAAATTAATTTCAGGCCTTAGTCAGTGTTCTGCTAAAACCTGGCTGATGCTGCTCACAAGGGGAGCATCGCTGTTGACTTCCAGAGAGCAATCATCCCTTGCTCTTCAGATGTATTTTTGCGCACACAAGACTCGCTTCACAATTTATCCCTACTCCTCGTCCCTCCACAGAAATGCATGACCCACCTGTCAGCCCCACACCTGCAGCATGGCTAAACCTCCTGAAGAAAATGTGGTCTGAGGTTTGTCCAGCGTGATTTCATTGAAGCTCAGAGGTGCTTTGAAAAGGAAAACTTACTACTGTGCATTTGCAAAACCTTCTAGTGCCTGCTTGCTGGGCAGCTTGGGCAAGAGACAATTTGGAAGCTGCCAGAGTCAGCGGAAAATTGTGGAGACAGGCTTTTCTAGGATCTTTTCTTCTTTTACTGGGTTAGCTTTCCTCTGGATTCTGTTCAAATGTGGTCATGCAAAAAAAAAACCAAACAGAAAACAAAAACCCAAATAACCACAACAAAATAAGGTCTATGCCAATCCCCATAGAAGCCGAGGTAGTCGATATTAGATGGTAGGGATGATGTGAACTCCGTTGTGTACCCTGTGCTTGCTGAAGCTTGCATGCTGTTATTTGGGCAGTGGTCTAAAGCCCTGGGGCTTTGGGGATGGTAGTTTCCCAGGGTTATGATTGCTGTTTTTATTTTTCCTTGGAGCTCAGGTGTATTCTGGTGCAGAGAATCTCAGCCTGGTTTGAACGAGAAGCTTTGAGGCTATCCCAAATAGACGTGGGCAAACCTTTCACTGTGTGCAGAACGCATTTCCAGACCTTTGGGTACCGCTAGAGGTTGTTGCAATCCACTTATTTCTCCATGAGCGCGTTCAGAATTGCATATTGTTCTGTTGTGTTTGAACTTGGGAATGACGGTGTGGTGACTTTTTTCTGTCGAGGTGTGATGTGGAGAAAGGTAGGAGCCTTCCTGCTGTGCTAGACATTGCCTGTGTTCCTTACTTGAAGCTCAGACAGTAGGATAATGAGAAAAATGAGAAAATGAGATGACAGGGAGCTGCATATGTTCCATTGGCTCTTCAGTGATGAGGAGGGAGGCAATTGGTGACAATTAAAATAAATCTGCATAAACCATCTGGACCTTAATGTATATTCAGACATACACACAACCCAGTTGGAAAGTGATGTTGTTGATAAAACAATGTGGACTATCATTTCCTGTTGTATATTAAAATACGAAAAACCAAAACAAAGCATTGCAAGCAGACAAAAATTATTTGAGGGCATAAATTTTACTTCCCCCCCACCTTTGGGACACATGCAGCAAGGCAACTGTTTGAAAACCAGGCACTTTGTAATACGTGGAGTTATTTGGATTTGTGCAATGCTGTGTTTGTCAGATGGTCTTTTACAGCGAGCGTAGAAAGTGGCCACGGTCTAAAACTCATTGCAGATTTCTGGGTGACAGTACTCCTGGGTTTCAACCCCAGTTCTGCCACAAAGTTGCTGTGTTAACCTTGGGCAAGTGATTTAACCTTTCTGTGCCTACAGTTTACCCATCTGTACATGGGTATAATAATATTTACCTACCTCACAGGGGTGTTGTGAGGCTTAAGTAATGTCGTGAGGCTTAAGTAAATGCGTGCGAGAGGTGCTGGAAGTGCGCCGTAAAAATTTCGTTCTTGCTGGGTTTATGCTGTTACCGGGAATGAGCAGAAAAGGGGTTTGTTACAACACGCAGAGGGAAAACCTGCTGGTGTGTGCGTGTGTTGAGAAAGCGATCTTAAGTCTTTTCTCTCCCCAAAAGCAAGGAATGGAGAAAATTGTTGTGCGCCAACTGAATAGCCTTGCTTTCCTGGTCAAATGTAATAGCACTGTTTGCAATATTATTTTCTTACACAACAGGTGACCTTTCCCTTTTCCTTTCTGTTTCTGAAAACTTGAAACTAAAGATCACAAAAGTATCTCTGAACCGAACAGATCACTGACGAATACTTGAATTTCTTTAAAAGTTGCTCTCATCAGCCACGGTTAATATGCACTAATCTTTCAGTCATCAGCTTCCATCTGAATACAGTGAAAAATTTGCTCACGCTGTTTTGGAATAGCCTGGACCTTGTTTGGGAGGCTGGTATACTGTTTGCTAAGGACTCTTGTAGGCATGGGAAAACTAGAGTCTCAACTGATAAACGTGTGAAAAATCTTTTTTCTTTTCATTTTTGCCTTTTAAGTTTCTTGACTGCCTAAGACAGCACAATAATTGCAGTTTACTTGGTTGTATAGTAGCTTTTCTTTGAACTGTTTCCTTACATGAAGGGCAAAGGTGGGTTGTGAAAGGATAAACTAGACTCAACGCTGCTCACGCGCGACTCTTCTCGAAGTACCCGCTTTCCTGGAGAAAAATCCGTGCCACATCCAGAGAGACTAGACCAGGCCTGCCTTCACCACCTTCCCGCAGGCAAAACTTCCCTTGCCATCAGTGGGAGTTTTGACTGTCGATTATGTGTCCAACAAGGTGGATTCATCCCTGGTTGAACCTCAAGGCACTCAGGTGAAACCCAGGATAACTTGCTTTAGAACGAGGGAAGGGATCCAGTTCATTGCTCCAAATATCAGCACTGGTCAGATAATTTGGAAGGGAAAAAAAGCATGTGATAGCCTGGGTTGGGGTTTTTTTTTATTTTCTGGTTTTGAGCCAAGTGTTTTTATTGTCTAAGTGTCCTGACCATTATATAATGTCTCTTTTGGAAACGCAGTGCGAGGCAAGACCCTCTGCTCCCTATTAGAAAAGCTTTTTGAAGTCTACTCATGCACTCCTTACTCAGGCAAAACTCCTGGGTTTTGTTGTTGCATCTCATTTTCTCTCCTGAGTAAGGACTGTGAAATCTGGCCTGTTCTGGAAAACTGGGTGGTGTTTCAGGTGGTCGTTGTCATCTCTAACCCAAGACTTGCCTTGCATGAAGCAAGGACGAAGCTAGGGAACCCTCCTCCTCCAGCTCCGTCTTGGTCTGCCACGTACCTTCCCTGTCCCTTTTCTGTATCCACCGTGGGGAGGTAATTCAGAATCTTCTGGCCACATGGGCCAGGCTCTTCCACACGATTAACCAGGCAGCTGCATATTTTCCTTCTGGGGCACAGCAAATTCAGAAGCCCAACTTTTGCAGATGGGTCACTGCTCCTCCGCATCGGCTTTGGGTCTGCTCCTTCCCCGTTCTTCTCCCCAGCCATTTATTTGCCCTGTTTTAAGCACTCAGCTCAGTGCTCTTGGGTTCTTTTTACTGCTTCTGTTCCAAAAAAGAATGATGCTGGGAAAAAAATGAGCAATGTAACTCCTTCGGTGCTACGCTAACTGCTTTGTTTGACCCAACCAAATGCTGGCCAACATATAGAATTTCCCTTTGTCCTAAGGTGCACCACACATCTGTGTCTTGAATGGGGATGGACCGAGAGGGGTGAGAGAGGGCATGTGTGATTTTGAAAGCAATGAAAGTCTTATGTGTATCTAGTAGAGTAAAAAAAGAGATGCAGGCTGCTTTCAAAGCTAGTTGTCACCCACCTCATGGAAGTAAATAGGATATAGCCTATAAGGTATTGAGGGCATTATATATATATATATATTAAAAAAAAAAGACAAAAAGTTCATCTTATCAATAAAATCACCCTTTAATTTTCCTGAAAATGTATTGTTCAACAGTAAATACACCTGGCTGTGCTTGCACCCAGTTGTTTTGCTTTGACCCATTTCAGCAGCAACGGCTGCTTTAGCTGCAAAGATAAATAAGCGGGAGGAGAGAGAGAACTCTTCTTACTATGTATTAGGCATGATGTGAAGTGGGTGGCTATGAGTTTTCAGGATTAAAGGGACTAATCAACATGTATGTCTGCATCTATATACACGGTCCTGTGGAAATATAGAAAAGCATACATGCCGTGTTACTGCAACAGTATATATGTTTTAATATATATGAACATATTGTGAATTCCAAAGGGCTTTTTGAGATGAGGAAGGTAGTTTCTGGTGTGAGGTGCTAGTAATTTGGGATTTGCAAGCAGGGTTGTAATAAATATTCCTTGTATTTTTTTTTTTTTTTAAGTGAAAACAGGGACAAAAGAGCATCAGAAGCTTAAGGTCCTTCTGAGGAAGTGCTGTACCACCTGATCCTCCCCTTCTTAAGAAGTTTGGAAGCCAAAATCAGACTGAAAATGAGGGACAAATGCAGTGTCAGTATAAATCAGTAAAACTCCATTGATGTCCAGGTGCTTCCATATACTCCCTGTGCTGAAAATAGTCATTCCTGCTGGTGCCAATGGAGCCCAAACTGGGCATTACTGGCCTCACTGGAAGACCTTGTTCCCCCTGCCACCAGTATCGCCATTGCAATGAGAACAGCCCTGTTAATGCACGCAGCAAACTGGACCCTCCTTTGCAGGGATTAACCCCCCCAAATCTGATTTCAAGCCCTTAGAATTCAAATGCCAAATGCCACTCAAAGGGACTGATTATTGTTTTCTCTCCAGATGTCATTCCTGCTCATCAGTCACGAGGACAAGCAGCTCAGATTTTGTATTTACGAATACAAATATTTTTATTACAAATGCAAATTTATTTTACTTTGTTAGTATTTTTTATTTTATGTATTTATTACAAATACAAATTGTATTTGCTCCGGTGCCAGAGCCTCCTTCCCTCAGACCCGGCTGAGCACCGCTTGCGTGCCGCCCCGTCTTTCCTCCCCTCTCCTCCACCTTAAAAGCAAACAGCATTCTTTCCCAAGTAGCAAACAATCAGGATGACTGCCAGATGATTACACCTGCAATCTGTTCGCTTTAGGGTTTTATTTCAGTTTCTCAGGGCAGACGAGTACACGCAGGGACACGCACCCCCAGAAATTTCAGTAGCCTGAAGTTGAAGCCACTTGACTTCAATGGACTTTCTCTGAGCTGACACTGCTGCGAGAGAAACTATACACCAAGTGTACCCCGGACGACCCCCTCAAATTATTACAGCTTCAAACCATTCCCATATAATCTGTTTTTTTCAACAGTTACTAAAGACTGCGTATGGGTCAAAAAATTTGCGATGGATAAGTAGTAGAAGTGGACTGGTTCTCGCTTATCCATGGGCCTCTTAGTACTACTCAAGCAATTAATCAAGCCTTAAATTGGATGCAATTGCAGCCATTTGGAGGAGAGCTGCGATGCATGTTTTCTAAAAAAGTGTCTAAGTAGGTATCACAGCCAAAGCCCTTGGCCTCCGTCTTCTCTATGTAGAGAAATGAGAGGGAAGACATTTTACACTGAATAGCAAAGTTTGCCATTAGCTACAAAATGTGTCCCCTCCCAAAATGGATCTAAAACTTTTTTTCTTCTTGTGGAAAACATTTTCCTATCAGAAAAAAACCAATGGTTTTGCTAACGTTTCCACTCTGCAAACTGTTTTACCATTCCAGACTTTTGTTACAACGAGGAATGGGAAGTAGTTTCAAAAGTGTTTAAATTACTCAGGGAAGGACTATTTCACATCTAGGTCTGGTGACTTCCACTCATGTCATCTGGACAAGTTCAGACCATTCCACTAAAGCCAACGTGATTACCCAGTAAGAAACCAGTGTGAGATAACAGCTGGGGTGAGGCCCTTGCGTGGTCTCCTGTGTGTTCCCTATCGCAGACTTGGGGTGATGTGCTCGGGGACCTGACATAGCATGCCCCACCATGGAGCTGTTCCCCTAAAAACAGAATTTTCACAGAAAAAAGGCTATATATGTTGGAGGTTTTGAATGACGTTTTGATTGCAAGGAAATATCATCCCTTCGGTGTGTATATTTTTGGATGCACTGTTGTATACAGAAGGTAAAATCATAGTGCCTGAAGATACACGTTCTCTCTCCATCTCCGCCGTGGGCTGTTGGTTGGGAGATCCAAGGGGATTTTAGGGTTGTCTCTGCTGGCAGATGTAATATGTCCTCTAGTACTACTGGCCTGTGCTCCAGGGTATGTGATGTGGGAATGGTCAGGCTGTTGCCAGGTTTCCATCACCGATCCCACCTCCAGCCCTGCCATACTTGCCCCAGGTGTAGCAACATGGGTTTAAATACCCTTCTCTACGCTGTGAAAGTGCTGGGAGGACGGACTAGTTACATACTTCCTGCAAAGATCTTGAGCACCTTCTGATGGAAAGGAATTCTGAAAGTTCGTGGTATCTTCTCAAATTAGCTTTCATCCTAGGATCATTTTTGATTAGTGAATTTTGATAGTACTGGAAAATTGGCACAGCCATAGAGAATAGCACAATTTAGATATTTATATTTCAGAAGTGCCACTTTTCCCATAAACATTGAAATTTCACTAATCGCTGCTGGAACTCGTTTCCATTCAAAATCTGGAAAATATTCTTGCACTTAATTCCTCAGATAAACATTATGCAAGGAGAACAAATTCCCCAATCACTACAAAATGGTAAAAAGAAGCTATTAAAGCAGGACACCTGGGGTTTTCTAGTGCTTTTGAATGCAATAAACTATTTCCACTGAATATTGTCCATTTGCCTTGCAGTAGGCACAGTAGGACTGCAGCCAGGCTTAGGATCCCCTTGTGCTAACCACTTCACCAAAACGCAGAGAGACACGGACCTGCCCTAAAATAGCCTTCGGTTTCACTGTGGTTGTTTGTGTGACCTTGGACAAGTCCTGTACCTGCTCTGTGCCTCAGCTTCCCCATCTGTAAAATGGGAGATGTAAAGCCTACCTTCAAGGATGATGTGAGGATTATCTAGCCAATGTTGGTGAAGTGCTTCAAGACTTTAACATCAAAAGTGCTGCATGACTGCAGTGGTGTTGAGTAGAGCAGGACAAAGCAATGCACCATGTCACCTTTCCTCTGTCTCTGCGCAGCCCAGCAGAGACAGAGAGGAGGACTAGCACAATTCACACAAGGTGCCACACTAAGCATTTGGGGAGTGCTTTTCTCCATCCCCTGAAATGCTCCACTCTCCCTTTGGAAAGCATTTGGGGAAGTCAGCTGAGAAGCCAAGGATTTAGCACAGTCCCATTGGGTCATGGAATTGGAGAAAGCAGAGATGGAAAGAGCACGTGGGTCACCAGGTGCATTCACAAGAGCTCATACCCCAGGTATCCCTGTGTCTTGTTCTCCCACCCTAAAACCTGTCTGGTTGGAAATCTTCCAAAGAAGGGGATTGCTTACCCCAGACCTTCTTGATCAGGCATGTCAGACAGAAATAATAGTCTAAGCTTTCCTAGCAAGAAGTACATTTTTTTGTTAACTAAGCTTGAAACTTAGTCATGCCCATGCCTTGAATCTTGCCTTATTAACCAAACTCAGCCCATTCTGGACCCAGGTCATTCATCTGAAGTTGTCCTTCCAGTGCCGTTCTGACACAGCATGGCTTGCAGGTGAAGATCCCTGACCATCCAAGTTAGGATCAGGGATCTGCCGGTTAGACCGGGAGAGGTTGGCTCCTTCCTAGGTCACTTCTGCATCTGAGCCATCCTTAACTGGGGGTCTAGAGAGACTGGGATCCAAGTTAGACCCCAAAAGTAGATCTGAATGAACAAGGAAAACTACTTCAAGTCCTGCCACAGGCAACTCCTTTTCTCCCCCACAATGGCATTTCCACACCACTTCTAGCTTCTGCCAGCAAGCCGCACACGTGGTGCTTGGGAGATACAAGGACTGCCAACAACCCCTGCTCTGAGCTGTCCAAGAGCTGTGGCCAAGGGCAGATCTGACCCTCCTCTCGCGTGCAGCGAGTGCATTTCTGCTGATCTCAGTGGCGCTGCCCTTGACTTGGCGCAGTGCCGCTGAGAGCAGTGGCAGGATGCTTGTCAGCAGCTGTCTGAAAAGCTATGGTGGTTTAGATGGGATGGGCTGACAGGTGTCAACACGATGCAAAACTGGTGCTATTAACTTGGCGTAGAGTGCCTGCGAGTCTCTTCTTTTTCTTTTTCGATCACCAAGCAATTTCCTTACGCATGGGAAGCCCATCATTTATATACAGCATCTACAGCGACTTCTCGTTTCACAGGAGGGCTCTAAGTATCTACTTTGTCTTATTCCCCAGCTCTTCTTCTAATTTCTGTATCTTGGAGGCCAAGGTGGGCATGCACGTGTGTGCTTGAGTGTGAATTTACAAGCGAAAGAAGTAGAGCAAGGGCCAACCCATATATTTAGTGCAATGGAGTTGTTGACCGAGTAAGGAGTGAATGAGAAGCACGGGCTAAGACCTCAGAAAACCACATGTGCAGAATATGATCTCTGTCTCTGTCCAGTGGGACTTGTGTAAATCCATCGAGATCACTGTCTGCGTCCAGCACAATTTCTTCTCTGGGCTCCTGGGGAGTGACAGATTGAGATATTCAGGGCAGGGCTCCACAGAGGGATGAGATCAGACCCGCTGAGTGCCTTCGACCTCCCCTGGTTTAGTGGAAGCTGAAGGCATCCAGCACACCCCAGGAGGCAGTCCACGTGAGGTTCTGCCCTGTTTATGTTAGATTATGCTTCGGGCGTTCCAAGTTCAGTTCTGCTTTCCTTACACCCATGCAGGCATGTTGGACACGACAAGATGTGGTCATTTTAATTTAGGAAGGCTGTTAAAAAGTGTCCAAAGTGCTAGATAAGAGCTCGCAAAATCAACGTGCCCCGTAAAAGACCAAATCCTGGTCTTAATTTCACCAAGGCACCAGCCACCCTTGCATGAACCCCACTCTTTTTTCTGGGAACGCCCTGGTTTTTCTGCCGTCAGAGAGGCCAGAATTTGGCCTGGCCCCACCTGCCCTCATTAACTCCAAAAAGCCCTTTATGTTTGCTGACGACAGCTATGTTAGGGCAGCAACACCTTGGTTCTCAAAACCTCGTGGTGCCTTTTCTTGTGGTGCTTACCCTTCACAGGACTTCAGTCAAGGCAACCACTTGCATCAAACAGCATCGCCCGTACTTTTCCTCTGTATTACGTGCCAGTGCAGTAACAGACTTTAATGTATACATGTATAAATACAGATAGATAGATAGATTGCTATAGTTATAATTATATATATATAATTGAGGTTCTGAGGCCGCTGCACGGGGAATGGACCATTCCTCTGCGGGATTATACACTGCTCGAGTGAAACCAACAGCTCAACGTCCTGTAAAGCATTACAACCTTGGCAAGGAGCTTCTCTTTCCTGCATCCGTTTTCCAGCTCCCTCCTCTCCTCCTGCCCTTCTCCCCCCGGCTCCCGGCAATGCACTCCCTGAAAGCTGCCGTCTTGCACCGCAGCAATTTCTCCAAATGGTTGTCCGCATCGCCAGCGTATGCCACGAGACAGCATCTTCCTCCCGCGTGGCGTGGGGAGGTCTCCCCTTGCCACGAAAGGGGGCCGGCGGGGCGGCATCCCGGGGCGGCATCCTTGCCTTTTCTTTGCCCCGAGGCGATGCAACCCGCCGGGTGGCAAGCGGCGTTATTCCCCGCGAGCGAAAGCATCCGCTGGTGAGCCTCTCCGTCTCAGCTTCCCCCGCGAGACCATAACTTGGTGTGGTTTTTTTTTTTTTTTTTTTTTTTTCTTTTTGCCTCTTTGGATGCTCGGTTTCCCGCGCTGCCGCGAGCGAGCCGAGCGTCGCAGCCCTCGCTGGCGGGGAGGAGGGAAGCTGGCGAAGGTGGTTTGCTTTGCTCGCGCGAGGAGTTCTGCCTGACTTGGGGGGGGGAACGTCTTTTTGTCAAGGGACTGCTGGGTTGGGTCAATCGTCACCTTGTCGTTACCTTTGAAGTATTGCTGAAACTATAGGTAGCTGATAGAACAGATGTTGAGTGAAGGTATTTTCTACTAAAGGGAACAACACCAATAATACTGTAAAAGGTGCTAGAATTAAACCTCATTTTATATACTTTGGTTCTTAGAGAAAAGAAAAACATATACACAGAATTCTTCCTGTGCAGCCTTACTGTAGATTGTTATAACCAACTGTTTATCCAAAAAACAAAAAAAAGTGAAAAGGTTAAAAAAGGACAAAAATGAAGCGATCCTGTATAAAGTGTAACAAATATGACTTTCCTATATAAATGTAAATGATCAGACGTATATTAAAATGCACTTGAGGCAGGCAGCAAACATGAAAAGCTTTTGAAATATCCTTTTTAATGCACAACACCTGTCTTTTTTCATTTGGCTGGCGCAAGAGGGAATGTGCCAAGTCGCTTTTATTTCCTTTTAATTCTGTTTGTGTTTTTTGGGAAAAGGAAAGAGGGATGGAAAGAGGGTGGGAGGTTTAGCTAGCATGGAAACCTGGAATATTCATCTTAATTTTATTTGTTTCATTTTGGTTTTGTTGTTAGTTTATGACATTGGTGGCAGTGTTTGGCCTCACATTTCATTTCTCAAACGCTTTTGAAAGCTTTGTTGCCTGCCCCAGGTGCTGAGCATAACTCTTACCTCAAGAACGCTTACAAAAAAAGTCAATTGCTTTTTCCCATCTCTGGAAAAGTAAAGCAAACAAATGACAACAACAAAAAAAAAAAAAAAAAGAAAAGAAAAGAAAAAGAAAAAGCAAACAACCAGCAGTGGATGAAGGAATGAAAATTAAAAAAGAAAGAAGTCAAAGCAGAGGTTTGGTGATCAAACCGAGCCATTCTGGTGCTTTTCCCCTTTTTGTGTTGCTAATGATCAAAATTACATGAGATGGGCTTAGACAAGTTTGTGGTCTTAGGATGTAGCAAAAAATGTATTTAAAAAGAATACAAATTTGCATGGAAAAAACTCTGATGGAACATTTAAAGAATGGCTGTTTCAATGTCAGACGTTTAATGTTAGCATGTGTGTGTGCTGTATATACCTTTTCATGTGTGATATGTACAGTTGACTGAGGAAAAAAAAAAGTATGGAACCGAACAAAAAATATTAATCAAATGCTATTTTATCAGATGATGCACTTTTTCACCTTGATGAGAAGCCACTGTTCACAACTATGCAATCTTCCAGTTTCTCTCTCTATCTCCTCTCTCCAACCTCAAATTTCCCAACTATTTTCCATAACCTAAACCGTTTTTTCTTTTGTACAAAGAAACACAAAAAGTTCCAAACTCTGGTTCAAGGTGAGAGTGCTACTGTGACTTTTCTCAAACGATTAAGAGCTAACAAACAGACAAACAAAAGGGGTTTGGTTTGGTTTTGTTTTTAAGAAAAAGGAGGTTCAGACATGACCCTCTTTCTGTTCTCTAAGTGAATTGATGTTTTCTACATGTGCCAGGCTTCTGTTCACTGTTTTTGAGTTTGGTTTTGTTTCTGGATTCATTTTTCTCTCTCTCGGGTTTTAGGATTTTTTTCAAATGTTTCCTTACGTACTTCTTTTCTTTTTTAATTCTGGTTTTGTATTGTAGGTGTTGGGGATGTGAAGATGAAGGTGAAATTTGGCTTAACTTCAAGTGTTTTAGTACATGTGTGCGCTATATGTATATAGTTTTCTACATAGAAAATTTTACGCGCTTTTTAACGCACTTTACGACTTGTATGTACAAAGTTGTCTATATAGAAAATGTAGTGAGTGTTACCTGACCTTCAAAGAAGAGAGTTTTGATTAAGAGGAGTTAAGATGTTTGAGTATCTCACGCGCGCGTGTGTATTATATACTATATTATATATTATAGAAATATATAATAGCGTACGTCCATGTTAGGGTGTGTATAATATATACACACATCCAAACACATGGTCATGCCCATCTGTACCATAAAAGTAGAGGTTTTTGTATTTCTTTAAGGTTTTCAAGCTACAATGAATAGCCTGGCTCTACTGGGTAAACTTCCCCGTCCTTAGACGAAAGGTAGAGAAGTGTCCTCCCCTGTTATTCGCCGTGCGTACTCCCGGGGGGGTTAGCCTTTATAACCTTTCTTTCCCCACCCCAGTTTACCAGCAGGTACTGAGGAGAGAGTGTTGGTGAGGAAACAGCGTTGTCCGGTGATGAGCTCAGGAAACCACGAGACCACGAGTTGTGGCTGCCGTGCCCCCCACCCCCCACCAACTCACCATGCAGCTTACAGCGCATCGCTCCCACTTCTCTGTGCCTGTCAAGACGGGGTTGCTAATGCTTACCAAGCCTTTAAGCACTTTGCACTCATGGTCCCTCTCTGCAAATACTGCAGAGTCCCCCTCAATATCAGTAGGAGGTGATTCGGGCCAGTTTACAGTGTGATCCTCACTAACCTATCCCTTGTCCTCCATCTCCTTTCTGTTCCGAAAGCCCACTGCTGCCTTGTTGGGACATGCTTTGACCTTCATCCCCTCACCATTACATTTTAAATGAGACCGTTGTGCTTCTCCTGCCTTCCACTCAAGGCTTCCCCATGGTCCACCACACTAACACTCTTCAAATCCCTTTATCAGACTCTCCTCAGCCATGGTACCTCCAGGCACTAAAACAACTTGACAAAGGGAAAAACCTTGGGTTGCTACCATTAGCACACTCTCACTCTACATACTACATGCAGACCTGATGGTCTTGATCCTTATGGGTCCCTTCCAACTTGAGATATTCTGTGATTCTATGACCTGAAGTTCCTTGGGATAGGGCAGATGAAACCCCACTTCTGACTCATTGGATACCTGATTTAGTGAAGCTCTTCCAAGTATCCAAGGGACAGCTGGGCTGGGTATCATACACAGCTACGGATACAGAAAGGGCCCTTACTGGAGCCAGTAAAAGCAGGAAGGATGAGGGGAATGGATCTGTGGCACCTCTTCCATGTGTCAGTGGGAACACAAGTGTCCACATCAGTCTGTGGCAGCATGAGGACTTCTTTCAGCCACTCCTTTGGGCTTGACTCCTTAACAAGAACGTCATGTCAGCTTTCCTACTGAAGTTAAAGGCACACTTTCTTGAAAACAACTGTAGTGGAAATGCAGGGGACAGTCTCCCCATCTTGCACAACCTCATGGCTGCAGCTGTTGGCAGTCAGTTGGTTGCTCTATAAATCCGGGTGGGCTCAGAAGCCTCCTGCGAGTGCTTCATGTAACTCAGCTCTCTCGAAAGCAGCATTCACACCTAAATAATTTATTGCAGGACATCTCACCCAGCCTTACATGTTACACATCGTCTATTTGATGGTATATTATTAACACTGCTGTATTGCCTCAAGTGTCTACTTATCTGCTCTTCCTGCACAAACATGGGCTCTTCCATCTACCTATACTGACAGCATCTAGGCTCTGGTTGTGGCTGGTGTTTGCAAGGAGCTGTAGTTGTCCCTTGGGCTTGCCATTAGGATGCTGGCATCTGTGGGCTGTGTTAATGGTTAATCCCACACACAAATCAAAGACAGTATTTCCCCCCCCCTCGCTCACTTTAAGGCAGGACACTTAATTTCCTTCCCTGACAATGTAGTGCTGAGAGGTGCCCACCTAAGAAGGCCAAGTGGAGTCATCCTCTGCCCCCGTTAGCACTTTGTACTAAATCCTTAAGGGAAAAAAAAAAAAAAGATACTTTTCTAATTGCTAGATTTAGTGAACAGAGGAACCTAGAGGGCAAGTTTGACTCAATCCATAATCTTGCAGCTAAAATCTTTTAAGTTCATACATTCCAGTTTCTTAAAGGGAGTAACTTGCAAAGGCTTCTTCCTTCCATGACTCACCAAGAAAATCTATGTAAGGGAAAGAAATACATGGAGGTTGTTTGGCAATGTATTCTCCCTCTCCAGGTTACCTAGCCCCTTCAAAGCAAAGCAATGCACTCATCAGAGTTAAAATAAAAGCTGACCTGTGTTTCAGTTCAAAATGCCTTTTTGTGACACGAAAAAACAAATCTTTAAGAGTGTGTTTGGCGAACAGCAGGAGACATTCACTTTGTGGATAAGTATAAAGCCACTTGCAGCTTTCAGACCCTAAGAGAGAGCATATTTCTTGACACACACACCCCTCCCTGGTTGGGCTTGTTTGTCCAAAGTACTTTGCTTGCTGGCTTTATGAGCATGGGATCCAATCCTTTAATTTAGCCATAAAATCTGGGTATCCAGTGAGTTACCAAGGACCCTTTCATACTCAAGAAAGACAGCAAGATACCTTCAGGAAGGGATTCATCCCAGCTGGTTTCCGGTTTAGATCTGTTGTGTGCCCTCTAGCTGGTTATATTTAGGTGAGTTGAATCCCACCAAAAGCTCCCAAACCATCTCCCACCCTGGCTGACCACGAGACTTGTTCTCTTTCCACTCTGCCAACAAACATTCAAAGTTACCTCCTTCAGCATAGCTCCATGCTTGCTCAGCAGCCCCTGTCAAAGTGGCACATCCACATCGGGCATTCCCCTCCCAGGACTAATGGTATCAGGCTGCAATTCAGAGTGGGACCTGTTCGAGAAAGGGAGGAATTTGATTTTCTTAAGTGATACAAACTTTCTGGGACAGTCTTCTAGTCACTCTAGGGGTTCAAAAAAAAAAACCAAACCACACTTGAAAATTAATGCACAAGCAATAATCTTCAGTGTTTTCCTAAAGGATAAGGTCATTCTTTGTCTAGGTAAAAAGCAAAAAGCAAAATCTGAGCTACAACTGTGACTTGTTTAGTAGATTCAGACAGCAAGCTGGTAACAATCACATTGGCTTTTTCTCCAGCTCATTAGCGATCCGTTCTGGTCAATCCTCATTTTCTGTAGTTCAGCCACTACATTGTAAATGACATGAGAATAAAGCTCAGATCGCCACTGCTTACAGAACAGCTGTGGAATCATACTCTTTCCAGCACACCACTGCCTCCCTTTGCAAGAAGATTAGGAGATGTTTGAGCAGAAGCAACGGGGCTGCCTCATCCAGAGCTTCAAACTTGTTTCTCTCTGTGTTTCTTGTCAAGCGCCTGAGAGCTCCTTACATCCCTGACAGTGTGTGGCTCCTGCATCCTGGGATATGAGGGTGTCATTCCCTTCTTTTTCTGTACATGCCACCTTATGGATGAGGATGGTCCAGTGGCCCAAAGAAGAGATTTTACCAACCATCCCTACGCCCAACCTTATTGGAAAGATCTTCCTGCATCCAACCTGGCTCCCCCTTGCTATGGTTAAACTCACTGCTTCTCATCATGTCTTTTCTCCTCTGGAAGCACCAGGTACATAATGTCCTGGATTGATAGACTAAATTTAAAAGCCAGGAAGCCCAAGGCTATTCCAAATCCCTCCCAAGCTACTGTGATGAGAATTAACTGAAGAGCCCCAGTCATCCAGATGCCTTAACAAGCCTCCTTGTGGGAAAGCAGCAAGCAGCCAGATCCCACCAGGTACCAACACTAGTCACTTCAGTGGTACCGTTTTTCTTGCCATGTATCTGCTGTTGCCTGAAAAGAGCAACAGAATCCATCAAGGGGCTGCCCTTCTACCGAAGCCTTGTTTCGTTGGCCATCATCAACAAGTCCAAGCTGATATTCATGAGCATACGTTGGTGAATGTAGCCTCAAGCATTCCCAGGGTGTGCTGCTTCCCCTTGACCATCAAAAAGGGAGGGGAAATGGCTTATCTTTCTTTCACTTATATTCAACCCCAGAAGATTCCCCTAGTGTAGAGTCCTCTTCGTCTGCCCTCACGCACTACTAGTACCCCTAGAACACAGGCTATTTCTCAGAGCTGTTTTATCAACACTGAGTCATGAAAAATCAATGGAAAATTTTCCCTTGGAGATGACTACTTTGTAGGAAATGCTTCTCATCTACTTTCCCCTTTTTTCCCCCCCCTTTCTAAATGGCATTATTTCTAAATGGGCTGTAATATCAGTATCAATGTTAGTAGCATCCATTGATTAAGCTGTGAATCAAAGCTCACTGTTGTGTTGGATATACATATGTTAATGACAGTTGCGTTAAGCCAAATTTAGCAGCTGGACTCTTCAACATCCCTTTGTTTTGTATCTACCTCACTATGATTTCTTTGATTTCTTGTGATTTAGTGTTGTATACAATGTCAGAGGTGATATGTAGATAAAAATATATATATATATATACAAATATATATTTTTTGCTTTGCAATAAAGCTCAAAGCTATAACACGAATATTCATACAATGTCATAATCTTTATTGTAATGTTCCCTTCTTAGTTGTAAAATCCTGTCTGGATCCTGTTTTCCTGTACACTAGAATCGACATTGTATTCATGAGTGAATGGTTATTATTTCTGTTACTTTTCCATTTAAG
Source organism: Phaethon aethereus (assembly GCF_964289735.1). NCBI lineage: Eukaryota > Metazoa > Chordata > Aves > Phaethontiformes > Phaethontidae > Phaethon > Phaethon aethereus. Next base: position 3,229,664 of record NC_138576.1, on the reverse strand, counting down.
TGATATTTTTGAGATGTGAGATAGACACCAGAATTGTCAAACACGAATTGGTTTACTTTTTTTTTCCCCCAAATACAGCCTGTTTGTAACTGGAATCAAACAGCGAAATTGAAAGGAAATTATTTGCAGTCCTGATCTTTCAATTTTGGTTTGTCTGATCTTAACTTTGAATTTGGCAGGAGGTGGAGAAGGAGCAAAAAAAGAGAGTCTATTAGGACTGATGAAGGAAAAATATGTTCATCTGTTTCCATTTGGGTGAAGAGGGGATTTGTTCTTTGAAATAACTTAAATGTGGCACTTCCCTGAGCATGGGGACCACACTTATCAAAATTAACTCCAGCTGTTGAAAACTTGTGTGTGTAATGGCAGTCGCTGATCCAGGTCCTTTCTATGGGAACGGAGAGAGACGGAAACTTTCCTAGGACAACTGACCCCATGCTAAGACACTTGTCTAAGGACTGTTGATGTGGACGGGACCTCTCATCTGTTTATTCCCAGTAAAGACTTTCTGAGAGCGTCACAGCTTGATCCTGCTGCCTAAAGTGTGAGGGGACAAAGCCCACATCTACCCAGTGCAATTCTTCCTCGACACCCCCACTGCTCCCATAGGCTGGAATTAGGAAAAAGCATCAAGCCCCAAATGCTGTAACTCTTTGCTTGATTAGAAAATATTTCCATGGACCTCACGCATGGATACTTTACTGGGAGCAGAATGAGGTGAATCCTATCCATTTCCTTTCCACCAGTCTGCGGGGAAAGTAACATTTTCCCCCACAGCTTTGTCAAAGCGAACAAAAAATTAGTGACCAGAAAATATTGGACACAAATGGAGTATGACATATTTTTTTAAAGCAACGAGGAAAAAATACTACTGAACTTAAACCCAGCTATTCCATCAGGAAAAAAAAAAAAAAAGGAAAGATGCAGGAAATGAAACCCAAATATGAATAAATCTCAGTGGAGAAAATGCTATTGGGTTTCACCTAAAGCACAAGACAGGACTGCAAAATACATATTTACAGTCGGTTTCACAAGACCCCTTATGCATAGTCTTATCTCTAAAATTGGCACAATTGTTCAGTACAAACAGCATTTTTTTCCTCATTCTGACCTGGTGTCTGTACAAATCTGGCTTGGTTTTGGTTTGTTTTTATATTTTTTTGTTGCCTGTTCCCAGCTATTTCTATTTTTATGGTGTAGTATTTTGTCTATATGGAATGAAATACAGATGTGTTCATGAAATTGTATAGCAGATGGAATTACAGGTTGGAGTTGATATAAAAAAATCTAACAATGAGAAAAATATCTATATGAAAAGTATGCTTCCAAAGTGTGTGTTTGAATTTGAGCATTTTGTCATTCTACTGAGCTTTTTGAAAGGTTTATTTTGAAATAATGAGACTTTTTGAAGGTTGAGGGTTTTGAGATACCAGAAAGCACAATTATTGTTAAACTGTTATAATTTTATTGAGGTTCCATTATGTTATTCCATTGTTTGCCTAACTGAACATTATAATCCCAAAATTTTGGCACGAAATATATAATCCTTTATATCTGTTCATTAATCATCTTGCATTAGGCAGAAGGGAGAGATGCAGCTGTTTCATTTCTGCTCAGAAATCATGCAGAATTCCTGGCCTTATTTGTTCTGTATTTGCTTTAAAAATAGGGTTGAATTTCGTACTTAGGGGTTATTCTCTTTGAGAACTACTGTAAAGTCAAAAAGGTCTCCTTTCAGCAGAGTGTTGTGGTTTAACCCGGCAGGTAGCTAAACAAAGAGTGACAAAGAGTCTAACCAGTGAACGGAAGAGACAGCTTGGTTTTTATCACATCTGCAGGGAAATGTGGTTTGTGAAGGACTAGGTCATGCAAATCGCTTGTGGATCTGATTTGGTCACGCTGATAAATGTTAGCGAGGGGGCAGGTTTATCCCTGTTGCACTCCACTGCTGCAGGCACAGGTACTGGGTGAAGCAAATGTCTCAAGTAGCATTAACGGTGTCCTCAGATGTTCAGAAGGCTCGTGGGTTGTTTGATGAAATGGGAAAGTCTTAAGCATTTCGTTTTCTTCATCCCTTCGTCTGAAAGGAGCCTAGATTTTCTTCTGTTGCTCTCACAAGTATTTCCACTGATGCTAAATGGGATGCCTTTGGTTTTGGTCACAGAAGCATTTTCTCATCACATCTTTGTGTTGCTTTGCTACTGTGGCCATATCATGACAATTTGCTAATGCAATTTGAGGCTTTATGTCCTTCTGCAGCACCAGCTCTGCTTTACTGAGAAGCTCTGTGTGTGTCTCTCATCATGTGCACTATCTCTGTGCAGGAAAGAGTGGTTCTTCTAGCTTCATGCTTACTGCTGTGCTACCTGCTCTTTTCAAGGTGGTAAGACTATTCATTTCTATAAAGGTCCCATTTACTTTGGAAGCTGTATGATGAGCAAAATTTTCCTCTTACTTCAACTCTGTAAACGTAGGAAAGCTTTACCAGCTTCAGCAGAGCCGGCTCAACTTTTATTCTGGCATAGAGTAGCAGCATACCTTGGTGAGAAGGTGTGCAGTTTGAGCAGGAGTTGCGTCTCTGTTGACTGTTGCATGGCAGATGGGTTATAACAGGTGGATATAATAGCACTGGGAATGTCTTCTGCTGTCCCACTTACTAAAGAGAAGGTTTGGGTAAAGGGTTGAACAGGTTCTGGCAATGGAGCTCTTACAGAAACCAAGACTCGTTTTATTTGGATCAAAGGTCTCCCGAGATCCTTTAGGCAGCAGAGCATTGACAGAAGCTTTCACCTGCAGGACTCTCTTATTTTCTCTCAGTCATCTCCTGAGGTTTGGAGGCAAAGAGCCCTGCACAGTCAGAGTCGGCTCACTCACTGACCAGGTCAAGTCAAGGTGGTTGGTAGCAAGTGAGGGAGATGTCCATGCTGTTAAGATGCTGACTTGTGTCCAAGGTATGAAGGTGAAACCATGAAGCCCATCGAAATCCTTCTCTGAAATATGGACTCACTTAGCAAAGGGGACTAAGGACATAATGCCTGAGGTGGCAACTGTGAAGCTTTGTTATGGCCATGCCACTGTCAGGAAAAGGTGGTTGTTCAAACAAATGATGGATTATCTTCAACCTGAATAGAATTAGCCTAGAATCACCAAAGCAGTCATGCCATCCAGCCCACAGTCCTACCTGACCGTAACCTTGACTAGATGTACAAGGAGGAGGTATAAGGCTGGTAGATGCTGAAAAGATAATCTTCCCCCTACTCAGTGGGCCTGTCCCATCTCTGAAGCTGGCTTGAGTCTCAAACATGTACCTTGAATTACTCTTCTGAAGTGATAATGGCATTAGCTGTGAGGACACTCCACTCTTCTTAGTGCCAGTCCCTCTTTGGATCATTAGCTCAACACCGATGACATCACTTGGCAGTGAATTTCTTACAGATCTGCCTGGGCACCAGATGAGCACTGTATTGCTCAGCCAATTTTAGTCTTCAAGATGAACAAGCAAACTACCTTGCTGGTGGACCTGCTTGGGGTCTCATTTCATGATCTAGCATGCTCTTTATACACCGAGACGCAGGGTGAGGGGTTGAATAACATTTGGATGTGCTCTGAAGGTGTAAAAGCTCTAGACTTGATAAGAACCACAGATTATTATCCCATTCCTGTTCGGCTCTTTGTCCATGTCCACACTAATAAATTAATCAGTACAGGACCTGGGTACGGGCACTGGCACTCAGTTGCCAGTATTGTGCATCTGTAAGCGAGGTCCTTGGCATGATTTTGGCTGGGGACAGCTAGCATTGATCCAAACAATCCCCTACCTGAGGATTTAGCAGGGCTTCTAGAGGCAACAGGCACGCCGTTTGTGGGCACCCTGTCTTGGAGGCTAAGGGAGGCTCTCACAGGGAGAAAGAATGGGCCCTGGCAGTGTTTTGTTTATTATAGATATAGTTAACATGAACCTTACTAGCTGCTAGTTAAATGGCATGAAAAGTTATGGTGTGATGGTCAAGAGGTTGTAATATTAGACTAGACCTGCAACCAAGTCCTTGCTTAATAACAGAAACAAGGTTTGAGGGAGAGATCATATCTTTTATTACAAATATATATTTTATTATTAAAATACCTCCCCCTTTAAACCATGCCTCTTGTATTAACTTAGACTATGCCAGCTACCAAAACATGGCTAGGAAGTGTTTAGAAATGTCTTAAAATGGATTTTGTCTCAGCATTTTCATTCTAGTGTTAACAAACTTTTGTGGCCCTTTTAATCCTTATGGACTGCACCCTGTTCTTATCTCAGGGTACACACCAAAGCAAGAGACTTCAACTTTGCGAAGTGCAAAAGGTTTCTTATTAAGTCCAAAAATACCATCCCTGCTTTCCATGGGAGCTGAGGGGATCAGTATGTTCCAGGAAGAGCCCAGAATTTTTTTGCTCCATGCCTTCCCTTTGTTATCCTGCCAACAGAGCCTCAAGGACAGCATATGGCCTTGTTACACTTGCTTTTTTAAAGAAAAATAGAGACTCCACAGTGCTGCATGAATTTTAATGGTGTAAAATGTGCTGTGTTTATGTGCATTTCCCTCTGACAAGCAAGATACTTCTGCAGAATTCAGTAGCTGCAGAGCTGGCTGCATTTTCCTGCAATAATTCCTTATTTTTCAGGCTAGGGGAATGATTTCTTCTCCCCAGTCCAGGACTGATTTAAAATGCAATTCTTTGCCTTCTTCCCAAAATACTTCCTCAGCTCCAATGCTCGCTAGGAACTCAGCCTTGGGCTTTCTCAAAAGTCATAGCCAAGAGCGCTGAAAGAATTTGCATCAAGTGAGCCCTGGGGAGGTGTTCGGCATGGCAACTTGAGATTGGGTTAAGAGTTCACAGATTTGGTAAAGCAGATGGCTGCACAACTCTCTGGATCACTTGTATTTGCTCGCTCCATCAGGTCCTGTATTCAGTGCATCAGATGCTTTTGCATTATTACTTTTTTCTATAAATATGGAACTTTTTTATTGGAGCAAACAAATGCATTTGCCCCTCCTTATATCATGACACAAGCGACCTTGATCCATATCAGCTGAATATAGGTAATTCAAACAGCAGAGATCACCTATAACACTTTGCAGGAACAGTACAGTTCCTTTCTCAGGAGAACTGCCTGGTTTACACAGAGCAAAAAGACAGCTGAAATGAAACTGGTATTAAAAATTATGCCAAATGGCATCATTTCTTAAAATGAAGAATTTCAAGCCAATGCAGGAAAGAGAGGTTGGTATCAGTGAGGAATATAGATAAATGTTGATAACATCAGTGCCGTTACCTCTGCGTTACAGATGTACGACGCTGCTACTCTGACACAACCCTTTCAGTCGTGACTTTCCCTGCATCGGACTATTAGGCCGAAATTGCCAATGGACATGGTCCATGGAGCCCACTGTTGCTTCAGCCTTCATGATGGGATATTGGGACATTGGACAAAAATTCTTTAGCTCTGCTCTTCCATCCATTAGCACCACCATTTCCAGCCTACTTGCTTTGAGATATATTTGATTCCCTTTCAGATATGTACCAGGTAATTGAAGAAACTATTCTCTGCTCACTTCTCATTTGGTCTAAATGGAAAAACTGTTTAAGCAACGATTAAAGTCTAGATATTTTCATGTCCCATGGCTACATCGGCAGTTTATTTAGCAACCTGAGGAGTTCCAGGAGAAGATATGTCCTTCAAACTTGCGAGCTTTAGCAGCCCAGTGTGTAGTCAGATGTTCTTCCCCTTAGCTGTGTACAGGCTGTGCTATCATGGTAGGATCTTAGGTTGGTTGCTTTTGTAGGCACTAAGAAGGACACTATGAGACTACCCTGTCATTTTAGTTCTTTGAAACTTTGTCTTGGCAGCAATAACATAACCTTTTAGTATGTGGCTTATTTACTGTCCTTTATTAAGGTATCTTTCGTCTCCATCACCATGGCAATTAGTCACCCTTCTGAACCTACATGGCTACATGTGAGGCAAGATATTGGTACTCAGTCATTCTCTCAGGGAAATTTTATTTCTTCCCCCTGCTCTTTAACAAGAACTGAAAAGGTGTCCCACAGAGCTCCAGTAGGAATCTGAAGTTTTAAGATTTTGACTGATTCTCCACTAGAAATAATACCTCTTCCATGTAACTGATTCTTGGTCCTTGAGCTTTCTGTTTGCTCCGTAATATTCTGGCTGTTTTGGGAGGCCAAAAGATGCAAAAATTAATAACTTTGCATTCTAAGGTAAGACGTCCACAGTGTGGATGCCTCACATGAGTAGATTAATGAATGGAGGCTACTTTTAGAAAGGAATATGTGCTTCTGGGATACAATTCCTGACATCGTGAAGCAGCTGCCTGCACGTTGTCAGATGAATCATGTCCTAGAAATGTCTGTGTCTGTCCTGACTTTAGAAGAAGTCCAAGATGCTAACTCAAATACAAGCATGAATATCTGTTTGCGCAGATAATCAGGATCTCAGTATCTCAAGACCAAAATAAAATTTTAAAATATACTCTGCAGACTTCTCACCTGTCAAGGTGATCTTCTGTTTCTTACACTCTTTATGGATGTGGAAGGAAAACAACTACTCATGTTCAAATTATGAATCAAGTTGATGACATTACAATTTCTATTTCTGCAAACTGTCTCACTGGAACCTTAATGCCCAGTTTACACCTTATTTGTACAGTAAGCACTTTCAAACAATCTAGTTCTTATCTTCTTCCCCAGTTCAGGGTTTCAGTAGGGAAGTGTCATCTGCTGAAACTCTAGAATCACTTTCAGTCTTGGTCTTCTATTCAGACTTGATCATAGTCAATTTTGCTTACCTTGTGAATTCAGATAAGCCTGCAGCCCAGGGTAGAACAGCCTTAAACAACTAAGATCAGCTTGCCAAGCCCCTCCAAAGGACTACTGAAAGGTCCTTCAGCACCTCTTCCATATTTTTACTGCAACATATAAAAACAATTCAAAGGCTTGAACTGCAATGTCTGCTTTCTTACATTTTGAGACAAAATCTTTCAGTGTACCCATCTCTCTTGCACAAAACTGTCATCTTTTTCTGGCAGAACAATTGTCATCATTTGTTCTCATCTTCCAAAGAGGATTTAGTGGACTAATGTCAAGGATCCAGTGCTGAGATGTTCCTTGTGTTCCATAAAGCACAGATCTTTCAGATTTCTTGGTGAACATCTTGATGCAATCTGGATGCTGTGAGCTGCTCTACCAATCAGTGTCCTTGCATGACCCAGTGAAGAAGATGCGTTCGGTTCCTTTGACTACAGTCAAAGGCTGCACACAGGTGACCCAACTAGGAAAACAAACTACAGGACCATTTAGATGAGAGAAATTTTTCTGACAGCTGCTGTGGAAAAGAAGCTGTGATGCCTTGGCATGAAATGAAGGAACAAAAAATTAAGATAGCTGTTATTCCAGGATGGATTGATAAGTTCAAGATGGACTGGAACAGCATTGAAATGTGTCAGGACCTTAGAAAATCCAAAACTCCACAAATTTTTAAGAGCTTGGACAGAATGAATATTGCTGGTAAGATTCACTTTATCTGATTTAGATAACTAAAAGTTAACTCTCCAAACTCATGCTTCTCAACTTTCTCTTTGATTCTCAGACAATAATACTCACCTCTCCTAGCAGAGATATCTAAAGTCTGAGAGATGAATTGGTCTCTGGAAATGCCTATTTCTTTCTACCGACTACAAAAGGAGACAAGGGTGATTTTCTAACACAATGTGGAGATCACAGGCTATTTTCACTAGTCAGGCAGCAAATTCTTTTGTGTAAGAATGAGGCAACATTCCTGCTGTCCTTCTTTCGTCCACAATTCATCAGAGAAGTTCAGACATTAACATCCAAGGGGCAAAACCACTGTAGATGGTAGAGATGTTTCTTCTTTCCTAGAATAACAAAGCCTACCCCTCTTAACTAGCCTCACAGTCTCTCGTTCCAAAGCTTTACACAGTCTAATTTTAAGCAACTTGGCTTATCAGATTTTGACAACTTCTTTTCTAGCTTGGGAGCTTGTGCTTTAAGTATCTGAGTATTTTCAGGGTAGGCAGTAAAGAAATCTTCACGGATGTCCTGACTTTTCAGTCATTTGCATTAGGGTTGTGGTTACTGTCTTGTTGTTGCTTAGAGTTTGAGAGGAGGGTTGCTTTTCCTTTTACCAGGACTTTTTTGTTGTTGTTGTTGTTGAATTTATCTTTGTCTTTTAAATCAATTTTTGCTTTAGAGTAATGATCATAGCTAAACGAATGCCTCTTGCAGTAAGGCAGCACGCCTAGCACATGCCTCCATACATTGACTGCTTTTCCACTGGCTCATCAAGCTTTGAGAGGAATGCCTCATTTAATGAAAGCCCAGGGTAAAGAAGCACCATGATGAGAATGTGTCTAATACTTGAACTTTTTCTCTTTAAGGGGATAAGCATTCTTCCTGACCAGGGATTTTGTCAAGTTTTTTACTTTTCTATGAGCCAGACTGATAGGAGCTCCCACCGTATTAAGTAGACTGCACCAGCAAAGGCAGGCTCTTCTCAAAAAGAAGCTAGTTTTTGAAAATAAGGTAACCAAAGTGCAGTAGCAGGTTTCCCATGTGGAGGAGCTCCTAAGGCCAAGATTGAGGTGTGCTGTGAGACAGATGTGGATTCCTACACGGAGGGGCTTTGCAGTGAGCTGAGGAGCAATGGTGAGGCTGACTGCAAGATTCAAACCTGATGGGAGGATGTAGGGTCTGACAGAACTAACGTGTGGCCACTGATACAACCAAGAGCATCTCACTCTTGTGCTGGACTCGTGCTGTCTCTTGCAGTCTCAGAAATATTCAAAATAAAATCTAAAGGGAGGCAGAAATAGAAGACCTTTGAAAAAACATTTGTCTTTATCTCCATTGATCTCATAGTGTTCATTCAACCTTTTCCAGCCTCTGGCTGGGACTTCTTTTAGCTGAGGATTGCAGATGCAATTTTCAAAATATAAGGTTTATTCTTTTAGTATGAAACATTCCTTCTAAGTAATTCTTCAGCCTTTCCCACCTGAGTATCTTATATTTAGTTACCCAGCCATTTGGAGTGGGGAGAGAAGTTGAAAGAGGGATTAATCCCACTTAACTTTCACTCTTTGAAAGTTAAAAAGTGCCTGGTCTAACCTCTTTGCATCTGCTTCCTCTACCGTCAGTGGAATGAGACAGTCACCTTTGGAGAGGAATTCATCCCATGTATGTCACACCACTTTTTCGGGTCTAACTTTCTGGTGAATAACTTGAACTCAGATGCAACTCATCCTATTTACCTGAGTAAAAGGAACTTGAGGAGGTAGAAATTGCAGAATCAAGCACTAAATAAATTCCTGAAATACTCTTCAAGGGCAGGGACATTTCTGCTGTAAGTCTGTATTTTAGGTGGTTATGAAGTCAGCTGGATACCTCTTCTTGGAGCTGTGATTTAACCTGCAGCCTCAGATTTTCATGACTATATTCTGATTACTGTGTTTTCTTTCTTAGATAAAAGTCTACTTGGTTATAAAGTAAAATCAGTGTGTTTGACTAAATTAGCAAGTTATCACCATGCTTCTACTATTTTAAAGCTTGTTTAACTCAGAAAAGCCAAAGCTGGCTGCAGTAAGCCGGTAACTCTTCCTCAACATAAGCAGAGTTAAATAGCATTGAATACTAATTACAAAATTCATCCATGGTCAGAACATCCTTCAGGTCCATTTTTTTTCTCATAAATCACTTGTTCTCCTTTCGATCAATTAATTTTGCTATTTCATAATGGGCGAGGTACTGTCAATTAACAAATAAGAGAGCTTACAGCAACGTTTATACGAGTAATTCGAAAACTGATGTCCTGGGTCTGGTGGAGAGGAACACCATGTTGGAGGGAAAATTCAAGTTGATGGCTTTGCTGCCCTTCCTTCTTTCTGTGCGAGATCAAAGATCACGAACTGACCTTATCCATGCCAGCTACAGATAATGTCAGCCCCAGGGAGCATGTGTAGAAACCAAGCTGCTGTAAGACACTCTGGAGTCCTTCATTCAGAAAGGAGCTCATGGACAATGGCTTGGAACAGGTGGAGAGTTAATCCCTTAGGAGGGCATGTGTAGCCTTTTACAGCTTTTGCTTCAGTAGCTGTGGATTAAAGCTTGGGCATTGGCCTTCTTGCTATAAGAAATCGAAGTGGCTGGACACTCTAAACTTAAACTGACCTGACGCAGATGTCTAAACTAACACAACTGGCTAGATCCCCACCACAGTCAACAGGAAGAGACTGATACTTCTTGAAAATGATCCATCTCATATCAGTTCTAGGATGGGAGAAGGGACCCTAGGCAACCACGCAGACATTTAACTTCTGCTTGGCTATATGTGGGTGCAGTGGTAAGGCCTTATTACCTACCCTGTGGAGTTTCAGCTGTGCTTCCTGCTCCTCCCTTGAAATGCTTCTTCCTACCGTGGCCACAGCTGACATGTGGAGATAGCTGTCTGCTTGCTGAACATCTTGGCACTTAGATCTAGTACTAGTTTCACTATTTTTTTTTTGTTTGATGCAGTGGCTTGTCCTCCTGGTAGGGATGGAGGGACCTACCTTACCTAATCATAAGTCAATGTAAGAGGCTTGTCCACCTGAACTTGTTGTGGATACCCCTGCTATAGCCACCTGAGCAAAACAGGCACTATCAGGCCGTGATTCATCACATTTTGGCCACCTCTGTGATAGGAAGAAGAATCGCAGTCTAGAAGTGGCTGTTTCTGTCTGTTGACTGTAAACCAGAGTTTAACATCGGGTTGTTGACTGTAATGTCTGACAAGCAGTGATTTGGCAAGATGAGTGTCTAATCTTTGAACATCTTGCATTACATCATTTGACTCTGACCTGCTGCATCTGGTGGTTCTTGGTGACCTCTGCCAGCAGTCCACGCTAGATGGTCCATCCACTCCGTGCCTCCCTGGGAGCTTAGTCTTGGCTGTTAATGAAAACAGAGTGGGAGACTACTGTGTAAATACTGCAGAGAAAAGCAAACTTTCTAGCAGGGATTTATTTCCAAAGGAGACCAGGAGAATTATCTATACCTTTTGACAGAGATGAAGAAGCAGTAGGGTCGCATGCTCTATCTGTTAAGTCTCATGTGTGTGTCTATGGCATGTGATAGGCTAGATAGATAGATAAAGAGGTGTACAAAGACAAGGAAGATGTATATTAGTGTACCATGAGTGACAGTGGTGGTTCCTCTCCAAGCATTGGGATCTTTTGCTGTACTATCAGAGCAAACGTGAGTATGAAGCTGTGGGACCTCAGCGGCTCTCAGCAGCCCACAGAGCCAGGGCAGTCAGTTGCACTGACGTAATTTGGGGTTAACTCCACTGAATCAAGGGGTCGAATGTGGTTTCGCCGCAGTGATTTCCTGAATTACCTCCTTTGTGGTATGTTCTACATGCCAGCTTGCTTAGCTGTGAAGTTGGCTTTTTGGGGTAAGAGCTGAGCATCTTCCCAGAGTTAGTTCCACTCCATGGGTTATTGCCAGGGCTGCAGTTATTTGCATCTCATCTTGATAGTTTCAAACAAGAAAGAGCCCCTTCTGAATACATCTGTGGCTTGGAGTCACGGGGCCAGTATGAATGATCCGTCTTTAGGGAACTCGTCCATGCAAAATGTAGATCACTTATACTGTTAAATGCACAAACTCAAATCCCAGCTGTGGGAAGTTGAACACCAGTTTGCTTGGCCAGAGACTGGTGGATGAGCGAGAAGCAGCAGTTTGATGACACAAGATCATCCGTGAACTCCAGGAGCTCAGTGGGGTGGCAGAATGCCGTGACTCAAACACACAGTTGCGTCCCTCATTGAACGGTTTTTACATTTCTTTAAATGTCGGGGTTTCGACAAAGTTTTCATGCTTTTTATTAAGGCAAAAGTATGTGCTTGTGAAATTGTGAAATTGATGTGTTATTTTGTATCTGTTTAAAAAAAAAATGTATTTAAAGCTAAAGAGCCGTTATTGTGCGGGGTTTTCTCTCAAACTGGTGCATACACTTTACATCAGGGACCTACTATACATAACAAAAATCAGTGATACAGTTACTGTAAAACCAGATACACACCTTTTACTGTAATAATAACTTTAAAAACCTTGCACTGTAATGGTTACTATTAAAAAACAAACAAAAAAACCAACAAAAAAAAAACCTCTTGTCAGAACTGATTTTGTATCTTTGATTATATCTGAAATTTTAGCATTTTTGTATACTTACCATGTCAACGATAGCATCCTCCATGGTTAATTTCCAGGTTCTGTTTCCTTTTCGTCTAATCAAACACGTGCATTGCTCCATGTCGATGGGCAGGGTATGGCCATGGGAACAGAGTAGGTCACCCCCCCGTTCTTGTTCAGAGAGGTGCGCCTGAACAAGCCAAGGAGAAGAAAAAGCAAAGACCCCAAACCATTTGGATGGTTTCAGATCCCGTTCAGAGTTCCAGCTGCCCCAGTTGTACGACATTTCTTTATTCTGGCGTTGTTCTGGCCACGTTGGCTGTCCAGCTCCATCACACAGCAATGCATTGCGAGTAGGTAGGAAATCCAAACCAACGAGATAACTTTGCGATCACTAAGTTTATTGAGTTTTTTTCCCTTTGTAAACATTTTTTTAAATAAGATATATTCGGAATCAGACAGCATGGTGTTGCAATTCTTTCTATTTTTAAATACTGATACATTCTGTGTGTAAAGTCTTGTTTCTTAGCTAAGAGAATCTTAAATGTGGAGCTGAGTTTGAACCATTTTTTTCCTTGTTGTACTGTGATTTGGGAATTATTTTGATATAATCCTTTAATTTGGTAAAAGATTTCCCACACCTTCTTCCTCCTTCCTATCATCATTTCATATTTTTTACAAAACTGAAAAAAAACAAACAAACAAAGGAACAAATAATCTTTTTTTCTCTCTTTAGGCTGTGTAATGTTGTGTTGTCCAGATTCTGTATAAAAATATGTATATGATGTATCTGATACTTGGCAGTGAACGGCTGCAACTTTAACCAATATAATTAACAAAGAAATGCATAATGTTGGTGTTTTAAAAAGTAAAAAAAAAAAACCTAGTTAAGATGTTTGTGTAAACTTGCATGGTTTAAAATGTACTTAGTGCATTGAGAAATGTTGTTAGGGTCCTAAGTGAAAGGCTGGTTTACTTTTTGATTCTAATGGTGATTGGTTTGTTGATCAGAATATCCCCTATACTGTATGTCTTAGTTTATTTAGCATATTTATTTATTTTTTTCTCAAGATCTAGCATAGTGTATCTATCTATATGTGATACTGTTCCTTAAAACCAGGTTGTGGAAACTGCGTTTCGTCCGGCAAAATGATGTTTTGCATCACGGTTGCGATTCAGTTGCGTTCCATATGATTTGCCGCGAAGTCCAGGTTTGATTTTCCTTTGGGATCTTACTTGCCAGCGGGGAGATGCCAGAGGCCAGGCTGCGAGTGCCACTGGGACAAGGAGGACCCGAGTGGCTAGCTCCAGTCGGACACCAGGACATCCGCATCAGGCCTGGCAGTCTCTGACAACGGAGGGGCATGAGGGCAGGATTTGGTCCTTCCCTAATGAACGAAAGCTGGGGTTTTCCTCTTGGCAGCATGTGTTTTATCAGGATCACAGCAGGCATCCCCTGGGGTTTCTCCCAGCTCTCTAATGGATGAATCCGGCTTTTAGTGGCAGCCGTCCAACGCTGCTGAAATAGCGGAGTACCGGCAGCGGAGCGTGGACGACCAGCCCTTGCCACCATGAGGAACACAATGAACGTTCAGCATTCGCAATAAGCTCCGTGCTCCCTTCCAGAAGCACAAACCCGCCGCATTCAGGAGGAGCTCGCTCCGTGCCCTGCAGAGCTGAGTCTGGCCAGCCCATGAACGTGATGAGTGCTAGGACCAAACGTCGAAGCAGGGAGCACACAGGCAATGGTCATGGTTCATTTTCACATCTCCTACCCTCACCAAACCTCTTACCAGTTTTCTCCAAGCTTTGCTTATGCAAAAGCAAACCACAGGAATGGGGACATTTCCAAGCCTCCAGCAGGAACTGCACTGACACCATCAAAATCACTGCCTTTAGTGACCATGGTTCCTGGGATTGATCTCCCTGCGCTGGTCAACGAGGACATGTTCTTGCCTCTTAATGCTTGAAAAATCTCCAATGGCCTTTCCCAAAAATAAGAAGAGAGCTAGACTTAGATATATAGAGCTATCCCACTTCTTAGTATTCTTCAGCCCAGAGGGTTTCAAAGGGCTTTTCCAGCATAACACGATGTTTCTCGTGCAGCCTGTGAAATGGCAGAGCACTGTTACTAACCTGCAGCCACCTCTGGGGTGAACCTGCCCAACGTCTGCCAGCTCACGGCAACTCTATGCAACAGTCTAGTGCAAGGTGTGGATCGCACCTTCGGGGGAACTTAGCAGAAGTATAACATGCACAAATCCCAGCTAAGTCCACACTAAGACCACAGAGGACAGGTTGACCCATTTAATCTTCCTTTTCTGGGTAGTTCCCTTTATTTTCTGTCCTCACACAGTGTTGGGCGTTGAGCTGGCCAAGTAACCTAGACTTTTCCATTTTACTTTCATCAGCTTTTTCTTTCCTAAAAGCTTTTGAAATATTCTTTTCACACAGGAGAATAGGGAACAAGTCTGGCCCTCCTTTGCTCCAAAAGTAAAACAGCTCCATCCGTCTCTCTTTCCTTGCCTCTTCTTTATACAAAGCTATTGGCCAATTAACATTCAATCTTCTCTGATCTCCACCACTTGTTTTAAACCACAGTTACACGCTGATTTTGCTGCTTGATGTTCTAACTGGTTTTAATCTGGACAGAAATAAACAGCCTGACATTAAGCACTGGCAGGAATCCTTGCTTGGCATGCAGATACATGCACTGTCCCGTGGCCAAATCATACAGCTTGATGGATGCCAGCTTGTGGCCTTGATGCTGACTACAAATCCTGTGATTTGTTGCAGGATTGGCTGCATCTCTGAAAAGCTGCTCATGGCAGTCGTCTCTCCAGCTTGGTAAACTTTACTCTTACTTTGTTCCAGATCCAGAGTTTCTCCAGTAAAACAGTGGAAACGCCCAAACACTTGCTCTCTGGTGAGAGGAGATCACCTGGTTGATGTTTCATGGCATGACGCTCAGTGGATCTTTCTCTTTAAGAGGGGTTCAGTCAATCCTGAGTCCTGATTCTTTTACAGAAAAGTTCATGCTGAAATCAAGTTTTGCTCTCAAAGGCTGTGAGATCAATTATTTCAGACCACTCAAGGTTGTATGTAGAGCATCCTCAGATGGAGGACATCAGTATTCAATCCCTTGCAAGAGCCTTTCCTAATAGTCACCATTCTGCTTCTACAAAGCTGGCTTTCTGTATCTTCAGTGTGTCTGGGAAAAGGAGCTGTGCCCTGCTAGAAAAGAGCTTATTCCTCAACAGATGCAATCTGGAAGAAAGTTCATGTAGTGTCACCTTGCCTTTGGTCTATCTGCCTCTTTGTGGCCCCACATACCTTGAGGAGAAGATGGCTTTTAGAGGAGCATCCTGCAGAGAGTCAGCCTCTGATGGTCAGTCCTCCTCCCCTATCTCAAGGCCAGCATGAAAACGTTTTAAAGTGAGCAATTAACCATACATCTGATGTAAATTATCGGAGTCCCACAGAAATAACTGGAGCTATTCTAACATGCACCAGCCAAGGGCATGGCACAGTTTCTACCAGCTGCCAGAAGGATGTTCATCTTCTAGCTGCCTACCAAGTTTTGATTTGCTCAGTGGGAGCATGTTCTGAGGGTAGATAAAAACCCTCTTAAAAATATTATACTGCTTTACAAGCTGGGCACACTGCTTCATTCACCCTCACTTGCAACCCATGAGAAAAATCACTCTTCATAGACAGACTTTCCCCTCCCTGCCCTTAATAAGAACATATCTCATGACCAGCTTTAATTTCCATCCTTGAAGCCACATAAAATAAACATAAAAATAAAAAAACCTCAAGCCCTAAACCCTGAAAATGTTCAGCAAAGTCAAGATGAGGCTGAGATTTTGCAGGCCAGAGCTGTGGATTTATGCAGGACTTTACATGACTGTTTTATTTCCAACGCAATAAAGAATAATCAACTTATTGTAGCAAACGTTGCTCCAGGTGCTATCTCCCCAAAACCTTCTGCATGGGACAGTCTGCCCTGTATTTTCTCTGCCTAGCAGCACTTTGCAGAATGTTGGAAGGGAAAATACTCCCTTTGTCTCTATCCCAGCAGGGGTGGATTGCAAATGGGGAAAACTATATGGCTTTACGTGTGTTTTTTCTTTCCTTTTCTTTTTTCTTCCTTTTTCCTTTTCTCTTTCTACCTTCCTCCCTCCCCCTCTCCCTCCCTCCCTCCCTCCCTCTCTTTTTCTCTCTTTCTCTCTTCTTCTTCCATAGAATCATAGAATGGTTAATAGTTTGAAGGGATGTTAAAGATCATCTAATTATAACCCCACTGCCATGGGCAGGGACACCTTCCACTAGAACTGGTTGCTCAAAGCCCCATCCAACCTGGCCTTGAACCCTTCCAGGGATGGGGCATCCACAAGTTCTCTGGGCAACCTGTTCCAGTGCCTCACCACCCTCATAGTGAAGTCTTTCTCTTTCTCACTTTTTCCTTCCTTCCTTCCTTCCTTCCTTCCTTCCTTCCTTCCTTCCTTCCTTCCTTCCTTCCTTCCTTCCTTCCTTCCTTCCTTCCTTCCTTCCTTCCTTCCTTCCTTCCTTCCTTCCTTCCTTCCTTCCTTCCTTCCTTCCTTCCTTCCTTCCTTCCTTCCTTCCTTCCTTCCTTCCTTCCTTCCTTCCTTCCTTCCTTCCTTCCTTCCTTCCTTCCTTCCTTCCTTCCTTCCTTCCTTCCTTCCTTCCTTCCTTCCTTCCTTCCTTCCTTCCTTCCTTCCTTCCTTCCTTCCTTCCTTCCTTCCTTCCTTCCTTCCTTCCTTCCTTCCTTCCTTCCTTCCTTCCTTCCTTC